>NC_140590.1:910908441-911523022 GCF_964204655.1 Triturus cristatus | reverse complement strand
GTTGACGCTCTGTGAGGCGCTACTCTTATCCTTCTGTAATCCCGGTAGGGACTCAGTAGAGGTGGAGTCAAATCATCCACCGTCTATCCTCGGGACAGATTACCAAATGCTCAGTAAGATCATTGCAGTGCGACTGCTGGAACGCCTTCCAAGCCTTGTACATTCGGGCCAAAATAGCTTCATCCCGGGCAGATCCACCTCTCTTAATGTCTGCAGATGTCACAGAGTGTTGGAGTTGGCTGCAACCCATAGGCCTTACACGCATGCATAGTACTGGACTTGGAGAAGGCGTTTGACACTGTTGACTGGGGATTTCTGATCTTGACGCTAACATCCATGGGCATAGCTTTTGGGCTACAGAGACTTGTCAAACTCTTCTACACAGAGCTCACTGCTTGAGTAAAGATCAGGCAAGGCATTTCTGCCCCATTCCTAGTGAGCAGGGGAATGCACCAGGGGTGCCCTTTATCCCCGCTCCTTTTTGCCTTGTCAATGGAGCTGCTGGCACAGAGGCTCAGACAACAAGACCAGATGTGGGACATATCACTGGAGGGAGTGACGCACACTGTCTCCCTATGTTCCGATGAAGTACTAATATACGTCCGTGATATTCAAGATAGCATATCTGAGAACACGGACATCCTGATGGAGTTCCAGGCTGCATAGGTCCTGAGAGGAAACTGGTCCAAGTCCTGCCTGTTCTCGATTCACCCTGAATGCCCGTCACAGCACTTATTGGTGGTTTCACACCTCTTCTGCTGGAAGCCAAACATTTTCCGGTAATTAGGCATCAATATTTACCATCCCTCACAAGATCTCATAGTTGGCGACCTTACTGGAGCCATTGCCTCTCTTCACACGTAAATGTCGTTCTGTAGCACACTCCCACTCACTGTACAGGTTAGAGTATCAGAAAATGGCCATGCTCCCACGCCTATTTCTTCTATAATCTTCCAGTGGATGTACCCTGGACGACATTTCACATCCTGCACTCCATGCTGGGGGGCTTCCGATGAAAAAAAGGCAGATGCCGAGTTGCTCTCCACAAGCAGTAGCTACCAGTCGAGAAAGGGGGCCTTGTGGCCCCTAAATTTAACATTATTATTTTGCAGCTTAAGTACAATGACCTGCCCGCTGGCAGGTGAGATGGTTAACAGATGAATTGGGGCTGCAGGTGGTGCAAGAGGCCTTTCTGCCACATGAATGGACTCCCCAGGAGGCCAACGATCTGCTGCATGTAGCAAGTAACAGCTTTCGCAGAAGCCTGCTCCTAATGCCGACTATGTTCTAATACTTCCCCGAGAGACACATCAGTTCTGCCAGGCCCCTCCGGGACCTGGTTGGGGGAAAGGGCTGACAGCATGGGAAGCAGCCGGAGTATAAAGCCTATGCTCACTGTTTCAAAATGGCTTGCTGATACCTTTTTAGCAGCTCCAGACTGACTGTGGATTGCCAGCAGGCCTTTTCCTGGTTCATGGCCAATTGCTTGCTGAGATGGGCCAAATGTGGCAGATTGTCGATACGGAACTGGAGCAAGATCCATTGGCGTAGACATTGCACACTATAGGTGGGGCTGCCAACTTATCACCTGGCTCACAAGATCCCTGGCAGACACCTCACAAGACCCTATGTTGCCAACCCATAGTTGCTGGAACCGGGATATAGGCCGGGACTTGACGCAGAAAGAATGAGATAGTGTACTGCTATATCTGTGCAAACGTTCCCACAATGCCAAGTTTCAGTACATCCAATATAACATTCTACACAGGACCTATCTCACCCCGGCGAGGTTGCACAAAATATTCGGGTCTGCCTCGAATTGCCAACGGTGCCAAGTACCAGATGCCCATATGGCGCATCTGTTCTGGAATTGCCCAGTGGCTGCAGATTTATGGCAAGAGGTCACGATGCACTGACTGGCATAACAGGGTGCGAAGCCTCTATACCATGGAGAGCGGAGTTTTGGGACTGTTTAGGCATAGGAAGGCAGGGAGAGTCACAAAACGTTTCATAGACCTAGCGTTGCTCATAGTCCGTCATCCATAACCATGCACTGGAAAGCCACTAGATTACCCAGGATGAGACACTGGTGCATAGCGACACTTAAATGAGGCAGAGCTGAATCTTTAGCACTTAGGAAAGTGGAGATCTATGGACTGTGCAGGGTCCCCATAGCTGTAGACAGGGACAATTTGCTGCATGAGCTGCAGATACTACAAGAGGATCTCCCTTCATGAGAAGGGATATTGATCCAGTTGCCAAACGACACCATGCTCTAAGAGACTAGTGCCTTACCCACTCCCCCACCTGCCCCAGGCTTGAATACAAAATGGGTGGGAGATGTAATACGAAGTGATACTGAACAGTGGTGCCATTAAACTATTTACCTTAAGCTCGCTGCATCGCCGAATTGGCGATGCAGCGAGCGCAAGGTAAATTTTTTATCTATTTATTTACTTACTTTACTCCTGGCTGTCATATGTCCGACTCCACTACCCCCCAACCCTGCCACTCACCCGCCCTACCGCCCTGCAGCACTCCCTCTGTGAGCCGCCACTGAAAGGCTGTCATGTCTTTAATCTCATCTATCCGAAACTGCAACTGTCATGACTTACTGTTAACTAAGTTTTAGCTGGTAATTCATTGAACCAATTACTCTTGTTAGACTTGATATATTGCAATGTATGTACAGGGGCCATGGTGGGGTCACTAAACATTGATGTGTAACACTGATCCGCATGTTTGTCATATGCCTAAGTGATGCTCATATAAACCTCAATAAAAATTGGTTCTTAAGAAAAAAGCGGACAGAGTGCTTTATGGTAAGATACTAATATTTTCTATGGAGTTATGCGTCACCTTAATTACAGTAGCCTGGCCGTACATCTGTAACTAACATAAAGAAGGAAAAATCTACTTCCTCTTGGATAGCTATAGATTTCAAGTGTGCTATAGAAGAATCTTGCTCCTCCCTGTAATGCACGATTTCTCTAGCATATACTACATATACTTTAATAACGTCTGCACAAAACCAAAATCTAAATAAAATAGACTCCATTTTTGCTTTCTCACCTTTTTGCCACTTTTCATACCTTGGAATCAAGCCCAGAAGAGTTACAGACCTTTATTCCATCTATCTGCTTCTATTGTGCGTGTTAATGAATACACACTAACACCACTGCTTTGGTAAGGTCTATTCATATCTGACACTGGGGAACAGACAGTCCGCCATTGTGTGCCCAGATGTCCTTTTATTTGCCCCCTTTTTGTGTTTCCTGAGATAATGCTGTGAAATGTTTTATCTGCATACTGCAAGTTTAGATACATTTCATTCTCAATCGAAACAAAACAAGGTATAGAGATAACAGAAACAACACTCTTTTGGGACAGCACCATTGAGGCCATGTTATCTGAGCTTCCACAACACCATGATTTAGCTATTCGAAAATTGACACAGATCAAATGCAATTTTATCTGAGCTTCCAAAACACCGTGATTTAGCTATTCCTATACTGATACAGATCAAATGTATTGTCTTCTTGAAGCGACGGTAGTCACCTATACAAGTATATTAGACTCAAAGGTCCATATGTATCAAGCCTTTTTCCCTTTTGCAAACAGGCAGATTCTCCGAATCGGCCCGTTTGCGAATTGGAAAAAGCCTTTTGGGATGTATCATCCCAAAAGGCCTTCACAAAATAGAGAATTGCGAAATTTGCGATTCTTTATTTTGTGAATGCAATTAAGGAATTGCAAATTGCGATTCCTTAAATGCAATTCTGGAAGCACCAGAACTTTGCTATTTGGCCATAAGGAATTGCAAATTACCACCAACTTCGAGTTGGTGGTAAATTGCGATTTTCTTTAAAAAGGCACTTTATGTTTTTTTTAAAGTGCCATATGTCGCACATACATGCCCTTAGGGCATGTATTTGCGCGAAATGTGCACACATGCATATTTCAGGGATGCAACAGGGTGTCTTTTTAGCACCCTTGCAACCTTGAAATTGCATTCTCAATTTGCGATTCTCTAATTGGTAATCGCAAATTGAGAATGTCTTCCCATTCATTCCTATGGGCCTCCTAGTCCGTACGAATGATTGGGAAGGTATTCCTTATATGTGAATCTCAATTTGCGGTTCACAAATAAGAAATATGTAGGATTCGCAACATTTTTAGCCAATCCTACATACATTGCATTTTGCGATACTCTAATTGCGATTCGCTAAAAATCGCAATTTGAGAATTGCAAAACTATTCTTTGATACATATGGCCCAAAGTTTAAAACCATCAAACATGCAGGAAAATGCCGGAATTCGCAATCACAATGCAAATAAGTCAAGAGATGAAAAGGTTAAGGTACACGTTAGGTTAAATTATAATTATATTTTTACAGCATTAAAGGGACAGAGGTGAAGAGCTGAGAAACGTAATAAACAAGCATTGCAAAAGCTGATAGGTCTTGTTGTATAAAGTGTGCAACATTTCATATTTCATATTAATTTACTGCAAACATATGCTACAGAAGTTAAGGCCCAGATTTACTAAGCCTTTGTGTTGGTCTTGCATCACACTAGGCAAAGCAAGGACAATGCAAAGTCTTCAATAAGATTTGCCCTGCCTAGCGTGGCTGTTTAAAGAAATGTAAGGCAGCACAGCATGGGGCATCCAACCATGGATTTGACGCAATTCCAGATTTACAAACATCCGTGAATTTGGGATTGAGTCATATGAGTATGCCCCTAACAGGATGGCTTAACAAGAAGATATTTTTTTTATCCTTGTTATTTCCACTTTCTATGCATGATGCATTTAGCATTACATATAGAAAAAGGAAAATGCCTCTTTGGATTGTTTTTGTACAGGAAAGTATCCTTTTCTGCACAAGAACAATTCTGCCTTTAATGGGTTTCTTTGTTGACGCAAGACAGCATACAGTGTGCAAGAGCAAGGAGAGAGCAGAAATGTTACATATCTTTGTAAATAAGAAGCATTTATGCTCTTTCTCTTTCATGCACTGCAGTGTAACAAATTCCCTCCTGCACTAAGTTGCATGAAATAACAGGAAATATGCCCCTAAAAGGTTAAAGTAAGAACAAAATTATTCAAAACAAAATGAAAGGAGAGATCGGCTCAAAAATCAAGTGGAAGTGCACTACTTTTTACGTGGATGTGCACATGTGATCATGAAAGAAGGCTGTCGATCACTGTGTAAGAGGCAATGGCTGAAATAGGTTTACCCATTGCCCATGTCGTATATAGTGGTGGGCAGAAGCAAAATGTGAATAACAAATTAACGGACAAATGGACAAAGAGAGCTGATTCAAAACCCCTCTGTGTATGTATGCATGCATGTATATATGTATGTATTGCTTATTTATAAGTGTTTATTAATACATGAGGCTGGCAAAACAGCTAAAGCGGTTTATGGGACAGACCTACAAATACACTTAAATATTTTATGATACAATTGAGTTGGGCCCTCACTATCATAGTTTTGAATGGGAGGTGAGGGTCAATCTATGTCTGAAGGGGACAGAAAACCCAAGATATCTCAATGTCTTAACAGACCTTTTTAGCGGGACCAGGCTTCACTGGCAGGCTGGGCCACAACCTTCCCAGGACATCCTCTGGGTGAAAAATGTTATCTTTCTTTTATTTTCTTGGATGATTTTTCGTGTGGCAAGGCCCTGTTTTTAAGTGGCATTCGAAGTGAGAGCCAGGGCCTCCTATTCGTTCAGTTGAGGTTGTCACTGAAGGACTGTGTGTCAGTAAATGGACAACAATGTTATTGTCTCACAAAAAGAGCAATTTCATAACATCCTCTACCACAGCTGAGCAGACGGGACTGGCACAGGTAAAGAGCGGTGAGGGGGAGGATCAGTCGACAGATGAGGGGTTTGGTAAAATTAAACAAAAATGTAAATGAAACACCGGTAAGTGGTTTTATTTTTATTTTTTACCTGTGCCAGCCGTGCCTGCAGTCGAGTACAGACATGAAGCTAAGAATAGAAAATGTATACTTACCAATAGTCTGATAAGGAGTGATAGCAGTGAGCAGACTGGAATGGAGCAAGGAATTAAGTAGTCCTAGCATGCAGCTGACAGGGCATCAGATTAAAATATACTGCATGAACCTACCGTGCCCCTCCACAGTGACTTGAGTACAGATAAAATCCCAATAACTTATTCTCAGCAGTGAGATATTGAAAACACACTGAAAATACACACAACCGAAGCAAAAGACTGTCGTATTTTATACCCGTTTACACACGCTGTGTGCCACTGCCATCCTTCATCAAATATGCTTCCTCACAAACGAAATTATTTTGTGATGTTAAGGAAAACATTTTCATGTAAGTAAATACAGTATTCCTTTTCAAATATGCGTATTAACAAGTAGGAGAAAAAGTCTTAGCTAAAAACTAACCAGCTTGCTTGTCTGCTTTATGTTTAATACCCATGTGATAATCCGGCATTTTAATAGTTGATCAGAAAAATAGTCCTGTGCTGTACTGACGTGTCAATACAAATCTGATTTGAACACGCTCTTTGGGTGCTCCCAAAATAGGACACTTGTTGTCTGTGATTATACCAACGTCGCTTGGCAAACTAGAGTTACAAGGAGATGACAGCAGGAGTTAAGCCTGTCCAGTTAGGATGGTTTTAAGAAAGATGGGTCAGAAAAGTTTTTGGCATACTTGTGTGTTTTCTGGGCTTATTATTAATATACAAATGTGATTAAAGGAAGTAAAAGGTACAACGGGGCATAATGCCAAAGTACTGTGACACCGGGTTTCAAAAAGGCCCACAAATGGCTGTATTTAGACGCTATGCAGCTATTTGGCATTGAAGTGACTGCAGGTGTGCCCATATGTATGTGTGTAAACATTTGTACATGGATACATGGGAATTTTATATTTGCCATTATGGCTTCGGGCTGTGTGTACAAGCAGCTTAATGTCTGTTGGTCTGTATGCATGGCTAGCTGCATGTCTATTGGTTTAAAAGCATGGCACATATATGTTTTTGCCATGTGTACATCAGTGACCAGTCTTCTTTTTGTGTGTGAGCCTATGTATTGTTTTATGTACACGAACACCTACCTGTATGACGTTTGTCCAGTGCAGTCCAAAAATGTAGGCAAATAGCTCACACCAACCAGTTTCTTGGAACAGGTGAGAGAACAGTGGTACTACCACTGTGATTGGTGGATCAGGTTTTGATCATGGTTTTGACAGCACATCCGTTGCTAGCAATGTACAGAGTGTGCTTTTGATCCTCTCATTTCAACCATTGGCTTTCTTCGACCAGCCTTTTTCTGCCATTGGCTTGATAATTGGAGGATTTCATCTTGGCACAGGCCAGTGGGATATACATCTTTCGCCTAATGCTATTGGTTGATTAGGTGTATTCTTCTGCCTCCTCTTCTGTGCTTGCATTGAACTGCATGCCGGTGTACTTAACAACTGTACTTAACAACTGTATCCCTCCCCTTTCCCTCCTGCTGTTTCCATCACGTGTATCCCACTCTAATGGTACATCCATTAACCCAGTAAACTCAGATCTACTGGCTTTACCAATCCTTGTTACCCCATGATACTAACTCAGATTGAAGTAGGAAGACTTTTAGAAGCTCCAGAACAGTTAAGAGATTTCAAGTTGGTCTAAGCTGCAAAACAGGTCATTCATTCCGCCCCTTGAATGCTGCTGCTTGAAAGGTCCTCTCTCTGAACCCGCCTTCCCTAATTTTGAGAGTCAGAAAGCATGAAAGAGTGTTCTGGGCACAAAGCCTGTGAAATCTGAAGGAGCTTGAAGTTGTATGCCAATAAGGAAGGAGCAACGCAATGAACAATGCAGAGACTTAAATAGGATCTTTTGGGACAAAGGCAGCCAAGGAAGCTTAGCTAATGGGCCATGACAGCCGTGTTTTACAAGTCAAAGTAGGAATTATTTCAGTGGCATTTTGTACCTGGTGATTGGCGCAAACTGAGGTGTTTGGGAAGACCAAGTTAAACACTGTTATCGAGATCTAAACGATGACGAAGGTGTTTGCTGCCTGAATGTGTAGATAAGATTTAAGGTATGAAAAAACCTGCTTAATTCATTCAAGTTTAAAAGACTGGTTATGGCTAGGGCTGTAGCCTTATTTTTTGCTGATATTTTCACAGACAGTGGATTCAGCTTGATCCATAGGTCATCTTGGTCAGTGGTTTAGGAAATGGCCTCATCATAGCTGGTCAGAGGTTAACTTTTCACAGTGTGGAATAAAGAATTGTGAGCAGTACCTTGACCAATGGAGGATTTAAATTCAGGAAAATATAGGACATCATGGACTAGATCAATACCAAACAGTGGAATATTACATCTAGGAACAAATAATCCACCATCCAGTTTCTGTTTCAGGCGGTTATTATCAGACAACATGAAAAATACACACCATGTGACCATGTAGTGGTTTAACCAAAGGAACCATGTGCATGTTCTCCAAAGGGAAAGATGTATTTCAATATCAAATCAAGGCTTCCAGTACTGCACTGCCTCAGATTACTGAAGAGAAGAGAGGATGATGAATACAATTGAATGGCCCTGCCATTATCTACCTCCATTCTCTCCATAATCACTTCTGTTCTGAACTTCAACTTGAATTGAATCAAATATATTGTTTTCGTACAAATTTGCACTCAAATTTGAATTTGCTCTTCAATTTCTGAGCTTGGTCAAAGAGGAAAGCTGGGAAATTGGGCAATCATTTTCCAAATCAGAGAGATTCAAAATTGTAAACAACAGCGGAACCACTGCTGCTTTCCATTCATTTGTGAGAATACCTGAAGACGAGGAAATGTTTTTGAAAATCAACAACTTACTGTAGCAGAAAGAGTCTGCAAAGTCAAGAAGAAACTGTAGGATGAGTGTAGCAAAGCTCGTTTTGCCATTTGTTTCAGGATTATGAGAAGAAATTCAAAAGAGGATTTTATGAAAAATCTGAACTGACAAAGCCACACAGGAAGGGGTTATGAAATTATTTATATTTATGATCTGCTTTCATCTTACCTGAAAGCAACTGGGCCAAACCATGACTAAGGAATAGTGATTGGAGGTGGGAGCAGCAGTTTGTGTGGACAAAGGAAAATTGAAATCTGCTAGAACCTTGAAAAGTTCCTTTGCTTGGTTACTGGTCTCAGCAATATGCAGATTAATGTGATATATTTTTGCTCTCTTGATATGTTCTTTGTAGCTATGCAAGGCAGAGTCCTATAATTTTCCAGCTCTCACAACTATAAATTCATACTAGGTCCTTTCTACCTTATGTTCTTTCAATTTGAGATGTTTGGGTGTGCTAGAGAACCATTTATTGAATTTACCTTTAAACATTTGGGTCTTAAATGGAATATGGCAGGCTTTGCTGCTCCATTCCAGCAGGTCAGTGGACAGATGTACTCTGCTGCACTGCAGATTACAGCCAGCCATATTTAGAGTTCTCCACCAGGCAGGTCGCAGCCCTTTCACAGGAGCTGCTGCCATGGTGGTTCCACTGAAGACACTGAAGCTTAGCTGTGCAGGCACCATGTTCAATACACCACACAGCAAAGTTTTTTGTTCTTCAAAACAACCTTCCAAAGCAAAAGTTTGTTATTGAAACAAATGGCCCTGGCACACTGGATTGGAGATTTCCGGCAGTGTGGCAGTTGTTTATTTGTTTTCCCATTTGACACTGCCAGGCTTTCTCTGGAGCAGAGACTTCACTTGTGGAAATATGGTGGTCCTCTCAATCTAACTATAGGGGGGGGGCACACGTTCGGCAGATAGGGTGTTTGCGGTGGAGTACCCTGCCATAAAACTCAAACAGTATCTGTCCTTTTGGGCCAAATTGTTAATAGTCTGCTTTACATCACATGGATATATAGTATACCTTCTGGGAACCACCGACCTACCCCTATTCCCGATCCCAGCACTGACTACTGACCGTTGGAACACTAATTAGCATCCTCCCTTACTGGTTGGCTTAGGGCCCCCTTTCCACTGAGTTTGGGTCTGCCCCAGAAGGTATACAATACATCCATGTGATGTAAGCAGGGCATGGTCGTTTTACACACACCAATTCACCATCCCTGATTGAGTAGAAAATGATTATTGGTCCTGATGAAATGCCATGATCCTTCCGGACAGTAACAGGCATGAAACATGTTGACCCTTGATTCACACTAACTGTAGCTAGAGGAGACCATTATGTCTACCTCTTACTCAACTCACATTTGTAACCATGACAAAGGAAACCAGTGATTAAATTTGCCTTTGTACCCCTTTAGTCATTTTTATTGCACATTTCTTTCCTATTCTACTCACATCTAGTCAGCCACCCCTCCTCACTCTTCACATCGGCAAAAAGAAAAGAGCTCCGGTAAAGAGCCCCCCTGAGGGGCCCGTTGGTCATTGCGGCACTGGCCCAACGAGGAGCTGCCCGATGATGAAGCATGACACCCCTCAGGGTGTGTGAGGGCCCTTGCTCCTAAAAGGTGCACTCCCACTTACCTGACCTTCTGGTAGAGATACACTCCCACCTAGGAACTGCATACTTCTTGTCTTCATAGCTCATTGAAGGGCCATGTATGCTGAACCTTATACAGCCCTAGTCCCCCAGTCTTTGTTTTAATCAAATACAATTACAACCATAATTCTCTGGGAGAAAGTCAAGAATATGAAAACCAACCACAGAACTCACTGGAGAAAGAAGTAAGCTTTGGTCACCCTTACAAATCTGGGGTCCAGAGTCAGATCTGAGACAATCGTAGATACAAAATTCCTCACAACTGCTAATGTAAGGGGGCATGGTCTCATCAACCAAGGCCATTAACTCGAACTCCATTTGCTTGCTCAGTTTATTTTCTCAGGGGATATAAATTTAGAAAAATTTACATTCAGGTAGTTAAAGTTCATCCACTATTGCACAGCCTCCATGACTGAGGGGATCAAATTTCTCTGAGTCATTCTTGCTCTGTATGTTAAGGATCGTCTGGTTATGATCTGCATACTTGTGAAAGGTTGAAGCCCAGGCCATTCAGCAAATGAGCCTGTGGGGTGAGCTATTTACTGAATCACAGGTGAAACTGAGGAACTGGGAGACACACTTAATGGCATGGGTTTGGAGGTTGAGACAAATGAGCCCAAATGAAATGACTGAGATTGCTTCTATAGAAACTAAGTTGGTCATTGAGGATGGCTCCTCTAATGTTGTAAGCCGGTGTAGAAAAAGCTAATGGTCAACTGTGCCAAACGCTAGGAAAAAGTCTAAAAGCGTAATGTTTCCATCATAATCTCCATCAATAGTGGATCAAAGGAGAGTAATTTAGTTTTGCTAATGTTTAACTGATGCACTAACTGGAAACTCTCACTTTACAGCTAGACTGGGGTTAAATTTGGCAATTTCAAAACACTCCTTTGAATGTAAAATAATGAATCACCAAGGGCTAAATCTTACATCTCCAAATTCCAACACTTTCTTTACTGTTGGAAAAACTAGAGTGAAAATGGTAATTTGAACCCCTTCCGAAGTTCAATACTTTGACTACTTTTGCTTAGAATAGAGTGGGCATAGAAACTTGCACTCCTCCACAGTCCAACACCTTCTCTACGTTTGCTTAGACTGGAGTGGGAATAGTAAATTCAACCCCTCCAAAGTCCAACACATTCTCTACTGTTTCACAGACAGAAGTGGGAATACTGAATGTAGTGCCTGGTGTACTAATTGAGAATGCTCTAAAGTTTAACACTTTCCCAACTTTGCTTGAACAGGAGTGGAAATATTAAATCTAACATCTACCCTACTGTTGTGTAAATTGGAGTGGGAATAGTAAAATCAAAGCTCTTCAAATTCCACCATTTTCCTAATGTTGGTTAGAGTGGATTTATATTATTTTTAATATTGTTGTTAAATAATATATATATATATATACAATTCGCCGTCAACAGCTGCCTCACTCGAACAGACATGACGAAAAGCGGACCCCAGATTCTTGGTGCCAATCAAGTGATTTATTTAGTGCCCAGCAAAATCCGCCATTACTCGTTTCGACCCCATTTGGGTCTTGAACACATGACCTATATATATATATTATTTAACAACAATAATAAAACAATATTAAAAATAATATAAATCCACTCTAACCAACATTAGGAAAAAAAAATATATATATGTATATATATATATATATATATATATATATTCCATACGCCACCGTAACAATCCAAACAAGACCCACAAGCCCACTCGATTCGGCAGTCGCCTGCGTGAACTCTAGTGCTTGTGGTGCGGCGGGGGTCATGCCGGGGTCACTCCGCAGCCGCGGCTGACACTAATCCGACAGTCTGGTTCGTGCGGGAAACAAGGCAAGGGGTTAAGCTGTGACCTCGTGGTACAGCCGCTTACCTGTCCTCGTCACCGCTAACAGTTCGAGCGGGTAGCGTTTTTCTCCTTCACTGCTGCAATCCACAGTCCACCGGCGGGCGCTCCTTACTGCGAGGAAACCACATGGGAGACTGGTCGGATCAGGAACGCCCTTCCTAGCCAGTCGGGGTCTAACTGAATGTGAAGAATTTTGCTGTTGCCCACTAGGGTAGGAGTCTCTAAATATGATTGAAACTGCTATTGAAGTATAGCGATGCTAAATTGAATGCATATCGATAAATGAAATTAGTAAACAACTTTTTGCCGATTTTTGGCACTTGCGCACATATGTGAGATCATTATGATTCATACGCAAAGTAATATTCATTGAACGAAATGTATAATTTACATATGATGAGTTGAAAGACTATATGAATTAATATGTGCTTAAACTTACGTGAGTCATGAATTGGCCATACATGTGACGTCTAAAGATGGCGCTAATAAAAGTTGGTGAAAGAGTATGAATGTAATACTGTCCTTCCTCATTGTCATTGACACTGTATGTAAATTTGGCAGTATGGAGGCTCAAACCATACCGTGAGAAAGCCGCAAGGGGAAACGCATTAGTGAGGTGCGATCTTGCCTAATAAATCGATGAAAGCATCCCTGGGTGTCTTGGATATTGTTTTCGAGACCAGACAGAAGCGTGCGTGTGTATATATATATATGTTTATTTATTTATATATATATATATATATATGTATATATATATATATATATATATAAATATATATATAAGCTTTATTCGATTTTAGAGTATAAAATCACAAAAGCAGCAAAACAGATAAAAACATGTTAAAATATTCTTAGCTAAAAGTACAATTGCGCTGTACTCCTATATCTTGTTCATTTGTAAGTGTACTTGTTCTGGGCTGGTAAGAGAATTCATCATTTAAAAGAAAGAAAAAAGAAAAACAGAAATATACACTACATACATACAGAACAATCCTGTACAATAAAAGCTAAACTGCTTTCAAAGAGGGTAGAACATTAATGTTTTTCCTTGCTCTTAATATGCTCTTTAGATAACTAACCCTAACTCCAATGCAGTAATTGCTTTCCAATAATTGCAAGTATAGCAGAGCCGGTCGACATTGTCTCCATTCCCCCCTCCTTAGCAGAGGCAGAATCCATCTTGATCTTTCTAGTGACATAAAATGTACAAAATAAAATTACATGAATATTCGATTGCGGGGACATATCATCACAGGGGCAACGGCATAATTCTTTGGACCAATTGTTTATCTCTGGGTAACTAATTAATCGATAAAAAGTCCCAAATCTGAAGCGAGTTAAAACATACCTATCGTGCCCCCCCTAAACATCTTAAAAGGTATGGTTGCATGTCATATGTTGATAAAATCAATTGATGCTGAATTACTGTAGGTTTTTTCATCTCCAGTGCAAGTCGAATTGTCTCTAAATGAGACATGCATAAAGCTTTAAACTCTTTCCGGGAGATGGAATTCATTGACTCTTGGCAGGTATAATAAGCTGGGTGACAAAGATCATTCATAAACTTCTTTACATAATTCAACCAAGGAATCTTGGCAGCATGGTCCAACCTCATAGAGTTTTTAATTATTTCTCGATTGAGACCAGTGCTACTGGAGGTTCAAATCCTGTGCCAAAGTAACAGTGGATGTACCTTAATAACATCTGTGATGTACGAGATACCCAGCTCACTATGACAATTAAACACAGGGGAACTGGCACGCACTGCTAAAATGAACCTTAAAAATACATTTTCGACATATTGAATAGAGACGGGATCATGAAAGCCCCAAACTCCTGCCCCATAGGTAGCAACACTTGCACATTTTGCCTGGTAAATCTTGAGGAGAATCCCTGGGGGCCTTTTACCCATATTTTTTAAAAAGTTGACCAGGGCCGCAGTCAACTTCATAAACAAGAGGCTTCGACTCTTGACCGCTTGATTCCAAGAACCAATGCGATCAAATAGGACACCCAAGTACGTAAACGTATTTGTGGATTCCACCCTACTTTTCCCAAGTGGCAGAGTCCTCAGTTTCTGTTTTCCCCTCCCACAGGTCATAACAAAAGATTTTTTAGCATTCAATTTTAATCCCAGGTTATCCATAAAAATGGAGTAAGAGGCAAGAGCTTTTTGTAGACCAAGCTGTGTACGGGTCATAAGCACTGTATCGTCTGCATAGAGAAGGGATACTATCGGGCGCTTGTTAATATACGGTGGGTCCCTCGCCTTTTCCACCAATTCCTGTTCCAGGGTGTTATATATATACACATATGTATATATATATACAAAAAAGAAGCAGACAACTCTGGGTAGTTCCCAAGTTTAGGTGGAAGGCAGCTCCTGTATAGAGCACCCTCAACACCAGCGACAATGTAAATTTGCTCACCTCAAATGTTTGCTTTTCTATCAAAGTTTTTAAGCATAGGATTAGCACAGTGCCATCTATGCCGAGATAGAAAGGGACAAAGTCTTTTGCTATTTCTACAGCAGAGTCTTTGTGCATAGGATCAGCACAGTGCTATCCATGCCGAGCTGTAAAATGACAAAAGCCATTTACCACTCCAGGCACAGTATTACAGCTTTGGATTGGTAAAATACCATCCAAGCCAACCTGAAATGAATAAAAGCAACCCCTGACACAAGTTTTGCTGTCATTACAGCTCTTCAGAGAGGTATATCTTTGTCCAGACACAAGGGAGTACCCAGTATAAGTCAAAACAATACCCTTGAGACATCGAGTGATGCTTAAATTATGCAAAAAAGAAGCAGAGAACTCTGGGTATTTCCCAAGTTTAGGTGGAAGGCAGCTCCTGTATAGAGCACCCTCAACACCAGCGACACTGTAAATTTGCTCACCTCAAACGTCTGCTTTTCTATCTAAGTTTTTAAGCATAGGATTAGCACAGTGCTATCCACGCCGAGATAGAAAGGGACAAAGTCTTTTGCCATGTGATCAAGACCGGCAACTGTCGAAACACGTAATGGCAGATGGAGTTCATCAATTAAATAAATATTATTTGCACAGAATTGTGGTCCACACTCGTTTCCTTCAAGGAGTATCGTATGGCGAGAAATTTGTGTGTATATATATGTATATATATATACATATATGAATAAACAAATGCCCAAGCATATCCAGATACACTCGTCTGCTGTTGATTTATTGACAAAGGCGGACAGCCGTTTCACACCAGAAAGTTTTTGGAGCGCCCAACGCGTTTCAAAGTTCATTCAACTTCTTCATCAGGGGCAGTAGCATGAATGATGTCATGAGTGATGTCACTGACCATGTCATGAGTGATGTAATATGTGATGTCATCAGCAGTGCATTGCGGGCACGCGAGTTATAGTTAGCTGAACTAACTATAACGGGGGAATTTCAATGGTTTTGTACAAGTGAAAAGTCCAGCTAACTATAACACCCCTGAAACCTATGGTTTATCAGTGAATTTCTGACGTTTTTTAAATGCTAATTCCTAACTATAACGTGCCTGAAACCTATGCTTTTTTTCTGTGAATTTCAAAGGTTTTTTAAATGCTAATTTCTAACTATGCCTACAGAGATAGGACATGTGAAGAAAGAAGAAAAAATGCACAGAAAGAAAAAAAAGAAGTGCAGAAAGAAACAACAGAAGTCCTCAAAGACGAAGAAAAGTGCAGGAAGAAGGATAACGTGCAGAAAGAACAAAAAGAAGAGCAGAAAGAAGCCTTGTTGCAAAATCATCCTGTACCCTCAACTTTTTCAGACGGATACTGGTGGTAACTGAGTCTGACTAACCAGTCCTAGAGCCAGTGCTATGTTAAAAGACACTTAGAATACAGTGAAAACACCTACATACACTAGGGAACATTATGCGTTGGGGTCCCCTTGTGATTAACATGACCTTCTCTGTAAGCCCCTAGTATATAATAGGGCAGGGGGATTAAAACTACCTCTTAAAACAGGCCACAGGGCGTTTTTGCACACGTTAACTCAGGCCCCGTCCCCTCCCTTCACCACTGTGTAAACACGCCCTGTGTCCGTTTTTAGTTGGGAGATTAAGTTCATTTAAATCCTGAGGGTCCCTAGGGTCCAACTAGCCCACTAGGTACCTCCAGTAAGTGCCACAGAGCTGCGTTGCAGAGAGGTGTAAAAAGTGGCACGGCCTGGACCACCTCTCTGCAATGCAGCTCAGTGGTGCTTACTGGAAGCACTTGGTGGGCTAGATAGCCCCCAGGGGCCCTCAGTATTGAAGGGAAATTATATCCCCAATTTAAAACGTGCCATAGTGCGTGTTTGCACACGTCACCTCAGGCCCCATCCCCTCCCTTCACCACTGTGTAAACACGCCCTGTGGCTGTTCTAAGTTGAGAGATTAAGTCCCCTTGAATCCTAAGGGTACCTAGGGTCAAACTAGACCACTAGGTACCTCCAGTAAGCGCCACAGAGCTGCGTTGCAGAGAGGTGTAAAAAGGGGCTTGGCCTCAGAACACCTGTCTGCAGCGCAGCTCCCTGGCGCATACTGGAGATGCCTGTTGGGCTTGTTGGCCCTCAGGGACCCTCAGTATTGAAGAGGAATTAATTCCCCAACTTACAACTCGCCAGGGGGTGCGTTTGCAGAGTGCTGCAAGGAGGGGGCGTGGCCTCCGGCACGATGCCAGTCTTTTATTTATTTTAATTTTTTAAGAAGGGGGCTGTGTGGTTCCCCTTCTTATACTAATTTATTGGCCCTGATGACCCCATCCCCCAGGGCCTGTCTCCTAATTATATTTTTTTGACCCCAATCCCCAGGGCCGGCCACTGTTTTTTATTATTTTAAAAAAATATATATTTATAGACACACCTAGGACATGCTGGACAAACCGTACGTACCTATCACCATGACGATTTGCGTGATATTCATTAAAAGGCGACTATACATACAATGAATCCACGTGGAATGTATTTACACCACTAGTGAAGCTCTGACATGTCTGATGCCCTACCGTGCCTAATCCCGGTAGACACCCTTGTCGTTTATTTATACAAACATGGGTAGCTATTGACGGGCACATTTAATACACACGCACACCAAGCCATTCAAAGGGGATTCGACAAAAATTCGACCAAAACTATGCAAGAAACCCCCCTCACGGTTAATAAAACACACATCCACTGCCGGGTGTGTAATACTTTTTATTTTACTCTCTGGAAAGGGGACGAACTTCACTTGAGAGTCACAGCGCGCTCCTGGCAGAGCCCAATGCTGTGTTACACCCACCATTGCCTGCTGAGTGCCACACACCTCTGTGTTGTATTCCACCAGCTAGTGCATATGCTATGACACTCTCTAGCCCATGTGCACTGTAACACCACCCCATGAATATGTCATGCCACACTTGTCTTCGCACTGGTTATATTGCCCCATCTAAAGTGCCTTCCTCGATGCCTATGTTATAACGCACAGTGCTATGCCATACATATTACAATCTGGGATCCATATCTTTGTCACAGTGCATATGCAACGTTACACTCCCCAGCACATATTTTATATTAAAACTTTAGAGACTAGTTAGGTTACACAACACTGCCCTGTGCATATTACACTCCAAGGCGCATATCGCATAGCACGCGCTAGTGCCTGTGCTATCTCGCGCTCTCCAATGAATCTGTCATTGCGCACAATGTATGGCATATTATATTTCACGCCCGGTTCATCTTATATCACACTTTTTGGTGCATAGTTTATACCATACACTATATCTAGTTTTCATTTTCAATCGTGCTCTCAGGACTATGTTCTATATAACACTGTGTTCACCAACCCTTTTCACGGGCATTACATTTTGCGATGGGGGGGTGGAGGGTCAGGGAGTGTTT
This sequence comes from Triturus cristatus, assembly GCF_964204655.1. Classification (NCBI taxonomy): domain Eukaryota; kingdom Metazoa; phylum Chordata; class Amphibia; order Caudata; family Salamandridae; genus Triturus; species Triturus cristatus. The sequence continues at coordinate 911,504,736 of NC_140590.1, read as the reverse complement.
CTGCCAAGTGAGCCCGGAGTCACAGTCACAAACGTCCTCTTCTTCCTGAATAAAAGTGAGATTATGCTGCATACTTGTTCATATTTTAAGTAGTTCGCACAGACACACGTTTTAAAAACAATAAAGTTCCTAATACCCGCCCTCTCTGAACAGTTAGCTTGCTGCCCCATCCCCCTCCTCCCTATCCTCTGTTGTGTGAATCCATGGACTAGCCTCCTCCCTCCTGCCATGCATGGTCTGATGTGCTGCCACTGCCCTCAATTTAGTATGATGTACCAGTCCACTCCTCCTGCCCTCCATTGCCCAATTCTATGCCCCATCATTGACCTCCTGCTTAAACTCTGCGCTTAGCTTGCTGCCCCTATTCTCCTTCCCCCTGCCCTCCGATGTCTTTGTGCATGCCCCTACTCCATCCTTTTTGCCCACCATGTTCCATGGACCTGCCACTCCTATCTACTCTGAGTGTTCTGTTGAGCTGCCACTCCCCTCCCACCTGCCTAGCATTGTCAGATGACTGTAACCTGTCCCTGCCACCTCCACCCTGCCTGTCCACATGCCATGCCCCTATCCTCTTCCTCCTGTCCTACATGGTCCATTGTACTGCCACACCCTTCTGCCCTCCCTGGTCTGTTGTGCTGCAACTGCTCCTCCTGCCTGCCCCGTGCGGTCTGTTGTGAGGCCCCTTCCCCTGAACTTTCTTGTCTGTGCACAGTTCCTGACCCTCCCTTCTATCCTCCATCGTCCTTTGTGCATGCCCCTGCACCCTCCTTCTTGCCCATCATAGCCATTGTGCTGCCACTAACCCTCCCACTTGCCATGCATGGTCTTCTGTGCTGCCATGGCCCCTCCCACCTTCCCTGTGTGGTCAGTTAGCTGCCCCTGACCCCCTCCCACCTTCCCTCCATGGTCTGTGTGTATTCCATCACAGTCTCACTGTTGCTCTTCATGGTGTGTCTTGCTTCTAGTGCCCATCCTGCCTGACCTCCATGGCTATCTTGCTGCTCCTGCCCTGCCCCCTTGCCCCCAGCCCTCTGTTTACATGTGCAGACCCCTACTCCCTCCCTCCTGGCTTGTCTGTTCCATTGTAATGCCCCTGATCCGTCCCTCCTGCCATTTATGGTCTGCTATGCTGTTGTCCATGTGCATGGTCCTGTCCCCTCCCTCTTGCTTTCTATGGATTGTTGTGCTGCACTCCCGTCCCGCATGCCCTGTGTGGTGTATTGTGCTGCTGCAAACCCTGATGCCTGCCCTGCAGGGTCAGTTTGGTGCACCTCTCCATGTCCCTCCTGTCCTCTGTTATCCAAGTCCATGTCCCTACCCCATTTCCTTCCATCATCCAATGTACCATACTTGCGAACATTTTGAACTTGGTAAGAGGGAGATTTTGAAAAAAAACTGGGGTATTGATTTTACCCTTTGAGTTACATTGAAAAAGAGGAGATTGTAGACAGGAGACAGATCAAATAAAGCCCATTTGAGCTTAAAAACATTGGACGTTTCCTGGCTGAATCGGGTCTGTTGGCATGTATGGTTCTACTACCATTGCCTCTTCCTTCTGCCCACAATGGTCTATTACATTGCCACAGCCTCTCTTGCAAGTCCTGTATTGTTGGTTTGTTGCCCCTGCCCCCCTTTCCACTGCCCTCCATAGTCTGTTGTGCTGCCACGGCCCTTCCTGCCTGCTCAGTGTGGTTAAATTGTTGCCTTTGCACCCTCCTACCTGCCTTCAATTTTCAGAGTCCGTGCCCCTGGCCTCTGCCTCTCAACAGTATCCTAATGAACAACTAGATTGCTATTATTCTATATTTATTACAAAAGTGTGGAACGCCTGACGTCATCTTGATGTAATCAAAACTGTAATACCTAGAGCATTTCCTTTAGAAATTACATATATGAGAGGGTCTTATTGGCATCAAAATTATGGTTTGTGCTCTAAAAGACTAAAATAAGGACATATTTTCTGAGTTTTCAAATAGCGACAAAGCACTTTTAAATTATTTGTTATCTTTATGTTTTTTTATCCAGTTGACCACTTGATTAAATGTTGCACTTAGGGGAGAGGATGTGGTGTTACTTCCAGAACTGCAGACTTTGCAACTGGGGAACCAGGTTGGAGTTTCTGCTTCAGCTCGACATTCTGTGATTCTGGTCAAATCACTTAGTCTCCCCATGTCTACAACCAAAATGAATGTGTTCTTGTGGGATGTAACCAATGCTCATGTAAAGCACTCCAATACCTGACAAGTCTGCACTATATAACACTGCAAAAACACAAGATAATAAGTGTTTTGCACACTTCTGTCATTGGGCTATATTTGGGCTACATCTGGGTGATTTTGGGCTACATTTGGGCTCTTTTGTCTCCGGTGGCCATCTTGGGAGATTTATTTGTTATGAAGTTTCCTAATTTCCTCATGTACTGCAGTCTCCTCAGTAGGAAATGCTTTCAGTTTTTTACTTTGATTCCATCATGAAGGTCTTCAGATATGTCACACATTTGCCATAAATTCTGAAAGTTAGCACTCTAGTTGCTCATTAGATCACTGTAGTAAAACTACTGTTCACCATGGAAGTCTGCTCCTGGTATTAAAAGTGCATGTTTCAATCTGCATGTCAGAATTTTTTAATGAAATAGAAGAGGATTTGAGAAGTCACTCAAAATGCCCTCATTTTCTTTCTTCAGCATTAATCATAATTTCTATGGCAAAATGAACCCCCTCATTGTGTTCCTTTTTAAATTAAATGTTTTAAGTGTTACCAGTTCATTCCAATCAAGATGGCTTCAGGTGTGCCATACTTTTGTCATAATGAAGACAGTAAGCACTCTAGTTGTTTTTAAGAACACTCTGGGACATTCTGTCATTGGGCTATACTTGGGCTACATCTGGGTGATATTTGGGCTACATTTGGGCTCTTTTGTCTCTGGTGGCCATCTTGGGAGACTTATTTGTTATGAAGTTTCCTAATTTCCTCATTTACTGCAGTCTCCTCAGTAGGAAATACTTTCAGTTTTTTACTTTGATTCCATCAAGAAGTCATTCAGATGTGTCACACATTTGCCATCAATTCAGAATGTTAGCACTCTTTTTGCTCATTAGATCACTGTAGTAAAGCTACTGCTCACCAGGGAATACTGCTGCTGGTATTGAAAGTGCATGTTTCAGTCTGCATGTCAGAATTTTTTAATGAAATAGAAGAGGATTTGAGAAGTCACTCAAAATTTGCCCTAATTTTTCTTTCTGCAGCACTAATCATGCTTTTTATGGAAAAAGTGAACCCCCTCATTTTGTTCCTTTTTAAATTAAATGTTTTAAGAGTTACCACTTTAATTCAAGCAAGATGGCTTCAGGTGTGCCATACGTTTATCATAAGTAGGACTGTTAGCGCTCTAGTTGTTCTTTGGAACACTCTGGGAAGCTGCAGTAGAACACAAAGGAATCAACTGACAGTCTCTGCCCTTGTTGGATGTACATGTTTTACTGAGAATGTCAGACTTCATTCTCACATGACTGAGAAAGATAATGTGAATTTACAGAAAATAAGCTCTCAGTTTAACTTATAGATCACCTTCCAAACCTCTGTGGGAAAGGCATGAGAAAATATTTTTCTCTCAATCATGATATCCCAGCAGAAGGCTTTTTCACATGGTGAAATCACCTTAGAACATACCACAATTCCTAAAATGAGTATGGTACCATCAACAAATGATTTATAATGTAGCTAAAGTCTTAAAACCTTCTATTAACTGCAATGCTTTTTAATGAGGTGCTATCATGTATATTGGTCCCAAGATGGCTGCCAACACTTCTTGGATGAAGTGCTGACAGCCAATCAGATCTCAGGATGAGATGTGTGGTTAGGCTCCGCCCACATATATATATGATTTTACTTTTGATTTTCTCAGGAACTACTGAACAGATTGACACCAGACCTGCAAAAGGCACATCCCTGACCTGAGGACTACCTCTCTGCCAAATTTCAAGTAATTCTGTTCAGCCGTTCGGGCTGTACCTTGGACTAAAGGTCCCTATGGAAAATTGCATGGGGAAAGCGTGTTTTGGGACCCCCTTTTTTCTCGGCCCCCGCTTGACGAATCACCCCGAGACTTTCAGGGTAGGAGCGGAGCGGAGCGCCCCACCTATTTTGAAAATTTTGCGAGGATTCGTCAACCGGCGCCAAAGTTATTCCAAATAGAATGTTGCGGATTTCCTATTGAAACACGGTCCTAACTATAACTATCTACTGGCGACCGCCAGTAGATAATATATATATATATAGATAGATAGATAGATAGATAGATAGATAGATAGATAGATAGATAGATAGATAGATAGATAGATAGATAGATAGATAGATAGATAGATTTCCTACTGGCGGTCGCCAGTAGGTAGTTATATGTAGGACCTAGTTTCCATAGGAAAAGCATTTTTTTGTTTTGCTAATAACTTTGGCGCTGTTTGATGGATGTTCGTGAAGTTTTCAAAATGAGTTTGCCAATCACAGCAGCTGCTGTCTGGAAAGTTTCAGTGTGATCCGTCAAGCAGGGGCCAAGCAAAACGGGGGTTCCAAAACATGTTTTCCCCATGCAATTTCCCATAGGGATTTTAGACAGGACTACAGCTGGAACTGCTGATTGGAATTGCACTAAATTTGGCAGACAGCTAGATCTTAGATCAGAAAGAGTGCTTTTTGTAATTTGGTGTAAATCTGTTCAGTAGTTTTGCAGTTAATAAAGAAAAAACATTTATGTATATCTAGGAATGTGGATCCACCATGGAGGATCCGCAGATTCACGTGACAACAGCAATGTCGTGATTAGCTTGACACAGCCTGAGAGAAAAGTTGTGGCTGCCATTTTGCTAATGTGGACACACTTTCCGGGGGGATATATTGTAAATAAGATATAAGGGGACAGGATAGAGGTATCCTGACCCCATGGGACTGATGGAGGGGTAGGTGAGGGATGCCTCACGGGCCAGAAATTGTACAGACTTCCAATGGCAGCCTCAGCGCAGACCCCCGTGTGAATCTGTGATAGATCCGTGGATCCAGACACCAATAAAAAAAAAGACACCCACTCAAACCCACTCACTCACACACCCACTCGCGCACCCACTTACATACCCACAGAATCACTCACACATCTGTACAGACACTCATACACCCACTCAGAGACCCATAACACCACTCACACAGCCACCCACTCAGAGGCCAAGAGAACCATTCACACACCCACTCACATACCCACAGAGGCACTTACTCACAGACTCAAGTACACACCCACACAATGACTCACACACCTGGATAGCTACTCACACACCCATTCACACACTCCCACACCCATACAGCCACTCACACACCTACTCAGAGCCACAGAAAACCACTCCCATACCCATATGGCTACTCCCACTCAGAGACCCAGAAAACCACTCACACACCCACTCAGTGACCCCAAGAACCACTACCACACCTACTCACAGAACCACAGAGGCACTCACACCCACCCACTCACACTCACTCACACACCTACATACACACCCATAAAGCCATTCACACACCCAGTCACAGACCCACACAGCCAGTCACACACCCATTCACAGACCCTCACAGCCAGTCACACACGCACTGACACCCTGTGAGAAGCTGGCGTGGTATATGATGTCCACTTATATAAGTGGGCACCTTGCACCAGTCCAGACAACCCTTACGTTATTTAAGAGGTCTTAGACAACCTTAGCAATCTCTCCAAGTTTTAGCTGTGGAGAGCAGCCTTCAGGCTTAGTCCATAATGAGTGTAAAGCAGCTTGTTTTACCAGAATGCAATCTTATAGTATAGATTAAGTGAAAAAGAACCACACCAGGTATTTATAAATATGTAATTATTATATGAAGCTCTCTAATACATTTAGATATCTCCTACATGGAGATTAACACAATGCACACAATATTTTGCATAGAAATACAGTAAATAGCACAAAATACACAGTGGACCCCAGGGGGGGACCAAACCATATACTAAGAAAGTGGTATAAGAACCTCGACTTGGGGCAAGACGATGTCGAGAGTACGTAGAAGTGCTGGGTACCCAAGGAACCACCCAAGGTGAGTGACTAGGAACCCCATGGAGAGCGTGTGCAGTGTGGGAACACAACCGCGTTATCCTTATAAGTCTACGTGTAAGTCGCAGTTGTCTTTTTAAAGATTAAGGACCCTTCCCAGTGGACCCTGAAGAAACCCCGTGGAAGACAGAAGGTTGGAGAGCCACCCCACCTGTGGATGCCCTAGTACCCACATTACCTACACCAGGGAAGCCGGGTGCATACATGTGAAGTGGTGTCGAACTCAATGGAAGACTTTAGGAAAGTGCCGCTGCTGACAAAGGAGAAAGTTTCCAGTGGAACCCAAAGGTGGATTCTAGATGAGAGGTACCGGAAAGCAGAGGGGACAGAGTCTATGCCACTCAGGAGTGACCAGAAGACTTGGAAGATAAATGTCTTCCAATGTCAGGTGTTGCAGGATGGGTGACGGTGACCTTGACTTTGCAGCTGTGAGGACCAGGCGATGACGAGGAAGACTAGGAGCCATGCACGAACTGTCCCACGAAGGATATCGAGTGCTGAGGGGTCAGTGTCTGGCGGGTGCACAAACAAGCCTTGTTAAATGCAACCAATGCAGGAGTTGAAGGAGGAGCAATGTTGGGACCAGCAAGGTCCAGGAGACTCACTACAAGTAGGGAAGTCAGAAAAGCCCAAAAGAAACAAATGTGACCCTCAAATGGACCCACAGGCTGAGGCACTGGAGTCGCGAGAGGACCTCGAGCAGCTCACCAAAAGATGCAGGCCACAGTGCACATGATGTGGTGTGGCTAAAGAGTCTGGTCACTGGAGGTGCTTGAGGTTGGGGCTACTTGTACCCTAAAGATCTTCTTGGAATGAAGCCAACAAGCCTTTGCAACTGCAAGTTGATATGGTGCACAGGGGCTTGGTTATTTCAACCCCCACGAGGGAAACTGATCTCTAACTTGTTGAGAGGGCAGGGTAGGCCTCTGGAGCTGTGGAAAACCACCACCTGTGTTGCAGAACCTTACGGAGTCCGGAGGAACTTAGGATCAACAGACCGGTCGACTTAGTTGCAATGCCAGCGAATGAATAGGAGTGACTCCTTCACTCCAAGGGAGATTCCTTCAGGTCTCTTTGATACCCACAGGCCTTGGAAGGTTCCTGTGTGGTGCACAGGCACAGACAATGCAGGAGACTGAAAGGTTGAACCCAAAACAAAGTCCAGCGACGTCCAGAGTGCCCAGACAGTAGAAGAAGAAGTGGTGTCTGATCTGAATCTTGTCCCACGACGAATCTAGAGACCTACACCCAGGTAACCCCTTAAGTACCCTAAGGAAAGGGTTGGGACAATTCAGGGGACCCTCCCAGGCGAGGGTCTGGACAGAGGAAGATTACTCCCATGTCCTTTGTCCAGTTTCCCGCCAGAGCAGGAGCCAACTGCTCCCAGGACTGGTTTGAACTGGACTATGCACTGGAACACCAAATGTGCCCCTCATGCAGACTGAGTGGTGCTGGCAAGCGCACCCACCCTACCTCAATACCCTAAATCCTGTCTGAGAGGTGGTCACACCTCTCTGTGACAGGATTTCTACTCTTCTGCCTTCCCCTGCTCGAACTTGGCTCAGCAGCAGGTAGGCAAAATCGTGTCTCTGGTCGACAGCAACCAGTTTGTGATGTCCCAGAGAGCACTTCCAGTGTTTGGCATCATACCTCGGATATGATTCCAACATGTTTGATACCAAACATGATAGGATTCATTGCAGCCAGTTTCGAGGTGGTCATTGCGTAATTACGCGGTGCCCCTCTATATAGTATATGGCAGCTTCACTGACAACCCGGGAGAATGGACTCCATAGGCTGCAGGGGTGTCCTGCTCCCACTTAGAATCAAGCACCCTGCCTTCAGGATTGCAAAGGCCTGCTAGAGGGGTGACTTATACGTTTTAAGTGCGGTGACCAAAGATATAGGAAACCTTTATCTTTAGTAAGTAAGTTGTACAAGCAGTAACTTACAAAGGCTGCAATAGCAGGCCTGTAGTTCCATTTTGAATGGTCTCTCATGCAGCTGCAGCCACTGCAGGTAAGAGTGGTGGGGCAGTTGGGCCGGTGGACGGGATTTTGAGAGACAACCACAAGGGAAAATTAATTATTTATTTAATTTTCCCTTGTAGTTGTCTCTCGAAATCCCACTTCAGCCGGCCCCATCGCTCTTACCTGCAGCGGCCGCGGCTGCTGTCCTGGGTGGCATAATACATGCTTCAGCCAATGGGAGACCTCTGGTGTACCTATGCACTGGGTACATGGGTACCATCTACTAGGGACTTATAAGGGTACCCCAGTATCCAATCTGGGGTGTACCTAAGTACTGAACATAACAATTTAGGGAGACAGCAGATAGATTGGGTCCTGTTCAGCAGGATCCCAGTCCGACTTATCAAATACAGCTGAGCACCAGGCAAAAAGTGGGGGAGAACCATAGAAGCAGATCCTACTTTCCTACACACATACACCACACACTCACTCACTCACCCACTTACACACCCACACAACCACTCACACTCCCAGGTTACAGGGGCATTATAGTTTGGATATAACATTAAAAACACGTAGAAATTAACTGGGAAAAACCAAAGGTTACAGGGATGTTATAGTTAGGTAATAGCATTAAAAAACATAGAAATTCACTGATAAAAAACCAAGGTTACAGAGACGTTATAGTTAGGAAAAATAATTAAACAATCCTTCGAAATTCACTAAAATACCAAAGGTTACAGGGGCATTATAGTCAAGTTTACATTTTACACATACACACACCCATAGAAATTCAACAACTATAACCCCACATATTGGATCACTCATGACATCATCTATGGCATTATACTTACCTTAGGCCACAAGTTATTGTTACATGAGATAACTATAAGTGCTGAATTTCTATTGTTTTGTGTGTGCAAAGTCTGACCCTAACCCTTTAACATTTGTTTTTTTAGTGAATGTCTAAGATTTTGTAAAGTTCTTATCCCCAACTCTAACGTCCCTGTAACCTTTGTTTTATTCAGGGAATATATATACATACATATATATATTCACTGAAAAAACCATAGGTTTCAGGGGCGTTATAGTTAGCTGGACTTTTCACTCGTACAAAACCATTGAAATTCCCCCGTTATAGTTAGTTCAGCTAACTATAACTCGTGCGCCCGCAATGCACTGCTGATGACGTCACATATTACATCATTCCTTTTTTTTTTTTTTAAAACATGTTTTTTATTGCAACATTTTCAGCAAAATAACCATCGGGGCAACCGGCACCCCCTACAATCTCCGATCACACCCCTCGGTTGACACATATTACATCATTCATGACATGGTCAGTGATATCACTCATGACATCACTGATGACATCTCAAATGACATCACTGATGACATCATCCAGTGATTGTGTGTTTTTCTGAAAATTACATATGTTTTATATATGTATATCTCAAGGTCGATGGAAGAATAAATGGGTATATAAGTGTCTAAATGGATGATTTGTTTTTGAAAAATTGATTGTATAACTGACTGATTAAGTGTATCTTAGTGAATACATGGCTTAGTGAGTAATGTTTAAATGTGTAAATATCTGTATCAGTCTCTCACTTTGTGTATAAGTGGCTGCATGGGTTGGTGAGTAGCTACATGAGTGTCTATATAGGTTATTAGTTGGTTTTTTGAGTATCAGTATGAGTGTCTGAGTGTCTGTATGGTTCGGTGGGGGGTATTACGTAGTGCATAGGTGCATGAATGAGTGACTCACTGTATGTGTTGACGACAGCATGTGTGCAGGACTGTATGGGTGGATGAGTGTGTGCATGGGTGTGTTAGTGAGTGATAGACTGTCTCAATAGTGTCTTTATGAGTAACTACATATGTTTAAAACTAGTATATGTGACTATTGGTGTATATAAGTGAGTATATGTGAGAGTGAGAGATTGAAAGAGTTCCTGTATGAATAAGTATGTGTTTCTATAAGTGATTGTTTAAAAGACTAAGTATGTGTAAGTTTCTGTAGAAGTAAGTGTGGTGGTGTGTGTATAACTGTATATGAAAGTAAATGGATGTTTGATTCTTTATTACCATGAGTGACTATGTGTGTGAGTAACTCTATGGATGAGTGGCGTTGTGTAACAGGATGTATAGGTGTGTGAGTACATATGATGAGTGAATACATGTATGAGTGACTATATAGGACTGTTGGTGAATGAGTGGATGTGTATGTGGATCTTAGAATTACTGAATAGGTTGTTGTAACTGGTATTGGTATGTCCATTGTTTTGAACATTGTAGTTTCTATTTTTGAATGTGTGTATCAAAGGTTATATTAGGGGAAGAGGAGGTCTGCCACTCTATCACAAGGATGATGTCATCAGTGATGTCATTAGTGATGTCATTTGAGATGTCATCAGTGATGTCATGAGTGATGTCACTGACCATGTCATGAGTGATGTAATATGTGACGTCATCAGCAGTGCATTGCGGGCGCGCGAGTTATAGTTAGCTGAACTAACTATAGCGGGGGAATTTCAATGGTTTTGTACGAGTGAAAAGTCCAGGTAACTATAACGCCCCTGAAACCTATGGTTTTTTCAGTGAATTTCTAAGGTTTTTTAAATGCTAATTCCTAACTATAATGTGCCTGAAACCTATGGTTTTTTCAGTGAATTTCAAAGGTTTTTTAAATGCTAATTTCTAACTATGCCTACAGAGATAGGAAATAGAAAGAAGAAAAAACGCACAGAAAGAAAAAAAAGAAATGCAGAAAGAAACAACAGAAGTCCTCAAAGACGAAGAAAAGTGCAGGAAGAAGGATAACGTGCAGAAAGAACAAACAGAAGAGCAGAAAGAAGCCTTGTTGCAAAATCATCCTGTACCCTCAACTTTTTCAGACGGATACTGGTGGTAACTGAGACCTGACTAACCAGTCCTAGAGCCAGTGCTATGTTAAAAGACACTCAGAATACAGTGAAAACACCTACATACACTAGGGAACACTATGCGTTGGGGTCCCCCTGTGATCAGCATGACCTCCTCTGTAAGCCCCTAGTATATAATAGGGCAGGGGATTAAAACTACCTCTTAAAACGCGCCACAGGGTGTGTTTGTACACATTACCTCAGGCCCCGTCCCCTCACTTCCCCACTGTGTAAACACGCCCTGTGGCCGTTTTAAGTTGGGAGATTAAGTCCCCTTGAATCCTGAGGGTCCTTAGGGTCCAACTAGACCACTAGGTACCTCCAGTAAGCGCCACAGAGCTGCGTTGCAGAGAGATGTAAAAAGGGGCACGGCCTAGACCACCTCTCTGCAACGCAGCAGAGTGGTGCTTACTGGAAGCACCTGGTGGGCTAGTTGGCCCCCAGGGTCCCTCAGGATTGAAAGGGAATTATTTCCCCAACTTAAAACGCGCCACAGGGCTTGTTTGCACACGTTAACTCAGGCCCCGTCCCCTCCCTTCACCACTGTGTAAACACGCCCTGTGGCCGTTTTTAGTTGGGAGATTAAGTTAATTTGAATCCTGAGGGTCCCTAGGGTCCAACTAGCCCACTACGTACCTCCAGTATGCGCCACAGAGCTGCGTTGCAGAGAGGTGTAAAAAGTGGCACGGCCTGGACCACCTCTCTGCAACGCAGCTCAGTGGCGCTTACTGGAAGCACCTGGTGGGCTAGTTAGCCCCCAGGGGCCCTCAGGATTGAAGAGGAATTATTTCCCCAACTTAAAACCCGCCACAGGGCGTGTTTGCACACGTCACCTCAGGCCCCGTCCCCTCCCTTCACCACTCTGTAAACGCGCCCTGTGGCCGTTCTAAGTTGAGAGATTAAGTCCCCTTGAATCCTAAGGGTCCCTAGGGTCAAACTAGCCCACTAGGTACCTCCAGTAAGCGCCACAGAGCTGCGTTGCATAGAGTTGTAAAAAGGGGCGTGGCCTCAGAACACCTGTCTGCAACGCAGCTCCCTGGCGCACACTGGAGATACCTGTTGGGCTAGTTGGCCCTCAGGGACCTTCAGTATTGAAGGGGAATTAATTCCCCAACTTACAACTGGCCAGGGGGCGCGTTTGCAGAGTGCTGCAAGGAGGGGGCGTGGCCTCCAGCGCGATGCCGGTCTTTTATTTATTTTATTTTTTTAAGAAGGAGGGCTGTGTGGCCCCCCTTATTTTTCTAATTTACTGGCCCTGGGGACCCCATCCCCCAGGGCCTGCACCCTAATTTTTGTTGTTGAAAAAAATACATTTGGCCCTCCCAAGGCCTTAATCGGCCCCGGGGACCCCAACCCCCGGGTCATGGCCTTTTTTTAATTTAAATTCTTTAGGAGGGGGCTGCGTTGCCCCCCTCCTCAGGCCACTTATGGCTCCGGGGACCCCACCCCACGGGGCCGGCCTTTGTTTTTTATTATTTAAAAAAAATATATATTTATAGAAACACCTAGGACAGAGGTGTCAAACTCAAATTCATCGGGGGCCGCATCAGCAGTTTGGTCACCCTCAAAGGGCCGGTTGTATCTGTAGGAGTATGTGTCCACTCTTTATTATCATAAATTATTGTCACTGCATTCAATTATTACTGTTTTTTGTAATAATATGTAATAACTAGCTCTGAAAGCAGAAACATAGTCAGAATAATGGCAAGTAGATATTCAAATGTACAATTATTGTACAATTTATTGAAAAAAGATTTTTGGTAACAGACAGTAATTTTTAAACATACAAATATTGCGCTGAAGAGGCGGCCGCGCATGCGCTGAAGAGGCGGCCGCGCATGCGCTGAAAACTGTCCATAGGTAGACTTAACCAAAAAAGAGGCAGTACAAATGTTTGCAAAGGCCTCACAGTAAGTTGTTGCGAAAAAACTCTTTTAAATAGTGGCTCGTGCGACTTCTTCAAGCTACACCAAGATACGTTTGCTAACTGAGTTTACAATAGCAATCAGAAAAGCAATCAGTTTAAAAAATAAATGGAGTGAAGGCAACCCGAACACTAACCCTCAGGGTGAGGAACAGGACAGCACCCCTCTATTTCCTGAAACAAGGGGACACGGGGGTGGAGGGAGAGCTTACCTGCGTTATCCAAGCTCCGGGCCGGGGGTCACATAAGTTCCTCCTCCTCGGGATCCTGCGTGCGGGGCAATCACAGCTCGCAATCCAGGAAATGAAAAGGGAAAGCTCAGCCGAGCCAGCACCTGGGGCGCGGGAAGGCGCTGCGCGGGCGGACGGGGCAGTCAGCTCATCTGATCTAGTTCAGTGGCAGCCCGGGGAAATCTCAGCGCAGCCTTCCCTGGCAGCGCCGCTGGAGGAGTCCGCTTGCCCGCCCGCGGCCAGCGCCAAGAAGCTAAACAACAATCCACACAAACAGTGACACACTGTGGCTGCCTGGGCTGCAGAAGCCGAGACCAGCGACCAGGAGCCTGCGGAGCAAAGGAGCAGAGTCAGCGCCGGCTGGGGCCTTGCAGGGCAGAGGGACGCGTGCTGCACTCGCTGTTCCCAGGGCTGCTGCACCTTCCTGCCCACCTCCTGCCCCTCCTCCTTTCACTCCTCTCTCCGGTGCGTGGTGCGCTCCCAGCTCCGCAGGAAGGACAGCGACAGCAGGTCCCCCTCGGAGCTGCAGTTACATTCTCCCCAGTAACATGGCGGCCGGCCTGAGGAGCGGGAGAGGGAGGGAGATGGGCTGCCACGAAGCGGGAGGGAGGGAGGGAGGGAGGGGGGTCAAAGGGAAAGTGCTGCTCCTGCGGGGGTGATCGCCGCACGAGTCACTGGAGCTCGCGTCACTCCACCCACTCCTCTCCCACTGAGTAGCACCGGCTGAAATGATCGCATCTCTCGCGGCGGCTACACGGGCCACATGACGAGGTCTGGCGGGCCGGATTCGGCCCGCGGGCCTTGTGTTTGACACCGCTGACCTAGGACATGCTGGACAAACCGTATGTACCTATCACCATGACGATTTGCTTGATATTCATTACAAGGCGACTATGCATAGAATGAATCCACATGGAATGTATTTACACCGCTAGTGAAGCTCTGACGTGTCTGACGCCCTACCATGCCTAATTCCGGCGCCCCCTCCGGTGGGTACTCTCCAAGTAGACACCCTTGTCGTTTATTTATACAAACATGGGTAGCTATTGACGGGCACATTTAATATACAAGCACACCAAGCCATTCAAAGGGGATTCGACAAAAATTTGACCAAGCTATGCAAGAAACCCCCCTCACGGTTAATAAAAAACACATCCACCGCCGGATGTGTAATACTTTTTATTTTACTCTCTGGAAAGGAGACGAACATCACTTGAGAGTCACAGCGTGCTCCTGGCTGAGCCCAATGCTGTGTTACACCCACCAGTGCCCACCGATTGCCTCACACCTCTGTGTTGTATTCCACCAGCTAGTGCGTATGCTATGACACTCTCTAGCCCATGTGCACTGTAACACCACCCCGTGAATATGTCATGCCACACTTGCCTTCGCTCGGGTTATATTGCCCCATCTAACGTGCCTTCCTCGATGTGTATGTTATAACGCACAGTGCTATGCCACGCACATTACAATCTGGGATCCATATCTTTGTCACAGTGCATATGCAACGTTACACTCCCCAGCACATATTTTATATTACAACTTTAGAGACTAGTTATGTTACACAACACTGCCCTGTGCATATTACACTCCAAGGCGCATATCGCATAGCACGCGCTAGTGCCTGTGCTATCTCGCGCTCTCCAATGAATCTGTCATTGCGCACAATGTATTGCATATTATATTTCACGCCCCGGTTCATCTTATATCACACTTTTTGGTGCATAGTTTATACCATATACTACATCTAGTTTTCATTTTCAATCGTGCTCTCAGGACTATGTTCTATATAACACTGCGTCCACCTACCCTTTTCACGGGCATTACATTTTGCGATGGGGGTGGAGGGTCAGGGGGTGTTTCTGCCAAGTGAGCCCGGAGGCACAGTCACAAACGTCCTCTTCTTCCTGAATAAAAGTGAGATTATGCTGCATACTTGTTCATATTTTAAGTAGTTCGCACAGACACACATTTTAAAAACAATAAAGGTCCTAATACCCACCTTCTCTGAACAGTTAGCTTGCTGCCCCACACACCTCCTCCCTATCCTCTAGTGTCTGAATCCATGAACTAGCCTCCTCCCTCCTGCCATGCATGGTCTGATGTGCTGCCACTACCCTCCATTTAGCATGATGTACTAGTCCACTCCTCCTGCCCTCCATTGCCCAAGTCTATGCCCCATCATTGACCTCCTGCTTAGCCTCTGTGCTTAGCTTGCTGCCCCTATTCTCCTTCCCCCTGACCTCCGATGTCTTTGTGCATGCCCCTGCTCCATCTTTTTTGCCCAGTATGTTCCATGGACCTGCCACTCCTATCTACTCTGAGTGTTCTGTTGAGCTGCCACTCCCCTCCCACCTGCCTAGCATTGTCAGATGACTGTAACCTGTCCCTGCCACCTCCACCCTGCCTGTCCACATGCCATGCCACTATCCCCTTCCTCCTGTTCTCCATGGTCCATTTTACTGCCACACCCTTCTGCCCTCCCTGATCTGTTGTGCTGCAACTGCTCCTCCTGCCTGCCCCGCGCGGTCTGTTGTGAGGCCCCTTCCCCTGAACTCTCTTGTCTGTGCCCAGGTCCTGACCCTCCCTTCTATCCTCCATGGTCCTTTGTGCATGCCCCTCCACCCTCCTTCTTACCCATCATAGCCATTGTGCTGCCACTAACTCTCCCGCTTGCCATGCATGGTCTTCTGTGCTGCCATGGGCCCTCCCACCTTCCCTGTGTGGTCAGCTAGATGCCCCTGACCCCCTCCCACCTTCCCTCCATGGTCTGTGTGTATGCCACCATAGTCTCATTGTTGCTCTCCATGGTGAGTCTTGTTTCTAGTGCCCATCCTGCCTGACCTCCATGGTCATCTTGCTGCTCCTGCCCTGCCACCTTGCCCCCAGCCCTCTGTTTCCATGTGCAGACCCCCTATTCCCTCCCTCCTGGCTTGTCTGTTCCATTGTAATGCCCCTGATCCGTCCCTCCTGCCCTTTATGGTCTGTTATGCTGCAGCTTTCTCTCCTGTCTGTCCATTATGGTCAGCTAGCTACCATTGCCTCTTTCCCATCTGTTCTCTGTTTTCCATGTGCATGGTCCTGTCCCCTCCCTATTGCTTTCTATGGATTGTTGTGCTGCACTCCCGTACCGCATGCGCTGTGTGGTGTATTGTGCTGCTGCAAACCCTGATGCCTGCCCTTTAGGGTCAGTTTGGTGCACCTCTCCATGTCCCTCCTGTCCTCTGTTATTCGAGTCCATGTCCCTACCCCAATTCCTCCTGCCTACCATGATTCAATGTACCATACTTGCGAACATTTTGAACTTGGTAAGAGGGAGATTTTGAAAAAAAACTGGGGTATTGATTTTCCCCTTTGAGTTACATTGAAAAAGAGGAGATTGTAGACAGGAGACAGATCAAATAAAGCCCATTTGAGCTTAAAAACATTGGACGTTTCCTGGCTGAAACGGGTCTGTTGGCATGTATGGTTGTACTACCACTGCCTCTTCCTTCTGCCCACAATGGTCTATTATATTGCCACAGCCTCTCTTGCCAGTCCTGTATTGTTGGTTGGTTACCCCTGCCCCCCTTTCCACTGCCCTCCATAGTCTGTTGTGCGGCCACTGCCCTTCCTGCCTGCCCAGTGTGGTCAAATTGTTGCCTCTGCACTCTCCTACCTGCCTTCAATTTTCAGAGTCCGTGCCCCTGGCCTCTGCCTCTCAACAGTATCCCAATGAACAACTAGATTGCTAACATTCTATATTTATTACAAAAGTGTGGAACGCCTGACGTCATCTTGATGTAATCAAAACTGTCATACCTAGAGTATTTCCTTTAGAAATTACATATATGAGAGGGCCGTATTTGCATCAAAATTATGGTTAGTGCTCTAAAAAACTAAAATGAAGACATATTTTCTGAGTTTTCAAATAGCGACAAAGAACTTTTAAATTATTTGTAATCTTTATGTTTTTTTATCCAGTTGACCACTTGATTAAATGTTGCACCTTTGTGAGAGGATGTGGTGTTACTTCCAGAGCTGCAGACTTTGCAACTGGGGAACCAGGTTGGAGTTTCTGCTTCAGCTCAACATTCTGTGATTGTGGTCAAATCACTTACTCTCCCCATGTCTACAACCAAAATGAATTTGATCTTGTGTGATGTAACCAATGCTCATGTAAAGCATTCCAATACCTGACAAGTCTGCACTATTTAAAACTGCAAATACACAAAAAATAAGTGTTTTGCACACTTCTGTCATTGGGCTACATGTGGGCTACATCTGGGTGATATTTGTGCTGCATTTAGGCTCTTTTGTGTCTGGTGGCCATCTTGGGAGATTTATTTGTTATGAAGTTTCCTAATTTCCTCATTTACTGCAGTCTCCTCAGTAGGAAATGCTTTCAGTTTTTTACATTGATTCCATCAAGAAGGTATTCAGATATGTCACACATTTGCCATAAATTCTGAATGTTAGCACTCTAGTTGCTCATTAGATCCCTGTAGTAAAGCTACTGCTCACCACGGAAGTCTGCTGCTGGTATTAAAAGTGCATGTTTCAGTCTGCATATCAGAAGTTTTTTAATGAAATAGAAGAGGATTTGAGAAGTCACTCAAAATGTGCCCTAATTTTTCTTTCTTCAGCACTAGTCATAATTTCTATGGCAAAATGAACCCCCTCATTGTGTTCCTTTTTAAATTAAATGTTTTAAGTGTTACCAGTTTATTCCAATCAAGATGGCTTCAGGTGTGCCATACTTTTGTCATAAGTAAGACAGTAAGCGCTCTAGTTGTTCTTAAGAACACTCTGGGACATTCTGTAATTAGGCTATACTTGGGCTACATCTGGGTGATATTTGGGCTACATTTGGGCTCTTTTGTCTCTGGTGGCCATCTTGGGAGACTTATTTGTTATGAAGTTTCCTAATTTCCTCATTTACTGCAGTCTCCTCAGTAGGAAATACTTTCAGTTTTTTACATTGATTCCATCAAGAAGGCATTCAGATGTGTCACACATTTGCCATACATTCTGAATGTTAGCACTCTAGTTGCTCATTAGATCACTGTAGTAAAACTACTGCTCACCAGGGAAGCCTGCTGCTGGTATTCAAAGTGCATGTTTCAGTCTGCATGTCAGAATTTGTTTATGAAATAGAAGAGGATTTGAGAAGTCAAAATGTGCCCTAATGTTTCTTTCTGCAGAACTAATCATAATTTCTATGGCAAAATGAACCCCCTCATTTTGTTCCTTTGTAAATCAAATGTTTTAAGTGTTACCACTTTATTCCAATCAAGATGGCTTCAGGTGTGCCATACTTTTGTCACAAGTAAGACTGTTAGCGCTCTAGTTGTTTGTTAGAACACTCTGGGACATTCTGTCATTGGGCTATACTTGGGCTACATCTGGGTGATATTTGGGCTACATTTGGGCTCTGTTGTCTCTTGTGGCCATCTTGGGAGATTTATTTCTTATGAAGTTTCCTAATTTCCTCATTTACTGCAGTCTCCTCAGTAGGAAATACTTTCAGTTTTTTACTTGGTTCCATCAAGAAGGCATTCAGATGTGTCACACATTTGCCATAAATTCTGAATGTTAGCACTCTAGTTGCTCATTAGATCACTGTAGTAAAGCTACTGCTCACCAGGGAAGTCTGCTGCTGGTATTCAAAGTGCATGTTTCAGTCTGCATGTCAGAATATTTTTATGACATAGAAGAGGATTTGAGAAGTCAAAATGTGCCCTAATTTTTCTTTCTGCAGCACTAATCATAATTTCTATGGCAAAATGAACCCCCTCATTTTGTTCCTTTGTAAATCAAATGTTTAAAGTGTTACCACTTTATTCCAATCAAGATGGCTTCAGGTGTGCCATACTTTTGTCATAAGTAAGACTGTTAGCGCTCTAGTTGTTCGTTAGAACATTCTGGGACATTCTGTCATTGGGCTATACTTGGGCGACATCTGGGTGATATTTGGGCTACATTTGGGCTCTGTTGTCTCTGGTGGCCATCTTGGGAGATTTATTTGTTATGAAGTTTCCTAATTTCCTCATTTACTGCAGTCTCCTCAGTAGGAAATACTTTCAGTTTTTTACTTGGTTCCATCAAGAAGGCATTCAGATGTGTCACACATTTGCCATAAATTCTGAATGTTAGCACTCTAGTTGCTCATTAGATCACTGTAGTAAAGCTACTGCTCACCAGGGAAGTCTGCTGCTGGTATTCAAAGTGCATGTTTCAGTCTGCATGTCAGAATTTTTTTATGACATAGAAGAGGATTTGAGAAGTCAAAATGTGCCCTAATTTTTCTTTCTGCAGCACTAATCATAATTTCTATGGCAAAATGAATCCCCTCATTGTGTTCCTTTGTAAATTAAATGTTTTAAGTGTTACCACTTTATTCCATTCAAGATGGCTTTAGGTGTGCCATACTTTTGTCATAAGTAAGACTGTTAGCGCTCTAGTTGTTCGTTAGAACACTCTGGGACATTCTGTCATTGGGCTATACTTGGGCTACATCTGGGTGATATTTGGGCTACATTTGGGCTCTTTTGTATCTGGTGGCCATTTTGGGAGACTTATTTGTTATGATGTTTCCTAATTTCCTCATTTACTACAGTCTCCTCAGTAGGAAATACTTTCAGTTTTTTACTTTGATTCCATCAAGAAGGCATTCAGATGTGTCACAAATTTGCCATAAATTCAGAATGTTAGCACTCTAGTTGCTTATTAGATCACTGTAGTAAAGCTACTGCTCACCAGGGAAGTCTGCTGCTGGTATTGAAAGTGCATGTTTCAGTCTGCATGTCAGCAGAATTTTTTTAATGAAATAGAAGAGGATTTGAGAAGTCACTCAAAATGTGCCCTAATTTTTCTTTCTGCAGCACTAATCATACTTTCTATGGCAAAATGAACCCCCTCATTTTGTTCCTTTTTAAATTAAATGTTTTAACAATTACCACTTTATTCCAACCAAGATGGCTTCAGGTGTGCCATACGTTTGTCATAAGTAGGACTGTTAGCGCTCTAGTTGTTCTTTAGAACACTCTGGGAAGCTGCAGTAGAACACAAAGGAATCAACTGACAGTCTCTGCCCTTGTTGGATGTACATGTTTTACTGAGAATGTCAGACTTCATTTTCACATGACTGAGAAAGATAATGTGAATTTACAGAAAATATGCTCTCAGTTAGCTTATAGATCACGTTCCAAACCTCTGTGGGAAAAGCATGAGCAAATAGTTTTCTCTCAAACATGGCTCATGATATCACAGCAGAAGGCTTTTTCACATGGTAAAATCACCTTAGAACACACCACAATTCCTAAAATGAGTATGGTACCATCAACAAATGATTTATAATGTAACTAAAGTCTTAAAAGCTTCTATTAACTGCAATGCTTTTTAATGAGGTGCTATCATGTATATTGGTCCCAAGATGGCTGCCAACACTTCTTGGATGAAGTACTGACAGCCAATCAGATCTCACGATGAGCTGTGTGGTTAGGCTCCGCCCAGATATATCTATCTTTTTATCTCTAATTTTCTCAGGAACTACTGAACGGATTTACACCATTTAAGCAAAAGGCACAAGTATGAACTGAGGACTACCTCTTTTGCCAAATTTGGTGTAATTCCGTTCAGCAGTTCGGGCTGTAGCTGCGTCAACAGGTCCTATGGGAAAATGCACGAATCACCGTGAACTTTGTGTGGTTAGGCTCCGCCCAGATATATATGTGATTTTTCTTTTGATTTTCTCAGGAACTACTGAACGGATTTACACCATTTAAGCAAAAGGCAGATGCCTGACCTGAGGACTAGCTCTTTGCCAAATTTCAAGTAATTCTGTTCAGCCGTTCGGGCTGTACCTTCGACTAAAGTTCCTATGGGAAAATGCATGGGGAAAACGCGTTTTGGGACCCCCCTTTTTTTTCAGCCCCCGCTTGACGAATCACCCCGAGACTTTCACGGTAGGAGCTGAGCGGAGCGCCCCATTAGTTTTGAAAATTTCACGAAGATAAGTCAACCGGCGCCAAAGTTATTCAAAATAGAATTTTCAGATTTCCTATGGGAACTCGGTCCTAACTATAACTATCTACTGGCGACCGCCAGTAGATCTTATATATATATTTATATATTAGCTACTGGCAGTCGCCAGTAGGTAGTTATAGTTAGGACCTATTTTCCATAGGAAATCCGCAACATTCTATTTGGAATAACATTGGCGCCGATTGACGAATCTTCACAAAATTTTCCCAACTTTTGGCCAGCTCTGGTCCGCTCCTACCCTGAAAATTTCACGGTGATTCGTCAAGCGGGGACCGAGAAAAAAGGGGGGTCCCAAAACACATTTTCCCCATGCATTTTCCCATAGGACCTGTTGACGCAGCTACAGCCCGAACTGCTGAACGGAATTACACCAAATTTGGCAAAGAGGTAGTCCTCAGTTCAGACTTGTGCCTTTTGCTTAAATGGCTAGAGACAGGAGGGCAAGTCCTCTTCTGTTCTTCCTCAGGTCCAGCAGTGTTCCGAAGTGGGTGCCTGAAGATGCTTGAAAAGGCCACATTTATGCCCGCCACTAGGCATTGGGTAGAAATGTCCTATGCAGTGGGGAAAAAAATTACTGACCTACCATACCTTCTTTGACACTCTGGTGCTAATCCAGAGGTCAGCTTCCTTCACAAGCTCTGTGGACACAGTGAAACTGGGGTTTATTAGGTCATGGAATGATTGTGTAATTACTTATAATGTGCTCTTTCATCATCAAATTGTACAGCCCATCATAATCATTTTCATTGTTGCCCTGCACCCAATCACCTGGTGCCTTACTAGAAAAATCCACATAATCTACTCATGACGGGTGTGACTGCTTCTGGATATCTCTAACCCCCAGGTGATACATCTCAGTTGTCAGGCTAAACATAATGATACAGGCTTCCTTCATGGGGACATACATTATCTGGTACACTGCCAAAATATCGACACTCAAAATATCCCCATATAAAAATAGCGTGACCAAACAATCGATGTCAAAAATATCTACATCCTATACTTATAATGATAAGTACAAAATATCGATGTCATGAATATAGTTGTACAAAATATAGTTTTGTGTATATATATATATATATATATATATTCACTGAAAAAACCATAGGTTTCACACATGTTATAGTTAGCTGGACATTTTACTGATAAAAAACCAATGAAATTCCCCCGTTATAGTTACTGTAGGCAACTATAACTCACGCGACCGTAATCCTCTGCTGATGCTAATACTGTATTTAGACACTTATTTGCCCATGTCTTCTTCCATTAAATTTTAGCTATACATATATTACAAATATTTTTTTTTCATAAAGACACATATGTCATCAGCAGAGGATTATGGTCGCGTGAGTTATAGTTGCCTACAGTAACTATAACGGGGGAATTTCATTGGTTTTTTATCAGTAAAATGTCCAGCTAACTATAACATGTGTGAAACCTATGGTTTTTTCAGTGAATTTGCAAGGTTTTTTAAATGCTAATTCCTAACTATAACGTGTGTGAAACCTATGGTTTTTTCAGTGAATTTGTACGGTTTTTTAAATGCTAAGTTACTTTACGCCATTTGTGGCGTGCGCGCCAACTTAACGCAGTTCGTTCCGTGCGCGCACGGTGCGCTTCACGCACCGTGCGCGCACAGTGAGCACGCGGTGCGCGAAGCGCACCGCGTGCCCACGTTACGCTAGATGGGCCATGAACGCACGATGCGCTTCGCGCACCGTGCGCACATGGAGGACATATGATGAGCTTCGTTGTGACAGGTAAAATATATGTTTTGGTTAGCTTTAATAAGCCATGCACAAAAGGTGCCCGTGGGGAACCTTTTGCACACGGGGTGGGGAGAATGTGGATATTTTTTTTTTATTTTTTATTATTTCTTAGTGTATGCGTACGGTAAGCGTAATCGGCGAAATTTTCGAAAAAATTAAAATTGCCTTTTTTCACTTGGGGGGTCGTTGGGGACTCCCTCGACATGGCAAGGTGCTTGGGAGCTGTGTAAACAGCCCCCTTACGTGTTTTTGCACTTGGTTGATCAAACCCCCTGTCAGAGTGCGAGAGAGAAAATGGCGGCCGCCGCTTCCTGGTTTCGACCGATTCGAATGTTTACTAAGATCTAAGGGCCAATCAGAATCGCGCTCGCGCACGCCACCGTACGCGTACGGTAAGCGCACCGTAAGCGCACCGTAAGCTGGCTCAGATATATATATTGATTTAAAGGCTATTTTCTCAGAATCTACTGAACAGATTTACACCAAACCTACAAAAGGCACTTCCTTGACCTGAGGACTACCTCTCTGCCAAATTTCAAGTAATTCTGTTTAGCCGTTCGGGCTGTAGCTGTGTCTAAAGGTCCTATGGAAAAATGCATGGGAAAAACGCATTTTGGGACCCCCCTTTTATCTCAGCCCCCGCTTGACGAATCCCCCCGAGACTTTCAGGGTAGGAGCGGAGCGTAGCGCCCCACCTATTTTGAAAAATTCGCGAGGATTCGTCAACCGGCGCCAAAGTTATTCAAAATAGAATGTTGCGGATTTCCTATGGAAACGTGGTCCTAACTATAACTACCTACTGGCGACCGCCAGTAGGTAATATATATATATATATATATATATATATATATTCTCAAACCTCATTCAGCTCCTCCTGGGATATCCGCCCATAGTCTGGTGGCGCACGGGGCCGGTAGAGCCACAGCCGGCACAAATTATAAATCCAATTCCAAAGTAAAGCGCGCTCTCAGTTTAGGGTATAATAACGATCTTTTATTCCGACGTTACGCGTTTCGAGAGTAAACTCTCTTGCTCACACGTCGAATGCCAGTGACCCAGTGCATTACATAGAGTTCGACAGCTCAACATAGAAAACAGACTCATAGTGAGGTAATGTTTCAAGGTACACATGGTCGCCATCTTGGAACATGTCATATTCTATACATACAACTATTCAGTGCCGTTATACCAACAGATATTAATGTTACATTGTAAAATCAAATTGGTGCATACATAATTAATGCCAAGTGGCATTTCGTTTCTGCTGATACAGTTCCTGTTCACTGTGACAACATTGAATTTTATTCGTGCACCTTTTGGTACGTATCTCGCATGGTATGCAGAGCTCATATGCTACAGACCGCTGTCTCCTAATGCGCGTCATAGCTGGAAGTTACTGCAGACATCAGTATTTCAGATTGCATCAACGCCGAGTGGCGTGCAGTAAGGTGAATAGTGCGCAGTGACCGCCTTAATCACGGTAGTCTACTTCTAACGTCCTATTGTAGCACCTATGCTATTGTTATCGCTCTAGTGACTAATTGATTTGCGCCGTGTGGTTTGCGATAATTGAAGTGTGTGGCGCGCACAAATAGCCTTAATCGTACTAGTCTAATTTGAACGTCCTGTTGTGGCACTGCCAGACACCAGTCCAGAACTGGTGGAGCTCTGCTTACAGACGCTCCAAGTTCTCCTGACACTAGGAGATCCCCCTCAATGGATGGCCTACGAGTACAGCCTAGGCTCCCCATCTGGTGTTCCCTTAGGGAACCCTCCAGGCCCTAAGACTGGGTTTCGGGTACCTTGGGATGCATCCCATTCTCACTCCTTCTCTGTGGAGACAGGACGTGAGTCCCTACACCCCTCCCACTACACTGGGACCTATCTGGGCTACTAAGAACCATTATTACCACCCTTGGCTGGGAAATTCCTCAGCCACTCCCCTTAGGGTCATTCCCAAATGCCTTCTCAGACCCTCTTGTACTCAACCAGAGGTCTGCCTCCTGTGTAAGCTCCCTGGGATCAGAGAACTCACACTCCAACAGGTGTTGGTGTAACCCTGGAAAACAACAACGGAACATGTGCTCTCTGACAATCAGATTGAACAGCCCTTCAAAATTGTTTGCCGTGCTACCCATCACCCAACCTTCCAGTGCATCACAACATTTATCCACAAACTCCCCCCAAGACTGGTGAGACAGTTTCCTACTACCCCTGAACCTCAACCTATACCCTTCAGGTGTGACAGCCTCTTCCTGGGAACTAGGTACCACGCTCTGGGATCTGGGAGTGGGACTTCCTACACTGGACTCTACATTGCTGCCACCACTGGACCCTACCCTCACTGGTGAATCCAGACCACTGAATCTACTCTCAGGGTGCAACCTATCCTCAAGAGCTAGTTTCTCTCTGGTGAAGGCCCTTTCTGCCTCCGCCATCTTCTCCTGAACTAAGGCTCTCTCAACCTCAGCATTTTTCTCCTCCACACCCAGCTGCCCCATCTCCTTGGCATGCTCCAATCTGAGCTTCTCCAAAGCTAGCTGATGCTCCCTTTCTTCCCTCTGTCCACCAACTCCTCTGGGAACAGAGAAAGGGACGGGGCAGTGCCCCCAGCACAAGACTCAGCAAGGGACTCTCAACACCAAAGCGGCTCAGGCCAATGACGGCAGGGACCAACGGTGGCCCCAGCGGCCTACCCTTCACAGAATACCTACCCCGGTCTCGGACATCGATTGGGGAGGGAAGCTGACACCTTGCTCCCTCTCCTCTGCTCTGACTCAAAATGGCCAATGCCCCCGCGTCACAGCGACCAGAGCTTACTACAAGAGAGCTCAGCCCCACTCACCATTCCTCGGGGGCTGAGCGGGTGATGTCACAGCCGTCTGCTTCAACCGATGACCTGGGCTCTTGCGTTCCTTGGGGGAGGTGGCAAATGGCGGTGCTCTGGTCCGGCCCTTCATGATCGGGTCGACACGGGTCACTGTCCCCGTCCTCCTTTCCTCTGTCTCACTATCAAACAGGCTCAGGCAGCACATGGGGCTCTCCTCGACAACACGGGAGCCCCGCCCACAAACAGGCTGCACCTCCGCCGGACTTCTTGTTCCTCCCTCCGGGGAAGCTCCGCCCACAGACAGGCATCACCTGACTTCCTGCCACTGCGATTTACGGGGCAAAGTCTCCGTCGGGGCCTCTGTCTTCCTTCCAACGCGGGCACTCACTCAGCGCCCGCCGCAGGGTTGAGACCCCTCTTTGGCTCTGAGGACAACCGTGGCAACAGCGCTCACCACGCACTTCCACAGTGGCACGAGGTCAAAAAGAAAATTGCAGCGCTTAGCATGCGCTCCCGCGGTGGAGCAAGTCATCCTGAATTTGTGGTCAAAAGTAAAGTGCTCGCCTGCGCTATCTCTCGCCAGCCCAGAGGCAGGAAGCCAGGCAGGCCAGCACGCAGGGCCCCCTTTGCAGAGGGCACCTCTTCAGCTACCTAGCAGGCAGCAGGTAGTTTCCAGCGGTGGTTCCTCCTGATAGTCCAGCACCCTGCCGGCGACAAGTTCCAAGTAAGCCTCACACAGGGGGTCACAGCCCCAATATTTATATGTCAAGTATCTTTGTTCTTTCCCCTGGCCCAGGGCTCTGTGCCCAGTCCAAACCAGTTCTGGGGGGTATTTATATTACATCTTTTCATTTGCACAAACACCTTTATTGTTAGTGTAGGCTCTGGCCCCAGACACATCACAGGGGGGCGGAGCCAGCATTGTGGAAGGCAGTCCTATTCAGGTCCAGGTGCTACTCCTCCCACTACTCCAAATGCAGATCAGGCCTATTCAGCCTAGCGCTGACTCACCCAGGCCCTCTGGAGCTACTGCACCTCCCCGGCCCCTGTTATCCAGAGCCAGACGTGCAATACACAACAGGCAGGCACAAGGACACAGAGCACACAGAAATGCCCACTTCTAAAAGTTAAACATCAATGGGTTTGGCTCTAATCAGTAAGGCTGAGCCCTTTCAACAACAAAAACAATGAAGATGCCAATACTGAAAAACCTTTATAAACAGATTGCAACACGGCGCATGACCACTCATCAATGACAGCCGGAACTATTGAATAGTTTTTATTTTAGATAATTTTTCTTTTTTACTATTATCTTTTTTAGAAAATCACTTTTCAACAATTATGTACAACATTACAAAAACACGACCACACTTTTTGAAGAAACGTACAAAATAAACAAATCTGGGCTCATCTCATCAGTCTCGTTCACACCAATTCAAACATCCACATGCGCCGTGTTACAATCTGTCTATAAAGGTTTTTCAGTATTGACATCTTCATTGTTTTTGTCACTTCTAAAAGTGGCATTTCTAAAATAGTGATAATAAATCTGCGAACACCATTACGCAGCATTTATTGCCACTATTCCAAACATATCAAACTTGATCACGGCACCCCTCTCATATCAGAAATTACCACTGAAACAGATATCAGGGAATCTCCAATGTATTCCTAAGAGAGGGCAGCCTCACAGAAGTGAGAAACCAAATAGGCTGTTTGTCACTACCAGGACGTGCCACACATTAAGGCACATGTCCTACCTTTTACCTACACCGCACCCTGCCCTTAGGGCTAGCTAGGGCCCACCTTAGGGGTGGCTGATATGCAGTAAAAGGGGAGTCACGGATGTGGCAACCACTTTATGTGCTGGGTCACAGTGGCAGTAAACTGCGCGCCCAGGCCCTGCAATGGCAGAGGCCTGAGACAGGTTTGAAAGGCAACTTTGGTGGGTGGAGAAAGCAGCGCTGCAGGCCCACCAGTAGCATTTAATTTACTGGCCCCTGGTTTATGAGATACCACTTTACCAGGGACTGATAGGTAAATTAAATACGCCAAACAGGTGTAGACAAATCTTATCAAGTTTACCATAGAGAGTACACAAAGTTTAACACTGAACAGCAGTGATAAAGTGCCCAGAGTCCTAGAACCACCAACACCAGGTCAGGAAAAATACTGGAGGAAGGCAAAAATGTCTGGGATGAACCTGCTAAAAGGACCAAGTCTAACAGCCCCTAACAGACCATTATTCTTTAATGGAGAGAGTGCAGCATACAAGCCCAATTTGTGTACAGTTTTGATTAGATATATCACCCAAATACTTGTGCTGACATTCCATGTGCATGTTCAGTTTGTGTTTACATGGTGAATGTGTGGCACATATATGGTAGCATAAATCATAGCAAACAATCACCACTGAGCAGGTAACATATGGCCTGAGACCTAAAGACCCAAAGACTGAGAGACGGACTTGAACCTGGAGAGTGAGACATCTGTTGTTGTTGGCTCAGGGCACCCCGAAATTCACCTCAATCAGAATACCCACTTTTACTGAATTGAAAGACAGTGCTAAACCTCAATTTCATGAGGCCATGTGTCCCTGTGTTAAGGCACCTTCTAATGCTTTAGTAAACAGAATTACAGTTAAATAAATGGAAGGCCAACTCAATAACTGTGCTCTAGATCAATGTAAAAGTTAAAGGATTTTATATAATAGGTCATGCTCCCAATATAAGAGGTGATCGCCTGCTGCCTGGGCTCCAGCTTGCCGTCTCAAGCTCTCTAGAGTTGGTTATTCCTTCTGCACTTTGCAGAATTCCTTCCTGGTGGGCCAAGCCTCAACTTGCCATCTAGCAAGCTCAGGCAGGTCTCCTATTCTCCCTGGTAGTCTCCAGGGCAGCCTCCTCTGGTGCCCCTTCAATCTGAACAGTGGGAATGTCAAGGGCTGGTTTCCCATGCCCTTGCCCTTCTTCTTCTTGGCAGTAGCCTATGCCATTTTTCGAGGCTCCTGGCTTCCTTGACTCCCCACTGGGGCAGTCATAGACCGTGCGGACATGCAGACCCACTCAGGCAACCCAAACTTCTACAGGTGTGACCTCAGCGGCACTTCTTGCCAGACAGTGTGCTCCAAATCATTGCTTATCAGACAATCAGTATTCATAACAGGACTCACAGCTACCTTCAGAGAACCTGCAATCTCCCACCCCCACTCAAAGGGAACCAGAGCTGTGGGGTATTACTTAATAAGTTAGTTGGTATCATGCATGAATCACCCCAGGAGGGGTACCTCCGTGCAGAGCAGATCACAAGCAAAGAGGAAATTGGAGGATTAGAACAACATTGTCTTAAGAAAATGTCTAAATTTAAGGTGATCAGTGTACATTTGAATGTAAAGAGGCAACTCATCCAATAGACAGGGACTAGGTTTGAGAAAGAACTGCCCCCAGCTAAGGACCTTCTGACCCGCAAGACAGTAAGCAGAGCTTTAACACTGGATCTTAGAAGTCTGACAGGGTGATAGTAACTGACCTTCAAAGATAGGCAGCTTGCGCCTTTCCCCACAGTAGGAAAGTAGCCATTTTTTACAAGGTCAACCCACCAATTCCATGGTAACTGATGTGAGTTCGACTGGAAGAGCATTGGGTTCCTGCTAACCAGGTTCCCAGTGCCAGAGCTCTTTCCCAAAACTGTTAAATTGTTTATCCAATTGGCAAAACCTTTGGCACCCTCTGGAAGTCCCTAGTAAATAGTACCTCTGGTACCTAGGTCCTGAGGTACTAAAGAGGGACCCTGCGGGCAACAACACGAATTGTGTCACCCTAAGGGACCCCTCACCAAGCACATGCAAGGCTGCCATTGCAAGCTGTGTGTCTTGGTCAGATAAAAATGAAAACACAACATGTCACACAACCCTGTGTGCCATGCCCCCTACCACTGCATATCATGTTTGTATGTCACCATTGCAGCAGGCCTGGCAACCCTAATGCAGGGTGCTGAATATTACATGTGAGGGCATACCTGCATGAGCATATATGCCCCCGTGCTGATCAGTCCTATTACTGCCAGTACAAGTGACCAGGGATGCCATTTTATAAAATGTGTGCAGGACACAGGTGATCCCTGACTATGTCAGAGAGCTCACTGAGGTAACTCTAGTCTCAGAGGGTGGGGTGGATGTAGCTGCTCTGGCTGTCTGGCCCAGTAACCTGGAGAAGTAAAGACAACAGCCACATATCAATTGGGTGAGAGTTGAAGCACTGAGGGATACAGGTGCAAGTGTCATTATGGTGACTGAAAAACTGATATCCCCAGAACAATACCTGACTGGTGAGACATGCACAGTCCTCAATGCTGATAATCAGGCTAAGGTATATCCCATGGTGAAGGTATCCTCAGCATGGGGAGGAGTTACTGGCCAAAAGAAGGTGGTGGTATCGTCAGCAATTTCTGTACAGTGTCTGCTAAGCAATGATCTGGAGTCCACAGCATGGGCTGAGGTTGAAAGAAAGGCCCATGTAGCTATGCTGGATATACCAGAACGGGTGTGTGTAAACGCAAGAGCACTGTTTAGGGTCCAGGGTGAAATAGAAGAGTTGGAGTCTGGGATAATGGCCCAACCTTCCAAGAGAAAAGGCAAGAAGACTGGGAAACCAGCCTCTGAACAGATACCATCTCAGCTCCCCTCTCCTCAGGGAAAAGACCTGCCAGCCCCAGAGGGAACTGAGCCCCAGGAGCTTGGGCCTTACATGGCAGAGCTCTTGGACCCAGGGGGACCTTCTAGGGGTGGTTTGTGCCAGGGTGAGAGACCCCGTCCCACACTTGAAATTCTTAGACATCAAGCTGCTGATCAGGAAAAGGGAGATTTCAGTGGCTCCCACAGGACCTAGTGGGAGGTGTGACTATTTTACAATGAGACCAGGGACCCCAAACCTGGCGCCACTAGGGGAGGTGTAGGGCCTCAGCAGTATAGAGAGTTTCTCCTCACATTGACCCATGACATCCCCCTAGCTGGGCATCTTGGCCAGGCAAAAACTTGAGGTAGCTTAGTCACCCATTTCTACTAGCCAGGTATGACCCAGAAGGAGTTTCGTAATTCCTGTGCCACCTGTCAAGACAGGTGGCCACCCAATGGTCCCCTCAATTCCACTTCCAGTTGTTGTGTTTCCCTTCGAAGAGGTAGGGATTGATATTATCGGTCCCCTTGTCCCTCCAACTGCATCAGAAAGCAGATATCTGCTGTTAGTAGCGGATCAGGCTACCAGGTATTCTAAGGCAATTCCCCTAAAAACTACTACTGCTCCAGCAGTAGCTAGGGCCCTCATTGGTATCTTCACCAGAGTGGGTTTTCCAAAGGAGGTCTGGCTACCTAAAACACATGTTGGTAGAATATGGAGTGACCTATAAGCTCACTACCCCATATAACTCAAACAAATGATCTTGTTAAGAGATTCAACAACACCATGAAGGGTATGATCAGTGGACTCCCTGAAAAACTCAGAAGGATATGGGATGTCCTTCTACCATGCCTGCTTTTTGCCTACAGGGAAGCGCCACAGAAGGGAGTAGGGTTTCTCTGTTTGAACTTCTGTTTGGTCATCCTGTAAGGGGGACAAAAAGGGGGAGGGGGAAAGGAGTACTAGGTGTACTAGGCCAGGCAGACGTGAGGTACGGGTAGGTGCAGACGAGCCGGCACCCAAATTCATTTCCCGGTAATGTGCGGGCAGCCCACGTCCCTAGCCTTTGGAGTACTTCTCCCACTCTTTCTAGGTCGTCAATCAGGAAGCAGTTTTCAACTATTTAGTTGTAGCCCACCAGTATTAGTCACAGGTTTGGGCCGGCCCTGATTACCTTAGTGGGCGACTATACCCTCTGTGTACATATATATAATTCTTGATATATTTTCTCTGCTTTGTGCATCACTCTTTTACCACGTGCACTACACCACACTCAATGCGCACCTGGTCCTGAAGAAGCGCCACGGATCCTACGGGACCCCTGAGGTGCGAAACATGTTGACCTTTTGAGTTACCCAGGCGGGGAACAACCTTTACAACGCAACTTTTACAACGCACTACCATTACAACGAAACTATTACAACGCAAAATCTGTTACAACGCATGCCATTACAACGCAAGTCTTTACATCGACTTGCACTAGATGGCGTGCTAACATTAAAAATAGAGTAGTTTACTATCCAAACACCTTCCCTACTGCAACGTGGACTGGAGTTAGAATAGTAAATTACCCTTTTTTAATGTTAGCACGCCATCTACTGCAAGTCGATGTAAAGACTTGCGTTGTAAAGACTTGCGTTGTAACAGATTTTGCGTTGAAAAAAATGCGTTGTAACGGCATGCGTTGTAAAAGCATGCGTTGTAACGTCATACATCCAAACATGTACCTTTGGTAACCCTTAGTCAATTTTAACCACTGCACGCACGCTGCACACTCCTCACTTAGGACTCCCCCCGCACACCCGCATGCACCAAACGGCAGTTTGCAGAAGATCTCAAACAAAGTGACCCTTCGGGGACCCGTAGGGCATTGCAGCGCCGGCCCGATGAGGATCAACTGCCCGATGATGAAGCATGACATCCTTCGGGGTGTGTGAGGTCAACAAGGGACAAGACTTGTTCTTCCCCTTTCACTATTGAGTCTAAGGCCTAGTACACCTAGTACTCCCATTTTTGTCTCTCTTTTTGTCTCTCTTTCCCTTTAGGAGTGAGTAATACTTTGCACACCTCCCTAGGGACAGTGTCTTTACCCTTGTGCATTTACGCTTAACGTCTGGAGCACAGGCACTGGACGATTAACTAGCTCCTGGTACCCCCCTCTCTCTCTTGTTGACACATCCTGTAAGGGGACCAGTGTGACTTGTGAAGGAAGGCTGGGAGAGACCTCTCAAAGAGCCTAAACAGGACACTATGGATTATGTGCTTGGCCTCCCTTCCAGGGTGGCTGAGTACATTGAAAAAACATCCAAAGTCCTTGAGGTAACCCAAGAGCTCCAGAAGCTCTGGTATAATCAAAATGCTGCACTGGTGGCATTCCAAACAGGGCAGAAGGTGTGGGATTTGAAGCCAGTGGTTCCTTGGGCCCTCCAGGACAAATGGAGTGGGCCCTACCATATCCTGGAAAAACAAAGTTGATGCCACCTATCTGCTGGACCTTGGCAGTTGCAGGAACCCCAAATGGGTCATCCATGTAAATCACCTTTAACCCTACAATGACAGGGCTGATGTGACCGTGCTGATGGACATTGATGAGGATCAGGAAAAAGTGAACTTCTATCTGACCTCCTCACTACCAACCCTAAAGATGGGTCAGTAGAAGTGGTTGTCTTTTCAGTAACCCTCTCTGCCCAACAGCAGGCTGACTGCAGACAGTATGTTGAGCCCTTCTCTTTGACCCCTGGTGAGATTAATTGGTGTACAAATGATGTGGACACAGGTGACAGTCTACCTGTCAAAAATACAATCTAATCACAGTCTGATCATGTCAAAGAGAGCATCAAAGCTGAAGTTAGCAAGATGCTGGTATTGGGAGTCATTGAACCCTCTGAAAGCTACTGGGCCAGCCCAGTTGCCTTAGTTCCCAAGCCTAACACCCAGGGTGGTAGAAAGGAATTGCGGTTTTTGTGGATTATGGGGCTTCAATGCTGTAATTAAAACTGATGCACACCCAATTCCTAGGGCTGACAACTTAATTGACAGGTTAGGGGCAGTCAAATATCTCAGTACCTTGATTTGACATCAGGGTACTGGCAGATAGGTCTGACCCCTGGAGCAAAAGAAAAATCTGCATTCTCGACCCCAGATGGTCATTATCAGTTTACTATATTTACTATTATGCCCTTTGGATTAAAGAATGCCCCAGCCAACTTCCAAAGGTTGGTGAACAAAGTCCTTGCTGGGCTGGAGTCTTTTAGTGCAGTTTATCTTGATGATATTGCTCTCTATAGTTCCACCTGGTAGGATCACCTGATCCACCTTGGCATGACCCTAGAAGCTCTGAGAAGTGCATGCCTCACTATCAAGGCAAGCAAGTGCCAGACAGGCCAGGGCTCCATTGTATACTTGGGCCACCTTGTAGGTGGAGGCCAAGTTCAACCCTTAGTCTAAGATTCAGTCAGTTCTGGACTGGGTAGCACCAACCACTCAGACTAAAGTAAGGGCATTCCCTGGCTTAACTGGGTACTATAGGAGGTCTGTGAAGCGATGTGGGTCCATTTTGGCCACCTCACAGAGTTGACCTCCAAAATGATGCCCAAAAAGGTTAACTGGATTGGCTATCTGCCAATGCAGATAGCCTTTACAGGTTCTTTCACTTAGAAGATGAAGACTCTCCTGGTAAAGGTTAGTTTCATCCTCTTTCAGTTGGGGGTGTTTTCTTTTGGGGAGGGGGGGGTGGTTATGTAGGAAAGTAGCCTTTTTTGACATGGTCACCCCCACTTTGTGCCTGGTAACTGATGTGATTTTAACTCAAAATCCCCAGTGCCAGAGCTCTTTCAAAAAAGTGTACAATTATTTCCCCAATTGGAAAAATCTTTAGCACCCTCAGTAAGTCCCTAGTAAATGGTACCCCTGGTACCTATGCCTGAGGTACTAAAGAGGGACCCTAAGGGCAGCAGCACGAATTGTGCCACCCTAAGGGACCCTACATTGCAGGTTGCATGTCTTGGTGCATACAAAAGTGAAAACACGACAGGTCACGCATCCCTGTCTGCCATGCCCCCTACCACTGCATGTAATATCTGTAAGTCGCTCCTACGGCAGGTCCCTACAGCAGGCCTGACAGCCCTAAGGCAGGATGCTGAATATTACATGTGAGGCATACCTGCATGAGCAGATATGCCCACGTGCTGGTCATTCATATTACTGCCAGTACAAATGACCAGGGAAGCCATTTCTAAAACATGTGCTGGACACTGGTGAAAACGAGTTCCCCACTACATGGTGGCTTCACTGAAGATAGGGATATTTGGTATCAAACATTTTGTATTGATAAACACACTGATTCCAGTAATGGATTTACCACTACAGGCACCCAGAGGGCACCGTAGAGGTGCCCCCTGAAAACCTACCAGCCTCTGGTGTGCTCCCTGAGTGGTTTCTGAGAGCCTGTCACCAGAGACACTGTCCTGACCTCCTAGGATGAGAGCCTCTGCTCTCAGGAGACCCAGAATAAAACCCTGCCTGTTCGGAAAGAGGGTGTCACACCCCCTCCCACAGGATGTCCTGCTGATTAGCCTTTCTAGGCTGGCAAGATTCAAAGCGCTGCCACCTTTGAAATGCGAATCTGGCTCCCTCTCACAGGAGAGGAAACCGACCCTCTCGTCCACAGCCCCTTTGGCACCTGGACAGAGGAGAAAATTAGCTTCTTGTAATGGCATACTTACGTCCCCCAACATCGCAAGAACCGAAGCCACTCGCTTTCACCGAAATGGCCCTCAGTCCCTTCCTGCAGCCTCTTTCTACTGCAACAGTTCTCTATTGGAAAACATTGGGCACCCAATGCTGTTTTGCACCTCTGCCCTAGTGACGATGGTGGTGCTCTGCTCTGCTGGTACTGCATTAGACCTTTCCCAAAACTCACCTTACCTCCTGAAGAAGGGTCCCACAAATCGCTGACAAGAACTAGTAAACTGCATATGGTTTTCCTCCTATAGGTTAACATTGCAGAACTCAGAAACTGCACTGTCAACTTTTTGAACGGAAAAGTATTTCTCTTTAATAACATACTTACCTGAATAATTTTTTTCTGATGCCTAAACATATATAAAGATACTTACTATTTTATGAAATTTGTGCGGATCTCTTTTTTGAGTCATGTGTCTCATTTATTGGCCCTTGTGTGTATTTTCAGATGTCTTGCACTCTTCTGTGTTAAGCCTAAGGCTGCTCGACCACACTAACCCCTAACAGAGCACTTTGGGAATTCCATAGCAAGCCCCTGTCCACTCATAAAGGAACACATTGAGACTTGACACATCATATCTCATTTTGAACCAGCTTACTTCACCCATCAGTGTTAGACAGCAAATAAATAAAAAAATATGTTCTGGACAGGCAGCCAAAGTAAAGGATGCAAAAAGGGAAAGGATGTTGCCCCCGATGAAAGATTGTAAATGAGATGGGCTGCTGTGTTTTGAACAACTTGCAGTTTCGATAACAAAGTCTCATTTACAGAGGCTGGTTGGACATTGCCATAATCCAATCAACTGATGACAAGAGTCTGAACCAGGGTTTTCCTTGCTGAAAGAGGAAGGAAAGGGAAGGTTCTCCTCAACAGGTGCATCGAGTGGAGGCAGGTGCCTATGATAGACAAAACCTGCTCTTTCATAGTAAGGGATTGGGCCAATCGACCACCCAAATTCTTGGCTACCTGTTTGGGAATCTGAGCCGTGCCTAGTTCTGAAGTCCACCAGACGGAGGCCCAGACCTGTTGGGCCTTGCCGAATACCATAATCTCTGTTTTTCCTCCATCCAACTGAAGGCCGTTCTCGGTCATCCAGGTAGCAATTGCTTTCATCCCTACTGAAAAGCATTCTTTCACTTTCACCAGGTCTTTGTCAAAGGAGATTATCAGATGCGTGTCATCAGCATAAGATTGTACTTCGAATCTGAAAGATTTGACAGTCTCGGCAAGGGAGCAACATATATGTTGAAAAGCATGGGCCTTTGCCCAACATCATGGTGCGAGATTTGTTTGAACCCAGAGACATGTTTTGAGTTCTGTTAGTTAGGAAATAATTAAGCCATTGTAGCGCTGTCCAATGGATTCCGATTTCCTGCATCCTTTGAAGCCACCTGGGATGAGACACAGTATCAAATACTGTGGACAAGTCCAACAGCACAAGCATAGATGGTATATTGGCATCAAGAGAGCATTTTATGTGGTCTGTGACTGTTACTAAGCCAGTCTTTGTACAGTGTGAAGGTCTGGACTCAGATTGTGATGGGTCCAGGATCTTATTAACCTCTGGATAATCCATAAATTGTTTATTTATCAGTCCTTTGAGCAATTTGCCCAGTAAAGGAAGCAGGGAAATAGGTCGATAGTTTGTGAGATTGGTGGGTGCCATATTGGCCTTCTTTTGGGTCGGTATGACCTGAGCCGCTTTCCAGGCCCAGGGAATTTTTCCAGTGTTGATTGATAGATTAAATAATGAGCATATTGCAGAGGCGAGCTGATTACAAAGGACAGCTGAAATCCTATGAGGACATATATCCAGAGGAGAGCTCGATTTGGCTGATACAAGTGCTTTCTGAATAGCTCAGGCGAGAAAGCTCTACACTTTCCTAAGCTGGTGGAATAGTTGGAGAGACGTAAGTTGAAATTGGACTACTCATAGTTCTGAATAAACAAGATAGGGAAGTTCTGATAAAACGCTTTGATTTTATCCTTTAAATAATTAGAAAGAGAATTGCATAGTGCTTGTGAAGCATGTGTTTCTTGGGAGCAAGCATGAGGATTTATAAAAGTGTTAAGAACTTTAAATAACTCTTTGGATGAGTTTGTGAAACTATCAGGCTCTTTTGATTTTGCGATGGTATATCATTAGGGATGCTCAATAGGCCTCCTTATCAATTATATCGTTTGTCAGACACCACAGACTCTCCAAATTTTTGTAAGAGGTTTTCTTTATTCACAGTTGTGTTGTATACCAAAGTGCATGGGATCCATGTTTAGATTTGGCACAATATTTAATAGGGGCTACCTTATCAAAAGCCAAGTTTAAGGCTCTATGATAATCTAATAATCATTGATCAACGTCTAAGTCTTCGGAGGTTACAGTAAACTCAAACTCCTTAACGAAGGAGTCAGGGGTAAATTCTTGCGAGTGTCTTGACACATTTTTATTTGCATTTGTCATCTTTACAATCTCATTTACCTCAGGAAACTGGAAATGGATCAATGACTGGTCCATCCAGAGTAAAGGTTGGGGGATTTGCAGGTTAGAGATAGGGAGTCCATAAAAATTAGATCCAGCATGATTAGAGCAGTTAACTTTCTGGTGCAAGCCGAGCGTAGCTAAATAAGAAATACGTTGTGCTACCTCAACATTTACGGAGTCTCCCAGCAAGAGAAACTTTTGGGATGCCAAAACATGAGTCACAATGCATTCTGTTAGGCACTGAATAAACTCTTTTTTGGACCTTGTAGGGCGGTACACTAAAGTGCCTTTACAGCAAACTTTGGGGGAAAGTTCAAGCTTCAAAATACATATCTCAATCAGCATGTAAAGTGGCTATGAATGAGACTTTGAGAGTGTGTTTAAAACCAATGGCTATTCCTAGCGCCTATCCTGCACTCTCTGGCCAGTCTAAGCATGTGATAGTTGTCAGGGAGAACAAGTGTAATAGGCTGTAGAATAGTGGCACTCAACCAGGTTTCAGTAAGGAAACCGACCTCAGATGACAATGAGGAGATTAAGTCTCAGAGTTCAATCGCATGCTTTGGCAAGGACCTGACATCACAGAGAAGGCAATCAAAATGCATAGGAGCACAAGTGTATGAAGGAAGAGGAATATTGCTTAGTGGTTCTGTGGGATTTACATTTTAGACAGGCTTCAGAGTCTTCTAAATGGGAAGGAAAAGGACCACTGCACTGTGCTCCTGTAGGGTCTATGCAAGTTGTCAATTTTATGTCAAACCTCAGAAGAATAGATAATTGATCTATTCAGTGGAAATGTCCCTCCAGAGACTGTCTCCCTATTCCCTCCCAGGGACCTTGTGCATCTCTACAGCAACCTCACAGGCCTTGAACCATTTATCTATATAGTCCCCCCCAGCAAGGTTAGGCATCAGGTTCTTGGGAATATGGACCCGCCTCTCTCCATGGGACACTAGGGTATCATTCCCACCATTGCTGTTGCACTCTGATGCTTTCAGGGCTTTAAGAGCTACTTCTCTTAGGCTTCTCTCACAAGTCAGCCTCTTTTCCTCCATAGCCAGTTTCTCCCCCATTTTTAACTAGGTCATCTGCAGCATGAGTTCTTTCTCTACTTTCCTCTCTGCCAGTTCCTTTGGGGACAGGTTGTGGGCTGAAATGCTGCTGCTGGGCCCAGATCTAGCAGGAACCTCTCCTCTGAGGGCCACAAACCGGTTTTCCAGACCCCCTTTCATCTTCTCTTCCTACTCACCCTCAATGCCCACCTCCTCCTCAACGTCCACATCCTCCTCCTCTTTCTCTGTAGCCTGTAACTGGTGGGCCTCTCACCATGCCCTAAGGGGTTTCTGGAGCTCCTGCTTCTGGCAACTCATGTCCGTTGGAAGCCCCCTCTCCCTGCAGAATACTCTGTGCTCAGTCACAGTGTAGCTCTCCAGGTTGTTGAACTCAAACTCCATGCTTGCAGGTATGGTAGTGGGTGCGCAAAGTCACGAAGAATGGAAGTGAGTTCGGAAAAAGCTAAATAAATCAATCGAGGAGAATTTAAAATAAGGTCAAATCTGGTGCCAAATTATATATCTTGGAATTTTTGTGTTACACTAATTACTTTATGTTACTGCGCACACACACACACACTAAATCCCACCACTGCGCACCAATGTGAGAAAAAAGTTGTAGGCTGAGGTGAGTGAGACCCTACTCAAGTAACAGTCACATTCCTTGTCAGGGTGAATGATAAAAAGTCACTAAATTGACCTATGCTTATCGCTCTGATACCTTGGCACCAAAGAAGTCAGGATTTACTTAGGGGCAATGTGTAAAGTATTTATGCAGCACACAAACAGAAAGAAAGTGAAAACACAACACACGAAAAATCCCATATCAGTTTAGAAAATAGAGTGCAATTTAATAAATGATTTGACACCAAAACAATAAGAATCCAATCTGCAAAACCAAGGCTATGCGATCTTAAAGATTGAAGGTAGATATAGCACCTAAGAGCACAAAGTGCCACTTAGTGTCATCTGGTCATGCAAGACCAGGTAAAAGTCACAAATTCAGGCTGGTCATGATAGTGCGCAGGCTGGGTGTAGGGACCATGTTAGTCACACTGAAAAATTACCTGCTACAGTCCAGTCCGGAGTGCAGTTTGCGGTGTAGGAAGGTGCAAAGAGCAGCGAGAGCATCGCAGATGGTCGTCACTGAAGCGTGAATAGCAGCGGGGAGTCACGGACAGTCATTGCTGTAATGTGACGATCCTATTTGGCATTGTAGGCGGTCACTGCTGGAGCTCTGCATTGGTGGTCACCTTGGGCTATCCATGTTGTAGTGAAAATTGCTGGT
This sequence comes from Triturus cristatus, assembly GCF_964204655.1. NCBI lineage: Eukaryota > Metazoa > Chordata > Amphibia > Caudata > Salamandridae > Triturus > Triturus cristatus. The sequence goes on along the minus strand of NC_140590.1, from coordinate 911,464,712 downwards.
CATCACTGGAGGTCGCCGTTGGGTGAAGTGTCGTGTTGACCTGAGCTTTGCGTTGACGGGCGGAAAAATCTTGGTGCGACCAGGCCCGTTGGCGATTGCGAAGTGCCCAAAGCCTCGGGATTTCTCCTTTTCTTCTATGAGGAGCTCAACTGATGGTCCGGGTCCAGGCAGGTCCAATGCAGTAGGTTAGCTGAGCAGTTTCAGAGAGGACTCTGGAGCTTGTTGTGTTCCTGTAGCTCAGAACAGGAAGCCGGTCAGTTAACCCTTGGAGTCACTTCAGCCTAGGATGAAGGGTGCAGGTTCAGTCTTCCTTCTAAGACAGCAGGGAAGTCCTCTGGCAGCTGGGCAGTGTTTTTTCTGTAGTATACACAGGTCCAGGAGTGTACTGAAGAGTGGGTCTGAGGGTCCCAGTTTAATACATGGTGCCCACTTTGAAGTGGTACAAATATCCGGAGTCTCCCACCTACAGAAGTGTCTGGAATCTCCTGCCTCCCTTCCCTGGTTCCGGTCTATCTGCAGATACAATAGGCTAGTGTGAGTACTTTATGGGGCCGATTCCAATCTGGGTCGGAAGGTCACCGAACGCGATCCGGCCGGAAAAACTATGAGCCGTACGCGTGTTTTGCGGCCGACTCGTACAGCTGTACGAGCGAGCAAGTACGATGCGAGCTTCATGAAATTCACCGACTCGTGTTGTTTCCGGGTCCGCACCGCTCCATACGTCTTGGTCGTAAGCTAACCGTGGCTTGCAATGGATGCAATTCACGACCAAGCCAGTACGATGCATGCGTCGGACAGCTTGTGCGGACCGGAGTGTCCGGCTCGCAAATTGTCCGGGTGGTTACTTTTGGGGGTCTGCGTCAGACCCCCTGTCACCTGCAGCCCTACGACTCAGACACAGGGGGAGACCCATGGGTCTCCCCAACACAGGCATGTACGGTGCAGATGGCACCGACGCATACCCACTGTAGGGGGCGCACTTGTCCGCGACGTACCCATTCAGTCAATGGGAGCTCATGTACGCGTCGTACGACCGACTCCCATTGACTTCTATGGGAGAACCGAGTGCGGCAGCATACGGCCGCATCGTACTCGCTCGGTCGGACTGCAGGACTCCGGCTCGGTTGGAAAACACTCCGGATCCGGCTCGGTCGGAGTGCTTTCCGACCCGGATCGGAATCGGCCCCTATGTGTGAGCTGAGGCAGGGTCTATGAAGCACAAGTTTGACAGGGTGGTTAGCACCAGAAAATGCCAACTTTCTAAAAGTGGCATTTTCAGAATTGTGACTTGACATTAAAGAAGATTTATTAATTTCAGATCCTGACTTACCAAACAATAGGGATGGCAGTTTAAATATGCACACACAGTCCACAAAGATAGGCTTGAGACAGGTTTTAGAGGGCTACTTAATTGAGTGGCACAATAAGTACTGCAGGCCCACTAGAAGCATTCCATTTAAAAGCCCTGGATATATGGTATAGCACTTTACTAGGGACTTGCAAGTAAATTAAATATTCCAATGAGTGTAAGTCAATTATTGAGAAACACCACAACTGAGAGTTCTTGCACTCGCTCCATAAGATGGAAAAGCATTACTCTGGAATGATGAAAACCAGTCCAAAGTTGTACCAGCAACACCTATGTCAGCCAGCATTGACACAAGAATAGAATGAACTATGATGTTTTAGGCTGCGGACAAATCAATAATACCAGAGAACCAGCTGCTCTGTTAGCCACAATTAGTTGAAGGCTATCACTCGCTGAAATATTTGATGAGGTTGGTACTCCTGCCTGAAATAAAACCAGTGAGAAAGATACTAAGAATATCATTTGCTTCCACAAATTCTTACACTTTAGTGAAAACAATACACAAATTCTTACACTTTAGGGAAAACAATATTCTCTAGAAGTTTTGCAGAGAAAAGTAATGTAAGAAATTGGATTATTATTTATGGGGTTGATGACAGCGTACCTCAAGGAAAAATTGTAACCCATGTCAAGATGAACCACTAAAGTTACTCTGAGCTCACCCCATCTAGCTATAGCACCGAGCAGACAGGGTTAACTTACAGGCAACATACAAAGCATTTATACAGTACCAAAACAGTAATTAAGTAAAAATGCAAAACAATAAAATATCCCAAACTGAATTCGAAAAATAGAGTATAATGTAATAAATAAAATGACAGCAAAACGTCAGAAATCCAGTAAGGGGAACGAGAGATATGCATTTTAAAGGTTTAAATAGGAACACCACCAAGAAGCACATATTTCCAATGATAGTCAATAGTTGCGGTAAACTAGGACGTAGGTGCAATATGGGGTTGGCTGCGATAGAACGCAGATCAGATACACCAACCAGGTTTGTTCTAGTCAAACAGTTTATCTTCTGGCTTAGTTCTTTAAGTCCAAATCCACCCCAGAAGTACACTTCTAAAGCCGCACAGGGCCTGAGACTGTCAGGGCTGATGGCTGAATCCCAGCCTGCACCAAGCTTAGTTCCACGGGAGCGAAGAGGCAAGTCCCAAAACTCCCAGAAAACAGCACCTGGAGGAATATAGGAGGACTGACTCACAGGTAACTGTTCACTAAAAGTAGGGGGAATAAACCATAGAGTGACCACCACTCTTCCCCATCTGGTAGACACAGGAAACGGTGGTGTGTGGAAACAGGATACTCAAATGCTGAAATATTAATACAGACAGGTATAACTACAATGATCAGCTGGCTACAGCTACAACAACAATGATTAATGCAAGTCAAATTCTCTGCTATCAGTCCACTTACCCTATGTGATGAAGCCAGACCGTCAAAAATAAACTGGCAGAAGTAAAGCGTCTCGTGACTGCTAATGGCCTGGATAAAAATGCCTCAGTAGTCTTTGGTAAGAGTTCCTAAAGGGGCACTAGATAGCAGACACTTCCACACACACACACAAGTCTAATCTGGGGCTTCGTGGGAAGGTAGGAGCCAAAGAAAAGGGACAAAAAATCCTAAATAGGACCGTAGGCGCAAAGTGTAGATCGGCTTGAAAACTGTAGGGAGATGATCTACAAAAAGTATGCTTTTAGACTGGGGACCTAAGGAACATCAGGAAAAACCCCACTCGTAACGTGCTGGCTGGCTCACATGGCAAATAGTGAGCAGAGCAGCCACGATTACGAATTCAGGCAAAAAGGTGCAGGTGAAAGAAATGAACAGCGCAGCGTGCTGGCCGGCTCAAAATGGCTTAAGAGCGGAGCAGCCACGCGTAAGCGTCCGATAGAAGGGTGCAGGTGCAAAGTAAAGATAGAACAACGCAGCGTGCGGGCCGGCTCACAAGAGAAGAAGAGCGGAGCAGACACGCGTATGCGTTCAGATTGAAAGCAGTAGGTATTACGGGAAAGAAAAATCATATAGCGTGCTGGCCGGCTCTCCTGGGAACTAGAGCAGAGCAGCCACGCATACGCGCTCTAGGGAATACGGGACTCACAGGGAATGCGAGCGGTAGGCAGCCACGTATTTCACAGGGCGAGACAGCCGGAATCTAAACTTGAAGCTTGAAGGGCACTGGAGACGAAGGTCGGGGAAGTACAACGCCCCTGGGAACAGGAACAGAACGGAAGCAAAAGGGAGCGTGGTCACATGACAGAATCAGTAAGCCAAGCAACGGCTTACGAGTGTGACGGCCTCTTACGTGGGTTAGGGGCCGTCTCAAAAGTGTTGGAATCAGTGGACTGACAGAGTATTGAACGTGCCCTAATACACTGCTTGTGTTTGGACCCGTTCTGTGCTACACGAAGCCTGAGCCCTAACAGGTCTCCCACCCAAAGGCCTATTTATACCTAAATGTGTATCACCTTGGTGTTCTTAATTTTGTCACCAGGTATAATAGGAGAACAGGAAACATGAGGGACGGTTTTATCTTGTCCTAGCCGAGACAGTGCATCTGCTTTGCCATGCTGGGGCCCAGGGCAATACGTAATGATAAAATCATACTCACTAAAGAATGATACCCATCTCATCTGTCGTGGAGTGAGTGCTCTGGCTGATCGAAAGAACTGAAGGTTCCTATGGTCTGAATAGATGGTGACTACATGAGGGGAGCCTAAAAGATAATGTCTCCATTCCTGGAAAGCAAGTTTTATGGCTAATAGTTCTCGTTCTCCAATTGTGTAGTTCTGTTCAGCAGGCAACAGGGTTTTTGAGAAGTAGGCAACAGGATGTAGGTGTCCGGTGTCTTTGTCGCGTTGTGAAAGAACTCCTCCTACTGCATACTGAGAGGCATCTGCTTCAACGTAATACGACTGTGTGTTATCAGAATGTCTGATGACTGGGGCAGTGGTAAACCTTTCTTTCAACTTGCAGTTCTTGTTCAGCTTCCTCTGACCATTTAAAAGGAACTCCTTTCCACAACAGCCGTGTTATAGGGGCCACCAAGTCGGAAAAGTGATCAATGAACCTTCGATAGAAGTTCGCAAATCCTATAAAGAATTGAACTTCTTTTACTGAACAGGGACTCGGCCATTTAACCAATGCTTCTATCTTTTTAGGGTCCATATGAACACCTTCTGGAGAGATTACGTATCCCAAAAAGTCCACCTGTGTGGTATGGAAAGGACTTTTATCAAGTTTGGCAAATTGCTGATTTTCCTTCAGTTTCTGCAAACTCTTCCTTACGTGGATGATATGCTCTTGTTCGGACTGTGAGTAGATTAATATATCGTCTATATAGACACAATGCATTCTGTTAGGCACTGAATAAACTCTTTTTTGGACCTTGTAGGGCGGTACACTAAAGTGCCTTTACAGCAAACTTTGGGGGAAAGTTCAAGCTTCAAAATACATATCTCAATCAGCATGTAGAGTGGCTATGAATGAGACTTTGAGAGTGTGTTTAAAACCAATGGCTATTCCTAGCGCCTATCCTGCACTCTCTGGCCAGTCTAAGCATGTGATAGTTGTCAGGGAGAACAAGTGTAATAGGCTGTAGAATAGTGGCACTCAACCAGGTTTCAGTAAGGAAACCGACCTCAGATGACAATGAGGAGAACAAGTCTCAGAGTTCAATCGCTTGCTTTGGCAAGGACCTGACATCACAGAGAAGGCAATCAAAATGCATAGGAGCACAAGTGTATGAAGGAAGAGGAATATTGCTTAGTGGTTCTGTGGGATTTACATTTTAGACAGGCTTCAGAGTCTTCTAAATGGGAAGGAAAAGGACCACTGCACTGTGCTCCTGTAGGGTCTATGCAAGTTGTCAATTTTATGTCAAACCTCAGAAGAATAGATAATTAATCTATTCAGTGGAAATGTCCCTCCAGAGACTGTCTCCCTATTCCCTCCCAGGGACCTTGTGCATCTCTACAGCAACCTCACAGGCCTTGAACCATTTATCTATATAGTCCCCCCCAGCAAGGTTAGGCATCAGGTTCTTGGGAATATGGACCCGCCTCTCTCCATGGGACACTAGGGTATCATTGCCACCATTGCTGTTGCACTCTGATGCTTTCAGGGCTTTAAGAGCTACTTCTCTTAGGCTTCTCTCACAAGTCAGCCTCTTTTCCTCCATAGCCAGTTTCTCCCCCATTTTTAACTAGGTCATCTGCAGCATGAGTTCTTTCTCTACTTTCCTCTCTGCCAGTTCCTTTGGGGACAGGTTGTGGGCTGAAATGCTGCTGCTGGGCACAGATCTAGCAGGAACCTCTCCTCTGAGGGCCACAAACCGGGTTTCCAGACCCCCTTTCATCTCCTCTTCCTACTCACCCTCAATGCCCACCTCCTCCTCAACGTCCACATCCTCCTCCTCTTTCTCTGTAGCCTGTAACTGGTGGGCCTCTCACCATGCCCTAAGGGGTTTCTGGAGCTCCTGCTTCTGGCAACTCATGTCCGTTGGAAGCCCCCTCTCCCTGCAGAATACTCTGTGCTCAGTCACAGTGTAGCTCTCCAGGTTGTTGAACTCAAACTCCATGCTTGCAGGTATGGTAGTGGGTGCGCAAAGTCACGAAGAATGGAAGTGAGTTCGGAAAAAGCTAAATAAATCAATCGAGGAGAATTTAAAATAAGGTCAAATCTGGTGCCAAATTATATATCTTGGAATTTTTGTGTTACACTAATTACTTTATGTTACTGCGCACACACACACACACTAAATCCCACCACTGCGCACCAATGTGAGAAAAAAGTTGTAGGCTGAGGTGAGTGAGACCCTACTCAAGTAACAGTCACATTCCTTGTCAGGGTGAATGATAAAAAGTCACTAAATTAACCTATGCTTATCGCTCTGATAGCTTGGCACCAAAGAAGTCAGGATTTACTTAGGGGCAATGTGTAAAGTATTTATGCAGCACACAAACAGAAAGAAAGTGAAAACACAACACACGAAAAATCCCATATCAGTTTAGAAAATAGAGTGCAATTTAATAAATGATTTGACACCAAAACAATAAGAATCCAATCTGCAAAACCAAGGCTATGCGATCTTAAAGATTGAAGGTAGATATAGCACCTAAGAGCACAAAGTGCCACTTAGTGTCATCTGGTCATGCAAGACCAGGTAAAAGTCACAAATTCAGGCTGGTCATGATAGTGCGCAGGCTGGGTGTAGGGACCATGTTAGTCACACTGAAAAATTACCTGCTACAGTCCAGTCCGGAGTGCAGTTTGCGGTGTAGGAAGGTGCAAAGAGCAGCGAGAGCATCGCAGATGGTCGTCACTGAAGCGTGAATAGCAGCGGGGAGTCACGGACAGTCATTGCTGTAATGTGACGATCCTATTTGGCATTGTAGGCGGTCACTGCTGGAGCTCTGCATTGGTGGTCACCTTGGGCTATCCATGCTGTAGTGAAAATTGCTGGTCATCACTGGAGGTCGCCGTTGGGTGAAGTGTCGTGTTGACCTGAGCTTTGCGTTGACGGGCGGAAAAATATTGGTGCGACCAGGCCCGTTGGCGATTGTGAAGTGCCCAAAGCCTCGGGATTTCTCCTTTTCTTCTATGAGGAGCTCAACTGATGGTCCGGGTCCAGGCAGGTCCAATGCAGTAGGTTAGCTGAGCAGTTTCAGAGAGGACTCTGGAGCTTGTTGTGTTCCTGTAGCTCAGAACAGGAAGCCGGTCAGTTAACCCTTGGAGTCACTTCAGCCTAGGATGAAGGGTGCAGGTTCAGTCTTCCTTCTAAGACAGCAGGGAAGTCCTCTGGCAGCTGGGCAGTGTTTTTTCTGTAGTATACACAGGTCCAGGAGTGTACTGAAGAGTGGGTCTGAGGGTCCCAGTTTAATACATGGTGCCCACTTTGAAGTGGTACAAATATCCGGAGTCTCCCACCTACAGAAGTGTCTGGAATCTCCTGCCTCCCTTCCCTGGTTCCAGTCTATCTGCAGATACAATAGGCTAGTGTGAGTACTTTATGGGGCCGATTCCAATCCGGGTCGGAAGGTCACCGAACGCGATCCGGCCGGAAAAACTATGAGCCGTACGCGTGTTTTGCGGCCGACTCGTACAGCTGTACGAGCGAGCAAGTACGATGCGAGCTTCATGAAATTCACCGACTCGTGTTGTTTCCGGGTCCGCACCGCTCCATACGTCTTGGTCGTAAGCTAACCGTGGCTTGCAATGGATGCAATTCACGACCAAGCCAGTACGATGCATGCGTCGGACAGCTTGTGCGGACCGGAGTGTCCGGCTCGCAAATTGTCCGGGTGGTTACTTTTGGGGGTCTGCGTCAGACCCCCTGTCACCTGCAGCCCTACGACTCAGACACAGGGGGAGACCCATGGGTCTCCCCAACACAGGCATGTACGGTGCAGATGGCACCGACGCATACCCACTGTAGGGGGCGCACTTGTCCGCGACGTACCCATTCAGTCAATGGGAGCTCATGTACGCGTCGTACGACCGACTCCCATTGACTTCTATGGGAGAACCGAGTGCGGCAGCATACGGCCGCATCGTACTCGCTCGGTCGGACTGCAGGACTCCGGCTCGGTTGCAAAACACTCCGGATCCGGCTCGGTCGGAGTGCTTTCCGACCCGGATCGGAATCGGCCCCTATGTGTGAGCTGAGGCAGGGTCTATGAAGCACAAGTTTGACAGGGTGGTTAGCACCAGAAAATGCCAACTTTCTAAAAGTGGCATTTTCAGAATTGTGACTTGACATTAAAGAAGATTTTAAATTTCAGATCCTGACTTACCAAACAATAGGGATGGCAGTTTAAATATGCACACACAGTCCACAAAGATAGGCTTGAGACAGGTTTTAGAGGGCTACTTAATTGAGTGGCACAATAAGTACTGCAGGCCCACTAGAAGCATTCCATTTAAAATCCCTGGATATATGGTATAGCACTTTATTAGGGACTTGCAAGTAAATTAAATATTCCAATGAGTGTAAGTAAATTATTGAGAAACACCACAACTGAGAGTTCTTGCACTCGCTCCATAAGTCCATAAGATGGAAAAGCATTACTCTGGAATGATGAAAACCAGTCCAAAGTTGTACCAGCAATACCTATGTCAGCCAGCATTGACACAAGAATAGAATGAACTATGATGTTTTAGGCTGCGGACAAATCAATAATACCAGAGAACCAGCTGCTCTGTTAGCCACAATTAGTTGAAGGCTATCACTAGCTGAAATATTTGATGAGGTTGGTACTCCTGCCTGAAATAAAACCAGTGAGAAAGATACTAAGAATATCATTTGCTTCCACAAATTCTTACACTTTAGTGAAAACAATACACAAATTCTTACACTTTAGGGAAAACAATATTCTCTAGAAGTTTTGCAGAGAAAAGTAATGTAAGAAATTGGATTATTATTTATGGGGTTGATGACAGCGCACCTCAAGGAAAAATTGTAACCCATGTCAAAATGAACCACTAAAGTTACTCTGAGCTCACCCCATCTAGCTATAGCACCGAGCAGACAGGGTTAACTTACAGGCAACATACAAAGCATTTATACAGTACCAAAACAGTAATTAAGTAAAAATGCAAAACAATAAAATATCCCAAACTGAATTCGAAAAATAGAGTATAATGTAATAAATAAAATGACAGCAAAACGTCAGAAATCCAGTAAGGGGAACGAGAGATATGCATTTTAAAGGTTTAAATAGGAACACCACCAAGAAGCACATATTTCCAATGATAGTCAATAGTTGCGGTAAACTAGGACGTAGGTGCACTATGGGGTTGGCTGCGATAGAACGCAGATCAGATACACCAACCAGGTTTGTTCTAGTCAAACAGTTTATCTTCTGGCTTAGTTCTTTAAGTCCAAATCCACCCCAGAAGTACACTTCTAAAGCCGCACAGGGCCTGAGACTGTCAGGGCTGATGGCTGAATCCCAGCCTGCAACAAGCTTAGTTCCACGGGAGCGAAGAGGCAAATCCCAAAACTCCCAGAAAACAGCACCTGGAGGAATATAGGAGGACTGACTCACAGGTAACTGTTCACTAAAAGTAGGGGGAATAAACCATAGAGTGACCACCACTCTTCCCCATCTGGTAGACACAGGAAACGGTGGTGTGTGGAAACAGGATACTCAAATGCTGAAATATTAATACAGACAGGTATAACTACAATGTTCAGCTGGCTACAGCTACAACAACAATGATTAATGCAAGTCAAATTCTCTGCTATCAGTCCACTTACCCTATGTGATGAAGCCAGACCGTCAAAAATAAACTGGCAGAAGTAAAGCGTCTCGTGACTGCCAATGACCTGGATAAAAATGCCTCAGTAGTCTTTGGTAAGAGTTCCTAAAGGGGCACTAGATAGCAGACACTTCCACACACACACACAAGTCTAATCTGGGGCTTCGTGGGAAGGTAGGAGCCAAAGAAAAGGGACAAAAAATCCTAAATAGGACCGTAGGCGCAAAGTGTAGATCGGCTTGAAAACTGTAGGGAGATGATCTACAAAAAGTATGCTTTTAGACTGGGGACCTAAGGAACATCAGGAAAAACCCCACTCGTAACGTGCTGGCTGGCTCACATGGCAAATAGTGAGCAGAGCAGCCACGATTACGAATTCAGGCAAAAAGGTGCAGGTGAAAGAAATGAACAGCGCAGCGTGCTGGCCGGCTCAAAATGGCTTAAGAGCGGAGCAGCCACGCGTAAGCGTCCGATAGAAGGGTGCAGGTGCAAAGTAAAGATAGAACAACGCAGCGTGCGGGCCGGCTCACAAGAGAAGAAGAGCGGAGCAGACACGCGTATGCGTTCAGATTGAAAGCAGTAGGTATTACGGGAAAGAAAAATCATATAGCGTGCTGGCCGGCTCTCCTGGGAACTAGAGCAGAGCAGCCACGCATACGCGCTCTAGGGAATAAGGGACTCACAGGGAATGCGAGCGGTAGGCAGCCACGTATTTCACAGGGCGAGACAGCCGGAATCTAAACTTGAAGCTTGAAGGGCACTGGAGACGAAGGTCGGGGAAGTACAACGCCCCTGGGAACAGGAACAGAACGGAAGCAAAAGGGAGCGTGGTCACATGACAGAATCAGTAAGCCAAGCAACGGCTTACGAGTGTGACGGCCTCTTACGTGGGTTAGGGGCCATCTCAAAAGTGTTGGAATCAGTGGACTGACAGAGTATTGAACGTGCCCTAATACACTGCTTGTGTTTGGACCCGTTCTGTGCTACACGAAGCCTGAGCCCTAACAGTTCTCCCACCCAAAGGCCTATTTATACCTAAAGGTGTATCACCTTGGTGTTCTTAATTTTGTCACCAGGTATAATAGGAGAACAGGAAACATGAGGGACGGTTTTATCTTGTCCTAGCCGAGACAGTGCATCTGCTTTGCCATGCTGGGGCCCAGGGCTATACGTAATGATAAAATCATACTCACTAAAGAATGATACCCATCTCATCTGTCGTGGAGTGAGTGCTCTGGCTGATCGAAAGAACTGAAGGTTCCTATAGTCTGAATAGATGGTGACTACATGAGGGGAGCCTAAAAGATAATGTCTCCATTCCTGGAAAGCAAGTTTTATGGCTAATAGTTCTCGTTCTCCAATTGTGTAGTTCTGTTCTGCAGGCAACAGGGTTTTTGAGAAGTAGGCCACAGGATGTAGGTGTCCGGTGTCTTTGTCGTGTTGTGAAAGAACTCCTCCTACTGCATACTGAGAGGCATCTGCTTCAACGTAATACGACTGTGTGTTATCAGCATGTCTGATGACTGGTGCAGTGGTAAACCTTTCTTTTCAACTTGCAGTTCTTGTTCAGCTTCCTCTGACCATTTAAAAGGAACTCCTTTCCGCAACAGTCGCGTTATAGGGGCCACCAAGTTGGAAAGGTGATCAATGAACCTTCGATAGAAGTTCGCAAATCCTATAAAGGATTGAACTTCTTTTACTGAACAGGGACTCGGCCATTTAACCAATGCTTCTATCTTTTTAGGGTCCATATGAGGCTTTGATGGATGAAGAGCATGGAATCTGCGCACCAGTATAGGAGCATGCACGTTTTCAGCAGGTTCCCACGACATACCTTCTTGGGCATAACCTACCCAATCAATAAAGTATTTCAGTTTGCCCCTATGTCTGCGGGAGTCTAGTATTCTTTTCACTTCATACTCTTTTTCTCCTTCTATGTTTATTGGAGGTGGAGGATATTCTGGTACTAGGGGGGAATGTATTTTTTGAGTAAAGAACAGTGAAATATGGGATGTATCCGCATGTTATCAGGCAAATGTAACTTAAAGGTAACCGGCGTGATTATCTTTTGCACTACATAAGCATCTATAAACAGGGTTTGTAGTTTTCCAGGTCCCCCTAATCTCAGGTTTCTGGTGGATAACCAAACCTTCTCTCCGACTTCATAAGTGGGTTCAGGGCAACGGTGTTTGTCGGCCTGTTGTTTCATCGCTTCCTTAGCTTTTTGTAATTCTTTTTTGGCGTTTTGCCAGATGGCCAAGAGGGATTCGTGGTGTGTTTTGAGTGCAGGGATCCTTTCTAATTCCAAGGGAAGGGTAATGGGTAGGCATTTAGGGTGAAAAGTAAGTAAAAAGAAGAAGGGAGAAATGCCAGTAGAGGAATGTGTAGTGTTGTTATATGCAAATTCAGCTAAAGGAAGGGCTTGTACCCAGTCACCTGTGATTGTGGACAATAGACAGCGTAAGTAATGTTCCAAAGTCTGATTGGATCTTTCTGTTTGCCCATCTGTCTGGGGGTGGAATGCTGTGGACTTCCTATGATCAATTCCAAAGGCTGTACACATGCCTTGCCAGAACCGGGATACGAATTGTTTCTCTATCAGATATAATAATGGCAGGGAGACCATTTAAACGGAGTATCTGTTCTAGGAATATTTGTACTAGGTCTTTAGAAGAGGGTATCTTTTTCAGAGGAATAAAATGTGCCATCTTGGTTAACATGTCAACCACTACGAATTCACTGGCACATGCATCAACAAAGACTTTTGCGATTCCTTAATTGCGATTTTTAAGGAATCGCAATTAAGGAATTGCAAAAGCCTATGCATGTAGGAATCGCTATAAAATAGCGATTCCTACAAATTCCTTAATTGCGACTCGCAAATTGCGAGTCGCAATTAAGGAATGCCATCCCATTCATTCCTATGGGCCTCCAGGCCCATAGGAATGAATTGGAGATTGCATGAGCAATTTGCGAGTACCAGTAGGTACTCGCAAAGTGCTCTTGCAATTTCAAGGGTGCAAGGGTGTCAAAATCACACCCTATTACACCCCTTAAATTGATCTGTGCACATATGTTGCACACACACATGCTCTAAGAGCATGTCTGTGCGCAACATGAAACTTGGAAAAATGCACAAAAGTGCTTTTTTCAAAGTTTTAGCAAATTACCATGAAGTTCAACTTCATGGTAATTTGCTCCCCCTATTAGCGAAATCGCTAATTTTTTCACTTTCATGCATTGCATTTAAGGAATCTCAATTTGGGATTCCTTAAATGCAATCACAATTTAAGGAATCACAATTTAGAGATTCCTTAAATTGCGATTTTTGCATTTGGGATGATGCATCCCAAATGCAAAAATACCGGTCGCAAAGGGGCAGATTCTGAGAATCTGCCCGTTTGCGACCGGTTTTTACATTGATGCATGTGCCTGATAGTGTTGTATTCTTGACTTCTGGGGAGCTCAGTGATGAAATCCATACTGATGGAATGCCAGGGTGAAGAGGGAACAGGGTTTGTTCTTAGAAGTCCTGCAGGAGCACAATGTAAGGATTTCTGTCTAGCACAGGTTGAGCATGAACTGACAACATTTGTGACGTCTCTGATCATCTCCTCCCACCAGAACCATCTTTGGCAAGTCTTAAGGAATTTGTCACTTCCTGGATGCCCTGCCAACGGGCCATTGTGGCACCACTGTAGTAGTTGTTGTCGTAATGCAGGAGTGGGTACCCATAACTGTTTATCGTGGTAATATAGCCCATCCCTAATTTGGTTAACAGGATCTTTTTCCCATTCAGCGGCCAGTATGGTGGCCTATTTTTCCCTCAACTGATCAATAAACCCTAAAGGTGTATCACCTTGGTGTTCTTCTACCCTGATAATTTTGTCACCAGGTATAATAGGAGAACAGGAAACATGAGGGACGGTTTTATCTTGTCCTAGCCGAGACAGTGCATCTGCTTTGCCATGCTGGGGCCCAGGGCAATACGTAATGATAAAATCATACTCACTAAAGAATGATACCCATCTCATCTGTCGTGGAGTGAGTGCTCTGGCTGATCGAAAGAACTGAAGGTTCCTATGGTCTGAATAGATGGTGACTACATGAGGGGAGCCTAAAAGATAATGTCTCCATTCCTGGAAAGCAAGTTTTATGGCTAATAGTTCTCGTTCTCCAATTGTGTAGTTCTGTTCAGCAGGCAACAGGGTTTTTGAGAAGTAGGCAACAGGATGTAGGTGTCCGGTGTCTTTGTCGCGTTGTGAAAGAACTCCTCCTACTGCATACTGAGAGGCATCTGCTTCAACGTAATACGACTGTGTGTTATCAGAATGTCTGATGACTGGGGCAGTGGTAAACCTTTCTTTCAACTTGCAGTTCTTGTTCAGCTTCCTCTGACCATTTAAAAGGAACTCCTTTCCACAACAGCCGTGTTATAGGGGCCACCAAGTCGGAAAAGTGATCAATGAACCTTCGATAGAAGTTCGCAAATCCTATAAAGAATTGAACTTCTTTTACTGAACAGGGACTCGGCCATTTAACCAATGCTTCTATCTTTTTAGGGTCCATATGAACACCTTCTGGAGATATTACGTATCCCAAAAAGTCCACCTGTGTGGTATGGAAAGGACTTTTATCAAGTTTGGCAAATTGCTGATTTTCCTTCAGTTTCTGCAAACTCTTCCTTACGTGGATGATATGCTCTTGTTCGGACTGTGAGTAGATTAATATATCATCTATATAGACACAATGCATTCTGTTAGGCACTGAATAAACTCTTTTTTGGACCTTGTAGGGCGGTACACTAAAGTGCCTTTACAGCAAACTTTGGGGGAAAGTTCAAGCTTCAAAATACATATCTCAATCAGCATGTAGAGTGGCTATGAATGAGACTTTGAGAGTGTGTTTAAAACCAATGGCTATTCCTAGCGCCTATCCTGCACTCTCTGGCCAGTCTAAGCATGTGATAGTTGTCAGGGAGAACAAGTGTAATAGGCTGTAGAATAGTGGCACTCAACCAGGTTTCAGTAAGGAAACCGACCTCAGATGACAATGAGGAGAACAAGTCTCAGAGTTCAATCGCATGCTTTGGCAAGGACCTGACATCACAGAGAAGGCAATCAAAATGCATAGGAGCACAAGTGTATGAAGGAAGAGGAATATTGCTTAGTGGTTCTGTGGGATTTACATTTTAGACAGGCTTCAGAGTCTTCTAAATGGGAAGGAAAAGGACCACTGCACTGTGCTCCTGTAGGGTCTATGCAAGTTGTCAATTTTATGTCAAACCTCAGAAGAATAGATAATTAATCTATTCAGTGGAAATGTCCCTCCAGAGACTGTCTCCCTATTCCCTCCCAGGGACCTTGTGCATCTCTACAGCAACCTCACAGGCCTTGAACCATTTATCTATATAGTCCCCCCCAGCAAGGTTAGGCATCAGGTTCTTGGGAATATGGACCCGCCTCTCTCCATGGGACACTAGGGTATCATTGCCACCATTGCTGTTGCACTCTGATGCTTTCAGGGCTTTAAGAGCTACTTCTCTTAGGCTTCTCTCACAAGTCAGCCTCTTTTCCTCCATAGCCAGTTTCTCCCCCATTTTTAACTAGGTCATCTGCAGCATGAGTTCTTTCTCTACTTTCCTCTCTGCCAGTTCCTTTGGGGACAGGTTGTGGGCTGAAATGCTGCTGCTGGGCCCAGATCTAGCAGGAACCTCTCCTCTGAGGGCCACAAACCGGGTTTCCAGACCCCCTTTCATCTCCTCTTCCTACTCACCCTCAATGCCCACCTCCTCCTCAACGTCCACATCCTCCTCCTCTTTCTCTGTAGCCTGTAACTGGTGGGCCTCTCACCATGCCCTAAGGGGTTTCTGGAGCTCCTGCTTCTGGCAACTCATGTCCGTTGGAAGCCCCCTCTCCCTGCAGAATACTCTGTGCTCAGTCACAGTGTAGCTCTCCAGGTTGTTGAACTCAAACTCCATGCTTGCAGGTATGGTAGTGGGTGCGCAAAGTCACGAAGAATGGAAGTGAGTTCGGAAAAAGCTAAATAAATCAATCGAGGAGAATTTAAAATAAGGTCAAATCTGGTGCCAAATTATATATCTTGGAATTTTTGTGTTACACTAATTACTTTATGTTACTGCGCACACACACACACACTAAATCCCACCACTGCTCACCAATGTGAGAAAAAAGTTGTAGGCTGAGGTGAGTGAGACCCTACTCAAGTAACAGTCACATTCCTTGTCAGGGTGAATGATAAAAAGTCACTAAATTAACCTATGCTTATCGCTCTGATAGCTTGGCACCAAAGAAGTCAGGATTTACTTAGGGGCAATGTGTAAAGTATTTATGCAGCACACAAACAGAAAGAAAGTGAAAACACAACACACGAAAAATCCCATATCAGTTTAGAAAATAGAGTGCAATTTAATAAATGATTTGACACCAAAACAATAAGAATCCAATCTGCAAAACCAAGGCTATGCGATCTTAAAGATTGAAGGTAGATATAGCACCTAAGAGCACAAAGTGCCACTTAGTGTCATCTGGTCATGCAAGACCAGGTAAAAGTCACAAATTCAGGCTGGTCATGATAGTGCGCAGGCTGGGTGTAGGGACCATGTTAGTCACACTGAAAAATTACCTGCTACAGTCCAGTCCGGAGTGCAGTTTGCGGTGTAGGAAGGTGCAAAGAGCAGCGAGAGCATCGCAGATGGTCGTCACTGAAGCGTGAATAGCAGCGGGGAGTCACGGACAGTCATTGCTGTAATGTGACGATCCTATTTGGCATTGTAGGCGGTCACTGCTGGAGCTCTGCATTGGTGGTCACCTTGGGCTATCCATGCTGTAGTGAAAATTGCTGGTCATCACTGGAGGTCGCCGTTGGGTGAAGTGTCGTGTTGACCTGAGCTTTGCGTTGACGGTCGGAAAAATCTTGGTGCGACCAGGCCCGTTGGCGATTGTGAAGTGCCCAAAGCCTCGGGATTTCTCCTTTTCTTCTATGAGGAGCTCAACTGATGGTCCGGGTCCAGGCAGGTCCAATGCAGTAGGTTAGCTGAGCAGTTTCAGAGAGGACTCTGGAGCTTGTTGTGTTCCTGTAGCTCAGAACAGGAAGCCGGTCAGTTAATCCTTGGAGTCACTTCAGCCTAGGATGAAGGGTGCAGGTTCAGTCTTCCTTCTAAGACAGCAGGGAAGTCCTCTGGCAGCTGGGCAGTGTTTTTTCTGTAGTATACACAGGTCCAGGAGTGTATTGAAGAGTGGGTCTGAGGGTCCCAGTTTAATACATGGTGCCCACTTTGAAGTGGTACAAATATCCGGAGTCTCCCACCTACAGAAGTGTATGGAATCTCCTGCCTCCCTTCCCTGGTTCCAGTCTATCTGCAGATACAATAGGCTAGTGTGAGTACTTTATGGGGCCGATTCCAATCCGGGTCGGAAGGTCACCGAACGCGATCCGGCCGGAAAAACTATGAGCCGTACGCGTGTTTTGCGGCCGACTCGTACAGCTGTACGAGCGAGCAAGTACGATGCGAGCTACATGAAATTCACCGACTCGTGTTGTTTCCGGGTCCGCACCGCTCCATACGTCTTGGTCGTAAGCTAACCGTGGCTTGCAATGGATGCAATTCACGACCAAGCCAGTACGATGCATGCGTCGGACAGCTTGTGCGGACCGGAGTGTCCGGCTCGCAAATTGTCCGGGTGGTTACTTTTGGGGGTCTGCGTCAGACCCCCTGTCACCTGCAGCCCTACGACTCAGACACAGGGGGAGACCCATGGGTCTCCCCAACACAGGCATGTACGGTGCAGATGGCACCGACGCATACCCACTGTAGGGGGCGAACTTGTCCGCGACGTACCCATTCAGTCAATGGGAGCTCATGTACGCGTCGTACGACCGACTCCCATTGACTTCTATGGGAGAACCGAGTGCGGCAGCATACGGCCGCATCGTACTCGCTCGGTCGGACTGCAGGACTCCGGCTCGGTTGCAAAACACTCCGGATCCGGCTCGGTCGGAGTGCTTTCCGACCCGGATCGGAATCGGCCCCTATGTGTGAGCTGAGGCAGGGTCTATGAAGCACAAGTTTGACAGGGTGGTTAGCACCAGAAAATGCCAACTTTCTAAAAGTGGCATTTTCAGAATTGTGACTTGACATTAAAGAAGATTTTAAATTTCAGATCCTGACTTACCAAACAATAGGGATGGCAGTTTAAATATGCACACACAGTCCACAAAGATAGGCTTGAGACAGGTTTTAGAGGGCTACTTAATTGAGTGGCACAATAAGTACTGCAGGCCCACTAGAAGCATTCCATTTAAAATCCCTGGATATATGGTATAGCACTTTATTAGGGACTTGCAAGTAAATTAAATATTCCAATGAGTGTAAGTAAATTATTGAGAAACACCACAACTGAGAGTTCTTGCACTCGCTCCATAAGTCCATAAGATGGAAAAGCATTACTCTGGAATGATGAAAACCAGTCCAAAGTTGTACCAGCAATACCTATGTCAGCCAGCATTGACACAAGAATAGAATGAACTATGATGTTTTAGGCTGCGGACAAATCAATAATACCAGAGAACCAGCTGCTCTGTTAGCCACAATTAGTTGAAGGCTATCACTAGCTGAAATATTTGATGAGGTTGGTACTCCTGCCTGAAATAAAACCAGTGAGAAAGATACTAAGAATATCATTTGCTTCCACAAATTCTTACACTTTAGTGAAAACAATACACAAATTCTTACACTTTAGGGAAAACAATATTCTCTAGAAGTTTTGCAGAGAAAAGTAATGTAAGAAATTGGATTATTATTTATGGGGTTGATGACAGCGCACCTCAAGGAAAAATTGTAACCCATGTCAAAATGAACCACTAAAGTTACTCTGAGCTCACCCCATCTAGCTATAGCACCGAGCAGACAGGGTTAACTTACAGGCAACATACAAAGCATTTATACAGTACCAAAACAGTAATTAAGTAAAAATGCAAAACAATAAAATATCCCAAACTGAATTCGAAAAATAGAGTATAATGTAATAAATAAAATGACAGCAAAACGTCAGAAATCCAGTAAGGGGAACGAGAGATATGCATTTTAAAGGTTTAAATAGGAACACCACCAAGAAGCACATATTTCCAATGATAGTCAATAGTTGCGGTAAACTAGGACGTAGGTGCACTATGGGGTTGGCTGCGATAGAACGCAGATCAGATACACCAACCAGGTTTGTTCTAGTCAAACAGTTTATCTTCTGGCTTAGTTCTTTAAGTCCAAATCCACCCCAGAAGTACACTTCTAAAGCCGCACAGGGCCTGAGACTGTCAGGGCTGATGGCTGAATCCCAGCCTGCAACAAGCTTAGTTCCACGGGAGCGAAGAGGCAAATCCCAAAACTCCCAGAAAACAGCACCTGGAGGAATATAGGAGGACTGACTCACAGGTAACTGTTCACTAAAAGTAGGGGGAATAAACCATAGAGTGACCACCACTCTTCCCCATCTGGTAGACACAGGAAACGGTGGTGTGTGGAAACAGGATACTCAAATGCTGAAATATTAATACAGACAGGTATAACTACAATGTTCAGCTGGCTACAGCTACAACAACAATGATTAATGCAAGTCAAATTCTCTGCTATCAGTCCACTTACCCTATGTGATGAAGCCAGACCGTCAAAAATAAACTGGCAGAAGTAAAGCGTCTCGTGACTGCCAATGACCTGGATAAAAATGCCTCAGTAGTCTTTGGTAAGAGTTCCTAAAGGGGCACTAGATAGCAGACACTTCCACACACACACACAAGTCTAATCTGGGGCTTCGTGGGAAGGTAGGAGCCAAAGAAAAGGGACAAAAAATCCTAAATAGGACCGTAGGCGCAAAGTGTAGATCGGCTTGAAAACTGTAGGGAGATGATCTACAAAAAGTATGCTTTTAGACTGGGGACCTAAGGAACATCAGGAAAAACCCCACTCGTAACGTGCTGGCTGGCTCACATGGCAAATAGTGAGCAGAGCAGCCACGATTACGAATTCAGGCAAAAAGGTGCAGGTGAAAGAAATGAACAGCGCAGCGTGCTGGCCGGCTCAAAATGGCTTAAGAGCGGAGCAGCCACGCGTAAGCGTCCGATAGAAGGGTGCAGGTGCAAAGTAAAGATAGAACAACGCAGCGTGCGGGCCGGCTCACAAGAGAAGAAGAGCGGAGCAGACACGCGTATGCGTTCAGATTGAAAGCAGTAGGTATTACGGGAAAGAAAAATCATATAGCGTGCTGGCCGGCTCTCCTGGGAACTAGAGCAGAGCAGCCACGCATACGCGCTCTAGGGAATAAGGGACTCACAGGGAATGCGAGCGGTAGGCAGCCACGTATTTCACAGGGCGAGACAGCCGGAATCTAAACTTGAAGCTTGAAGGGCACTGGAGACGAAGGTCGGGGAAGTACAACGCCCCTGGGAACAGGAACAGAACGGAAGCAAAAGGGAGCGTGGTCACATGACAGAATCAGTAAGCCAAGCAACGGCTTACGAGTGTGACGGCCTCTTACGTGGGTTAGGGGCCATCTCAAAAGTGTTGGAATCAGTGGACTGACAGAGTATTGAACGTGCCCTAATACACTGCTTGTGTTTGGACCCGTTCTGTGCTACACGAAGCCTGAGCCCTAACAGTTCTCCCACCCAAAGGCCTATTTATACCTAAAGGTGTATCACCTTGGTGTTCTTAATTTTGTCACCAGGTATAATAGGAGAACAGGAAACATGAGGGACGGTTTTATCTTGTCCTAGCCGAGACAGTGCATCTGCTTTGCCATGCTGGGGCCCAGGGCTATACGTAATGATAAAATCATACTCACTAAAGAATGATACCCATCTCATCTGTCGTGGAGTGAGTGCTCTGGCTGATCGAAAGAACTGAAGGTTCCTATAGTCTGAATAGATGGTGACTACATGAGGGGAGCCTAAAAGATAATGTCTCCATTCCTGGAAAGCAAGTTTTATGGCTAATAGTTCTCGTTCTCCAATTGTGTAGTTCTGTTCTGCAGGCAACAGGGTTTTTGAGAAGTAGGCCACAGGATGTAGGTGTCCGGTGTCTTTGTCGTGTTGTGAAAGAACTCCTCCTACTGCATACTGAGAGGCATCTGCTTCAACGTAATACGACTGTGTGTTATCAGCATGTCTGATGACTGGTGCAGTGGTAAACCTTTCTTTTCAACTTGCAGTTCTTGTTCAGCTTCCTCTGACCATTTAAAAGGAACTCCTTTCCGCAACAGTCGCGTTATAGGGGCCACCAAGTTGGAAAGGTGATCAATAAACCTTCGATAGAAGTTCGCAAATCCTATAAAGGATTGAACTTCTTTTACTGAACAGGGACTCGGCCATTTAACCAATGCTTCTATCTTTTTAGGGTCCATATGAGGCTTTGATGGATGAAGAGCATGGAATCTGCGCACCAGTATAGGAGCATGCACGTTTTCAGCAGGTTCCCACGACATACCTTCTTGGGCATAACCTACCCAATCAATAAAGTATTTCAGTTTGCCCCTATGTCTGCGGGAGTCTAGTATTCTTTTCACTTCATACTCTTTTTCTCCTTCTATGTTTATTGGAGGTGGAGGATATTCTGGTACTAGGGGGGAATGTATTTTTTGAGTAAAGAACAGTGAAATATGGGATGTATCCGCATGTTATCAGGCAAATGTAACTTAAAGGTAACCGGCGTGATTATCTTTTGCACTACATAAGCATCTATAAACAGGGTTTGTAGTTTTCCAGGTCCCCCTAATCTCAGGTTTCTGGTGGATAACCAAACCTTCTCTCCGACTTCATAAGTGGGTTCAGGGCAACGGTGTTTGTCGGCCTGTTGTTTCATCGCTTCCTTAGCTTTTTGTAATTCTTTTTTGGCGTTTTGCCAGATGGCCAAGAGGGATTCGTGGTGTGTTTTGAGTGCAGGGATCCTTTCTAATTCCAAGGGAAGGGTAATGGGTAGGCATTTAGGGTGAAAAGTAAGTAAAAAGAAGAAGGGAGAAATGCCAGTAGAGGAATGTGTAGTGTTGTTATATGCAAATTCAGCTAAAGGAAGGGCTTGTACCCAGTCACCTGTGATTGTGGACAATAGACAGCGTAAGTAATGTTCCAAAGTCTGATTGGATCTTTCTGTTTGCCCATCTGTCTGGGGGTGGAATGCTGTGGACTTCCTATGATCAATTCCAAAGGCTGTACACATGCCTTGCCAGAACCGGGATACGAATTGTTTCTCTATCAGATATAATAATGGCAGGGAGACCATTTAAACGGAGTATCTGTTCTAGGAATATTTGTACTAGGTCTTTAGAAGAGGGTATCTTTTTCAGAGGAATAAAATGTGCCATCTTGGTTAACATGTCAACCACTACGAATTCACTGGCACATGCATCAACAAAGACTTTTGCGATTCCTTAATTGCGATTTTTAAGGAATCGCAATTAAGGAATTGCAAAAGCCTATGCATGTAGGAATCGCTATAAAATAGCGATTCCTACAAATTCCTTAATTGCGACTCGCAAATTGCGAGTCGCAATTAAGGAATGCCATCCCATTCATTCCTATGGGCCTCCAGGCCCATAGGAATGAATTGGAGATTGCATGAGCAATTTGCGAGTACCAGTAGGTACTCGCAAAGTGCTCTTGCAATTTCAAGGGTGCAAGGGTGTCAAAATCACACCCTATTACACCCCTTAAATTGATCTGTGCACATATGTTGCACACACACATGCTCTAAGAGCATGTCTGTGCGCAACATGAAACTTGGAAAAATGCACAAAAGTGCTTTTTTCAAAGTTTTAGCAAATTACCATGAAGTTCAACTTCATGGTAATTTGCTCCCCCTATTAGCGAAATCGCTAATTTTTTCACTTTCATGCATTGCATTTAAGGAATCTCAATTTGGGATTCCTTAAATGCAATCACAATTTAAGGAATCACAATTTAGAGATTCCTTAAATTGCGATTTTTGCATTTGGGATGATGCATCCCAAATGCAAAAATACCGGTCGCAAAGGGGCAGATTCTGAGAATCTGCCCGTTTGCGACCGGTTTTTACATTGATGCATGTGCCTGATAGTGTTGTATTCTTGACTTCTGGGGAGCTCAGTGATGAAATCCATACTGATGGAATGCCAGGGTGAAGAGGGAACAGGGTTTGTTCTTAGAAGTCCTGCAGGAGCACAATGTAAGGATTTCTGTCTAGCACAGGTTGAGCATGAACTGACAACATTTGTGACGTCTCTGATCATCTCCTCCCACCAGAACCATCTTTGGCAAGTCTTAAGGAATTTGTCACTTCCTGGATGCCCTGCCAACGGGCCATTGTGGCACCACTGTAGTAGTTGTTGTCGTAATGCAGGAGTGGGTACCCATAACTGTTTATCGTGGTAATATAGCCCATCCCTAATTTGGTTAACAGGATCTTTTTCCCATTCAGCGGCCAGTATGGTGGCCTATTTTTCCCTCAACTGATCAATAAACCCTAAAGGTGTATCACCTTGGTGTTCTTCTACCCTGATAATTTTGTCACCAGGTATAATAGGAGAACAGGAAACATGAGGGACGGTTTTATCTTGTCCTAGCCGAGACAGTGCATCTGCTTTGCCATGCTGGGGCCCAGGGCAATACGTAATGATAAAATCATACTCACTAAAGAATGATACCCATCTCATCTGTCGTGGAGTGAGTGCTCTGGCTGATCGAAAGAACTGAAGGTTCCTATGGTCTGAATAGATGGTGACTACATGAGGGGAGCCTAAAAGATAATGTCTCCATTCCTGGAAAGCAAGTTTTATGGCTAATAGTTCTCGTTCTCCAATTGTGTAGTTCTGTTCAGCAGGCAACAGGGTTTTTGAGAAGTAGGCAACAGGATGTAGGTGTCCGGTGTCTTTGTCGCGTTGTGAAAGAACTCCTCCTACTGCATACTGAGAGGCATCTGCTTCAACGTAATACGACTGTGTGTTATCAGAATGTCTGATGACTGGGGCAGTGGTAAACCTTTCTTTCAACTTGCAGTTCTTGTTCAGCTTCCTCTGACCATTTAAAAGGAACTCCTTTCCACAACAGCCGTGTTATAGGGGCCACCAAGTCGGAAAAGTGATCAATGAACCTTCGATAGAAGTTCGCAAATCCTATAAAGAATTGAACTTCTTTTACTGAACAGGGACTCGGCCATTTAACCAATGCTTCTATCTTTTTAGGGTCCATATGAACACCTTCTGGAGAGATTACGTATTCCAAAAAGTCCACCTGTGTGGTATGGAAAGGACTTTTATCAAGTTTGGCAAATTGCTGATTTTCCTTCAGTTTCTGCAAACTCTTCCTTACGTGGATGATATGCTCTTGTTCGGACTGTGAGTAGATCAAGATATCGTCTATATAGACGATCACAAGGACGTCAAGGTATTCTCTCAATATTTCATTACCAAAGAACTGAAATGCTGCAGGGGTATTGCAGAGGCCAAATGGCATCACACAATATTCATATAATCCGAACTTCGTACTGAATGCCGTTTTCCACTCGTCTCCGTCTTTAATACGTATGAGGTGATAGGCCCCCGAAGATCTATTTTGGTAAAGATCTTGGTTCCTGGAACCTGATCCAATAGGACAGAAATAAGTGGAAGAGGATATTTGTTTTTTACAGTGACTTTGTTGAGTGCTCGATAGTCCAAACAGGCACGTAAACCCCCTTCTCTCTTCGGAATAAAGAAGAGGGGTGATGATACAGGAGAAGTAGAGTGCCGTATGAACCCCTTCTTTAACATTTCCTCCATGTATTGCTGTAGGTATTCAGTTTTGGGTGCCGTTAGAGCGTAGATGTGAATGACCGGCAATACTGCACCGGGTACAAGGTCTATTCGACAGTAGTAGCTCCTATGAGGTGGCAAAGCGGTGGCTTTTGCTTCATCGAAGACTGATTGATATTCTTCATATGGTACCGGAAGGCAAGACGTGGCTGATACCGTATGCACAGCACAGCATGTGCGAATTATTCCATTCTCTAGCTTCTTGGTAGCAATTCAGCATGCAGTGGTAAGACTTTAAGGTCACTGTTCTAGCAACCCAATCAATTAGGGGGTTATGTATTTGCAACCAGGTAACCCCTAGAATAGCGCCGAAGTTGGGGGCATCTATGAGATCAAACGAGATAGATTCAGAATGACCCTTGCTGCATACCATCACTATTGGCGGAGTTTGATAGCTTATCAACCCAGATGACAATTCTGTTCCATCTACCGCTCTCACCTGTTCTGGATGTTGTTTTAACAAAAAAGGAATTCCTGCTGTTCTGGCCAACTGGATATCAAGAAAGTTCCCCGTGGCCCCTGAATCCAATAATATAGACAAGTTCTTTCTACATTGCGTGGATATCACTAGGGTAACGGACAAGGTAAAGTGTTTAGGCACCAAGGGAACGATTTTGTTTTGTTTTGAGACCTTGGAGAATATAACGCTTGAAGAATCAGGCTCAGCTTTCTTCAAGCCTACTAGTTTAACAACTGCTGATTAGATACATGACTTCTCGCTATACTCTTTAGAGCAGAGCGAGGTCTTACTGGGCATTCTCTAGCATAATGTCCTCCTTTCCCACAGTATAAACAGAGATTATTCTTTCTTCTCTTGTCTTTCTCCTCAATGGACAAAGGGTTTCTTAGTCCTCCTATCTGCATGGGTTCAGTATTATCTTTGGTGTCTTTCTTTTCGGTCCTGATCATCAAATATTTGGAGGAACTGAAGCGGGATTTCTCCCCTTTACGTTCATGCAATCTATGATCTAGCTTGACTGTCAAATCAATGAAAGCAGGACAATCTTCTGGGGGGGTCAACTATTTGAGACAGCAGGTCCTTAAGTTCATCGCACAATCCACGTTAAAATAAAGATGTCCTTTTTTCTTCCGGCCAATGCGTCTCGGCTACTAGCCTGTTGAAACTAGTGATATATGATAGCAAATCCTTAGATCCCTGTCTGAGGTTAAGAAGAGCATTGTCACTAGCCTGCATGAACGTGTGCTTGGAAAAGAGGCTTCTCATCTTTTCTTGGAATAACGTATAGTCATACAATAGGGCGTCATTGTTTTCTACCAGCGGTACAGCCCAATCTGCTGCGTTGCCAGCTAAATAGGAGATAACAAAGGCGACTTTGGCTGCATCATCTGGGAATGCAGCCGCCTTACACAAAAACTGAAGTTGACATTGGTTCATGAAGACACTGAACTTAGAGCTGTCTCCTTTAAACCTCTCGGGCATAGCAAGAGGAACCGGACTGGGGGTATGGACTGTGAAATGAACAGGAGGTATGTTACCGTCTCCTTGTGAAGAGGTGCTAGAGGTATGGGAAGGGACTGTGAAATGTGCAGGTTATACGTAACTTCTTCTGCTCTTGGGTATTGTACCAGAATCTCTGACATCTGTGGGATTATGTGTCTTTAGTTGAAGTAACTCTGTATGTAGTCTCTGATTTTCTGTCCTTAACCTCCCTACCTCAGATTGTGTAAATCCACTAATGCTACGGCCAGCTCTTCTACTGAGGGGCTCTGTAAGGCGTTATGTAAGGAGGAGTCTAGAGAGGCACTGGCCCCTTCTTGGTTCATCTTCGCTCAGGTGGAGTTTTATTCTTGGGCTTGGCTTTCTGTCATGGCTGATGGCTGAATCCCAGACTGCACCAAGCTAAGTTCCACAGGAGCAAAGAGGCAAGTCCCAAAACTCCCAGAAAACAGCACCTGGAAGAATATAGGAGGACTCACTCACAGGTAACTGTTCACTAAAAGTAGGGGGAATAAACCATAGAGTGACCACCACTCTTCCCCATCTGGTAGACACAGGAAACGTTAGTGTGTGGAAACAGGATACTCAAATGTTGAAAATATAATAAAGACGGGTATAACTACAATGATCAGCTGGCTACAGCTACAACAACAATGATTAATGCATTTCAAATTCTCTGCTATCAGTCCACTTACCCTATGTGATGAAGCCAGACCGTCTAAAATAAACAACTGGCAGAAGTAAAGCGTCTCGTGACTGCCAATGGACTGGATAAAAATGCCTCAGTAGACTTTGATAAGAGTTCCTAAAGGGGCACTAGATAGCAGACACTTCCACGCACACACGAGTCTAATCTGGGGCTTCATGAGAAGGTAGGAGCCAAAGAAAAGGGACAAAAAATCCTAAATAGGACCGTAAGCGTAAAGTGTAGATCGGCTTGAAAACTGTAGGGAGATGATCTACAAAAAGTACGCTTTTAGACTGGGGAACTAAGGAACATCAGGAAAAACCCCACTCGTAACGTGCTAGCCGGTTCACATGGCAAGAAGTGAGCGGAGCAGCCACGATTACGAATTCAGGCAAAAAGGTGCAGGTGAAAGAAACAAACAGTGCAGCGTGCTGGTCGGCTCAAAATGGCTTAAGAGCGGAGCAGCCAAGTGTACGCGTCCGATAGAAGGGTGCAGGTGCAAAGTAAAGATCAAACAACTCAGCGTGCTGGCCTGCTCACAAGAGAACAAGAGCGGAGCAGACACGCGTTCAGATTGAAGGCAGTAGGTATTGCGGGAAAGAAAAACCGCATAGCGTGCTGGCTGGCTCTCCTGGGAACGAGAGCAGAGCAGCCACGCATATGCGCTCTAGGGAATAAGGGACTCACAGGGAATGCGAGCGGTAGTGAGACGCATATTTCACAGGGCGAGACAGCCGGAATCCAAACTTGAAGCTTGAAGGGCACTGGAAACGAAGGTCAGCGAAGTACAATGCAGCTGGGAACAGGAACAGAACGGAAGCAAAAGGGAGCGTGGTCACATGACGGAATCAGTTAGCCAAGCAACGGCTTACGAGTGTGACGGCCTCTTACGTGGGTAAGGGCTGTCTCAAATGTGTTGGAATCAGTGGACTGACAGAGTTTTGAATGTGCCCTAATACACTGCTTGTGTTTGGACCCGTCCTGTGCTACACGAAGCATGAGCCCTAACAAAGAGGAGGTACTTAAAGACTCACGGTGTGTCAACAGCAAGGTCCAGTCCAGATCCAGTTGCCACTGTTCACATGCAGGAAAGACCTCTAGTAGTTTGTTGTACTCCTGTAGTTTGAACTGGAGCCTTATCACCCGTAGAGTCCTCTTCTCTGTCCTAGGCACAAGTTGAAGCAGACCCAGTCATTCAGGGGCTCCTCCCAGGCTAGAGAGAGAGGTCAAGTCCTCTTCTGTTCTTCCTCAGGTCCAGCAGTGTTCCGAAATGGGTGCCTGAAGATGCTTGAAAAGGCCACATTTATGCCTGCCACTAGGCATTGGGTAGAAATGTCCTATGCAGTGGGGAAAAAAATTACTGACCTACCATATCTTCTTTGACACTCTGGTGCTAATCCAGAGGTCAGCTTCCTTCACAAGCTCTGTGGACACAGTGAGACTGGGGTTTATTAGGTCATGGAATGATTGTGTAGTTACTTATAATGTGCTCTTTCATCATCAAACTGTACAGCCCATCATAATCATTTTCATTGTTGCCCTGCACCCAATCACCTGGTGCCTTACTAGAAAAATCCACATAATCTACCCATGACGGGTGTGACTGCTTCTGGATATCTCTAACCCCCAGGTGATACATCTCAGTTGTCAGGCTAAACATAATGATACAGGCTTCCTTCATGGGGACATACATCATCTGGTACACTGCCAAAATATCGACACTCAAAATATCCCCATATAAAAATAGCGTGACCAAACAATCGATGTCAAAAATATCTACATCCTATACTTACAATGATAAGTCCAAAAATATATAGAAAAAATATCGATGTCATAAATATATAATAGTAATAAATGTAGTATATCTTTCTAAACATGACACGATGAACATAAGTACAATCATTCTGATATTTAAATCTATATCAAAATCTCTATACTAACTCGAAAGAGCTGAATTGTTAAAGACACGTGGACAATGATGAAACTAACTGACTGTGAGTAAAGTTTCAATGTTTCATTTGTGGAAAAAAACTGTCGAAACACACTATGCCCTACCCCCTTTAAAAGTGCAACACAATTGGTGGTTCAGCGTTATGTGATCAAGTCCCCTAGCAGGGACGAAACGCGTAATGGCTGCTACTCTGTGGATGTAACCTAAGGACATTAAAAAAACTATCGATCTTAAAGGATTGTGGTCCGTGCTCTTTTTCCGTGGCTGGTGGCAGAAACGCGGAGTGGAAGAGTGCTTGTGAATATTACAGACAGGTTCGGACCCCTCCTGTCTTTACACGGACCCCTCTACTAAACGGACTCTCCAGCCTCAAAGGAGTCTTCGCCCGACAACGGACGTCTCAACAAATCCGTTAGGATTATTGGCTACGGAGTCCCCCAACGGAGCGAAAGAACGGGCGCAAGTGAAACACTCACCGCGAAACACAGAGGTAAGCGAGGGTAACGTCGGAGGACGCGGCCAGCGCGGTGCCTCTTTGGTTTTGCAGAGGGGGTGTGACACTAAGCTCTGATACATTAAGCTCCGAGTTGGGTGTGGGGTAATCCACTGCTGGAACTATACGATTTATCTGACACGGTGTTGTCAGTTACAAACCTTTTAATAAATCGTGCAACATCCAGTGATCGCAACACTTATCGTGTGACATTTTAATACACCCTTAGTGTTAATACATCCAGACCAACATGTCAGCAGCAGACGCTTACAGAGAAAGAGAGGAAGCAGCAGCATCGATGTTCAGTGATGAACTCGGACCGGCACAAAACTCAACTACCCAGAATGCAACAACACTGGGGGTAAATGCAGGACTTAAAGAAAAATGCAAGCAACTGGAAAAACTCTCCAGAACGGAACAAAAACGTTGGTGGGAGGCAAAGTCGCTTCAAAGATACATAGATGTGGGGAGAGTACCCCGTGGCCTGAGAATTCTGATCGCCCCAAGTTATGAAGCTCCAGACCGAGACATGATGCGTGAATGGGCCGAAACTAATCTAGAATCATCTAGAAAGTTACTATGTATATTGGTGAAATATGCGGAAAAAGACTGCACAAGACTAACAGTTGAGATTGATAACCTGACAAAGGAAATCGACTCTATGGAGCAAAAGGAGGAGGCAGAGAAACTTAAAAGTGAAATGAAAAAACGTTTAAAAAAGGAGGAAGACACAATAAGAGAGCGAAAAACATTCAAGTTTCACAGAGATCGCTGTGACTACGAACAGGGAAGAATCTTCACTTTCGCTCGCAAATATGATGCGCTTAAGGCTGACAATTCCAGCAACAAACAGCGAATCAACCATGAAAATCAAGAGCAGGATTTGACCTCGGCATCGGAAGGCAGCTCGACAGTGGAAAGTGACTCTGACATGGGGTCACGCAACAAAACAAGGGCAAACCCCCGCAGACACTCACTTACCGATGAAGTTGATTTTTTATGCTTGGAACGTCTACAATCATTAAGACCACGGAAGCAGCAAAACAGCGGAAACCGGGGAAAAACAAAAAACGAAGTGAGAGAAGAAAAGCCAACCGGAGAAGGAACAAACAAAAAACAACTGAAGAAACAACCGAAGAGGTATTGGAAGAAATAGAATGCTCCAATCTAACCGAAACAGATGCAACAACGGTTATCAATTTGACGGACCTTACTCTCAATAGGGCGGAAAAACAACTACTGGCCCTAGGACTCTCTTTTTGCCCTGAAAGCTCCTTTAACTATGCCAAATCCCGAATAGATATCTACAAAAGCGTCAGGAAATTGAAGTTAATGAAATTCCATGCTCAATCCAACAAATCAGCGACTGTGGCAGCCCAGATTATTCAAACATCGACATCAAAACCGCTAGATGGAAAAGAGACGACGTTGAACACACAAGAGTTAGTAGATACCCTATATGATTTACAACAGGAAAGTGATCTAACTAGTCAAGCCTCTATAATAAGCTCACCACAACAAATCGCACAGCAGGCGGGCAAATGTCTAACCCCCTTTAAGCCACCATCCAAATTTTATCCAACAACAATCAAGGATACAATTGATAGCTTTCAAGAGCAGGTTATTGCTGATTTAAAGAATCTCAACAAAGTAACCTGCAAGGCTAAGCAAACAAGGAGAAAAAACATCAAAGAATTACAATATCATCAACTGATGACCAAAATCAAAAATAACAAGGAAATAGTAATCCGCAATGCAGACAAAGGTGGCAACGTGGTTTTATTAAAAAGAGAAAATTACCTGAAAGAAGCCATGAACCACCTAAATGACAAATCTTGTTATGCGACGAGCAATAGAGCCACGTGGAACTCAATTAACTCAATATACCAAGTGAAATTAATGGCCTGGCGGGAAATGGGACTGTTAACATCTGAAGAGTATAAATATCTGTGGACTCGGAAACCAGTTATCCCCATTTTATACTTCATACCCAAAATACACAAAGATAAAATCAATCCGCCAGGAAGACCAATAATTTCGGCACGTAACAGTATATTTGAAAAAACCTCCAGATATGTTGATTTTTTTCTACAAGACTTTGTTCAGAACCTGCCGTCATACATTAAAGACACGGGCGATTTTCTGAAGAAAATAAAAGACTTTGAATGGCAGGAAGACTTCCCTTTGATTGCGTTTGATGTAACCTCATTGTATACATCAATCAAACACAATGATGGACTACGAGCTTTGAAATATTTTTTGGCAAGAAGAGGAACCGCCTACGCTGAACATAACCAGATGCTGATTAACATGGTTGAACTGTGTCTGACTAACAATATATTTATGTTCCAAGATGCATTATTTCAACAATTACGCGGGGTGGCAATGGGTGCAAGCTTCTCCCCCAGCTACGCATGTTTACACATGGGCTGGTGGGAGGAGCTTGTACTCATGACCAAATATTATGACATCTTTAAAAGAAATATTCAATGTTGGTTTAGGTTCATTGATGACCTGTTTGTGGTATTGAAGGGATCAGAACAGGGCGCAAGGGAATTCATTGACCAACTCAATACCAATGACCTAAACCTAGAATTTACCTCTAACATCAGCAAAACGGGGATAATATTTCTGGATGTGGAGGTGTATATAGAACAAGGCAGGATAGAAACGAAATTGCATAGAAAACCAACAGCAGGAAATTCTATCCTGCATGCCAATAGCTCCCATCCCAAACACCTCATTCATAGCATTCCCTATGGGGAATTGCTACGATTAAAACGCATCTGCAGTGAAAGTGGATCCCTTAAAACAGCACATCAAGAATGCATTAATCACTTCAAGATGCGGGGTTACAGCAACAAATGCCTAGACAAAGCCCTTACCAAATGTAACCAGGTCAATAGGGATATGCTGATCTGTCCTACACCCAAACTAAAAGCCTCTGACGATGAATCACCTGATAACTTTAGATTTATCTTTCAATACAATCGTCAAGAGGGGGCAGTAAGGAAAATACTCAACAGAAACTGGTATCTTATAAAACAGGACCCCATAATTGGCAAAAAAATCCCAAAAAGACCAGCTATCACTTATAGACGAGGAGTATCTATGAAAGATATGTTGGTAGACAATGATCCGTGTGGGGTGGGAGTCAAGGGATCTTGGCTGTCACAACGACGGGGATTCCTCAAATGCAAGGTCTGTAAGGCCTGTGAATATGGAGTCTCCACAACTAACTACACCACACCCGTTGGGGGCCCTAATAGGGAAATTACCAAATCATTGAACTGTAAATCTGACCATGTAATATATGTTTTGGAGTGTACTTGTAAACTAAGGTACATAGGGAGTACTATTCTCCCTGGGCACAAGAGAATACTTCAACACATACGTGCCATCAAAAACCACGACCAGGCGTATCCAGTGGCACGTCATTTCCAAGAAATTCATGAGGGTAACCCAAAAGATTTAAGTTACTTCCTCATTGACTCTGTCCCCAAAAACAAAAGAGGGGGTGACCGTGAGAGATCACTTAGAGTATTGGAAATGTACTACATTTTAAATCTAGACAGCAAACACCCACATGGATTGAACAGCTCGGAGGAGCTACACGCCAGTCTATAAATATCATGTTTACATCAAGATATCTAAACTCCCCGATTCACATATTTTTATATGTACAATAACAGTTTTTGCAGTTTGTATTTTACAAACCCCCCCCCCCCCTTTTTTCCTTGCTGAAACGAGACTTTAATTTAATTTAAGTTTGGTAATCAGATCCTTTGTTGACCTGCGGCTTACATTATTTTCAAGCCCTAGTAGTATGTTACTATACATATATCGGCCAACATTATAGTAACTATGAAGCTACTAAGATCTTTAAAACTGCTTTCTTCCTCTCTTCGCTCTCTTTTTGTATATATATAATATTCTTATATTTTTGTATATATTTTTTATATATATATCATCACTTGTCACTTTTTTAGTAGTTTTAAATTCAAGCACTTTTTGCACAACAATACTAATATCAAATAAGACACAAAAAAATCAATAAATTAGTTGAAAATCACAAAAAATTATTTCAGTGTGATGAAACATATCGGGGATGATTTTATAGTGGGCAACCTGATCTGTCCCCCCATTCTTTTATTTATTTAGTCTTTCGAGTCTGTGATCATCAAACGTAGAGAACTGTGGCTCCCAACATGCTAACATAACCAGTTAACGGGGGTCATGTAAGACAAAACGAGCTGCAAGATTGAATTTTAAACTGTGAAGTATTTTACAATCATATACTCAGAATTCTTTGCATTTACGTATTTATTATATATTTGTACATATATTTATATGTTTTTATATATGTTTATATGTCTATATATTTATGTATTTATATAAGATTTTATCTTTATAATTATGATATAGAGAATGTGTTTTATAAATTTATAGACTACTCTATTTATTTATACATGTTTACATATGTATATATTTATATATTTATTCTGAAGATTTTAATCTTTCTAAACATGACACGATGAACATAAGTACAATCATTCTGATATTTAAATCTATATCAAAATCTCTATACTAACTCGAAAGAGCTGAATTGTTAAAGACACGTGGACAATGATGAAACTAACTGACTGTGAGTAAAGTTTCAATGTTTCATTTGTGGAAAAAAACTGTCGAAACACACTATGCCCTACCCCCTTTAAAAGTGCAACACAATTGGTGGTTCAGAGTCATGTGATCAAGTCCCCTAGCAGGGACGAAACGCGTAATGGCTGCTACTCTGTGGATGTAACCTAAGGACATTAAAAAAACTATCGATCTTAAAGGATTGTGGTCCGTGCTCTTTTTCCGTGGCTGGTGGCAGGAACGCACACTTTTGCTGTTCCAAAAGAATACCAGGACACACAGGATTCTATGAAAAGGATTTAATGGGCAGTATAGCGCCTCACCAACGCGTTTCGCTTAACAGCTTTAGGAGGTGGATCCGTCCCAACGGGAACCGTGGTGGCTTTCAACGTGCTAATGCGGATCTAATGGAGTGGAGCCCAGCTGACTGTAAGCTGACAAGCGAGTCAGCGGGTACAGGACGACTTGAAAAAGGATTACTTTGAGTGGGCGTCAATAGCGCCTTTATGCAATGGCATCCCTAATAGAAGCTAAACGAAAGGAAACATCAAACAGGTTATTTTTTACACAAACGGCTGATGGACTATCTAATGCTAATCTACCCAGCCAAGAGCATACGGCCATTAATCAGGAAGTACAGATTCAAGTTCTATATGATAAATTGGAAAGGCTTCATAAAAAAGAACTGTCCAAGTGGTGGGAGGCTGAATCCCTGCAAAAATATATCGATGTTGGACGCGTTCCCAGAGGGCTTCGCATCTATACAGTCCCCACCCATGAGAACCCAGACCCAGAGATGCTTGAAGAATGGGCAGGCAACTCTAAAGAGTGTTCTACAGTTATGATGAGAATCCTTATCAAGTATGCCTTGAAAGATCGGGCAGAGATTTTCAAAGAAATTGATAGAATCAGTGAAGAACTTTTAAAGCTAATTTCCAAGGAAACATTTGACGGGTTCATGGCCAAGGTTCAACTGAAACTTAATAAACTGGAAGATGAAATTACTTGCAAAAAACAAAGAAAGTTTATCAGAGACTTTAAAGACTACCAGGCAGGTAGAGCTCTAACATTTCATAAAAAATACGATCATCTATTTAATGAATCGACAACGTCGAAATTAAATGAATTTCCTCAGAAACCATCAAGGGAGGAACTGACAGAAGAAAGTGATGTATCGGACAGTAATGTCTCTGAGATCTCAGGAGAGACCCTGGCACGCAATATACAAGACAGCGACCCGGGCAAGAGTAATTTCCTAAAACAATTCCAAATGATGACAAGAGCCAAAATGAACCCTACACAAGGCGACCAGGATTTTCGACGGGGCCGAGGACGTGGCACTCGAGGGAGAACCAGAGGGCGTGGAGGAACCGCAGGAACCAGGAAGCCAGGTCAAGGAGAAGAAAGAGGAGTATCAAACAAATCAACAGCAATGTCAACACGAGCGAGGAGGGGTGCCAAATGAATGTGGTGAACCTATCGGATCGTAAGTTATCAGCTTTTGACATTAATTTACTCTCCTTAGGTCTATCCTTCTGTCCATCTAGACGTTTGGATTATGTACAGACTCGCATTGACATTTTCTGTTTTTTGAGAAAGCTCAAATTGAAAAAATGGTTTCATGCTCAAGCAACTTCCAAGCCAAACATTAACACACTTGATCCCGGGTTATTATGCATTTCTGATATTGAAACTTTACATACTTTGGCACAGTTAGATGTCAATATTCTACATGATGAAGACCCAGTGAGGAATCTGAGTGTGCTGGGCTCAGCAATTGATTCTGCTGAGCCAAGCAAATTCAAACCCAAGTCTACCTTTATACCATCCATACATTGTGATGCAATTGAGGTGTTTGATAAAACTGTCACGAAGGAGCTCAAGAAAATGAGATTCAAGTTGAAAAATAATTCCAGAGGTAATCTGAGCATAAAGCAATATAAAGCTATTGAGGATCTTCGAAATGATAGCTCTATTGTCATCAGAAGTTCTGATAAGGGGGGCAACGTGGTGGTGTGGAGCAAGGTTGATTATTTGAAGGAAGGGTTAAGACAACTCGAAGACAACACTTGTTACATTGCCAGCAATCATTCGGAAGTGTCAGCCTCATATTCCAAATATAATGAAATGTTGGTTAATTGGAACGATTTGGGTTTACTTGAGTGGGACGAATTTCGTAGCCTTTATTGTAAACACCCTAAACTTCCGATATTGTATTTGCTCCCCAAGTTACATAAAAATTCTAAGAAGCCTCCAGGGAGACCCATAGTATCTTCTATGGGTTCTCAACTTGAAGTAACATCCAAGTTTATTGATCATTATTTACGACCCTTTGTTAGTGCTTTGCCAGCATATCTTAAGGATACCACACATTTTTTAACGCTGATTGATGGTGTGGTGTGGGAGGATGATTTTTTACTGGTAACCTTAGATGTTACCAGTCTTTACACAAGCATACCACATGACCTGGGGATCCAGGCCATCAGACACTTTTTAAGAGCCAGACCGATTTCATTACTAGCCCACACTGAAATGTTATTGGAAATGACGAGGTACTGTCTAACAAATAATTACTTCCTGTTTAATAATAACATCTATAAACAAATCCAAGGTACCGCAATGGGCACCTGCTTCGCCCCCAGCTATGCCAATCTGTACATGGGCTGGTGAGAGGAGCAGGTGTCCCATGATTGGGAAGCTCAGGAAGACAGGATCGTCATATGGGCAAGATTCATAGACAATATATTTTTGATCTGGAGAGGCGATGAGGAGTCAGTTGTAACCTTTATTGACTCCCTCAATAACAACGAGAACAATTTACAATTCACCTCCCAAATAAGTGACTCTATGATTGTATTTCTGGATGTGGAGGTATTAGTTTCCAACAATTCATTGGTTACTAAGTTGCACAGAAAGCAGACGGCGGGGAATAGTCTTCTAAATGCCCAGAGCGCCCATCCGTCTAGCCTGATTCAAAGCATTCCTTATGGGGAGCTAATCAGAGCTAAGCGTAATTGTAGCACTACAGAAGAGTATGATAAAGAGAAAATTATCATGAGCACAAGATTTAAACAACGTGGGTACAGTGATAAGACCATTAAACAAGCGATTGCCTAGGCAGATTCATTAATTAGATCTAATCTCTTACACTCGAAACCTACGTTATCTGAATCCAAGGATTCGGTTAGGTTTATCACTACCTTTTCGAAAAATGCATTTCAAATCAGGCAACTTTTTGATAAAAACTGGCATATTTTGAAAAGTGATCTGATCCTAAATGAATATTTGAACGACACCCCACAGATAACTTTCCGTAGAAGTAAATCCTTGAAAGATGATCTGTGTAAGAATATGGTAATTGCCACAGAAACTGGTCAACAGTCAAGATCCAGTGGTTTCATAACATGTAAAAGTTGTAAGGCGTGTGCTCACAGTACAGATTGCAAAACACTCATGTTATCAGGTAACAAAAGGGATTTCGTAATCAAAGGAAATTTCAATTGTAAAACGGATTATTGTGTTTATTGTTTGATCTGCCCATGCGGTAAATTGTACATAGGCAGTACAGTACACCCAGCTAAGAAAAGAGTCCTAGATCATCTACGCGCTATCAAAAAACATGACATTCAATACCCTGTAGCCCGTCACTTCTTCAGCATACATGGGCAAAATGAAAAACTTCTTTCCTATATTGTTATAGATGCAATTGCACGGCATGAAAGAGGAGGTGACAGACAGCGCCAGTTAAGATGCCTGGAATCAAGATACATAATTGATTTTGACACCATGATGCCCGAAGGACTAAATTCGAGTGAAGAAATGGCTGTGCATTTGTGATAATTGTAACAAGTTTAAAAATCAGGTGTTGATTGGTTTTCTGTACATTGAGATGTTATTTAGCTAGAAGCGTACAAATTTTGTACAAGTTCTTTGATGCATTGAGTACTATTTCAGTATAGGGGATTTTAGCCTTTGCAGTTGAATTAATTGTTGCTGAGGCGGGTTTCGCTATTTCCCAATGTGTAAGGACCTTGGTTATGGGCTGTTTTTTGACAAATGGCTAGGATAATCGTCATTATGTCTATTTAGGAGACGAAAAACAACAAGCGCTATTTAACAACTGTTTTCATGGTTAATGAGCACAATGTTATATTGGCCCACTTGGGCGAGACAGATCAGTTGTTGTTACCAATGCTTTATTGTAATAGCATGGTAAGTTGGATCGTATTTCGGTCCTCCATTATAAATATGATTGTGTGAAATGCAACCCACTGGGGTTAACATTATACAATGTCAATAATGCTTTATTAATCATTATTGAAGACATCTTGCTTGTCTTGTTGATATGATTCAATGTATAAATACAGACGCATTATTGTGCTAACGCAAAATGTTGAGACAAGATTCGACTGTGATCAGTGTTAAGCGAGTATTATTCATGATTTGTGCTTTGTTGTACGATCTCCTATTATGTGTAATACACAAATTCAGTATAACACAACATGCCAAGATGGCGCCCATACTTACAAGAGAAAAAACATTGAATTGATCTAGTCCTTCCTCGTTGTTATTTTTCGAGGCATTATGTAAACACGGGAAAGTGAGATGTCTGCCATACCGTGATAAAGCTGTTAAGCGAAACGCGTTGGTGAGGCGCTATACTGCCCATTAAATCCTTTTCATAGAATCCTGTGTGTCCTGGTATTCTTTTGGAACAGCAAAAGTGTGCGTTTGTGATACAAGGGTTGACGGAGCCCATCCAGGACTGCCACGCTAGAAGCCCCGGACTTCCGTGATCAAGCGTTCGGATATATATATATATATATATATATATATATATATATATATATATATATATATATACACATATATATATATATATATATATATAAAATAAAAAAACTTAATATTAGATATATTAAAGAATAAAATACATTTTTTTTAATAATTAGATTGAATGTATTTTAGGAAATATAACAAATAATCTTAATATAAAAATGATAAATACACATAATAATTGATATATATATATATATATACTTTAAAATGATTATTAAACTAATAATTTAATGTATTTTATAATTTTAAAATTATATAATTTTTTTACATATATATATATATGTATTTTACCTACTGGCGGTCGCCAGTAGGTAGTTATATTTAGGACCTATTTTTCATAGGAAATCCGCAACAGTCTATTCCCAATAAGTCTGGCGCCGGTTGATAAATCTTCGCGAAATTTTCCAAACTTTTGGCCAGCTCCTATCCTGAAAATTTCACGGTGATTCGTCAAGCGGGGGCCGAGAAAAAAGGGGGGTCCCAAAACACGTTTTCCCCATGCATTTTCCCATAGGACCTGTTGACGCAGCTACAGCCCGAACTGCTGAACGGAATTACACCAAATTTGGCAAAGAGGTAGTCTTCAGTTCAGACTCATGCCTTTTGCTTAAATGGTGTAAATCCGTTTAGTAGTTCCTGAGTAAATTAGAGTTAAAAGTACATATATATCTATGGCATTGGAGGATCCGCGCACCCTCCCCGCACCCTAAGCGCACACTCCCCGAACCATGCGCGCACACTCCCGATCACGCGCTGAATGCTAATTGTCTATCGAGTGTCTGTCTACATTCGAAACCAGGAACTGTTGGCAGCCATTTTGTGCCTCGGTAGAAGCAAGGCTGAAGAAGTAAGGGGAATAAGTGTTTAAAACATATAAAGGGGGCAGGGTAGAAATACTCTGACTAGTGTTGCTCAGAGGGTCCCAGAAGGTCACCCGGGGGTCCCCTTTTAAAAAAAATAAAAAATGACATATATATATATATTGTCGCTCCCAAGGTGCCCACATGGCAAGAAAGCACTCCAGAACCAGCGATGCCTCTTGACGTCCCAGCAGAGGAAAATGCGGCCAGACGCGTTTCGAGTTCATATCTCTTTTTCAATGGCCATTCACCTGTATCCTGCGACCATGCCCCGCCTACAAATGCTGCTGCTGCCTCCTGATAGGCGAGTGTGTAACTGGCAGTCCCCACAGAATTGTGGTTAATGTAGTGCGGTACAAAAATAAAACCCTGTATGGGTGCCCAAAGATAAGGATCCCTTATGCATGCCCTTGATGGGCTGACCCCTCTGTAGACATCTTCTCGGCGCTAGTTCCCTTGAAACACTGGGGAGATCCCCAGCTTACGACCCGCTTGTATTAGTGCGGTGGTGCTCTCTTCGCGGCTGGACCTGCCGCGTGTAAATTGTCGCTCCCAAGGTGCCCACGTGGCAAGAAAGCACTCCAGAACCAGCGATGCCTCTCGACGTCCCAGCAGAGGAAAATGCGGCCAGACGCGTTTCGAGTTCATATCTCTTTTTCAATGGCCGTTCACCTGTATCCTGCGACCATGCCCCGCCTACAAATGCTGCTGCTGCCTCCTGATAGGCGAGTGTGTAACTGGCAGTCCCCATAGAATTGTGGTTAATGTAGTGCGGTACAAAAATAAAACCCTGTATGGGTGCCGAAAGATAAGGATCCCTTATGCAGGCACTGGATGGGCTGACCCCTCTGTAGACATCTTCTCGGCGCTAGTTCCCTTGAAACACTGGGGAGATCCCCAGCTTACGACCCGCTTGTATTAGTGCGGTGGTGCTCTCTTCGCGGCTGGACCTGCCGCGTGTAAATTGTCGCTCCCAAGGTGCCCACGTGGCAAGAAAGCACTCCAGAACCAGCGATGCCTCTCGACGTGTGACGGTGAAAAACCATAAAAAAAAAATTTAATACGTAGTTTGTAATACATACAGAACTTAGCATTTAAAAAACCATACAAATTCACTGAAAAAACGATAGGTTTCACACACGTTATAGTTAGGTGGATATTTCACTCGTAAAAAACCAATGAAATTCCCCCGTTATAGTTAGTTGAGATAACTATAACTCGCGCGACCGCCACTCTATCACAAGGATGATGTCATGAGTGATGTCATGAGTGATGCCACTGACCATGTCATGAAAGATGTAATATGTGACGTCATGAGCAGAGGATTGCAGGCGCGCGAGTTATAGTTATCTCAACTAACTATAACGGGGGAATTTCATTGTTTTTTTACGAGTGAAATATCCACCTAACTGTAACATGTGTGAAACCTATGGTTTTTTAAGTGATATATATATATATATATATATATATGCTAATAACATAAAATCTATTTAAAAAAACATTTTATTGTAAATCAAAGCATTAAACCGTATAAAAATCTTTAAACTTAAATTTCTCACTCCAGTCAGTGCAACAGTAGGGAAAGTGTTGGTTAGCGGAGGGGTAGAATTTACTATCCCCACTCCAGTGAGTGCAACAGTTAAGAAAGTGTTTGATAGTGGAGGGGTAAAAATTTCAATTCCCACTCCAAAGAGTGCAGCAGTAGGGAAAGTGTTGGATAGCGGAGGGGTCAAAATTACTATTCCCACTCCAGTGAGTGCAACAGTAGGGAAAGTGTTGAATTGCTGAGGGATAACATTTACTATTCCCACTCCAGTGAGTGCAACAGTAGGGAAAGTGTTGGATAGTGGAGGGATAAAATGTACTATTCCCACTCCATTCAGTGCATCAATAGGGAAAGTGTTGGATTGCGGAGGCGTAAAATTTACTATTCTCACTCCAGTCAGTTCACAATTCAAAAACAAACTGAATAAAAAAATGTTTTTGGAAGTAAGTAAAAAATATATATAAATAAGTTCAAAATGAAAATAAAAATATATTTATTAAAAATAACAAAAACGAAAAAAACATATTATAATGTTAAATGCATATCTCAAATACCTACAAATAACAATAATATAACAAAAATATTAATTATTACATAAATGTAATCAATTGACTTCCTAGCCTATAACACACAACTCACAACCCACATCGAAACTAAAAAAAGGTATTTGCATAATTAACATAATTAATTATCACTTAAACAAATATTATTAACTAAAAAAATTAATTAAGACACATAAATTGTAATTAACTTCCCACCCTGTACACCTATAATCCCCACAACCCACACATAAAATTGAACTGTAAAAGAATTAATTACACAATTGAAAAAAAAACAATTCAATAACTAATAGTATTTAACAACTAATTACAAAGTAAGTAAAATTAGTTTACTCCCCATCCTTCACCCATATAAACCCAAAACCCAAACACAATTTTTTTTGACAATGACCCTAATTAATTATCAATTAATTATTTAATTATCAGCTAATTATTAATTAATTAAAAATACATTACTTCCCACCCTGTACCCCTAAAACTCCCACAACGCACAACTAAAATTAATTACACAATTTCTATATTTAATTTTCAATTAATTAATTAATATTAATGAATAACTCATTATTAATTAATTAAAAATAAATTACTTCCCAATATTTACCCCTCTAAACTCCACAACTCACACCTAAAATGAATTACACAACAACCATAATTAATTGTCAAATAATGAATTATTAATTAGCAACTAATTATTAATTAAATACAAATAGATTATTTCCCACCCTTTACCTCTATAAATCTCACAACCTGCACCTAAAATGTACGCAAAAAAAGTAAAACACAATTAACATTCTAAAATCTCAATGAAATAAATATGACTAAATATAAAATATTCATTAATTTATTATTATTAAATTACTACCCACCCTATTCCCCTATAA
Organism: Triturus cristatus; assembly: GCF_964204655.1. Classification (NCBI taxonomy): domain Eukaryota; kingdom Metazoa; phylum Chordata; class Amphibia; order Caudata; family Salamandridae; genus Triturus; species Triturus cristatus. The sequence goes on along the minus strand of NC_140590.1, from coordinate 911,422,329 downwards.
ACCCACAACCTGCTATGGAACTAAAAAATGCAAAATTTTATTAAAATAGAATTAACAACTACAAAAAATGTAACACATATATTATAAAGCATAAACAATACTTATACAAAGAAAATACATCACATACATTTAAAATATATACTAAAATGCATAACACTAATTAGAAAATTGATATTTTAAACAATTATATTTTTGCACATGATATTAATGACTTCTATATTTTAAAATCGAAATTTCTTACCTTTAAAGTCGAGAATGTTGACCACAATATTCTTGCTGTCGATATTTCTGTGTCACAATATTTAAAACTCGATATTTGTGTAAGTCAACATTTCCAACTCAATATTTTGACTGAATACCATATCATCTATTAGGCTACTTCTAGGGCTAATAAGGTATCCCTCCCTACAATGGGCATGTGGTTCCGCAGGCAGGCCCCCAATCCCTCTCTGGTACTCTATATATACAAAGGGCCACCTCATATGCGGCAAACTACTAATTTATGCCATCCCCAACCACATAACTAAGTACCAGGTCTTTGGGGATGTGAACTGTTCCACCTCTCCTAGGCACTGTACAGTTACTGACACCACCATCACTGGATTTAGAGGATCTGTGGGACCCAAAGTCTATCTTGTGCTGGCTCCTCTCATGAGAAAGCAGAGACTTTTTCTCTTTGAAGGCTAGGGTTACCTACTTCTCCTCTAGGGCCAAGTTTGCTGCAGCCTTCTGTTTCTCAGCAGCCAGCTTTTTCTACTCCACAGCAATAGCCAGCTACCTTTCCTCCAATGCCAGTGTAGCCAGCAACACTATCAAAGACCTCTCTCCTTATCTGTCCTTCAGCTCTGATAGTGACAAACAGTGGCTGACATACTGCTCTCTGCACTGCAAATGAAGGTGAGGCTGCTCCTTTGGACACTCACTCCTCTGGCACTTAAGCCTCCTCAAAGTTATCTTAATTTTTCTTTTCTCTCCCATCTCCTCCTACTCTTTATGCTCCTGTGAGGTGGATTGTAGCATCTGGACTTGCTCCCAAACTCTGAGGGCAATATGATAGTCCTCCTTCTTGGATACCCTGCTCAGCCTTAACCCTCTGTTCTTGCACATCCTCCATGCTTGCAAAACGAAAAGACAATTAAAAGTCCAAAAAGTCAAGAAGATAAAAGTGAAAGTAAATTAATTTTAGTATACTATTTGAAAAACAGTAACACGCTAAATTAAAATGCATAGCGAGAATATTTGAAGTGCATGTAGAATGCTTTTAGTCAAACTTTGGCAGGGTGTTGGTGTCTCACCCATTTGATTGCTGCCACTGATTGGTTCACTTGCTGAAGCTGTTCTTCTTATGCAGGTCTACTGAAATACTGTTTGTCAATAAAGTTCGAATCATTCTACATGATCCACTCGTCGCAGAGAACAACCTTGCAAGGCCTCTTTAATTTAGCTTCCACAGGGGGGTGTTTGGAGTATGGCACCCGCCAAACATATGAATTCTTGGCTTGTTAGTTGGAACTGGGGGCCTGAGTCGGGTCTGCTATGTCTGTATCAGTTTTTCCCTGCGTGTCAAGAATAAATGACAAAACAGCAACATTTGATGTAAAATGGGAGGGAGAACGAGAGACAGAGATACCCATCTCGTGCCTGAATTTCAAAACGTGAAAATAGATAACCTGAAATCAATACCTTCTTTGTTGGTTGTCCAAATTGTGTGATCCTAAGCAAATGTTGTATTTCGCAGGCCTCCTTTTTCTTTTTTTATCACATATGAGAGCACTTTTAAATGATTGAGTTGAGGATTTGCGCTGTACAAGCACCTCTTATGTTTGTTTAACAGACTATACTGTTGCTCCCCCTATTGTAAGAATCTAAGTCACATTTAGGCTTTACATGACTACTACTTGCCTCTTAGTTGACTAATGACATTACTGTTGGAGGCGAGCTCTAAATGTTTCTTAGTTTATGTTTAAAACCAATCATTTTTAATAAATGTCTGTCTATGCAGTGATATAATCTGATGAACTAAAGTAATGCTTCTGTATGTTACAGAAATATGTTTTTGAATTTTGAAGAGACTGTATCATACTTTTACATTATGTTTGTTGCATGACACATAGGCCAAACATTTTCATGGCTCAACTCATTCATGGACTCTTAAAGCCCAGCCTGACCCTTGCCTTAGCTCTAGATCAGCTGAGTTCATAGTACCGTCAGTCACTTGATAACATGATTTGCAAAAAGGCGAATAAGCAGAACATGGAGTCCTGCATACATGCATTGATTTGACAACTCTACCATCAAGAATTCTTGTACCAGAAACAAAGAAGAAAGTTTGTGCAATGCAAATATATTTAAAATAAGTGAAAGCAATGCAGGGACTTCTGGCCATTGTGTTGAACATGACCATAGTTATGAGTTCCTAGGGAGTACCAGGCCCAGGTGGGATGGGCAGGGGCGTAGCTTCAGGGGGTGTTTGGGATGTGACACTGCCCAAATGCATTCTTGGCTTTGTAGTTGGGTCTGGAAGACCTGAATTGGATCTTTTATGTTTGTGTTGGTTTTTCTTGTTCTCATTTCACTAAGAGATCTTAACTTAACTTGGTATTTTTTTGGATTGGAAACCTATATATATGTATTGACTAATTTAGCAAAAAGTAGTAAGTCTGCACCCATATACCTTGAATGGGTGCAAATTTACTACTTTTTTGGGAATTCACAAACATTGACAGTAGTAGGCTTTGAAAGACGCACCAGGATTTCCAGGCATACTAATGAAAATCCAAAACACAAAAGGTGATTGAATGAATGATCTTAAATACTCTAACCGGTGGCAATCAGCATTCCAACCCATTCCAACCCATTGTGTTCCACCCAATGAGCCACTCTAGACAGAAGACGCCCTAATGCAAATCAGTACTGACCCTGCACCTCATGGTAACAGTCCAACTCACCCCTCCTCCCAGCAGCTCACTGCTTTTTTGTTGGAACATTTGAGATTCACATCTCCAAATCTAAGGTAGTAAGCTACGCCCCTGAGGTTCCAGTGAAAGCAAAAAGCCAGAGGCAGGTCAAGGTGAGGCGCGTGTCTGCGACAAATTCCACAGAGTCCATTCTCTCTTTAGTTGAGCAATAAACAGGACTTAGTCACATCGGTGGGGACAGAAAGGAAAAAGCATCACAGTGTGAGTCACTCAATCAGTACGAGAAACCTCTGGGGCGGGTATCTACACCGTGCCAAAACATTACCTGAATTCCAAGAGTTTACGTATGCTCGACAGTTTATCTCTGTGACATGGCGGTGACCTATATTTACTGAGATTATGACTCACGTAAGGAAGTCATGCATTGCAGTGCCATCAGCAAAGGTGTTTGCGAGCAGCTTTCGGTCTCTTGTGGCTCTGTGTACAAACGTTCAGCTCCTTTTTTGTACTTTTAGCTAATATTATTCCAACGTGACAGGTAAGAGCAGGTTTGCAATCATCTTGCGTCGTAAGGTATGTTTTTTTTGTCCACCGGTTTCTGACGCTGCCTTGTGACGTGCAGGGCCCCTCACATCCGCGACCTGTTGAACCCAAAAAGAGAATTTTTCCTCGTTTACTTGGGTTGGCAATTAATGGGGCGCAAAGCTTAATAATCATATATTAAAACATACATCAGGTAAAAGCATTTTAATATAACTCACAGGGCTTAATTTGCCAATAATAACAATGATGATAATAGAATAATAAGCGCAGGTACCCACGGGGTTCCTCAGGAGCCGCCGCCAGTGCTGCTGCATTCTGGGGCTGCGTCGGATTCCTTCGGAATTATGCTGTAGGAAGCTTGATGGAGACTGAAATCAGATCTCTCACAAGTGAATCAATCACTGTAAGCAAGCTACACAAACACGTGAACTCGTTGCACACCTACCTGGGTGTGAAATATGTTGTCTATAAGAGCTTCTGTCTGTTACACGATGCAGTGGTCATGTGAGGTGACGGATCGTGCAAATCACACTATTAAAAAAACAATTTTAAAAAGTTGGTTTCTTTCAAATGGGCATACTACAGCACTACAATTACTCTCCAGTTGTTCTGCCGTTAGGCAAGTGCCTGAGTCATGACAGTACTCAAACTTAGATCATATAGTTAAGGCAAATTCATATAAAAGGCCTATCTATGTCTGTCTGAGTTGTTTTTAATAGCATGATATGCCATATTCTCACATCATACGCGCACTCACTATATGTAGAACACTCTGGGGCTGATTAGGATGGCGGGCGGACTCTTGTCCGCCCGCCCCCCTAACGGAGATGGGACCGCCCGCCATATGTGCGATGGTCCCGTGGGGAAGATTAGGATGCGTCTGCCACACTGGTGGGCACATCCCGCATTTTTGACCTTGCGGCGGTCAGTGCTTTCAGCAGCACCAGCCACAATGGCAAGAAGGCATGTTGTGCATTTGCATGCACAACGTGGCAGGCACCGCGCGGTGCCTGCCATGTTGTGCATGCAACCCCCCATGTGCACCCCCCAACCCCCCCAATACCCTGGGGGCCTGCAATGGGCCCCGGCATGCAGTTACCGCATGCCTTTCCATGGCGGCAACGCCGCCGTGGAAAGGCATTTCACCGCATGAATTGTAATATGGATGGCAGTGTCTTGCAGACACCGCCACCATATACAGCCCCTTTTCCGCCCGGTCAACTGGTCGACCGGCGGAAACCCGGCAGACGGACTTTCCGTCCGCCGGGGTCCCCCCATACTAATATGGTGGGGGGAAATAGGTGGCGGGCAGAGGGAAATGTAGGGTGCATCGCCACCGCCATGCGGGTGGTGGCAATCCGCCCTACATCCTAATCGGCCCCTATGTTTGGACAACAATGTTATGTTATGTTATGTTAAACTTTTATTTCTATAGCGCATGGCTACTCCGTAGAGTGTCCCGGCGCTTTATCGAGGCAGCTCAGTAAAAACCAGAAACATAACAACAAACACAAGAGAAAAAGAGACAGAAAAACATAACAAACAAAGACATCCTAAAGATTAAAAAGCCACGTCTTGAGGCTCTTCCTAAACAGAAGAAGAGAAGAAGAAGACCGTAGGTCCAGAGGCAAGGAGTTCCACAACTGAGGGGCCCTCAGACTGAAAGAGCGACCCCCAGTGCGGGCCTTCCTCACCCGAGGAACCACCACGAGAAACAAAGATTCCGACCGCAGAGATCTAGCTGGACAATAGAAAGACAGTCTCTGCTGTAGATACCTTGCTCCGGTGCCAAAAAGCGCTTTATGCGCCAGGGTCAATGCTTTAAACATAATCCGCTTCCGGATAGGTAGCCAATGAAGTGATCGTACCAGACCCGAAGCTCTCGCTCGCCTATGAAGGCCAAAGATGGCCCGGGCAGCGGAGTTCTGCACAACCTGCAGCCGCTGAACTAGATACTCCGGAAGACCAACATAGAGGACGTTGGCATAGTCCAATCTAGAGCCTATCAAGGCTTGCACCGTGATCTTTCTGTGCTCTTCTGTGAGTAAAGGCAGGAACTTCCGGAGCATCTTAAGCATACCAAAGCAGGTACCCACCAGGCCAGAAATATGAGAGCTCAGTGACAAATTATTGTCAACCTTCACTCCCAGATTCTTAGCCACGAGCGATGCCTGCACGGGGCAATCCATACCTAATGGCCACCAGGCCTGCCACTCAGGGTCCCGAGAACAGCCGAAGAATAACACCTCCGATTTACTGGAGTTTGCCTTAAGGCCATTTCGCTGGAACCAGCCAAAGACCGACTCCAAACAGCCCCGGATGTTCTCTCCATCGAAAGCCTGTCCTTGCCTACACGTGAAAAGCAGTTGGGTATCATCAGCGTAGGATACGATCCGGGCCCCAGAGGACTCTGCCAGTGCCGCCAGAGGTGTCATAACGATGTTAAAGAGAGTCGGGCTCAACACAGAACCCTGTGGGACCCCAACTCCCAATGGCGACATCTCGGCGGAGCACGGAGAGGCCCAGACCGTTTGTCGGCGGCCTTCAAGGAAAGATGTAAACCAATTGAACACCGTCCCCCTCAGACCGATGTCATAAAGTCTGGAGAGGAGCACCTCATGGGGGACGGTGTCAAAGGCCGCCGACAAATCCAGCATGACGAGCATGACCCTTCCTCCAGAATCCAGTGTCTCCCTGATGATTTCCGACACTTCCAGCAGTGCCGTCTCCGTACTTAAATTAAGACGGAAACCGGACTGCGAAGGATGGAACAAATCGTTGGATTCGAGAAAGCTGGAGAGAACACCATGTACATGCTTTTCTGTGATCTTAGCCAAGGCCGGTAAAAGAGAAATCGGCCTATAATTGGCCAAGACCTCAGAGTCCAACCCTGGCTTTTTGAGGAGGGGGATCACCATAGCTCTTTTCCATAGCACTGGAACCCTCCCCTCCCTCAGAGATAGATTCACCAAAGGGTTGACTAGTGGATTGATTACGGCCGCCATCTTAGCCAAAAATTTGGCAGGACAGGAATCCAATGGTGAGCCCGATTTCAGGCTGGTCAAAAGAGCAAGAGAAGCATCGGCCGAGACAAGAGGAAACTCAGCAAGAACCACACCCTGCATCGGCAGGCTGGACAGTCCGGCCAACGGACTGGAGCACTCCTCCACAGACCTCACTGGGAAAGAGTCCTGGATAGATTTTATTTTATCCGTGAAGAATTTAGCCAGATCGCAGACCCAGTGCTCCAATGGAACACTATGGGCCACGCAGGATCTAGGCGCCGTAAACTCCTTTACCACAGTAAAGATCTCTTTACAGGAATTGGCGGCAGTCTCAATCCTCCTGGCCAGATACTCCTTTTTCTCCCGGAGAATATCCTGGTGATAGGATTTAATCATTTTCCTATAAGCCGATCTAGCTTCCGGGTCATACCGAAGATGCCATGCCCTCTCTGCCACCTTACACTGCGCACGAGTGGCACACAATGCCTTCGTAAACCATGGGGCTGAGACCCTCTTAGCACTATCCCGAGGGGCCATTGCGGGGGCCAGATCGTTCAGCCTCTCCAACAGCCATCCCTGCAAGGACTCTACATCCTGCTCTAAATCCCCTGTAAGAGGGCAAGGATGGTCTATAGCAGCCTGATCCAGCAACTCGGGTGTGACTCTATGTAGAGCCCTTTGAGCAGTGCCATGCTGTCTGGGGGCGCAACTGAACAATTTTTCGCCACCCAATACACAAAATCTGGCCAATCTATGGTCGGACCAGAGCACCGGAAGGAGCTCCACATCAACAAGAGGGAACGAGGAGAAAACCTGATCTAAAGTATGTCCCTTGTCGTGTGTAGAACCAACCAAAAACGGGGCAAGACCAAGAGGAGCCGTAATATCCAGCAGTTTTTTTACATTCGGGTCATTGTCATCGTCCATATGAAAATTAAAATCTCCTGCCAGAAGACAATGCTCCGTACTTAGTGCCATACCAGATATGGCCCCCTGAAGATCATCGAAAAAAGAGCCCACTGGTCCAGGAGATCTATATACCAGCAGCCCTTTGAAAGCGTGATGAGGGGTCAATCTGATAGTGAAGGCAAGAGATTCCGCTCCAGCAATGGTGTTCAAAGAAGTGATGGTGCAGGTAGCTGACTTTCTCACTGCTACCGCCACCCCTCCTCCCCTGCCTTTCACTCTATCCTGACGAAAGATTGTATAATCAGGAGGAAAAGCCGCCCTGATGTCCGGATTGGACCTCTCCCCCAACCAAGTTTCTGTCAGCAGGAGACAGAGTGGATTCTCCCTGACAAGGAGATCGAAAATCTCCAAGGCGTGCTTCCCTACCGATCTTGTATTCAGCATTAAGCAGAGATGTTTAACGCAGACCTCATCTCTCCGTGAGGAAGCAGCCGGGACAAAACCTGGCGACCAGCCACAGGCAGGGCACAACCGTTTACCTCGGTAACGGCCTGGGAACACGGAACGGCAAGCACAGGAGAAGCTATGCAACGCACGTAGTTCCCTGGCAGAATAACGAATCATATTACCCGAACACGGAACCAGGCACTCTCACCGCTCCGCCGCCTCCGAGACGCTGACGGGCGCAGACGGGCAGGACTCTGGCAAGACTCTGGCAAGACTCTGGCAAGACTCCGGCAAGACTCTGGCAAGACTCTGGCAAGACTCTGGCAAGACTCTGGCAAGACTCTGGCAAGACTCTGGCAAGACTCTGGCAAGACTCTGGCAAGACTCTGGCAAGACTCCGGCAAGACTCCGGCAAGACTCCGGCAAGACTCCGGCAAGACTCTGGCAAGACTCCGGCAAGACTCCGGCAAGACTCTGGCAAGACTCTGGCAAGACTCCGGCAAGACTCTGGCAAGACTCTGGCAAGACTCTGGCAAGACTCCGGCAAGACTCTGGCAAGACTCTGGCAAGACTCCGGCAAGACTCCGGCAAGACTCTGGCAAGACTCTGGCAAGACTCTGGCAAGACTCAGGCAAGACTCAGGCAAATGCGAAGGCAACCCCGCTGCGCGATACCGCTGCGCTAGAAGGAACGGTTTAAATAGGTCCTCCAGGTAAGGTCCTCCCTGTCCCAGAAGGACGCTACAAGATGGCGCTACCAGATCGCCACTGCCCAACCCAAAATGGCGCCCAAAATCGGAACGCTGCAGAATCAAGCTACCAGGGAGCCCGGACCCGCTAAAAGAGCGGTGAATCACCAGAATTATGTGCAGGTAAGGGGGGAGTCCTAACACCCAGCAAGGAAGGAGAGCGCAATCGATAACAATGTGCATAAAGTGGCAGTAACTATTATAGACAATATATTTCACACACAGGTGTTTGTGCAACTGGTTCATGTGTAAGGGCAGCTTTGTTACAGTGATTGATTCACTTGTGAGAGAACGGGTTTCAGTCTCTATCAAGTACATCATCATTCCAAAGAAATCCATCAGAAGCACTGCTGTATGTAATGCTCCAAACCCAGGTTCTGAGAAATACAAGGTGACCCTGTTGATTATTGCTGGGGTTGGCTAACGTCAAGTCTACCTAGTTTTGATTCCATCGCATGCCTCCTTTTTCCACCACCCCTGTCTCTTAATCTCATTCTTGCATGTTCTTTTTCATCTCTGATTTCTGTTTGTCACGGGTTTTCTTTCTTTCTCTTTTCTATGTTTTCAGTCCCCTGTGGACCTAGCATTACATTTATCAGTTGGCATACTTTGCTTGTGCTTTGGTTCACCCATTAAAAATGTGTTTAAGACAATTCATTAAGTCTTGAAATCAATGATATGTCTTAAATCAGACCACGCTAGAAGCCTGCCTTGTAAAAAAAACATAATAATAATGATAATTGCAGTAAGTACTAAAAGTAGTGTGTAGTGAATGAGGTATACATTTGTATTCATATTTCATACAACACAATTGGCGGAATTCTAAGCTTAGATCCTAGGCAGGCGTTTACATTCTCTGCAACAAGATATGATTGACAAGGAATGCTTGATCAACTTTACAAATGTAAAACGTTTATCATGGACTACAGAGTGTAGCAATAACTCTTTGTAGTGGAAGGACCGCTGGTATGTAGAAAATTAGGTGACCTGTGCAATCTTGAAATGTGTAATTGTCTGCATAGTGCATTTCTCAACTAAGGGGCTGAATCCGATGTCGGACGGACTCAGGTCCGTCCGACATTGGTCAGAATCCGTAACCGACCGACCTGCTGTCGTCGGTTACAGCCCTGGAAGTACAATGCTACTCGTATACCTCACAATTGGAGCATGCATTCCGAGCGGAATGCATGCTTGCATTGTGACAAGCAGGGGTGCAGTTCATCCCTGCACCCTGTGGCCGGCACTCCAAGGTGCCTGCCACTGGGTGCAGGGATCCACAGAGGGGCACCATGGGTGCCCCCAGGCCGCCATTCGGCAGCCTCGCACCCATGGGGGCCCTACTGGGGGCCACCCAAAGAAAGTTTCCGACTACCTTTTTGTGCCGGAAAGACCGGCACGAAAAGGCAGTAAAAAATTGCCATAGTACTCCCTCGGTCGTAAAGAGGTGGCTGGGGGAGTACTTAGGGATTTCCGGACGGCGGACGGGCTCTCCCATCCTGTCGTCAGCCATCCGGTAATCCGAGTCGGATTCCTTTCCGACCGAGCCCATCGGAACGGCTCGGTCGGAAAGGAATCTGGCCGATATGTTCCTATTCGGTCGGAAGGGCTCCGACCATCGTTCGGAGCCCTTACGGCCGAAATCGGAATCGGCCCCTATGTGTTGGAAATTTATGAATCACAAAGAGTTGCCGGAAGCTCTGGCAATACTTCCTAATTTATTACATAGTTTATACAGAACAGAGGATGTCATATATGGGTGGTGGAGTATTGTGCATGGCATGTTGCGCACTTGTACAATCATTACATAATAATGAAATCGACATAGCATTTAATGTAGTAACAATATAACCAGAATATAGTCAGGAAACAGTCTGAGGCATTTTAAGGGCACCACACCTAATGGTATCATGCCTTATTATTCAAATGAAGCCACAACGGTGGCTACCAGCCAATGAGGGCAAGTGTGATAGAATACCATCACTTTTGACAGCAAAGGAATAGATTTATCAAACGTCAGGCAATGTTACATGAAAAAAAGTTGCATAACATTTTTTTTGATGGGCAGTGCCATATATTCTATGCATTACACAAAGGTTCAAGGCTATGCATCATGCTATGCAACAACAGCTTGCTATTGTGAGAGCCAGCAGAAGGGCTCACACAATGAACAGTGAATAATGAACAGTGTGCATGCCGAAGTAGACATCATTTTGAACAAGATAGTTTTAGAGCCTGAATTAAAGCAATGTTAACATAAGCCAGAAAAACACACACTAGTACATCATAGCAAAACCGTTTTAAATGCATTAACACCATTTTGAAATTGAAAGTAAATCCATAATCTGCACGTTGTTAATAATGCAACAACATATAAAAGGAACAAAAACTTCAAAAACCCCCCCTCTAATTTTTCTGAAATCACAAAAGCCCTAATGTATATAACAATCTTCATCACTTTCTGTTTCTTATGATAAGATTCTTCCAACAGCTTTGTTGATTATAAATCCGATCTCTTGCCTCCTCCATTTCAGTTTCTTTTTGTTTCCTCTTAGGGAGCCTTTTTTCTCCTTGCACCCACAATTTTGAAACACAATTTCTGAGAATTTGAACAAGAGAAACAAGACACTTGCACAAATCAACACAATAATTACAGGGAGTAGTGGGGCTGCAGCGTGCTTAAGCAGTGCTGATCAGGCACAGGTGAAGCTACAGGAGGGGGTACTGGGACATGTAATCCCCTGTGGATGCAGCTCCATGGCTCATCCCCAACGATAGTGCCTCCAATGATGCCAGTCAACAGGAGCAGGTACAAGGAGCGTCCCAGGAGCAAGTTGTGGTCAACAACAGCCCAGGCAGAGAACCAGAACAGCCCCTTTTAGGGATTTGTAGAAGTTTTCAACAACCCCATTAGTTTGGGGATGGTAGGGCGTGCAGAACTTATATGTTACCCCGTACTCCTTACCTGGACCTCATGTATACAGGCATGAAGTTGGTACCACAGTCAGATACTACCTCCTTGGCTAACCCCACACTGGTAAAGATCACCATCAGTACCCTGGTTACTGTGGGCGCAGTCTCTGTCCTCACAGGTATAGCCTCCGGATACTGGGTGGCATGGTCCACCAAGAGCAGGATGAATCTGTTGTCAAGGCCTGTCTTGGGGTCTGTAGACCCAACAATGTCAATGCCCACCCGTTCATAGGGAATGCCAATGGCGGGAAATGGCTGCAGAGTAGTATTGGGCTTCCCTCCTGACTTGCTACAGATAGGTCATTACCTGCACTATGCATCTGAGGCCATCCTCATCAGGGGTCAATAAAAGTGGGTGGCAAGCCTTTAAAAGGTCTTGCCCTGCCCTAGATGACCTGCCAGGGGAACAGCATGAGCCAGCTCCAGTAGGAAGACCCTGTAGCAATGGTGAAACCATCAACGCAAAGGTGGCACCAGGCTCAGGAGCCCTAGGCTTGCTATACAGGAGACCATTCTCCCAATAGATCAGGTGATCACTAGAGGTGTCACCCGCTGCCTGGGCCTTGGCCTGCCACCGTAGGCCCTCCACAGTAGGTCATTCCATCTGTGCCTTGAGGACTCCTCCCTAGTGGGACCCCCTTCCTCTGGTAGTTGGTCAATTCAGATTGGTTTCCCAGGGTGGCAATGTCCTCTGTAGGGTTCAGGGTGCCTCCCTTAGGCTCAGCCTTCTCCAGCACTGTGGGACTTTCAGGAGCAGGTTTTCACACCCCTTGCCCTTCCTCTTTTTGCAGACACCTGGGCCATTCTTCCATGCCCTCCAGACTACCCTAACATCTCCAAAGGAGACCTAAGCTCCACCTCCTTTCAGATAGTGTGCTCTAGGTCATTGTCAAGCAGACAATGACAGGCATGGATGGACTCACAGCTACCCTCAAGGAACCTGATACCCCCACCCACTCAAAGGGAACCAGAGCCACTGGGTAGTACCTTTAGTGGGTGTCTGTTGCAATAACCTGTTGAACTGCATTAGGAACTACCTTATCTGAGGTCCCAAGATGACATCTAACAGTTGTCTTGCTAGGTCCAGTGTCTTTCAGAGCCTTCAACTTCAGCCCATTGATGGTGACCTATTGCCTGCATTTTCTAGTGTTACTAGCCATGTGAGTTCTTAGCATCATCTCTCCATCACCCAGGGACACAAGGGTTACCTCTACCCTACCACCATACTATCTGAGGTAATCTCCTCCCCAAGTGCTACACTAACCAACCCCGGTGTCTCTCCACCAGTGGGGGACTGTGCCTGCTTGGGACACATCCCCTTTGTAGTGTACAATCTGTTGGCACTCATAGCAGTTAGGGCTGCCTTCCCATAGGATTTGCTATCAGGGACCCATTTATTTTTTTGTTCAGGTGGGGATTGGGAGACCTGACCCTCAGAACTAGTTTGGGGATCTTTAGAGAACTCCTTGCTTTTATGTTTATCTCCACCCACCTTTACTGATGGGGACACTGCCCGCCTTTTAGGTAATTCCCCCAGATACCTTCTTGTGGACCCTGCTGCTGAGCCAGTGGTCTGCCTCTTTAGCAAGCTCCCTCGGGTCAGTGAGCTTACTACCAATCAAGTGTTGACGCAGGTCTAGAAAACAATTACTGAACATGTATCCTCTTGTAAACAGATTATACAGCTCTTTGTAATCATTCACCTCACTACCTTTCACCTAACCATCCAGTGCCTCGCAAAAGAAATCCGCGAAATCCACCCAGGATTGCTGGGCAGCTTCTGGCTGTCCATAAACATCTGCCTGTACTTCTCAGGCGTGAGGCCTTATTTTCTTAAAAGGGTTTCCTTCATGGAGGATTACCTCATCTTGTTTCTGCCTGCCTGGTCTTGATGTCCACCTCCTTGAGACTCAGTTTATGAATGTACAACATTTTTCACTCCTCCCTGGCCAGTTTTTCCTTCTATAAGACTCAGTGTTCATTTTATCCATCTTGAGTTTGGCCATCTCCAGCCTAAACTCCTTCTCTGCCTTCCTATCCACCAGCTCCTCTGGAGACAGGTATTGAGAAGACACACTGATCTATGGTCTTGCAGGGAGCTCCATCTTAGGGGTCAAGTTACCCCCATCAGATGACTGTTGCATCTCCTGGCACGCCACATCATGGTCTCTATCCTGGTTCTCTGTTGTTACTGGCAACTGATAGACTTCTGTCCATGCTCTCAGAACCTTTTGGAGCTCCGCCTTCTTGGTGCTAATTTTGGTGGGCAGTTCCCGCATCTTGAAAAACTCCTTGGGCTCTGCCACACTGTAGCTCACCTGATTGAGGAGCTCAAATCCAATATTTGTAGGTGAAGCCATACATACCAACAGTCAGCTAGTGTAAGGGTGAATTTGGAAAAAACAAAAAGGACAATCAAGGACAACTTAAAACTTGAATTAGTCTCTGTTTGTTTTACCTGGGATTTTCAGTTTAACACAAAATTACTGAATGGCACTGCGCAAACAAAAGTCTTAATCCTCACAACTGATCAGCAGTGTCAAATATTGGGTTTCTGACTGAAGTGGGCGAAAATCTAATCAAGCAGCAACCACAATCCTTGTCATGGTGAGGCACAAGCAATCCGTAAATGAACTCATGCTCAACCGTCTTGTAGCTTGGCAGAGAGCAGTCAGGCGTAACTTAGAGGCAATTTGTAAAGTATTTATGCAGCACTCCAAACAGTAATAAAGTGAAAACACAAGCAAAATCCCACACCCATTTGGAGAAGCAGAGCACATTGTAATAAACAAAACAAGACTAAAATGACAAAAAACAATCAGTGGAACAAGAGATGTGCAACTTTAAAGATTTCAGTAATTATAGCGGCAAAATCACAAAGCGCTAACTGAGGTAATCTATTTGCGCTGGACTGGGACAAGGTCACAAGTTCAGGCTGACCACAATAGAGCATGGGCCAGCTACAGGGACCCAGTAAGGCAAGCTGAACAAGGGTACATTAACATCCTAGTTTCAGAGCTCTGCGAGGTCCCATGCAGAGGATGCGTTGCACAGCCGAGGTGATGTGTCGGTTCCAAGGAGTTGCAGAAGCGTGATGCGAGGTATGGCATCATCGTTGAGAATTCTGTCAACAAGGGCTTGTGATGCAAGGTTTGAAATCAAGGATGTGTTGCACCATTGAGGCGATGCATCAGTTCCGAAGAGCTGCAAAGCTGCAATGCGGGAAACTGTCAAGGATGCCATCGATGAGAGATTTGCAATGCAAGGGCCTGCGTTGGTGAAGCATCACACAGTGGCAGTTCCAATGCAGGCTATCAGTTGATGCAAAGTCCTTGCATTGGGAGAACCCACGCAGCAGAGGCAATGTGTCGGTTCTGCTCAGGGTTGTGCTGTGGAGCAGACGAGATGGGCCGGTTCTGCTTAATCCACATGTCACGGTCACTAGCACATTCGGCTAATGTAATTCCCCTTGGCACTGTATCCATCATTTTAAATGAATCAATAATTTCCTGCAAACCTTAAATTATGCTAGACAATGTTTAAAGGGATGTGCTTGATATGTTTACTTATGTTTGTCTTTGTATTTGGATTTAACAAAAGTTTGTAATAGTTTCCTTCCACAAGAATATCCAAAAACGTGTTAACTGACTAAATCACCCACACGTTATTGACATTAGCATACACAAGGCTTTGGGAGCTGTTACGAGTTAAATCATCCACAGGTTGCTGACAATAGCATACATGAGGCCTTGGGAGCTGTTAGAAACTGCCCACGTACATGGAAACCGGCAATTATCTCCTTTCACGTGTCTTTAACAGGAGGCACACACACGTGGCATACGCGAGCGGTAAAATCCTATTTAAACCACTCGCGTTCTCAGTTTAACGCTTGGTCTCGTCTTTGAGAACCCACCTGTGCTCCTCGATCCTGGAACTTCACGTCTTCAGCATCCCAGCGCCTGCAGAGTTCTTCACTTCCTCCCGGCGATCTTCGGTCTTGTTGGGACATCTCGGCAGCATTATTCCTTCAGGTGTTCTTGCTCTGCAGAGCTTTCCTCACCTTTCTTGACCCCTGGACCTTCTTTCCGCTTCCGGATCTCCGTCTCTGGAAGAATGAAAACAAATAACAGATAAGTGGCTCACAATACAGAAACACATTGGTGAGTCTTTCTTTTGACATTTTAAAAAGCGCAAGACTTTTTCTGAATTCATCAACTGGAGCTTGGGCATTTGCTAATGAACAATTTCAATGGAATAACGAACTTTTGTTATTTAAGCACCAAGACTGGTTTTAATATTAGGACATCATTAGAGTTACTTGTGGTAAGAAGAATTACCACAAATCAAAGGTAACAATGCTTTTGGGTCAAGGAAAGAATTCAGATGTACATTTCTTGACCTCAGGAAATATTCCTTGATTGTTATCGCTATTCTTCTTATTTTTGCAGGACAAGAGAATAAATAATGAACATAGAGAATACTTACCTGTTAGAGGAAAAGGTTAATAAGTGATAGGTAATAATTTAAGTTTTAAGGAAAGACTGTTTAAGTGCAAATCTTGAGTAGATGTAAATCTTGAAATATTACTAATGTATGGTTTACTGTTTAGGTAATCGTGATAACATTCAAACAGCAATGTTTAAGTCGTGCTGAGGTGCCAAGTCGTGCTGGGGTCCCAAGACGAAAAGGTGCCAGCAGACAACACTCAAGAAAGAATCTCTCTTGTCTTTTTGATTCCCATTCCCCTTTCCCCTTGGGAGCCTTTCAGTCATCAGAGTTTATATAATCTCTGTTGCTTGGGTGACTCCTGGAGGGATAGAGGTTTGTTCATCCTTCAAAGAAGAAACAGGAGTTCAGGTGAGTGGTTTGCATGACAGAAGACCAAGCCACTCACAAAACTCTTGTTTGAGTGATTAACGAAATGGATGTACCAGATACCTCCTCAAATTTATCTGAGGTAGTTAGAACCCTCCAAATAGAAATGCAACAATTAAAGCAGGAAAACTATTTGCTTAGAATGGAATTATCAAAAACAAAAATTGGGTTTATGCAATGGAGAGATCCTAAAGTCTCTGAGAAACGGCCAGTCTTGTCGCCACCTAAGTTTGGTAATAAGATCTTTTCCCCGGGAAATCCAACAACACAACAAACCGATTCTAATCTGCAAGTTACTGTCGTTACCCCTACTCCTGTTCGTCTTGCAAACCCAGAACGTTTCTTGGGAGACTCCTCTCATTTTGCAGCTTTCATGAATCAATGTCAGTTACATTTCCTTTGCAAACCCCAGATTTTTAATTCAGATTCCACTAAAACAGCATTTATTATTTCGTATCTAGGCGGAGTAGCAGCAGATTGGGCTATTCCTTTGGTATACAACAATGATGCTCTTTTACGAAACTTTTACGCTTTCAAAGAAGCAATGACACGTCTCTTCGCTCGTCACGTATTTGTCCAGTCAAGTGATAACGAATTACTAAATCTTCGTCAAGGAACAAAGGATTTACTTAGTTACATCACAACCTTTAACAGACTTCCCTCAGAAACTCGTTGGCCTGAGGCGAAGCGTACTTCTTTATTTTATCGTGGGCTGAAAGACGAATTAAAAGATTTCTTGGCCCACATAGTTGATTTACCAGACGATTATGGAGAGTTTGTTGATCTAGTGGTAAAATTGGATCACCGTTTGAGTGAGAGAAGAGGTGAAAAACCTAAAACTGATTTTAGATCACTAATTTTTAAAACTGAGAAAAAAGACAAAGAAATCAAGCCCACTGATCCTGAACCCATGCAAATAGGGGGACTCAGGGGACCATTGGCTCCTGAAGAAAAAGAAAGACGTAGGAAAGAAAAATTGTGTTTAAACTGTGGCAAAGGAGGGCATTTTGCCAGAGATTGCACTATCAAACCTCAAAAGAAACAAGCATTGGCATAGCCAATGGGTCTCGCTTTTGGGACCTTATAAGTGTTTAGCCATGCAACAGTTACATAACTAAATGCTTATAAGGTCCCAAAAGCGAGACCTATTGGCTATGCCAATGCTTTTTTCTGTTTATTACTTCTCTGTAGTAATGGCGGCGCACGGGTGCCACCATTACTACATAGAAGTAATAAACAGGAAAAAAAGAACTGGCTCACGGGAGAACATCAAAGCGGCCGCAAAAGTGAAAGGGATTGCAATCGCGATCAAACATCAAAGCGGCCGTGCGGCCGCGAAAGTGAGGCGCGCACGCCTGCGCACATGCACTGTAGCTCTAGGCTTAAGTGGTAGCACTTTTTTGAGCCCTCACAAAAGTCTCGCCAGACCAGCGCATGCGCTGGGTCAGGCGAGACCTAAAAAGGAATAGCCTTGACAGACCTATCAGATTCGGGAAACTAAGTTTCTCAAGGAAAGCTGGGATCGTTTCTTTGAGAGAAACTAAAACCAAGATCTCACACCAAATTTCTAAAAAAGGGGTAGCTAGACACATGATGATCCTTATGACAGTAATTGTAACAATCCAACAAGGCATGTTTTATCTGTCTTAATTGATTCAGGAGCCACTGGGAACTTTTTTGATCTAAACCTAGCCAAAAGATTAGGAATTTCCCATATAGCTAAGGAAGAACCTGAGCCAGTAAGAGCAGTTGATGGGTCAGCATTATCTTCAGGTTTAATTCGATTTCACACGGTTCCTTTAACCTTTGTAAGTGAGAATGGACATACAGAACAAGTAATATTTGATCTTATTGATACTCCAGCTTTTGGAATAATTTTAGGAATTCCTTGGTTGGAAAAACACAATCCTAAAATAGACTGGGTACAAAGAACTGTGAGTTTAGATTCTACCTTTTGTCGAACTCATTGTTATCAAGAAGCTAAAGACCCAATATTCCCCATGCATTGTGCTTTGACACACAACTCTGAAAACACCTTGCCAAATGAATACAAGGACTATGCTGATGTTTTTGATCCAGTGCAGGCTACCCAGCTTCCCCCCCCCAGAGTATATGATTGTAGGATTGATTTAATTCCTGGAATACCTTTGCCCTGCAGTCGTATATATGCCCTTACAGAGCCTGAAAATCAATATTTAAAAGACTATCTTGATGACCTTCTTGAAAAAGGGTTTATCAGACATTCAACCTCTCCAGTTTCCTCCCCTCTTTTCTTCGTGGCTAAAAAATCCGGAGATTTGAGGGCTTGTATTGATTATTGCGCAGTTAACAAAGCCACCATAAAAAATCTGTACCCTTTACCTTTAATCCCAGTCTTATTGGATCAGGTCAAAGGTTCCACCATTTACACTAAGCTTGACCTTCTTACCATCTAATAAGAGTACGTGAAGGAGATGAATGGAAAACTGCGTTCCGTACTAAATTTGGCTTATATGAATATACTGTAATGCCCTTTGGGCTGTGTAATGCCCCGGCGGCATTCCAGTATTTTATAAATGAAGTTTTCCACGATCTGTTAGATGTCTTTGTAATCGTTTACATAGACGACATATTAGTGTTTTCAAAAACCGAGGAAGAACATGTACTTCATGTCAGAACTGTTCTTCAGAGATTGAGGGAGCATTCCCTATTTGCTAAAAGTGAGAAATGCGTGTTCCATGCTCACTCAGTGGAATTTTTAGGATATGTTCTGTCACCCAAGGGAATCGAAATGGATCCAAAAAAGGTGGAAGCAATCAACAATTGGCCCATCCCAACTTCAGTTAAGGAAGTGCAAAAAGTTTTGGTATTTGCCAATTTTTATCGGCGATTCATTGCTAATTTTTCAAGGATAGTAATACCTATCACACAACTATTAAAGAAAGGACAAACCTTCCATTGGAATGATGAAGCCAATAAGGCCTTTTTAGAATTAAAAAAGGCTTTTACCTCAGCTCCAGCCCTAAATCATCCTGACCCCGACCAACCATTCATTGTCAAAGCAGATGCTTCCCAAACTGCAGTGGGAGGGGTTTTGATGCAAAAAGACCCAAAAACTGGATACCTTCATCCCTTGGCTTACTATTTGCGCAAGTTACTACCTGCAGAACAAAATTATACCATAGCTGAACGCGAATTGTTGGCCATTAAAGATGTGTTTTCTGAATGGAGACATCATCTTCTTGGAGCTAAACATACTGTAACCAATTATACCGACCATAAAAAATTACAGTTCTTTACCTCTATCAAGGCATTAACACCGAGGCAGATGAGATGGTTGCATTTTTTTAGTGAATTTGATTTCTTGATAACATATCGTCCAGGACAAAACAATTATTATCTGATACCCTCTCTCGTTTGCATGAAAAAGATTCACAAGATATCAAAAAGAATGTTCAGAATATCATTCCCAAGGAAAGAATTGTAGCAGTCACTCAATCTGATTCCTTTTTGACTGAAGTTAAAGCGGAATCTCAAAAAATCAATCAAGAAGTTTGGCTACGGAAAAAACACAGTTCATTTTCAGAAGGATTCTATTTCTATAAAAAAAGATTGTTTATTCCTTCAAAAATTCTGAGACAAAAAATCATGGTCTGGCATCACGATTCCAGTCTTACAGGACATCCTGGTACGCAAAAGACTATTGAATTATGTTCTCGAACCTTTTGGTGGGATACCTTGAGAAAAGATGTCCAAGACTATGCTGGTTATTTACAACCATTACCCATACCACCTGTCCCATGGCACACTATTAGTGTTGATTTATTACAGATTTGCCCCTGTGAAATGGTTTCACATCCATTCTTGTAGCTGTAGATTTATTATCCAAAATGGGTCATTTTATTCCCCTACAGAAATTACCTACTGCAATGGACTTTGGTGATATTTTCACATTGTTAAATTACATGGATTGCCGAGTTAAATTATTTCAGATAGGGACCTGCAATTCGTTTCCAAATTTTGGAGAAATTTGTGTAAACAATTAGAGATAGAAGTGGCATTGTCATCAGCCTTTCATCCACAGACAGATGGCCAGACAGAAAAGGTCAATCAGTTCTTAGAACAAGAATTACGATGCTTTTTAGCTTCTTTCCCTTCTCAAAGGGATAAGGCATTACCATTAGCTGAATTTTCTTACAATAATAGTGTACACTCTGCCTTGGGTTGTTCACCTGTCGTACTTTAATCTCTGTGACCGCGTAGGGAACAGGGCCCTACCCCTGTCTATCTTGGTATTAGCAAATCGCAAATGGTAAATGCGGCATGTACAAGTGCTTTATATATCGTTCTAGCTATGAATGCACTGTGTACACGTCATTCTGCTTCACTACGCGGGTTCCATTTTGGAAGCAGTGGCCATCTTGTCATTGCCCTCACATAGGCTATGATGGAGTAAATACGGGCCTCACAGTACATGGGCTTTTCCTCTGACTTCTCTGTGACCTGGGCAGCTGGCTCTGCTGCCCCAGGTCAAACCGGTCTCACGAGCTCCCCTTCCTCCGTCCACCTGTGATTAGCATCAGGGCTTGACCCATCATAAAACCCTTTCATTCTATACAATCCCCCGGCTAATCTCTTCCACACCTGCTTGTTCCTGCTTTATGACTTGTTTCCCAAAACAGGAGATGCTCATGTTTATTGGGGGGTCTATTGACATCAAATGTGGGATCAGAACCTTACTGTGTAAATCATTGTGGGCTGGCCGAACTGGAATGTGGGATGGTCATCATGACTCTGCTTTTTCGTTTGTAATGTATACTTATAATGGCCATATCGTAAACCAAGGAATGTGTGCCTGGAGCATGATATTTTGTACTTAAGGAGAAGCCCGTTCCTATGATTTTCAGCAGTCTCCTGAGAACATACACGCTGTGGTACTTCTAGGATACCTGTAATTGGTCTGCAGCCAATAAATGAATCTTTGACTTCACCCAGAAGACTCTGTGTTTCTGTAGGTCTGGAACAGGGTGAACCCAGAAGTCATAGGGTGTGTGCCCCTGCACCGCTGGGTCTAAATTACCCAGTACTTCAGTTTGGCGCCCAACTCGGGACGATTTCAGCGGTACCAGTCCAAGCCAGAGGTTCGTGAGGAGCTTCGTGTGGAAATTCTGGAGGAAGGCCGCCACTTCATCGACCCCTGCATGTCGACGTGGTCCGAAAGTCTTTTCTGCGAGGTTCTCCGCGTCCCGACGGCTACGAAGGACTGCTGCCCTGATTAATCGACCTGTTTTGGACCCTTGACGAATCTGAGAGAGCGAAACAATCGAGAGAGTCTTCTGGTGACGCCATCGATCAACAATATTCAGTTAAGTATAAGTGGAGCGTCTCCCATTTGTTTTTGGTATCCTTCGGGATCGTTTGATTTGGTAATTTGGTACTTTGGAGTTTGCAAACGCCAAAGCCAGAGGACTCGTGTATTCACGAGAATATCGTAATCGATAATCCTTTGACGTTTGGATCTAGACTAGTGAGCAAAGATGCCTGGTTCTGGACTATTTGGTAGATTATTCTGTTTGGGTTGTGGAAAGGATTTCCAGCTAGAGGAATCATGTCCGGTTCCTCCGGTTGGAACTCCAACTTATGAGCTCTATGTAAAACATGGCGTAGGCCCCATTGCATATAACGAAGTATGGATCCACTACACCAGGAAAGATGGTGTTTTAAAATGGCCCCAAAATGGTAGTTTCGATACCGATATTTTAGATAATTTGGAAATTAAATTGTTTAAGAAGAAAGCCCGGCCGGCGATGTTTGACTCTTTCCGCTTATGGCGAAAGGAAGCCAAACAAAAGGAAATTAAGTTAGCGAAAAAGAATAAGAGAGAGAAAGGTATGACAGTAATGCAAGCAGCTGTACAATTTAAAGACAATGAAGAGGAGCAGATGAGTGAGCAATTGCATAGGCAGCGCAAGTTAGGGATTGACAAATGTTACCCAGCTTTACCACATTCTAAGCAGGATGAGTTAGAAGAAAAGGAGAAAGATCCCCTGATGTCACATTTGTTGAGTTCGCCACCCCCATATGCTCAAAATGCCACGGCGCCTCCCCAGCTTGTAAATATGCCACCTCCAGTGAATATACTGCAAGCCTTGCCGCAACCGCCAGTTGCTTTGCAGCCGGCTCTTATCCATGTAGCGCAGCCCTCTCAAGGACCGCCAGTTGTGCTTCCAACTGCCCCCGCACTTCCTGCGACTTTGCCTAATACAGCAGCTGCCTCCGCTGACACTCTTCCTTCCACCACTCCAGTACCTGTCTCTACATCCTCTTTTCTTCCCTCTGTTTTTTCCCCCTGTTCTCGCCTCAGCTTCTCCTTCAGCGCGACAGCGCTTAGCTAATGTGGTTACTACATTGATGTCGCCTCTCTTTGAGTCATCTGGTGCGACTCCTGGTTTACAGCATAAGCAGTTGCGCAGTCAATTGCCTAACCCTGACGAGAAAAAGGTAATAGATAACATGGCGCGTAGATGGATTGTTTTCCCTTCACTGTATGATGTGGAATCAGTTGTCAACGTTTTCCATCAGTGGGATGCCCCAAAACAGAGATATGTGTTCGAGAAAATGTGCAAAATTCTCTGTGAAGAATTGGAGGATAGTGGTAAAAATCCGAACCCGCAGGAATTGTGTAGAGTGAGGTTCGATTTTGGAACTGGTATAATTGTGGACCGCGGAGTAGATAAAGCAGTTGCGGTTGTATTGTCCTTTAGGAATGATGATTGCCAACAGTCATTGTTTGAACAAGATGTCCTTGTGGGGAAGAAGGTAAAAGCGCGACAATACCCTATGAGAGAAGTTCCCCCGGTATGGAAGGAAGCGGTTGCAGCTGCCGGTGGTAACCCCGCTGTGGCAGCGCATTTCCAGCGTGTTTGGGTGCATGTTCCATGGAAGCGCTCTGAGGTGTTAGCGCTTAAGCAGTCCTTGCCTGATCCCCGTAAAAACCCAGTAGGTTATTATAAGGAGTTGTCACAGACGGCAGGGTCATGCATTATGAATCTGGCCGACATAGACATGTTATTTGGTAATGTTGTTCCACAGCCTCTATGGGGATCAATTCGTAATGTAGATCACGATGCAGAACTAGGGGACACATGGGCTAACATTGTTGCTGCTGATGCTAGACAAACTGGTGGTGCGAAACCAGAACCTTTAGTAGCTGAACTGCCTGGTAGAATCATCACGTATATGAAAACAATAATGCCTGCGATGCGCGTAAATTGGGACAAGTTATCTGCATGCAAGCAGAAGAAAGATGAGACAGTGTCAGACTTCTTTACTAGGTTTGAAGAAACATTTATTGACCACAGTGGGCAGGATATGAGTACTGAGGGTGGCCAACGGTTATTTGTGGATAAGTTTGTGCAGAATTTACTTCCTGACCTGTGTAAAAAGTTAAAAGATTCAGAAAGTTCTTGGGCTGTTTCTTCTTCAGCGCAAATACTGGCTACTGCACAGTATTATGAAAATAGAGATAAAGACGAGAAAGATAGAACAGAAAAGAAAACGAAGGAACTAAAGACAAAGGTCCTTTTACAGCAGGCCTATCCGCCACGTGGAGGTCAGAATAATTATAGGCAACCCCAAGGTGTCTATCACCAACCCCAACAGTTTCAGAACAATCAGCAAATGAACGGGTATTATCAACCACGTGTTCCTGTAGGTCCCAACCAATGTTCATACTGCAAAGAGGAAGGTCATTATAAATATAGTTGCCCTAAATTAATGCAGCGGAACGGTAATGCGTATGGCGCAAGAGGTAGGGGTGGTCAGCAAGCTCCTAGAGGCAGAGGGCGTGGAAGTGCTCCCCAGAACGCGCGTCCTCTGCCGCCTCAAAGTACCATCAATAGCTTTGATCAGCAAGCTAACGTGACTAGTAATACGACCCAGTATTATAATAATGATTATTATGCAGAGGACGGTGATGCAGAAAGTAATGATTACTAGGACAGCCATAGACAGAGAGAGGGAGTTGTTTCAGTGCCAGTGGATCAGAGTGGACCATATGTTGAGGTAACTACAGTAAATGTAACGGAGCCTTTTCTGCTAGACACTGGTGCTGCAAAGAGTTCAATCATGCATTCAAAACTCCCTGGCGCACCTTTGTATGGCGATATAAATGTTTCAGTAGGTTTTTCTGGCGCCCCAGTTAGGAACCCGATTTCTAGTCCCATGTCACTTTCTGTTGGACCTTGCGAACTGAAAGCACCCCTGATCCTAACAACAGGTTGTGGTGAGAATTTGCTGGGATTAGATTTGTTGAAAAGATTGCATGCTACACTGTATTGTTCTCCTTCAGGAGTACAACTTACATTAGGCAAGAGAGTGATTTCCCCAATGTACTTGTCTAAAAACACAATGCCACCTGAATTGTCATCCCTTCCGGATGCCCTTTGGGCTACTGGTCCCAATGATGTGGGCCTCTTGGAGATACCGCCATATGTGGTGACTTTAAAGGCTAATGTCAGACTGCCACGTATTCCCCAGTACAAGATCTCTAATGAAGGCCAGAAAGCATTGTTAGACATTGTCAGCGACTTGATTAATAAGGGTGTGATTGAAGAGACAAGAGGCAACGTTTGCAATAGTCCGATTTTACCTGTCTTAAAACGAACGGATCCTTCACAGCCACCTGTTTACAGATTTGTGATTGATCTTAGAGAGGTTAATAAGATTGTTGTGCCACAGTTTCCGGTTGTCCCCGATATAACTGCCTTGTTAACGATGATTCCAGCCTCTGCTGCATGGTTTTCAGTGATTGATTTAAAGAATGCCTTCTTTAGTATCCCAATTGCAGAAGAGAGCAGGGACATTTTTGGTTTTAGTCTGGGAGGCCGAAGCTTCCGCTTCAAACGCGCTCCCCAGGGCTACTGTGAAAGTCCATCAATATATAGTCAAGCTTTAAAAGCGCAGCTTGATGCACTTGTTTTACCTAGTGGCGCTATCCTGATTCAGTACGTGGACGATTTACTGATCGCTGCGGATACTGAAAAGATTTGTAAAGAAGCCACATTGTCACTGTTGCGCCATTTATCTGCTTTCCATCACAAAGTGTCTCTCTCTAAGCTGCAATATTGTCGACAAGAAGTGACCTACTTAGGTCATCTCTTATCGAAGGAGGGAAGGAAACTGACCCCAGAAAGAATTCAAGCCATTGCACAGTTGAGTGTGCCAAAGACACAGAGAGAAGTGCGTGCTTTCTTGGGCATTACCTCATACTGTAGGCATTGGATTCCTAATTTTTCCCTGTTGGCAAAACCTTTAGTAGCCTTAACATGCAAAGACACACCGAATCCTATCCCATGGTCTGAAGAGTGCCAGAAAAGTTTTGTGGAATTGCGCAATGCATTATGTTCAGCACCTGTGTTGGGCACCCCTGACTACAGTAAGCCTTTTACATTGTATGTTCACGAGAAAGATGGATGTGCGTTGTCAGTGTTAACACAGCCTTTTGGCGACAGACCGCGCCCATGCGCATATTTTTCATCAACCTTGGACCCTGTAGCGAGGGCATTGCCAAGCTGTCTGAGAGCGACAGCTGCTGCAGCAATGTCTATTCGACAATCTGCTGGTTTGGTAATGGACAATACATTGATTGTTATGGTTCCACACGCAGTAGACACATTATTAAATAGGACCAAGACACAACACTTGACTAGTGCGCGATTATCAGGTTATGAGCTTACACTGTTAGCAAATCACATACACATAAAAAGATGCAATACGCTGAATCCAGCTACATTATTGCCAGTCCCAGCAGACTCAGATGAGATTGAGCAACATGACTGTCTGTTCAGAACAGAAGAAGAGACGAAAGGGAGAGTAGATCTAAAAGATACTCCCCTGACTGAGTGTGATGGCACTTTATGGGTGGATGGTTCATGTTTCAAACTCCCTAATGGTGACACGACTGCTGCATATGCTATCACGACTTTACACACGGTCGTGGAAACTGCACGAGTGCCACATAATTCGGCCCAAGCAGCAGAATTAATCGCCCTCACGAGAGCATGTGTGTTATCTGAAGGAATGAGAGTAAATATATACACAGATAGCCAGTACGCCTTTGGCGTGGCTCATAATTTTGGGCGACTGTGGAAGGAGCGTGGGTTCCTGACGTCGCATGGAGCTAAAATTCGGAATGGCAAGTTGGTGAATGATCTCCTTGAGTCACTGACCCTACCGTTGCAAGTTGCGATCATGAAATGCAGTGCGCACAGGAAAGTCACAGATGATGTTGGACGTGGGAATGCGTTTGCTGATGAGACCGCGAAAGAAACAGCACAGAATGTGAAGACTAGAATGTATGTTGCAGGCCCCGCAAGATGGGTTAATGATGTGGGAATGTGTGAGAACACAATAGAGAGTGTGAAGTCGCTTCAAGCTGAAGCCACAGAGGAAGAGTTAAGCAAGTGGAGAGAAAGTATGGGTAAGTTGGATGAGAATGGTTGTTGGATTGATCTGACAGAACATAGGCGATGGTTGTTGCCTGATGCATATGTGCTTCCAGTGGTTACTATGGCACATGGAATGGCACATATCAGTACGAAAGGTATATGCAAGTTGTTGGCTCCAGTATGGCAGAATGCTGGGATTCCCAAGTGTGCAGAGAATGTGGTCAAGAATTGCATAGTATGCTTGAAGTACAACCCTGGTAGGGGAACCCCAACTCCAGCTGGTCACTTTGCACCCCCATCATGTCCATTTGAAGTTTTGCAGCTGGACTTTATTCACATGGAAAGATGCAACAACCTGAAATATGTACTGGTGGTTGTTTGTGCTTTCTCAAAATGGATAGAGGCTTATCCTCTGAAAGATAACACTGCCCTATCCACCGCCAAAGCCCTTGTGAAGGAATTTTTCCCTAGGTTTGGGATGCCAAGAATGGTGTGGTGTGATAATGGAAGTGAGTTTGTGGGTAAAGTGATGAAGAACGTATGTGAAGGGCTAGGGATAAAGCAGAAGTTCCATGCTGCAAATCACACCCAATCAGCTGGACTAGTAGAACGCTACAATGGAGCCTTAAAGCTCAAGCTGGCCAAAATCCAGGCGAGCACCGGTCTTAAATGGCCTGACGCTCTGCCTTTAGCACTCCTGTCCACCAGAATGACCATACACTCACGAGTGGGACTTAGCCCTTACGAGGTTGTTTTTGGCCGTCCGGCCAACGTATGGGGTGTACCGAGGCCTACGAAGTTCAATGAGATAGAGCATCCAGTACTGCTTGATTACCTGTATGATTTGACTGTTAAACTGCGTGTTTTGCACCAACAGGTACATGATACTCTTCCTCAAGCCTCTGAAACTCCTGGACACCCTATCAACCCTGGTACGTGGGTGCTAGTCCGAAATTTCCAGCGCAAGAGCAACGACGAGCCTCGCTGGATCGGCCCTCATCTTGTTCTTCTTTCGACAAGATCAGCAGTGCGAGTGAAAGGGAAGAAGCACTGGATCCATGGTACCCACTGCAAAGTAGTCCCCTTGCCTCTGCCATATGACCAGTGGGTCAAGGAGGGTATCGCCGACTCTGAGACGGACACTGCGCCTCGTTTTGTACCATTCAGTGACGCACGCCTAAAAGACACAGTTTCAGACCAAGAGAGTGACAATATTCTCCAGGAAGCTGTGCCACCATCAAATCGACTGGACACCACTGAGCCTGAACTTTTGTTTCAAGACCAAACAGCACCTGGCCGTCTCCGCTATAATTTGAGACCAAGGCCCATGGACAAATAAAGATTTCCTTACTATTTCCTTTTTAACATTTTTGCTCTCCCATCTGAAGGACTTTCTTGATTTTTGTTTTTCGAACCACCATCCGGGTTCTGCCGCAGGGTCGCGGTGCCAAGACTTTGAGGTACAGGCCGAAGACGCTAGGTCAACGGTTCTGGTGGGTCTAGGGCGTTTCCCTGGACTGACAGGCGTACTCCTTAGCAGAAGAAACTCATCCGCCGCGAGCGGCCCGAGTAGAGGATGGAGTTTTTTAAGATGGAGAGACCGATTGAGGAAATGAACTTTAACGCAAGGATGTGTAGAATTGTAAAAAGTAAATGTTTTGTCTTTTTGTGCCTTTTTACACTGTGTAGTATCACAATGTTTATCGTAGGATTTGTGTTTTTCTCCGCTCAAAAGCCCATTACACCCACTGAACAGCCTATACCTCTTTCTACTGCCTCCTCTCACTCTTTTCACCCTTTGCCTGAGCACGAACAGACCAGACGATCAGAGTTCGTAAATAACTCGTTTATCCAACTCTTACACCAGCACCAACTGGTAATGAATACGACCAATTGCTGGGTGTGTGGGTTAATGCCACATACCATTAACAAGGGTATTCCCTACCTGGTGCTGCCGTATAGTTACAATGGATCGTCATGGGCATTCCAGACCATGTTTCTCTATGCTCTAGATACGTACTCCCCTCGCCAACCGCGTTCCATCAGACCTATCACCAATAATAAGGCTTTGATAAAAGGAGTTGCTGATATGAGTAGGGATATCGATGCCTACTCATCCATTCCCAAAGAAGAGTTGAGACCTTATGTAGGATGGAACGCGACGGGGTATAGTATTAGTCTGGGTGAAAGACAGCGAAAAATCTCATCTCCAATCTGGGTCGTACCCCACATGGGTCGGTTCTGCTTACAAGGTAATGGTCAGAATCCTAGAGCTCAACTGGGAAGAAGTGACTGTACTGAAACGTACACTTTCCCGTCACAGTTTTCCCCTGCGTTTTTGGCTGCCAAGGGCACATATTTCATCTGTAATGACCGAGCATATACATGGTTGCCCCCTGATTTCTCGGGCACATGTTATATTGCGAACTTGCTACCGCCAACATTTACTGCCGCCTCTGACTATCACAAGACCAGAGTTGTGAGAGGTGTGATTAGTAAGGAGGACACTGCCGGTCAGGAAGCGGGAGACTTCTTTTTGGGTTTCCTGCCGTTTTGGGGACCTATGGTCAATAGTAGGAACCTGAGACAGCTGACTCGTGTGGTTGAATCCACTGTCAATGTAACGGCTGGTGCCCTTGGTAATCTGACAGCTGAGCTCCAAGCGGATCGCCTTATGACTTTACAGAACCGCATGGTTCTAGACGTTATTCTTGCAGACCGCGGTGGGGTATGCAAGGTCATCCAATCCAGTTGCTGCATTTTCATACCAGATAATGCTCCAACAGTGTATCAAGCCATCTCCAAACTCCATAAAATATCTGAATCCATACACGTGGATAAGGGAGACTGGTCACTGGTGGGGTGGTTCTGGGAATTGATATCCGCCTGGGGTTGGAAAGTTCTGATGGTCATTGGAATGATCTTAGCCATTCTTTTCCTGTTCTGTCTGTGCATACAGTGTGCTCCTGCGGTATGTGGCCTCTGTGCTCCCTTATGTGTAAGGAAACCTGTATCGAGGGACGAGCTAAGTAATAGGATGATGCTACAGCAACATCTCCATGACTTTGTGAACATTGACCTAGACTCGGATTAAGATGAGTATAGTGATTGCCTATGTAAGGGCAAAAGGAGGGTCTGTCGTACTTTAATCTCTGTGACCGCGTAGGGAACAGGGCCCTACCCCTGTCTATCTTGGTATTAGCAAATCGCAAATGGTAAATGCGGCATGTACAAGTGCTTTATATATCGTTCTAGCTATGAATGCACTGTGTACACGTCATTCTGCTTCACTACGCGGGTTCCATTTTGGAAGCAGTGGCCATCTTGTCATTGCCCTCACATAGGCTATGATGGAGTAAATACGGGCCTCACAGTACATGGGCTTTTCCTCTGACTTCTCTGTGACCTGGGCAGCTGGCTCTGCTGCCCCAGGTCAAACCGGTCTCACGAGCTCCCCTTCCTCCGTCCACCTGTGATTAGCATCAGGGCTTGACCCATCATAAAACCCTTTCATTCTATACAATCCCCCGGCTAATCTCTTCCACACCTGCTTGTTCCTGCTTTATGACTTGTTTCCCAAAACAGGAGATGCTCATGTTTATTGGGGGGTCTATTGACATCAAATGTGGGATCTGAACCTTACTGTGTAAATCATTGTGGGCTGGCCGAACTGGAATGTGGGATGGTCATCATGACTCTGCTTTTTCGTTTGTAATGTATACTTATAATGGCCATATCGTAAACCAAGGAATGTGTGCCTGGAGCATGATATTTTGTACTTAAGGAGAAGCCCGTTCCTATGATTTTCACCAGTCTCCTGAGAACATACACGCTGTTGTACTTCTAGGATACCTGTAATTGGTCTGCAGCCAATAAATGAATCTTTGACTTCACCCAGAAGACTCTGTGTTTCTGTAGGTCTGGAACAGGGTGAACCCAGAAGTCATAGGGTATGTGCCCCTGCACCGCTGGGTCTAAATTACCCAGTACTTCACACCCTTCTACTTCATGACAGGTTATCACCCCGTTGCATTCCAATTCAGATAACATCCTTCCAGGAAGAATTACCAGCAGTATCAGAAAAGATTAAACAGTTACAACAATTTCAGGAGAAGGCTAGAAATTTCCTGGCGAAAAGTAAAATCAATACTAAGGAAAAGACAGACAAACACAGACAAACATAGAACTCCTGAACCTCCTTACAAGGTTGGAGATTTGGTCTGGCTATCTACACGATACATCCAAATGGATAGACCCAGAAAGTTACAACACTGTTTTATTGGGCCTTTTCCAATTGAAAAAATCTTAAACCCAGTCTCCATCCGATTATCACTACCAGCAGAATACCCCATCCACCCAGTTGTTCATGTCTCATTGTTAAAGCCCCACCATCCAGGAACCAGAAAGGATAATCCCCCTCCCCCAGTCATTATTAATGACCATCTAGAATATGAAGTAAACAAGATCCTTGACTCTAAAAGAGTAAATAAGAAATTATATTATCTAATTGATTGGAAAGGGTATGATATTGCTGAAAGGTCTTGGGAACCGGCATCTCATGTATACGGTCCTAGACTGGTCAGACTCTTTCACATTCATCATCCTAACAAACCGTGACCTATTAGACAACCTTTGCGGGAGAGAACTGTCACGGTCACTAGCACATTCGGCTAATGTAATTTCCCTTGGTACTGTATCCATCATTTTAAATGAATCAATAATTTCCTGCAAACCTTAAATTATGCTAGACAATGTTTAAAGGGATGTGCTTGATATGTTTACTTATGTTTGTCTTTGTATGTGGATTTAACAAAAGTTTGTAATAGTTTCCTTCCACAAGAATATCCAAAAACGTGTTAACTGACTAAATCACCCACACGTTATTGACATTAGCATACACGAGGCTTTGGGAGCTTTTACAAGTTAAATCATCCACACGTTGCTGACATTAGCATACACGAGGCCTTGGGAGCTGTTAGAAACTGCACGCGTACATGGAAACCGGCAATTATCTCCTTTCACGTGTCTTTAACAGGAGGCACACTCACGCGGCATACGCGAGCTGTAAAATCCTATTTAAACCACTTGCGTTCTCAGTTTAACGCTTGGTCTCGTCTTTGAGAACCCTCACCTGTGCTCCTCGATCCTGGAACTTCGCGTTTTCAGCATCCCAGTGCCTGCAGAGTTCTTCACTTCCTCCCGGCGATCTTCGGTCTCGTTGGGACATCTCAGCAGCATTATTCCTTCCGGTGTTCTTGCTCTGCAGAGCTTTCCTCACCTTTCCTAACCCCTGGACCTTCTTTCCGCTTCCGGATCTTCGTCTCTGGAAGAATGAAAACAAATAACAGATAAGTGGCTCACAATACAGAAACACAATGGTGAGTCTTTCTTTTAACATTTTAAAAAGCGCAAGACTTTTTCTGAATTCATCAACCGGAGCTTGGGCATTTGCTAATGAACAATTTCAATGGAATAACAAACTTTTGTTATTTAAGCACCAAGACTGGTTTGAATATTAGGACATCATTAGAGTTACTTGTGGTAAGAAGAATTACCACAAATCAAAGGTAACAACGCTTTTGGTTCAAGGAAAGAATTCAGATGTACATTTCTTGACCTCAGGAAATATTCCTTGATTGTTATCGCTATTCTTCTTATTTTTGCAGGACAAGAGAATAAATAATGAACATAGAGAATACTTACCTGTTAGAGGAAAAGGTTAATAAGTAATAGGTAATAATTTAAATTTTAAGGAAAGACTGTTTAAGTGCAAATCTTGAGTAGATGTAAATCTTGAAATATTTCTACTGTATGGTTTACTGTTTAGGTAATCGTGATAACATTCAAACAGCAATGTTTAAGTCGTGCTGAGGTGCCAAGTCGTGCTAAGGTCCCAAGACGAAAAGGTGCCAGCAGACAACACTTAAGAAAGAATCTCTCTTGTCTTTTTGATTCCCATTCCCCTTTCCCCTTGGGAGCCTTTCAGTCATCAGAGTTTATATAATCTCTGTTGCTTGGGTGACTCCTGGAGGGATAGCGATTCGTTCATCCTTCAAAGAAGAAACGGGAGTTCAGGTGAGTGGTTTGCATGCCACGACAGATGGGCTGGCAGAGCACATTCAGCTCCACTTCAAGGGTCCAGGACTAGAGTAGCACCACTTGGCATGGTAGAACTCACAGATGTCGGAGTCCAGGTGCTAAATTCAAGGTTGTTGGAGCCTTCTGTGCCTGATGCTCCAGCCAGGAGGTAAGCCAACCAGCCCTTGGAGTCACTTTGGGGTCCTATGTTCAACAGATGGAGGTCCAGTCCTTCTCAACCAGGTACAAGGTCATCAGGTGGCAGGTAAGCACACCAGGGCAACAGTCCTTCAGAGCAGCAGTCCAGCAGAGTGGCAGTCCTTTCAGAAGCACAGCAATCCCTCTTCTTGGCAAAGTATCCACAGGTCCAGAAGTGTACTGAAGAGTTGCTGTGTGGGGTCCAATATTTATACCTGGCCCTTCCTTTGAAGTGGGCGAAGCTTCTAGAGGTTTCCACTTTGAAGTCCCCAGGCATTCTGCCTTCCTTGCCCTGGCTCCAGACTAACTACAGGGGGTATGCCGCCCTTTGGGTGGAGGCAGGACAGAGCCTATTCAAGTGTAAGTAGTGCTGTGCCCAGCTCCACCCTCCCATCCTTCCAGTGATGGACCATCCAGGCACACCTACGCTCCCTATTGTGTGTGGCTGTCTAGAAGGAATACACAAAATCCAACTGTCGGCTAAACCCAGTCATGTGACCCACAGACAGGCTGCAGGCCATATATGGCTAAGGCAGCAAAGTGCCAACATTCAGCAAGTGGCATTTTTAGATTTGTAATTTAAAATCCGACTTTACCATTACAGTGGATTTCTCATTACAATTTCAAAGCCACCAAACATGAACTGGTTACCTGCTCCCATTTGGAAATTATCACTTAGTAAATGTAATAAGGTAAGTCCAGTGTTAGCCTATGGGATACGTAGGCCTTGCAGTTGTAAAACACACATTTAATAGTTTTTAACCACTTGTTCCTGCAAAACTAAAAAGTACATGTACCTCTTTTTAAATAAAGCAAACACAAGGAGATGGTGGATGGAGGGCTGAAACTTTTCAGACACTCACCCCCAGTCACAGATCTGGGTTGAATCCATCATAGTTTTTTAGCTCACTTCGCCACCTCAGTTCAGACCCAACTATATGCAAATCAACCTTTACCCTGTGCCTCATGGGAACAGTCCAGCCCAAAATGCCAAGCCCGCTCTTCCCTGAACCAGAAACAAGCATCCTGGGACCGGGATCGGTGTAACACCCCTCATCAGCCAGGCTAGCTTAAATCCAGTGGCAAAGTGAGCAAGGGAGCAAGGGAGCCACGTCTGGGTGAACAAAGCAAACACAAGGAGATGATGGACGGAACGCTGAAACTTTTCAGACACTCACCCCCAGTCACAGATCTGGGTTGAATCCATGATCGTTCTTTGGCTCACTTTGCCACAGACTCAGCTATATACAAATCAGTCTTGACCCTGTGCCTCATGAGAACAGTCCAGCCCGAACTGCCAAGCCAGGTCATCCCTGGACCGGAAACAAGCATCCTGGGAACAGTTTGAGGGAAACACCCCTCATCTGCCAGGCTAGCTTGAATCCAGAGGCAAAGTGAGCAAGGGACCCACGTCTGGGCATACCCTGCCAACTTAGGGCGAACAAAGCAAACACTAGGAGATGATGGACGGAGCGCTGAAACTTTTCAGACACTCACCCCCAGTCACAGATCTTTTTAAATACATTGCACCCTGCCCTCTGGGCTGTCCATGGCCTACCCTAAGGGTGACTTGCATGTACTGAAAAGGAAGGTTAAGGTCTGGCAAAAGGTTTATTTTGCTATGTCAACATGGCAGTTTAAAACAATTGCACACACAGGCTGCAATGGCAGATCTGAGACATGTTTAAAGTGCTACTTAAGTGGGTGCTAGAATCAGTGCTGCATGCCCACTTTTGGCATTTAATTTACAGGCCCTGGGCACAGGTGGTGCCTGCCACTATACTAGAGACTTAGAAGTAAATTAAATATGTCAATTGGGTATAAGCCAATCGTAGCATGTTTTAGGGAGAGAGCACAAGAACTTTAGCACTGGTTAACAGTAGTAACATTTGCAAAGTCTTAAATCCAGCAAAAATAAAGTCAGCAAACCAGAAGGGCTGAAGGCAAAATGTTTTGAGGAAAACCACACCAAGGATGCCTGGTCTAACACATACCCTCTCTGTTATGTTATGTATATTAGTAAAGCTCACTATCACCCGTGAGAGTATCTTGGCGCTGAGCAGGTGTGTGTGCCTAGCCCTGCGTATGATAGGTTGGTTAATTGAAATGACAGGCCTTAATTCAAGAAAAGAGGATGAGGCTCTGATGTGAAGT
Organism: Triturus cristatus; assembly: GCF_964204655.1. Taxonomy (NCBI): domain Eukaryota; kingdom Metazoa; phylum Chordata; class Amphibia; order Caudata; family Salamandridae; genus Triturus; species Triturus cristatus. The sequence goes on along the minus strand of NC_140590.1, from coordinate 911,387,057 downwards.
GGGAGGTAGTTTCACGCTTTAGGAGCTACGTAAGAGAATGCATGTCTTACTGATCTGGTTCTGTAAATGTGTTGGATGTCTGTGAGCAGGAGTGTAATGTGAGTTCTGTATGGGAGGTTGAAGATGATTCTGGCTGGCAAGTTTCGGATGGTTTGTAGTCTTCTAGTGAGTTACTTGTTGATCCCCATAGTCCAACTTGCTGATGACTGTGTGAGTGACAGTTTATCTGTTGTTGCTTGGGAGCCCTCTGAAAATCTTCCTCAACATCTTCAGGCTGTGAAAGGAGGATGCAGTTATGACGTTGACTTGTGAGATCATGTCAAGTTTGCTGTCGATGAGTATTGCGAGGTTCCTGGTGTGGGCTCTAGGTGTGGGTTTGAGTTCAGTCGGCCACCAGTTGGAGTCCCATGGTAAGGTGTTCTAGATGACGATCACTTCTTCTGACTTGCCGATGTTGAGCTTGTGACTGCTGGCTTTCATCCAGTTAGCAACTTTGGATATTCAGGCACTAAATTTGTTTCTTTAGTTGAGGCTCTTGTCCGGGAGGGAGAGTATAAGTTGTGCGTCATCTGCAGAGAGGATGTAGATTTTGTGTGTGCAGATGACATTATCTAGAGGGATCATGTATGCATTGAAGAGGATGCGGCTGAGTGATGAGCCTTGAGGCACTCCGTAGATGATCTTTGGAGCATTTGAGGAGTAAGGTGCCAGACTGACATCTTGTGTTCTCTCCATTAATAAGCAGCAGATTCAGCGAAGAGTGGATCCTTGCATGCCAATCTTATGCAGGCGCCTGATGAGGGTGGGGTGTAAGGCTGTGTCAAATTCTGCAGAAAGGTCCAGGAGAATGAGGGCTGTCATATCTTCTCTATCAAGGATCATGCAGATATCGTTTGTGGCGGCAATGAGTTTCTGTACTGTGGTTGTGCCTGAATCCAGACAGCGTGGTGTTGAGGAGCTGAACTGTGGAAGTGGGTCTCTGTAGTGCTGACATACCTCGATGGCTACTCAGTGTCATTGGAGTCCGGATATGGCTCAAACAGGCTTTGGTTGCTGCAAGGGGTCCTGTACCCCGCATATTGATGCTGTGTAACACCGGTTATCTTCTCACTTGGTGGAGAGACAGATATGACCTTCTGGAGCACAGTGAAGGCTACTCATTTCTAGAGTGACTACTACTCATATATGATCACTTCCTGTGGTAAGTGGGCATAACCCTGACCCAGTGAACCTAATTCCACCAACAACCAAGATGGTGGGGTTCTAGTTTTCGTGTTCACATCAGGTAGTCCACATTAGAGGTGGAACAGGCCTGATAGTGATCACGCCTCCTGACTAGCTAATATTCACATCTGTCTAGGTGCCAATTTCGCCTGGGGCAAGTGGTGGCATTTCCACTGCCTGGGGGAAGCCTGGGTCACATATCAAAGGCAGTAGAGGCCTTTGAAGCCTTCTGTCTTGGTATGCTGTTTATTAGCCATCCTGCTTGGAGTAGGTGACAACGCCTCCAGCTGGAGCAGGCATTGTTTCTGCCCTCAGGGAGCATGGGCTCTCACCTGCAGGGGTCCAGAAACCTGTTTGTAGTGGCAGGCTGGTCTACACCAGTCAGCCAGCACACTCGAGGTTGGTATATTTTCAGGAGGGGCCTCTAAGGTATCCTATGGGTGTATGTATTAATAGATCCACCACTGGAATCAGTGCAAGCTTATTAATATGAGATATTTGATACCAAACATCTTTAGTTTTAGTGAAGTCATCATGTAGCTGGGGAACTCGTAATCACCAATGCCCAGTACATATACACAAGATGGCTTCCCTGTTAGCTGCAATGTCCAAGAATTGACATGGACATGCAGATATGCCCTCACGTAATATAATGCACCCTGCATTAGGGCTGGAAGGCCTGCTATAGGGGTGACTTACATATATTGCATGCAGTGTCTTCAGATATGGTACATTGGAGGTGGGCCATGTTGTGTCTTCACTTTTGTCTGCACCATGTCACGCAGTCTGCAATGGCAGTTTGCATGAGTGTGGTGAGGGGTCCCTTAGAGTGGCACAATACATGCTGCAGCCCTTAGGGACCCTCTTTAGCATTCATGCCCTAGGTACCAGCGGTACTACTTACAGGGGGTGCTAAAGGTATTGCCAATTGGGTGGACAATTGTAAACTTTTTGGGAAAGAGACATGGCACTGGGCACCTGGATAGCAGGAACCCATTTCACTTCTGTCAAAATTGTATCATTTACCAGGCAAAACGCGGGTGTGACCATGTCCAAAAGGGGCATTTTCCTATACTCTTCAGTACACTTCTGAACTTGTGGATACTCTGCCAGAAAGAAGGACTGCTCTGCTGCTACAAGGACTGCTGCGCTAAAGGAACTGCTGCCCTGCTGTGCTGACCTGCTGACCTCTTACCTGGGGAAGAAGAACTAGACCTGCAACTCCATCCTGAGCCCCAGAGTTCCTCAAAGGGCCAGTCTGCTGGTCTCTTGATCTGAGCTTCAGGGACAAAAAAGGCTCCTCAGCAGCTCCTGGTCCTGTCTTTAGTGAGTTCCTGACCCAGAAGTTGTGCCCTTCAGGTCCTGGACCCTTGGTGTGGCTCACAGGCTCTTTAAATCAAGCTTCTCTGGCCGTTCGCACCGGAACAATGTTTATTACGACAAAAATCAGTGTGAGCCACTACTAGCTTGTCTCCGCACAGCAGCCGTGTCAGCCCACGGAGGACAACTAATGTGAAGCTCCAGCCCACCCGTTTACAATGCCCAGCTTGCTCTTCGTGCATCGCTGACCACCACCTGCAATGCTCTCCTTGCTCCCTGCGGCCCTCTCCTATGGGAACGGGGCTCTTGGCACAAATCTTTAGAAGGTAAACCTTCACAGGGACTAATCTGGGACTGTGTCAGACCTGTGCTCCATCACAGTTGTATGCAAAAAAGATAGGTACGGAGGAATCAATATCTTATTTTATTTTATCATAGGGAACAATCAATTACCCTATCATCAGTGAAAAATTCTATAAGAATACATTTATCAAAGTTAATTCAAAACACACATATGCCATGGGACTGATCTTTGAAGATAAATCATTATGAAAATTCATTAACACAAAAACATACAAAAATACATGTATATAAACATAAACAACACAAACAATTATAAATTGAAATCTACGCTGCCAATACCCACATTTTTTTTATAACTAGTGTTCACACACTTAATCTGGGTGATACACTCAGAGGTAGTCTACTAAGCACATAGGGGCAGATTTATGAGGCCCTTGCGCCTCATTTACGCCGCCGTTGCGTCACTTTTGTGACGCAGCGGCGGCGCAAATCCTGCGCCATGCTGCGGGGTATTTACAACGTGACGCATCTGGGAGATGCGTCACGTTGTAAAGCCCTGCGCCAGCAGTAGGCGTACCTGTGCAGGGGGAACGTTCCGTCGCAGGAACGCCTCCTAAAAGTGGCTGAGTGAAATCTACAAGATTTCAGTCAGTCACTTTTGAGCCCATGCTGCGTCAAAACCCTGCGCCTGCTTGAAGCAGGCGTAAGGATTGACGCAGCATTGTGAAGATAGGTCCCCCCAAAGCATTGCTGGAGCTGCGTCGCACTTGCGACGCAATTCCAGCAATGCGCCACTTTTACGGCACAGATGCGTCACGCATCTGTGCCGTTTTTGCCCCATGGTGCGCCGCATTGTAAATGCGGCGCATCCATGGTGGCGGAGCTGTGGCGCACATTAACTGGCACATCCCTGCTGATATGCAGGGATGCGCCAGTTATTATAAATCTGCCCCATAAGGTATAACACCTCTATACCCTTTGCTCTATTGTGCTTTAACAATTAAGTTTACACTTTTAGTTTTAATAGAGACTCCTCTACAAAGAAATGTCCACGCAGAAGCGTTTCAGCCTTCAATTTCTTCTTGGCCTCCTCAGGACAAGGGCAATGGAACCAGTCGAAATAAATACATAAAATATATATATATTACCATGAACATTTATCCCAATAATTATACAGAGCATGCTGGGTCTCTATTCTGCTACAAAAGAATAATAGAATAGTGCACCTCAAAACCAACCAAAAACGATAGTGATAATAAAATATAAACCCAATCCATGTTGAAACAAGCATTGGCATAGCCAATAGGTCTCGCCTTTGGGGCCTTATAAGTGTTTAACCATGCAACAGTTAATGTTGTTGCACCAAGGATATTGTGCTGCATAACTAAATACTTATAAGGTCCCAAAAGCTTTGGCTAGTTACATAAAAGTATTTATCAAGTTCAGGTCTTCGGCATCTTCCCTAAACATATTTGTGGCGCCCTTTCTTTTCATAAACGTACCACCAATCCCTAACAGTGGACTAAATATGTTGTGTTTCCATCCTAACTTACCAAACCAGACACTAATCATTCTAGCAGCAAATAAGGGATCATTGTTTTGTGCAGCCGGGAAAACACACATTGGCAGAAATATATCATCTTCAGAACAGAAATAGGACACCAATTAGAGGTCCAATTTATAAATGTCACTAAATGAACAAACAACCAGTATTCTTTAATTATAAAGGCAGGTTTGCTTCTTTAAACATGAACATGCATGTTTTGGTAGATACCATACCATTTAAAGACAGAGGCCTGAGTTGCATTCCGATTTCATTAGTGGCCCTCAGACCCACACAGAGTCAAGCATACCAAAGCATTTAAACCTTAATTTGTCATTTATAATCAATAAACTCATGTATTTCTTTTGGTTGCCAACAGTCTGAGTCTCTATATGACAAAAGCGCTTCTCAGACACGTCTGTTGTCGTACTTTAAAAACAGTAGTTGTTTTTTCTGTCCACCAATGTACCCGAGGCATGGCTGTGTACTCTTTCGGCAGTGCTGTGCTACTTCAGAAGAATTCGTCTTCCTGCGCTGTGTCTACAGCTGCCAAATCATTCACCAGAATAACATCAGAAACGATCCCCCACAGCACTGCCCCAACCCACCCCACCCCACACCAGCCCTGCAAAGAGACGAACATCCCGCCATCCGGCCGGTGTGTACGCGCCTCCACCCCTCCACCGTTCTCTGGGACTCATTCATCTGGACATTCGAGCTGGATGGGACCTGCTGCCGCAGTGCCGTGAACGATCAAGTGACACGACACGTGGGTAAGGTCTTTCAGTGGAAGCAATGTTGTTTCCAAAATCATATACCAGCAGAATTCGTAAGATTTTGTTTCCCGGTTGACTTAAACGCTTTAAAATGTTTGTACATCACAAGACGAAAGTCTAAAAACTAGCAACCAGACTCAACTGCCGTTGAAATGTAAATATTACACTACAAAAGAATGAAATAGCTTCCGGCTGTGTGTTTAACTTGTACACAACGCGAAGTCATGCACAACCCACTTCTTCCAGAGAAGAAAACACAAGAGGCGTGTTGCTTCGCACCATGTACCAACAGAAGAGAAGTACACACTCATACAGCTAAGACGGCCGGAACATGGATCAAATAAATGATGGCTCATCCCAAATAGGGATCAGACGAAAACATTTTTTTACTCATGGGGACATATAAAGATTGCGCGGTGTATATAAACATATAGAGCACAGTATACAAGGAGAGGCACAGAATTAAGTGCTTCGACGCCTCGTCAGGGGTAGTAAGCACTACATAAATACAATTACAATGCGATGGCGCCACCCTGCTATAGTGTGAAGTCGTCTGTGCTCCTGTCATTCAAAAGGCAATGGAGCATGTCATTTGAGCCCACCACAGGGGTATGAATTTTGGCACTGCCCAGAACACTCCTGCTCTGTGATGCCAACGGACCATGAAGTCACATCTGCATGGCAGGACTATATTCGTGAGCTGTGCACAGTTGCCACCACCTATGAGGCGTATTATTCTCCTCGTGTTTTCTCTTCTAGCTCGGCCCGCAAACCCTCGCCTTTGCCCACACGTGCACTCCCTCTTCGCACCTGCATCCCGTATGCCCTCAAAGTCGTGCCCCCTTTTTCACAACGAATGCCACTATCTCACACACACCCTTTACCCGTAATGGCACAATCTGATTGCGCCGCACTTGCCTGGCGCTGGGAGCACGTACGATTTCGCCACTACCCCACTTCTCTAAGAAGTGGTCCACGCTGCCACGGTGGTTCCGTTTACTCTTGGACCCGGGGGGTGTGTCAGCCTCTACAGCTGCCCGGTGCTCATGTCAAGGAGCTCCTCAGTGTACAGCACACTGGTATAGCGCACTCCACTATCAACCGCCTCAGCCCTGCCACAGCTCATCGGTCATAGCTCAGCACATTACTGCTGGAGGTTAACGCCGGCCGGACTCAACCAATACAAATACATAGGGGTGGTGCACTGAATCGAAAACTACAAAAAGGCTGGAAGAGAATGACGCTGCCACCTGTCTTCTCTGTAGTTCGTTTCTCTGTCGTAAAAACAGAATCAAAGCATATTCGGCTGCCTCCGTGCAATAACAAGGACTTTAGGGGAGCGTTTGAATGTTTACACCCCTGGAACCAGTTTCTTAGTCCAGCCCGCGGTGCTTCCCATTCTGGAACGCAAACACTTCGTCCTAGCAACGGCAGAGGAAACGCCAACCTTCACAAAACAAGCACAAGCGCGCGCCTGCCTCACGTGGCAGCAGGGGGAGGGAGAGAGGAGGGGGCCTGCGTGATTCCCTTGCGGGAGCGAACAGCAAGGCGCGATAATTGATAACATATGGCGCCAGCTGCTCGCTCCTGCAAGTGAATCGCCAGACGTACACGTGTTGCCATTGAAAGCAATGCAACGCATGCACGTTTTTGGGCGAGAAAGGGAACCGATGGCTAAAGGTCTCTTTCCTATGCAGCGCATGCGCGCTGCGTAGGCGAGACCTAAAAATATAATAATGAAGAGCTTTGTGAAAAAAGGAATGACTACCATTCAGTCTGCCAGCGTGACTCAGAAAGCATAACATAATGCGTGCACCCATGAAAAACCATATGTAGAGAACCAGAATTTGTGAATGTCCAAAATGCATCGCATACCACTCACGTAAAAAATCGTGTGTCGGTACGATTTACGCAACCATCTTCCTTAAAGGAGAAACTCCTTGAATCCAAAACCAAGGGTTGAGCCTCAACCCGCGGTACAATCACCTACAAATAATAAACAATACGGCCTGATATTTAGAACACTCTCCTCTGTTATTTAAATTACGTACTCATGGCCTGTATGTCTGTGCACGCAGACCAATCAGCACATACCTCTCTCACTTGTGGATATCTAATCCTTACGGGCCCTCGTGTGCCTCGTCCAGACACTGTTTCGCTGTAAGTGGAATGAAACAACCTGTCACTATACTTATTGCGAAAGGAAAAAACGGTACTTGCGCAACCATGACAGTAAAATACCATCCATCTCACTTTATTTACAGAGTGGTCTATCTCAGCAATAACTCCATCGGTCCTCCTCAACAACGTATCAGCGTGTGCCCCACTGAAACGTGAAGAGAGCACTGCTTTATGGGAGGCCGGCAGGTGTGTCAATGACGTGAGGACGTAAACGAGATCGCGCAATAACAACAATCCACATCATTATAGACTTAGCAAAAAAGGTCACTTTATTAAGACAGGTAAACAGATAAAATTCCTTCTTAAAGCAAAATCTTGCTATGACGAAAATCCACATTGACATTATGTTTCAAAACATTTATCATAATATAACCAAAATATTCCCAACAAGCCTTACATAAAAATACCCCATGTACTTGCACAAATCCCATAATTTCCTTTTCCCTTCTTATATTTTCCTAACAAGCTTTCCGTTCACCCTCCCCCCACCCCAGAGGGAAAGGATAAGCCCGCTCCAGACTATCCAAAGCCCCCCAAAAAGAGCCAACCAGGAAAACCAAAGAGTTTTCCTGGGCCCATCCTTATGAAAAAACTGTGGAAAAAACAACTCTACTTTGAATTTTTGTCACACCAAAGATTCTCATTCCAAAATCCCGCCAATAAATCCCTAAACGCCATCAAATAATATGCTTGACCTATTTGGGATAAATGTACCCCATCCTCCCTAAAAAGATGTTTCTCAACACTTGTGATGTTTTCATGTGTCAAGACCATATTACCCATTGCAGGACAGAAATTTTTCATTGCACGATTTAGCTTTCTGCGAGCCTTCTCCATCGCAGTGTGATTGCGAGCTCCCCTCCAGTGATGCCTGTAAATAAATTCTGTCCATACTAGTGATACACTCACCCAGTTGTTCTTTATCACTAAGTCCAATTTCATTTGTTTTAAGAGGTATAACCCTGACAATGGTACAAGATTGTTTTCACCTAAATGAATGATCAATAAATCCGGAAAACCTCTTTCAGATGATAATTTGAACAGGAGGGGAAACAAATCTTCCCACCTCATCCCACCTTTCCCTTTCCAGAGGACTTCGTGGCCTTTGCTGGGAAGTACAAGCCGTAAATCTGGCGCTCTGCAAATATGGCTGACCATTTAACGAAGGAGTGGCCTACAATCCATGTACGCATTTTCATCGATAAAGAACCTTTAACTCGACCTAAGGTGGAAAAAACAAAATTAGACTGCAGCCCTGTAATATAAAGTTGTTATTTATTTTCTGATATAACGAGAGCAACAAGCAGATTTCCACCTACTAATCCTTTTAATGTCCACCCAACCCCAACCCAACCTGGACGCTTCAGTAGCAGCCCCAAATCGGAAAGAGTGAGTCCCAAACAGTAAGGGGTTTTTCCCAACCAAGGTCACTGGCAATCTTTTCCCCATTGCGATGCCGAAATATAGCCCCATGTTGAAAATCAGGTGAACTTGTGAATGACTCCCATTCCCCAAGAGGGCAACATTCCTGTACACCACTACCGCTTAAATGAATCCATCTGCCCTTGCCCAATTGATCGGTTTTTGATTTCTTCAGCAAAATCCTCAATGTCCCTTGTTGAAAATGAATGTCACTAGTCTGAATGCCCAACTGATCCCTCAATCCCAACAATTCTGAAACTCTAAAAGCCCCAAAAAATAACCATATCATACAAAGCCTGAAACGAGCAACCTCCCACCTATCATAACAACAAATGGTAATTGTGCCAACAACTGTTGCAAAAGAACAAAAGTAATTGGTTCTCGCAAATGCAAAGAATGTGCTCGTTCCCTACTAAAACCTTTCAACATTCGACGCAACAAAACACCCCCCCCCATGTCTTGACACCACAATAACTGTCCATAAAAAGAAATACCAGCCAGTTTCCCAGAAATGGTTGTGTGAGACAACCCTTTGTTCATCAAATACAAAACAAACTGTAAAATGAATCCATTGTTACCAACTGGAGTCCCTGTAAGGTTTTGAGATTTAGCGTAACTTAAAAATTCAGACCAGGCCTGTAGATAACTGCGTCTGGTGGAGAATAGACATTTCGACCAAATCGATGATCCTCAATCCCCCAGCACCCAGATGTCTTGTGGAATCGCAGTTTTGAAGTTGTCCACCCTTGGCGCCAAAATGCGGAATTTCTGTCAATTGAAGCGAGACAATGCGTCTGCAATTGAATTATTAATGCCTGGAATGTGCCTTGCTCTGAAAACAATATTTAGTTTGAGACTATGTAGCATGAAAGATCTCAAAAGGCGCAAAACCCGTAAGTCCTTCGCTTTTTGTTTATTAATAAGTTCAACAACAGACATATTGTCTATATGAAACAGCACACATCTGTCTCGGAATTCCTCACCCCAGACTAGCAAGGCTACTATGAGAGGAAACATTTCGAGAAAAGCAATACTGCGTCCTTGCTGGAGCCAATGATGAGGCCATTTCTCTGCACACCAGCGATCTTCCGAGAACAGGCCAAAACCATGAGCCCCAGAAGCATCTGAAAATATCGCAATTTGCCATATAGTGTTATCTTCAACAAAAAAGAGAGAAACTCCATTGAAATCAACAGGTCTTCTTTGATGGCTTTAGTAATTATTATCCTATGATGAGGGAGGTATGCTCCTGACATTGCCATTCCCAACCTTCTGCAAAAAGTTCTGCCAGCCCTGACCACTCGACAGGCAAAATTTAGATAGCCCAACAAACGTTGAACCTGCCTGAGTTCGATTTTATCCTTATCTATAACCTCCAACAAAAAAGACCTGATTTCACCCACATTTGCAGCTGGCAAACGAGCCATCATAGCTTCAGTGTCAATCTCTATGCCCAAAAAAGTAAGTTTGGTACAAGGACCTTCAGTTTTCTCTGGAGCCAGCGGAACACCGAACTCCTCAGCCATGTCTTGAAAAATGCCTAAAACTCTGCGACACTGGTCTAAATGTGCCTCTCCAATGAACATAACATCGTCTAGATAGTGACAAACATATTTGTGACTACTTCTCTGCACAAAGCACCAGTGCATAAAAGTGCTAAAAGTTTCAAACAGAGCACAGGACACTGAACAACCCATAGGGAGCACTCTGTCGTCATAAAATGCTCCATTAAAGAACATTCCTAAGAGCTCAAAATCCGATGGGTGAATAGGTAGTAAACGAAACGCAGACTGAATGTCACATTTCGCTAGTTCAGCACCAGTCCCAACAAACAGCACCAATCTTAAAGCGTCATCGACAGAAGCATATGAGACGTTAGAGTCAGTAGGGGAGATGAAATCATTAATCGATTGGCCCTCCGGCCACGATAAATGATGAATTAATCTGAATTCTCCTGCCAATTTCTTGGGAACTACGCCCAACGGGGATACGATAAAATTTTGTAAAGGACACTGACTAAAAGGACCCGCTATCCTCCCAGCTTTTAACTCCCCATCCAATTTCTTTTGGACAATATGTGGTAATTCTTTGACTGATTTTAAGTTATCTGCCCAACGATGATAGTGTGGCCCTTGGTAACCTATCTTGAAACCCTCATTAAAACCCCAGAATAATTTAGAAGCAGCTTCTGAATCTGGATACACCTCCAACCATGGTATCAGTAACTGCAAATTAATTGGGGTATGAGCCCTTTGGTATAAATTGATGAACTGTTCCTCTGCTTCTTTGGACACTCCCTTGATCCCCGAAATTCTGGTTCGTGAACATTGTGTAATGGCATGCTTCCCTTCACATTGGGAACATTCATGCTTGAACCTGCAAAATTGCCTGGTGCATACGCCTCGGTTAAAATTCCAACAGGCGCCTGCTGTAGGCAATTGTCCCCTACCGAAAACACCCGCCCCGATTTGGGCGGGGCGAGGCAGAAAGGGCCGATACGTTATTGGCAGACCACTTGCAGTATGTATCGTCGCAGGTGGCTGAGTAGAGGACATCCACTGTAACCAAAGTTCTTGATCCACTTGGCCCCAAGGTTTGTCATTAAAAATACTGACTCTTGCACTAAATTCTTCATCATAATTGAGCCATGCATAGCCTCCAAATTGTAAATGTGCTCTACGAATTATATCCATGTATTTAAACATCGCTACTGCCCTGTCTTGGTGTCTCTCACAATACACGCTTGCATATATTCAATATGCAGCGGTCCAATTCTCAATATTCTTAGGTACTCTGGGGCGTCTGGAGAGTTCCCATTCTTCCTCTTTGGACCCCTCCCTAGCATGAATGTCTCTATGAAGGAGTTTGAAAACATCAACAAATTCATGTTGCCAAATTTTTTGCTTTGTTTTTTCAGAAAGATGCATCCCCAAAGGCATAGCTAGACCCATGTAAGGAAGCTTTTTATGGCTGTTAATAGTATCTGAAACCTGCCCAAAACTGGAATTGGCAACCTCCGAAACCTCTTTGTCTTGACCTAAAGTTTTGTTAGACCCTGTAACAGTACTAGAAACAGGTGGCTGATTCGTTACATTCACTATACCCTCACTTTTCTCCATACTCAAAGGCTCATTTACATGTAAATCACTAACACCCACAGAAACAGAATTATGCTTGCCCGTCAAAGGTTGTGACCAAGCAGCCCACCAATGAGGCTTACCTGACGTTAACTGAGCAGCACGCTTTTGGAATTCCTGAGGATCATCGTGACGACGATGTCCGTGACGCAGTTCTTGACCTGTCGCACTGTCCGCACTTGACCTCTGTAACATACTAGCAGAATTGATTGTCCCCGGACCCCCTTTTGACAAAACATGATCATATCTCAAAGTATATGCATTGCCATCCAAATCCTCCATAAATACCCTTTCGTTTGCATTGTCTTCCATAGTCCCTTGATCACAATGATCATCCGAATATTCAAAAACATAATTGTTAGTACCTGGCATTTCACCATACCCTACCCCACCGTCATAAGTTGCCCAATAAGTCACAGGCCTCCACTCAGAGAGCCCGGCCGCAATACCAAAATCCGCACCTGATCCGTCTTGTGAAGAAGATACCTTACTAAAAGCCGCAACCTGCTTTGCATTCGCCATTCTGGAAAAACCAGACTCTGCCTGAGATACTGTGTGAGATGTAGACTTTTCGCCGCTCTTGCCAGAAGCCGTTGTTAACTTACCCATACCAGGAGCCTGGCCAAAGCCTTCAACTTCGGACGATGAAGGAGCGAAATGTTCAACCCAAACCCACTGTCCACATTGTGGCCAAACGACTAGTCAAATGCAACCTGAGGATGAGAAGGAGGGGGGCGAGATTCCAGAAAAATTGATACATTGCCTGACACATTACCAAAATAATGTAAATGTGAATGATCCTGTTCAATGAGGGGCCACTCATTAACATCATTTACAATCTCAGTGACATTCTCATCCAGAGATGCCGCTGATATATCTATATAACCATTGGGAGATGAATTTTGATTAAGGACAATAGATTTTGCCCCAGGGGGGCCTCTAGGCCTAGGAGCCTAGACACAACATCTAAAACAGACCCTCCCAATGCCTCCTGAACAGCCTGCGCATTTTGTGAAACATGACTCTGAATACAAACAGATGGCACATCATGAAAAACCTCCTCTTCCTCTCCACTGTCACTAGAATAATCAACTAGTGCTGCAGAGCGTCCTTCTGATAGTACAGGAGGGGCTATATCAATTAATGATAAGTTTTTGTCAGCCTGAGTGTTTTTTCCCTGCATTGGAAGGCTCAAATATGCTCTTTTTGTTGTAAAATTAGCTGCTGCTTCATCAGAAAAAAGGATATCACCCCCCTGCCCCCTCCCCCTTCCACCACTACCTCTAGTGAGGGAAACCTGCAGACTTCCGGAGGCAGCACCTCCCCTGTTGCCGCCGCGCCTACTTGCCCACCCCCAACGAGGAGCGGAGACCACCCCCAACCGCCTCTCCTCTACCGCAGACGAGGAAGAGCAGTGGTGAGGAAGCAGCTTCACGCGGCCGTCCCAACGTGAGGGGCGGCCGTGCTTCAGGATATGCCCCGGTGAGTGATCTTCCTTATTGGGCACAAGCTGTGAGCAGTTCTTCAAAGGCAGACATGCCGCCACAGCTTCCGATACACCAAAAGCTGCCACACGCTTCAGTCACGTAGCGCCTGCTGCCAAAACCGCCGGGACACCAGGGCGCAGCAAATCATCCCGCCCTGCCTCACAAAGGACGTGGATCGCGTCCCTAACAACGGAGCCTTCAGCCATGACGACGCGAAGGGAACGCTTCAACTCTGAGGTAAGGCCGACGTCAAACGAACGTTAGCCCAAAACAACTCTCCTCAGAGTGAAGCGTTCCCGCCAAGGCACCTCCCCACATAGCCTCAAACTGCGCCCGCCCCCTACCTGCCTGGACCTATCGCGCTGGGTGGATTGTTCCACCGTGCAAATCACCCCAGGGGGACACCGGCTCACGCCATGGTTCCCCTGGGTCCCCATTGAACACAGAAAACAGACTCTATATAGTCTGCATCGTAAATAATGCGGAAAGAGCAGGCGTGTCAATAACGTGAAGACGTAAACGTAAATAAACACAGATAACATACTCTGTATAGTCTGTATCGTAAATACTACAGAGACACCCAAACATCACCGAAAAACTCATGGTCACCTAACTATAATTACAAAGCTCATCCAAAATGGTATACAATTTTTCTTTTTTAAGTTTTAAAGAAAATAGCAGAAAAAATGCACTTCTCCCAAAAGGGGGGAATCCAAAAACCCGAGTGAACAACAGATATACATCCAACCAATACTAATTGATGTCCCTCAAAAAACAATTGGTGCAACAATATAGAAATTATGAAATACCAAAGATGACATGAAAAATAAGGTGCAGAACTAATTTCAATTTGCTTCCCAGCAAGCTCTGTGTAAATAGGCTTACACTCTGACAACCATAATAAACAATTAATACCCAAATACAAATACCCTCATATATACAAAAGGTTGTGTGTTAATATAAACAGTGGTCATATACTATCTACAGATAAAGCAAAACTTCCCTCTTAATGGTCACAAACATATATACACATAACAGAACACATCAGCTCAACCTGTTTCTATGTTCTACCTTAGATCAATGCCCAGATGTTCATCGCGATCATTAAGTCCTTCTGTCGCTGTATGTAACTTTTCAATCATACGAGCCTCTAGGCGGTTCAAAGTCATTTGAAGGTTGATTTTGTTTTGTGGTCTCATTCTCATTGTGGCCACATTGTATATAATGTTGGACTAATGGTGCTCCCTGTGTTCCACATCGTATTCGCGATTTATGTTGTAATACTCGCATTTTAACAGCCTGAGTCGTCTGCCCGATATATGCCTTCCCACATGGGCATCTCACGGAGTACACAGCATTTTTTGTGTTGCAATTCGACAGATTTTGTTGGATATGTTTTTTGTTGTTAATCATAATGAATTTTGAATCATTAGTCTGTAGGCATGCATCACAGTTATTGCATCTAAAATGCCCTATCAGCGCTGGAAGTCCCAACAAGCCCCTGAGATCCTTTTTTGCTGGTTGTGAGAGTACAGCTCTCACTAAATTTTGTCGTAAGTTTCTACCTCTGAGAAACGCAAAGAGTGGTTTAGGGATATTAAGATGTTCAACCAACCACCAATTATGTAAGATGATTTGCTTCACTTTATTAGCCTTAGGATTGAATGTAAGAACACATGTCAATTGGTCAGAGTCCTGTTTAGTCATAGGTGTTAAAATACTCTCTCGTGGCGTAAACCAGGCCCGTTTCAATACTGCCCGGACCAATTTTTTGGGGTATCCTCTTTCATACAATTTGTCATGCAAGATTTCTGCATTTTTAAATAGTCATTTTTATTGGAACAATTCAGACGGATTCTCAAAAACTGCCCATGGGGCAAGTTGTCTTTAAGATTTCTAGGATGTCCAGAAGTATAGTCCAATAGGGTATTCCGATCAGTTGGATTAGTATACAAACTCACCTCTAGTTTTCCATCATTCTCAATTATCTAAACATCCCAAAAATTAATTTGCACATTACTTGATGATTTTGTAAACCTCAGGTTTGCTCTAACTCTTCTTGGTTCCCCTTCCATACCATAAAAATATCATCGATAAATCGCACCCATTTCGCTATGTGCGATTTAAAAGGGGTGGTCTCTTGAAAAATGTATTGCATTTCAAAACAATCCATCACAAGGTTGGCTATTTCCGGGGCGAAGAAACACCCCATAGCCACACCTTTAACTTGTAAATACAAATCATTTTTAAAGGCAAAAAAGTTATTCTTCAGACATATCCTGGCTAAGGCTATTAAAAAGTCAGTCAGTACTTGATGTGGTCTCAGTCTCTTGACCAAGACCATAGTCATGACCGCCAATGCTTCATCTTGAGGAATGTTTGTGTGTAAACTTTCAATGTCAAAAGAGACCAACAGCTGTTGGTCCCTATCGAACAACGAATGTTCAATTTTGGAGATCAAATCCATGGTGTCTCTTATCTATGCTCTGGTCTGAACCACAAATGCTTTCAGAAAAAAAGAAATATACTTAGCCGAGGGTTCTAACAAAGACCCTCACGCCGAAATGATCGGTCTGCCTGGCGGTTGTTGAGCATTTTTATGTACCTTGGGAAGTACGTATATATTTTGTATTTTTTTGTGTGGTGAGATTAAGATACTCATATTATTTTTACTGAAATAGCCAAACTCTAAAGCCTCTGCTGTAAGATGTAGAATTTGGGCTTTAAGACGAGCTGTAGGATTGTCACGGTTGGCCTGAAACTGTGACTTTGGAGCTGTCCAGAATGGCCAGATACCTCTGTTTGACGCATTATGCTTTTATCCGCTATTTTTCATTTTATTCTTTTAAAAATTCATGACTTCGGCTCTGCTGGTTGGATTTTGGTTGTTTGGGTCTTGTTTTATTTATTATATATTTTTCTAACCTGACATGGGGGCTTTTGTGTGGTTTTTCACTGTTTTACTGTTTGAAGTGTTGTACAAATGCTTTACACATTGCCTCTAAGTTAAGACTGACTGATCCGTGGGTAGCTACCAGGAGATGAAGCACAGATTAATTTGGGGTTTGCTTGTGCCTTACTCCGACTAGGATTGTGGTTGCTGCTTGACTAGGGCTCACACCCCAGTGAACCAGTAACCCATTTTCTAACAGTATTCATACAAATCGCGAATCCAGGTACATGACACATTTAAATCCCAACATATGTCAACATTTTATATGCAGGCGAACCCTCTCTGGGTATTTTCTGTTCCTCCATAGGAGATATGCTGGGGGCTTAAGGCTTTTTCAACACAGTAGCACCCATTAATCTCACTCGAAATAATCCAAAAACCACATGAAATAAGCAAGTGAACAGCAACCAATCCCAGAACAACTATGCCAAAAGTCAACGAATCACAGCAAGGCTTCGATGGCTACCAATCAATGACAGCGCAACTGTGTGGTGACATCTCGTCATTCCCAGCGCGCATTCTTGGCTCCCTACTCAATTGCAGCGTGGCTTCTCTGTCAACCAATAAATGTACACTAAATAACCCAAAATAATCTGTGTCTGCTTAACCTAAAATGAAGAAAAGCAGCAAATTAAAATGAAAAAATCGCAGAAACAATAAACATGAGACTAATACCTACACTGTAATTATCAAACTCAGGGGCATATTAACAAGGGCTTTATCTCCCCTTTTTTGGCTTTAAAAGCCAAAGAAGCGGAGATAAAAATATCGCCCTATCAACAACAGGGTGCTAACATGCAAAATCGCATGTAAGCACCCTTTTTCACTACACTTCCCTTTGCATCTCTAATGAGATGCAAAGTGGGCATTCCAGAGCAAAATAATAGGAGAAATGTCGCTAAGCGACATTTCTCCTATTATCAAGCTTCACGCTAACCCTGTTAGAGACAAAAAAAGCAGCGCTAACCACGGTTAACGCTCCTTTTTTATGTCTGCTAATTTTCAGACTTAGCCATGTAATCCATTGGGAGGTGGATTACATGGCTAAATCCACCATGGGCTATCAACAAGGATATCCCTATCCTTATAGTTTTATCGCTGCATTACTAGCGATAACCTCCCAAAATGCCGCTATCGCTGGATTTTTTATCGCCTAGGCGATTAGCGTTTTGTTACTAACGCGATAACCAAGCGATATTATCCAGCGATTACGGGCGTTAAAAAAATTAACGCTAAGCGCCCTTAGCGTTAATTTTCCCTGTTCCTTGTTAATATGCCCCTCAATTCCCACAAAAGCAGACTCCAGTACAGCGGCAATCTACCTCAAACAACCTAATTAGACATGCAAAACTCTAGAAGGGAAACTCGTTGTAACAGTGAGTCCGACCCCGACAGTGCCTTCGTCTGCCACTCTCACACTGACTTTGTGTCCCCCACCATATCCCCTCTGTACCCACAGCACCCGGTCTCACGGATCAGACCTACAGCCTTTGGCAGCGCCGAGACGCCTGACGAACACTGTTTCTTTAACTGGGACGAGCTAGCAGCAGACCCCGCCCCCGACGAGAACGTCACAGAGACGGAGCCGTCATATCCCGGAAGGCGAGGACGAGAGGAGTGTGTTATCACCGGAGCGGAGAAGAGAGCGAGAGAAGGAGAACGAGAGGAGAACCGAGAGGACCGAGTGGAGAGTATCGTGGACGAGAAGAACGAGGAGACAACCAGACGACGAGCTGAGGTGCCGGTAGCCGAGCCAGGAGGCCAACGACCCCGTGATTCGCCCCGCCACGTTTCCGAGGGAGAAGCGTGGCACCAGCAGGTACGGGCTCGTATCTCGGGTTGGGCGGGTCTTCGTAGTGTGCCTAGAACATAAGAGCCGTACCCCTCACCGTACCCTTTCCTCACTACCTTCGCCACATAGGTTAGGAGTTTTTGAGCACGGTGATCCTCCTTCACTCCCTGGGCCCCCTCACGGTATCACCTTTTGAGCAAATCACTGATACGCCTCTCCCTTCTGTCCTTTCTTCCCTCACCTCACCCTGAGGACCGGAGAACCGCCCTGTCACGAAGACCTCGACACCCTGGAGCGGAGTCAGAGAGGGAAGACGCCCCCTACCAGTCGCCGGACCCCGGAACTCGACGAGGAGAGCACCTTACCATACTATAGACCCTCAAAAGATAGAAAACGTGTACCTAAAAAGAATAAAGCACCTAGAGAAACAGCTCCTGTTTCAGAGCCTCCTTTCATCCCGCAACACTCGTTAATTCAGAAAAATCCTTATCTGTATTTGTGGCTCACTACCTCTTTGTAGACATGTTCAACAATAAGAGCTCGAGTTCTTGGATTTCGATGAATCTGATTACAAAACACACCAAATAAATACCCCAAAACCTCGATGCAAATCACAAATAAGGAAAATACATCAATAACACAGTCATCAAACTATCAATTAAACCAAGAATCAACATCATATAACCAAAAACTTCACATACAGCATAACAAACTATTAGACCTGACATTCTTGGTGTGGTATTCCCCTAAAACATTTGCCTTGAACTCTCCTGTTTGCTGAACTTTTCTTTCTTGGCTTCAAGACTCTGTGCACTTTAAATCTGCTAACCAGTGTTAAAGTGCTTGTGCTCTTGCCTTCAAACATGTTAAAATTGTCCAACCCCTGAATTGTATATTTAATTTACTTGTAAGTCCCTAGTAAAAGGTACTACATATACCTAGGGCATGTTATTTAAATACTACTAGTGGGCAGAAGCTCTCATTGTGCCACCCTCTAAAGCAGCCTTCTAAAACATGTCTCAGGCCTGCCACTGTGGCCTGTAGTGCAATTTTAAACTCCCATTTAGACCGGGCAAAATTTATCTTTTGCCAGGCCTAAATCTTCCTTTTTAATACTTATAAGTCACCCCTAAGGTATGCCCAAAAAGCTTATAGGGAAGGTTGCATTTAATAAAAAAGTAGGGCATGTGTACTTATGTTTAGCATATCCTGAGAGTGAAAAATTCCTCAAGTTGTAAGGCCTATCTCTTCCACTGACTAACACTTGGTTACCTTATTATATTTAATAAGTGCTAACTTTAGAAAGGGAGCAGATAGAGATATACTTTTTACACTCAAATGAATTGTAAGTTAAAATCCTCTTTACTAGTAAAGTCGGACATTAAGTTAGAGTTATGAAAATGCCACTTTTAGAAAGTTGCCATTTTCTTATCCACCCAACTGTACCTTCTGCCAGTGTTCTGGATCACATGACTGTGTATGGCTCTGCAGTTGGGGTTTGTGCATTACTGCTAGACAATAACACAATAGGGTTTTAGGGTGGACAGGATGGGCCATCTTGACAGGATGGCTGGGGAGGAGCTGTCCCCAGCCTCACTTGCACTTAAAGGGTTTTCTCAACACACAGACTCTCAAAGGAACCAGACACCAGGCTGTCGGGTCTGATTGGATGATTGTGCTCAATGCCAGTGAAACCAATATCCTCAGGAGCGAAGAGAGCGTCTCAACACTCCAGTTGTGTATATGCACCTCTAGTTACTAAACACTCAGAAGGTAGCCTGGTCTCTCCACAAGGAGTGGAGAGACCAAATGAAGAACCACCAGGAAGGCAGACAACACGGGGAACTCAAGGATAGAGTTTTCCTGCAAGGAGGGAACAGAAGAGACATAAGTACATGAAAAGATAAAGAGCAGAAGAGCAGCTTAAGTACTTGCTTTTGTTTTGGAGTATATGCTTTCCCAAACTTACCCAAAGCAATGTCAGTAGGGATATTAAGTTGAATATTAAGGGGTCAAACAAGGAGGTTTAGAAAACTGCTTCAGTGAAGGCCTCCACAAACAGGTGCAGAAAGTTCATAAATCCTGGGTAGGAAGAGGAAAGTCAATCGGCACTTCCAAGGAATATTATGATGGTTCCCCAAGAAAGAAAACTAAAAAGAATGTCCTTGTTTACAAGGCTTCACGCCTTGCGTGCGTTTTCCACTGTTCAGTGTTGCTGGATGACACTGTTGTAGCAGAAGCGCTTTTCGTAGCGCTGATAGCCGTTACGATCCGTAATTGAGCAAAAAGAAGTTTCAGCGCGCTACTGCGCTTGTAAAAGTTCCAGGGCACGAGTTTGCGCGTGTGTTACGTTCAAAGGAAAACAAACATATAGTTAACTTCCGAGCGAAGAAAAGCTCGTTACACTTAGGCACGGCTTCGCGCCTTTTAAAAACAGCTGAGCGCTAATGCGCGTTGTATCCCACGGCACAAATAAAAAAAAATGAAGAATTTTCTCCGCGCTATGTCGCGCTGTTCCGCTTTTCAGCACAGTAATGTTGCGGGGACCGCCGAGGCTTACTTGAACACAGGAAGCAGGTATGCAGCTCGTTCATGCACGGGGGAGCTCAATAGTGTCATTAGGTAGGTCAATGCACGATAATTGGCAACAGCCAAGGGAGTTCTCCGTGAGAGAGAGCGGGATCGAAGCGGGAGTTTGGAATTTCCAAAGTCAATTCAAAAGGGGCGGGGTTCTGACACTGAAGAAAGCCAAGCACCTGGTAACCGGTGTGGGCTGGCTTTATACTCTGGAGATATCAGCTGACATGTTTTCAGGGTAGTATGGGAAAGCATACAGGGTGGTATCCATTACAATGCATTGTGGGAGTGGTAGTTTCTTGAGTGTTAGGAGACAGTGAACGGGTACAGAAAGCCTGGCGGTTGACAAAGGCCTGCCCTTCCTTTTGTCACCCCTTACCATTTGGAGTCTTGACCAGGGGAAGAACTTTATCAGAGCCAGTATTGACGACAGGAGAAAAGAGTCCCTCCACACAAAGACTGGCACCAGTTATAAATACTGGACCTCTAAAGCAAATCATCAGTACACTCCTGAACCTGGGGAAGATTCGGAAGCTTCAGAAGAACTGCCCTGCTGCTCTGTAGCCAGAAGGACTCCCCTGTGAGTAGACCCAGACCTCCTGGTCATGTGCGCAACTCCCCCCCCCCTCTGCCGCTGCAGTGCCTCGTGACCCTCACGGGTGATTTTGCGTTGTTCTATAAATGTCTGATTGATTGATTGATTGCTACTCTGCTGGAAAGACTGCCTTGCTGCCCTGCTGTCTGAGAAAAGAGAACTGGAACAACTCCTTTGAACACCAGGCTACCAGAGTAACTCCAACAGATAGTGGGCTTGCCTCCTGTATTAGCTACAGGGACACAAGATTCAGAGACCATGCCTGGACCTGCCTTAGCACTGCTCCTGTTCTCTCCTCAGTGAGTACTGATCCCCAAGAGGGTGTGGTCCATTGGTTGACAACAATGAAAGCTCCTTCTGAAAGAAAATGTGAAAATCCTGCAGTTTGGGATCTTCACGACTGTGAATGGGCCCTTGCATGCCAAGATTCCGCCCCATGATGACTGCCAATGTTACGCTCTGGTGAAACCTGCTCTTGAGCCAACAACGACTGTCTGTGGCGACTGGCAACGTGAGACTTGTGCTTCGCAATACAGCAACGGCATCCTGTGATGAACACCAACGCGAAGCTACATCCAGCAACGGCCGTCCAGGATGCCCGACCGGTTGTTCGTTCTACAGTGAAGCGATGGCCATCCATGACACTCGGCCTCCTCCTTGCACCCTACTCCAAAGCAAACAGAACTATTTGCATTGGATTTTAGAAGGTAACTTGTCAGCGAGACTAATCTATTTATTCCCTGTATCTGAAGTGCGCTCCATCGTGGTCAGCCTGAACGTGTGACTTTCTCACAGTTTAGCTCCACCAGATGACCACGAGTGGCCTTTTGTGCTTTTAGTTGCTATTTTCACGAAGACCCTTAACATTGAATATGTCTGGTTCTACTGATTTGATTTTTGTTGTTCTGTTATCATGTTATCTATAAAAAATGTACTCTGCTTTTCTAAATTGGTTCGGGATTTTTCTTGTGTTGTGTTTTTACTTTATTACTTGTTGTGTGCTGCCTATGTACTTTAAACATTGACTCAAAGCTAAACTTAACTGCTTTTGTGTCAAGCTACTAGAGGGCTATGCAGAGGATAATTTAGTGACTTTTGTGGTTCTGCCTGACAAGGATTGTGGTTTTTGCCTGAGATGGACTTCCACCCCCCAAACCAATAACCCAATTCCTTACACAGACCATCGCACAACACATATACCAAATTACTTTAATAATACACCAGAGCACAATCAATCAGAAGAATCATTCCACCTTATTCATTTTTATAATCATCTTTGCTCCGGAGCAGCAGCAGTGCTGTTGAGAGCTCAGCAAGTAATCCACATTGAAAATCCACCTTGGAAAAATCCACTAACACTTAGGACAGGGGCAAAAAGAGATCTCTAAAGCAGAAAGGAGGTGCTCCTTTTTCACAAACATCCTCTGCTACCAAACCTTTTGTAGGCGCAGGGAACCCCAAAGATTTTGCACCACAAAACAATACCTAAACTGTACACCCATGGGTTGACGATTCGGAGACGGTGCAAAATCTCAATTTCATGACGCTATGTGTCCCCAAGATAAGGCACCCCACAACATATCAAATACAGTTAATCAAGAATAAACTCGATAATTGAGTTCTGGGGCAGAATTTTTTCTTAGGGATTCCTTACCAATATTCAAAAGGTGTGGTACAATAATCATAAATGCAGATGTATAAAATCAATGCCATGAAGGCGTCAGTAAAGACAACATACACAGTAATTGCAAAATCAAGATTATTCTAAGTCCCAGAAGAGCAGCAAAATCAATGATAAACCAGACAGCATCCCTAGAAGCATCGGAAAAGTTTCCTCAAAGCTCCCCAAATCAAGGGTCTATAAACACAATTTTGCACATGAAATCATACATTTCTGCAGCCTCATCATGGCGTGAGCAAAATAATCACCTCCTCAGTAAATCAGAGGACTACTTTATAAAACATCATATTGCCTTAATATCTAAGCTCTATCCCATTACATGAATATTGATTCGGCCCACTCAATAATAATGTCATCTGGAGATGGCAGGTACATGAACAACAACTTGCTACTGTGAATGAATGAAAGACAGAGAGAAAGCGGAAGTTCCCTGAGAAATGCAACATTACTGTAGAAAGTTTTTCGAGAACAGCAACAACATCAATGGAAATAAACAAACACAACTCTACTTGACTGCATGCTGCAGAAGTAATGAACAGTGAGGCGACATTCATTTTGAACAAGATAGCATCAGGGCCTAAATTGAGGCCTAGGTGACATAAGCCAGAAAAGCACACTTAAGTTCACCTTAGCAAAATTGTTTCAAATACATCAGTGGTATTTTGACAAAATATAAGAAACACAAATAGTGTGGGTCAGAATATTGTGTCAAAAATATCGAAGACAAGAATATTGTGTAGGTCATTTTCTTGGGTAAGTAAAGTTTTACTATCTATAACTCCACATACATGTACCTTGATGATACATATATCTTCGAGGTAGGTAGATCTGGAGCTAAGAATAGTAAATGCATACTTAACTATTTGCACTTACTTTCTCGATATTTTTGACACAATATTCTGTCCACACGATATTTGTGTTTCCGATATTCTGTCACTGATCAGCACCATGACAAAGTGTAAATGTAAAATTGATTGTTTAAATCTACATTATGCATATTGTTAATTATTCAAAAAATATAAATGGACAAAAACATCAAACAGACTCATTCCCCAGGATTGGCACATATTTCTTAATGCAGTTATGATAGAGTTGGTTAAAGTTTCATTACCAATGTGTAGGTTACTCCTTGATTTTAAATAAAGATTTAAACAATATCAACAAGTTTAGTATTGATGTAGAAATAATACAAATATAAACCTGACAGGAGAAATGTTTACTCTGTCAAGGAGAGTATATTTTGTGGTGGGTCGTTTTCATTTAATACATTAGTTTTGCTTATTCAATAACAGCATGCTACAAACATATGCATTTTTATAAATGAACAGGCAGGTATGCATCAATTTTAGTGACACTAAATATTAATTTATTCATTACTATGCTGCCTATGGGAAAGGTCATTTGGGGTTAAGTAAAGTACTTTTAATATATCCTTGCATGCCTTTTGTTTTGGCTCAAAAACATGTATGGAATGGAAATTGAATGGAAAAATAATTTTAAAGAGCGAGGTTCACCAATAATGGCATGTTGGGACTAAGAATCATTGACATACAGGCCATCAGGCAGGGGGACCTTTATGTGGAAATAAAGGACTTCAAAGCCTTCATTAAAGAAAGTTAGAAGTAAATTGATGTTTTCCCAGAGGCTGTGTATTCCATAGCTTGAGTTCCAGAAAGCAGGAGGAGTTCCCACTTCCCTTGGCTCTCTTTATATGTGGTACAGAGAATAGGCGCTGAGTTTTGTTTTACCGGTTACTCATTGAAGTACAAGGCTTAAAGGAAAACTCAAGAAGAGTTTTTTTTAGACCATAAAAATATCTATGTGTGTGGTATAAAGTTTAAAATGTTATTATTTGCCTCATGGGTAGTCAGTTCAGGGAAATTTGTGCTTTCAATTTTTTTTTCTTTTTTTTTTTTTAATTATTTTTTATTTTATTTTGATTTAAAATTTTACAATAATATGAAACATGACAGGCATACTATACAAAACATAATAATATAAAGAAAAAAACAAAGAAAAAAAGAAACTACAGAAAATGGGCAACGTGAAACATGAGATATGAAATAAATCACTATTTACCTAAGTAAATTCAGATACTAAATACTAAACAAACATTGGCCTATTGAGACTTGTACTATGAAAAAGGTAAAAAATAAACGGAACAAGCATGAGAGGCAGGGGGACGACATAGATAGACAACTGTGCAGACAAAACCTAAACCAAATCAATGAGACCCATCAGCCATCAGACCAGTCTTTGAAGGGGGCCCAGATTCTAGCCCCGAACTCCCGCCTTTTCCTCCCCCTTAACAGAAATACAGAAGACTCGAGATTATATAATGCTAACATCCTGGCTCTCCAATTACAAAAAGTTGGAGCTTCAGTACTAATCCACTACGATGTAATACGTAGCCGAATCATTGCCATTGCTAGAAAAAGAAAGGCAGCCGTATATCTGGAGCCCCCACTAGACCCATTACCATTGTACCCCATTATCACAAGTTCAGGGGAAATTTTGACCCGAATCTTTAAGACCACGTTGATAAAATGCTCAATCTCATGCATAAATACCCCCAACTTAGGACACACGTAAAACATATGCACTGCATCCGCAGCCTGTAATCCACATCTGGCGCATCTATCGCCCTTCTGTCCCCCCCATTTTGCAATCTTAGCGGGTGTATAATATAGGTCGATCATCGCCATAAAGCATTGAGACTGTAGGCTGCCTTAAACTGAAACCTGACTTGCTAACTGTATCGTGAGCCTAGTATCAACCCCTGTCTTACCGAATTTCCCATCCCACTTTAAATCCTGCGAATCCAGATCATCTGGTAGACAGGATAAAAGATACTGATAGACCATGCCTATACTTGCTTTCTTTCGAGCCATCTCAATTATAGTTATATTTCCAAATTTAATAGTCATCTCATTTCGGGGTTTATCAAGAAAGCTTCTGATCTGAAGATATTTAAAAAAATCGTGGGTATGTAAATTAAACTTCTCCTTAAGAAAAGAAAAAGTAGATATTTACCCCCCACCGAGCACAGATCACCAATAACCTGCAATCCATGTAGCTGCCATCTTAAAATGACTTGATCCTGAAAAATTGGTGGCAACATATCAGCAGCGGAGAAGGGCGTATATATATTAATATTTGCAATGACACACCTGCGGCGAATCTTCCGCCAGATTACAAACGCCGCGTAAATCACTGTGAATCTTGTTTTTTTTAAATAACTTGGTTCTAGTATCTTTACCAGAATGCCTTTAGCTGCATCCCCCAGGCCAATTTCATAAATAGTGGGCCTGTTTGCTAAAGGGACAGCTGCCCTATCCCCTACTAAAAGAATTCCAAAGTGTTGCAGCATAGCTGACCAATAATACAATAGGAAATTTGGGACCGCCCACCCCCCTCGAGCTCTTGGGAGGCACATCCATTTAGCTGCCCTCCGTGCTCGACGATACCCCCAGAGAAATCTCGAACCAGCCCTCTCAGCACTACTCAGCGAGGCTAAAGAAAATTCTAATGGAATAGTTCTGAACAGATATAATAATTTCGGCAAAACTCACATTTTAAGAATATTACAGCGGCCATATAAAGAGAGATGCAAATGATCTAGTCTTCCAAGTTTCAAATTAATTGATTTGACCACTGGGAGCATATTCATATCAGGGATATCAGACACAGAAGCAGAGATTTTAACCCCCAGATATGTTGCTTCCGTAGTTATAGGGATGTCTGAGGGACACATTAAAGCTGAGTGAAGAATCTGCGTCTTGTCGACATTCAGCTTATATCCTGACAATGATCCAAATTGGTGTGCCAAATTTATTATAGTTGTGAACGCCATGGAGACATCCCTTGTTAAAATAACAATGTAATCAGCGTATGCCAGCGTCTTATAATCTGTACCATTAACCGTAACCGGCAAGATTGTTGAATCTTAGTAAGGTACGGGTCGATGTACAAAGCAAAAAGCAACGGTGAGCACGGACAACCTTGTCTTGTACCCCGACCGATATTGAATAACAGGTTTCCTGCCCAGAAATACGAATCGATGCCTGTGGGGAAATATACAATGCTTGCACTGACTGTATAAATTCGGAACAAAACCCCTTCCAACGGAGCACTATCCAAAGAAACCCCCAGGAGACCCTATCGAACGCCTTCTCGGCGTCCAATAGGATCACCCCGAGGGGAGATTCAGTGGCCTGGGCCCAATCTAGCAAGGCAATAACCCGCCTTACATGGTCGGCTGTATCCCTTCCAGGAATAAAGCCATGTTGCCGAAGAGACACTAAAGGGGTAATTACCGCAGCGAGCCTAGTAGCTATAATCTTTGAATAAATTTTACTGTCGGTATTAATTAATGAAATAGGATGATAGGATGACGGATTCTGGGCAGGTTTATCTTTCTTTTTAAAAAGTACAATAGTTGTTTGCCTCCAAGATGCAGGTATAATGCCCCTCTGAGCTTCCCTAAAAACCAGAAAGCAGAAGGAGTGCCCACTTCCCTTGGCTCTCTTTATATGTGGTACAGAGAATAGGCGCTGAGTTTTGTGTTACCGGTTACTCATTGAAGTACAAGGCTTAAAGGGAAACTCAAGAAGAGTTTTTTTTTAGACCATAAAAATATCTATGTGTGTAGTATAAAGTTTAAAATGTTATTATTTGCCTCATGGGTAGTCAGTGCAGGGAAATTTGTGCTTTAAATTTTTTTTCAGTTGTATTTTTATAGGCAATGTACAACAATGCATGAATTTACTATTGTTCAACAGTTTGTAACCAACCAGCTATGAACAGTTTGTGGATGGTTCATATAGCGTGATTGCAGTCACTAGTGCCTCTCCCTTGGGTCAGGAGGGTGGTATATGATTGCTCGGATAGCTGGTCTGCTGGGCGGGTGGACAAAAGGGTGGTGATAGAGAGGAAGTCAGGACTCGATTAATTGTGTGCTAGCTCCCTTTGCCCTCTATAGCAAGGGCTGTATCAGCAGGTTTGCTCAAGGTTTAGGTTCCAGAGGTGGGTATTATGGGAGCCAGCATGCTCTAGGCCTCCTTTGCTGGGACGCTATGGGGCTGTTGTAGGCGTAACCCTAGGATTTGCATTTCACTCAGTTTCTGTAGGGTGTAAAAAGTATGTGAGTAAAGTCTCCCAACTCTGGGCCTTATTTAGCTCTTGGTGGACAGGTTACTCCGTCACAATGGTGACGGATATCTCGTCCCCTGAAAATATAAATCCTATTATATCCTATGGAATTTATATTTTGGTGGACGGGACATCCGTAATCGTTGTGATGGTTTACCAGCCCGCCAAGATCTAAATCAGGCCCTGTGTGTGTGTTCGGGTGTTTCCAGGCCTCTGCATATGGTCTTTAGTTCCTGCTGTGCCAATACTTCACTGGGCCTATCTATTGTGGGATGTTGGGTCCTTTGGGTGATTTCCAGTTAGCAGTATGTCTTTTCCGCTAGTGTGCGGGCTTTATTTTTAAACCAGGTACCTATTTTTCCCTTCTTGTGATGGGAATAGGCTCAGGAGACAGCATTTTGAGCTCAGTAAGGTAGAGTGGCGTGTTGTCCCTCTCGTGGTGGGATATTGTTGCTTCTCAGAAGGTCTCAGAAGGGAAATACCAGATCATGTGAGGGAAGCTCGTGCCATCAGCCCCACATCTGGGGCAGGCTGAAGGGTACCGGTGATGAATTAGCTCTAGTCTCTTTAGGGTGAGGTAGGATCTGTGTAAGAAGTAGAAATTCTGTAGGTGGAGACTCGGATTTCTGGAGGCTTGGATGGGGTATCCTAGCGTCAGGGCCCATGCCGTGTCAGTGATGTCTTGACCCATTTACCGGGAACATTTATCATTTAGGGTCTGATGGTCTCCATCCATGTCCACTTGTAGTACCCTGTAAAATAGGATGACAGCTAGGACGTTAGGTGGTGTTGCTGTATAGGTTCCCTGCAGTCACCAGGCTGTAGTGCCCCCAATTTGCACCCCCGTAAGTTGGGCCACCCAACAGTGCTGGCATTGGTATCACCGGGGAGTATTTCTGACAGGAGTTGCAGGACATGTGGCTCATGCTCCAGCTCTACTACAAAGCTTCTATGAGGACTATCAGGTCTTTCTGCCTATTCAGTTCCTGCATGCAGAGAAGCTGGAGTAGGCATTTGTTCGGGCATGCCCACTTGGACTCCGCTGACAGGACTGTCACCAGCCACCAAGCGGCCCATTGTAATTGGGAGGCGAAGTTGTGATAGGCAAAATTGGTCGACTGTATCTCCTGTTATTCCAAATGATCGAGGAGACCAAGAAGTTAAGCTCCAAGAAGTGTTTAGGAGTGATTTTGTAGCATAATAATAGAGCAGTCATGACTGCAATTCAGCTCATCATCCCCAAAGTTAATCTCATACAGAATTTCATGCTTGTCCTACGTGATAGCATTGCTTACCCAACATTTGCTTAAATGACGTCCTGTTGGTCATGAAGGACCTGGATGCCCAAGTACGGGTTCTAAGTGGAGCTGTCTAACTTCGATTGGGATATCCCATACATCCAGTTGGGTCAGGAATGCGCAAGGTTTCATTTAATCGACCCCAACCTCATCCAGAAGTGGTCTTGCTTGCAGTAGGACATCGTCTTCATATAGAGACATTGTGTGTAATATTCCCCCCACTGCAATACCCAGGGCAGTATCCTTAGCACTGAATCTGGACGCTAACTGCTCCTCGCCCAGTGCAAATACTAAGGGAGATAATGGGCATCCCAGGTCTGCCCCTCTGCAAATAGGGATTTGATCCACAATGGCTGTGCCAGTTTGAACTCTAGCAACTGGGTCTCTATATTGGATCCGAGTTTGTCTAATGACGAAATTGTGGAGGTTCATCCATTTCATCACTGCAAACAGTTAGGGACAATTGAGGGAGTCAAAGACTTAGCGTAGGTTGAAGGTTAATATAATAGGTCTGGCAGAACAGTCCAGTTTAAGCTCTGGATGTGAAAAGGGTTCTTGAATACTGGGGGATGTATGGCAGTCGGGGATAAAGCCACCTTGATCCAGGTGGACCAGCCCTGATAGTATCTCTAATTTGTGGTTTGCAATTATTTTGCCAATTATCTGGTAATCAGCATTCAAGATTGAAAGTGGACAATAGTCCCCGAGCTCACAGCCTCTTGATAACGTTCAGGTAGTGGGACTAGCAGGACTTCCCTTAGGGAAGGTGGTAGGTGGCCCAATTTGTATGCTGGTGAGAACAGATCCAGCAGTTTGGGGGCCAGTGTCGTGGAAAATGCCTTGTATAACTCAGTGGGTAGCCCATCTGCCTGGGGTTCTGCCCATTTATAGGGATGCTATGGCTATTTTTATGCCTTGTAATGTAATGGGGTTACTATTCTCTGCTGTTAGGGAGTTAGATTTGTCACCCTGGAGCACATCTTATGTGAGGTTAAGGGTGTTGGTATGTAGCTGGCCATAGTAGTCATGGAAAGCACTATTGATCCTCAGATGGGTGAGAATAGAGTGGCGAATTGTCCCTTTAATTGATATGATTAAAGTCCCCCTCACCTCTGAGCAGATGAGCAAGAACAGGAGCATTCAGAGCTTGTCCCTTTTAGCAGATCGAATGGATATTTTATAATTATGACATTGCAATTGGTGGTGAGTGGTATCATTTGTGTTTATCACGCACCATAGCTGGCTGTCTTAGGGGTCACCTGATCTAAGTGCTGTAAGTGGGCATCTTTTGCCATTAGTTCAGTCCACAGTCAATCCTATGCAGCATGTGGTGTGTATGAATGCTCCACATGTGACTAATTTAAAAGCATCTCATTCATTGAAGGGTATCTCCACTGTACCCTTGTTTTCCCTAAAGTAACTGTCAATGGGGGGGAGTCTATTGTACCCCTGTAGACAAGGTCTTGTAGAGCAACAGGTTGAAGTTTCCAAGTTGGAATTGGCTGTCTCCGACATCCCCATGTGACCCCATACATAACGGATTGTGGTTGGAGTATGTCCGTCATAAATTTCCAGCCAGGAATATGGGGGATCAGGGAGTCGCAGCAATATACTTTACCCAAACGTACATGTAAATATGAATGCATGAGTGAAAGGAGTATTCAACCAGTGTTGGATTTCTCTGGCATCAGGAATTTGAGAGAGCTCAATGTTCTTGCTAGGGTCTGAGGGCTCTTGCCGTTCTAGTCATACGAGCCAAGATAAGGGACAGGTTAGACCTGTCGATACTTATGTCTTCAACCCCTTTGTAATCCCCACCCAGGGGCATAACCATAATGGGCCAGCTCTGTGGATAACGTGTTGTAGAAGCTACCCTGAACTACATTCTGTGCATAAATGCTGTCTAAGAGGAGTTCCACCTCATCCAGGGAGCCTAGGAGGAGTGCAAATGCTCCTCTGGGTCATTGGAATGGTGAGTTAAGTGGAATGGAACACTGGGCTTGATCCAAATCAGCACTCCAGGGGTGAAGGCCAAATAAGTGATGCTGAATAACTGGTCTCGCCATCGATGGCGGAGTTCAGGGAGTTCTCCTGCACCCATGTGTGTCTCATGCAGGAGAGCTATGTCAATGGCCCTCCGGCGTAGATAAGTGTATACCTTGTGTCACTTGGGTAACCTGTAGAGGCCTCTGACATTCCACGTTAGGATTGAATAATGGGATAACTGCTCCATGCTAGGGTCTGTGTTATGTGCTATTGTGTGGCGGTTGGTGAAGGATTATTGGGACGGCCGATGATGTATATTATTATAATTATTATTGAAGCTTGTAGAGCGCATGGCTACCTCCAATGGAAGTGTCCCGGCGCTAGTAGCACATCCTTCCTGAGGCGAAAAGAGACAAAGTTGGACCGTAGACTCTAGGGCAGGCAGAATAGCCAATTTTTTTTAATGCTTTCCTGAACACGGTTTCCGAGTTAATTTTTCTCAGATGGTTAGGCATGGAATTCCATAAGGTAGGGGTTTTCACGGAGAAAGCGCGTCCACCGATCCTAGCCTTGGCAAAACGGGGAGTGACCAGAAGAGTCTGACCATTAGATCTGAGTGCTCTGGATTGGCTATATTTCTGAAGTCTCCACTTCAGGTATTGAGGACCAGTCCCTCTAAATGCTCTATGGGCCAGGACCAGAGCTTTGAACTCCACTCTTCTCTGTACTTGGAGCCAGTGTAAACTGCGCAAGTGGGGGGTAATATGATGTCATAGTGGCACATTCCTAATTAACCTGGCTGCCATGTTTTGGATAAGCTGTAGTCTCCTGATCAGGTACTCCGGAAGACAAACGGTAGAGGCTGTTGGCATAGTCAAATTGAGAGGTGACTAATGCATGCACTACTGACTTCCTGCAATCCATGGGCAGGAAGTGAAGAAAACTTCGCAGAGCCTTCAGTTTCCAGAAACACCGTGAGGAGACATGAGCAATTTGCGCCTTGCCAGTGAGTTGAGAGTCAAACTTGAACCCTAGGTTCCTGACAGAGGGAACTGGTAGCGGAGGTGGATTTAACTCAGTCGGCCACCACAGCGCTGGAGTAGGTTGATTAAAAAATAAGACCTCCGTCTTTTCGTTGTTTAATTTTAGGCAGCTGTCTGTCATCCATGATGAGATGTTTAAAAGACACTGTCTAAAATTGGTGAAAGCAGTCTCGTTGTGTTCTCTAAAAGAGAACACCAGTTGTGTGTCGTCGGCATACGAGAAAACTTTCACCTCACATTTCTCAACAATTGCCGCGAGGGGAGTCAGATAAAAGTTAAAAAGTGTGGAACTCAGAGCTGAGCCCTGAGGAACACCACACATCAGGGGGCTGGAACTACAGACATGTAGATGAAGAATCACTTGTTGAGAGCGACCCTCAAGAAATGAACGGAACCATGCCAGAACAGTTCCCGTCACTCCTAAATGATGGAGTCTGTTCAGGAGGATCCTATGTGACACCGTGTCAAAGGCTGCAAACAGATCCAACAGCACCAACCTTGCACAGCTACCGTGATCTAAGGTTTCACGGATCGATTCGGCCACTTCAAGCAGAGCTGTCTCCGTGCTGTAAACCGACCTAAATGCAGACTGAGAATCGTGAAGATGGTTGTTCGATTCTAGGAAGTCTGAGAGTTGTCTCTGAACTTTTTTTCCAGAATTTTGGCCGGGGCTGGGAGAAGAGATATAGGCCTAAACTTTTTTAGCTCTGCTGGGTCAGCATCCTCTTTCTTGAGGATAGGCTGGACATAAGTTTTTTTTCCAGCTAGTTCGATAGACCCCAGTCTCAAGTGAGGAGTTCCAAATAGGGTTCAGTGAGGAGTTGAGCCAGGGGGCTAATAACTTAAAAAATCTGGCCGGGCATGGGTCCAACGGAGAGCCTGATTTTATTTTATTAAGTTCTCCCAGTGACGCTTCCATCCCAAATGGGCGTAAGGCCGACCATGTATCCAGTGGGGAATGAGTTGCATTTCGGATAATCCCGATGATGGAAAGGAGGAATAAATAGTTACAATTTTATTATGGAAGAAAGTAGCTAAATCTTCACAGAGAGCCAAAGATGGGGGGATAGTGCTCTTCAGGGCTTGCGGTTTCATAAAACCTTGGACTATCTTAAACACCTCTTTTGCGGAGTTGTCTGAGGACTTGATCTGCTTTGCGGCGTAGTCCCTAATGTGCTTATGCTTCAGGCTATGAAATTTCCTCAGTGCTGCTTTATATTGGCATTTGGCTGAAGGTTCATATTTTTTTTGCCAGACACGCTCCAGCCTCTTACATAGGCATTTCTCCGTACGGAGCTCCATGGTGAACCGGGGAACCGAAGGTTTATTCCTGGCTAATTTCATAGTCTTAATAGTGGCTATTTTATCAGGGGCTGAGTTAACCCATTCATTGAAGACAGAGGCATCCTGGCTCGGGTCACCTGTGAGCTTAGGGGGGGGTATTATGTTGCTCGCAACCCATTGATTCAGGTGAAATCTTCCTCCAGTTTCTCCTATCCTCAGTGGTTAAACTAATGTGGTTATTACAGGCAGCCCAAGTTAGCTTAAAAGGGACCAACCAATGGTCTGACTAAGTCATCGGTAAGGGATCCTCTACCTGTAGAGTGTGATCAATTGTAAAAAGTAGATCAAGTGTATGGCCAGCTGCATGCATGGGTAGTAGTACCTTTTGAAACAGGTTTAACCCTTTGAGGGTATCTCTAAGTGTGTCCTCTCAGGATCATTCTCCCATCCCCATTGTGTTCCCCCCACCATAACCAGGATCATGTGATAGCCAATGAGAAACAGTGAACTAAGAAACTCCCAAACAGAACTCCCAAACCTGGGACAGTGGTATGGAATTTACCCGCCCAAAACTCTAGGGCTAATTGACTATGGGTTAACTCAACATAACTGTTAGCGGGTTGAGAAGCCAACCGGAGATGTTGTGGAAGTAACAGAGCTCGGTGGCCTACACAGTGCATGCCCTATGCACAGGAAGACCTAGGGGGAATGAGGGTTAGCAGTGGAGGAATGGTGGACTCCCTCGAATGGTCGCCGCCTTTGAAGATCTGCATGGCACTGCATGAGGGAGGAGAGAGGACGGTGATGTAAAGTTCCATATACAATAAGTAATCTGCAGTTATGGTTGCCAGCAAGGGCCAATCCAAGTCTGATTTGACAGCGCTGGTGGAGGCTTGTTCGGAGCCTCTGAGGTCCCTCTCAGGGATGGCTTGAGGATTCGAGGTCCAGGCAGTGAGGCATTTTGTAGTCATGGCCAGGCAGTTGTTTAATTCTTCCTGTGCTTGTTAGGCCGATGGTTGGCTCCCCACCAGTGGCTGTGTGGTTTGTCACTCATGGTACCCTGTTCTCCTTCCACACCTGGGCTCCACCCACATCATCTCCTGTGAGTTTGTTAGTTCAGAGTCCCAGGCCTCCACTGCAGATTGGAAAAAAGGGGTCTCTCTCACATGTATGACTTTTAGTTTCACCTGGAAAAGTAGAGACCTGCTGATCTGAGGCCCTGCTTAACGTCCAGGAATTTGAGCCTCTTTTGTTGTACAGCAAAGTGAAGTTAGAAAATAGGATGACTATTGCATTGTCCAAGGTTAGGTTGTTTGATACTCTGACAGCCTGCAGGATGGCGTCTCGATCCTTGTAGTTAATTTCTCAGGCTAGTACTGTACAATATGGTGCACCTGGAGGCAGAAATTGGGCAGATAACGTTTAGTCCCACGCAATAATGAAAATCTCTGGGAGTCCCTAGAGGGTCAGATTATTATGGATCAAGTTTTCTAGTGGTTCCACGGAGCCGCGGGGAGGCCAGACGTAGTGAGGCAGTGTCCTTTGAGCAAGTGTGACTATAGGCACCCTTCCCACCCCGTTAAGAGGCTCATGGGGCATTATCTCCTTAGGAATCAAGTCATACAGTAGTATACCTATTTAGGTATTGTATACAGTGCATGGTCATTTGGCATGCTCTTCATGCAGTAATCACTTCATGCATTCATACTACTTTTTAAGATACCTTATAAATATATCGTGTCAGGTTCCTCCGTTCCAATGTCCTCAGGGCTGTGTTGATGCTCTAAAGGGGCCCACCTCTGGACAACCCCAAGTCCGGCATGTAAGTTAACACGGACTGTTGGGGTAATCGAGCGGGGGAAGGAAAGGGTAGGGACTGCGGGGAGGGAGATCTGAAAAGCAAAGAAAAGACAAACACCATATGATCTCCGTGCCTGTAATATCTCTGTATGAACAGTTTACATGAAAACCAGCATTACGCACACTGTCTCGCTCAGCTCACCTGAAAAGCAAAGAAGGTGAAGCCTAACGTATAGGGGAGAGCAAGAGGCAGTGGCAAGGATGCTTCAGGCAACTAGTATATAAAACAAAAGAAACAAAGACCACACAAATCGGATCAACACTTCAGTGATAATGACACATAGAACACAACATGCCTCAGTCTCTCCACTTGCACCTACCCACTTGTGTATGAAACACTATTCTCATGCCCAGTGGGTATGGCACCACCCCTTCTTGGGAAGCTCTCTCTTATATCTATAGACGGAACATAAGAAAAGAAACAATAATGATGACTGGCGGCTGGAATCGTGACTTGCTACACGCCTTGCTTTTGCCAGTTACTGGGTTTTGCCAGAACTAAATGTGCATCATCAATTCCACACTAGATACTCCACGCACACTGGCAGTATGTCTCTACTGCCCAGAAACGTAGTCTATGAACGATATGACTGTTTCCAATAGTGTCGTTTGGTAGCTTGACCTCTATCCACTCGAGTAAAGTCAGGGCTGAGAATCACTCACGTACACATACACCCCCCTCCTTGCGTGATCTCCTAAGCGGACCTCCTTCAAACGGAGTAATCATGAGGCCCTTCTGGAGGGGTGTGGCACCTTAAAACAAGAAACGCTCCTCTGCATGAGACCCTCAAGTTATGGTCTCCACCAACAGAGGGGCGAGGTTGCTCGAGGGTTGCGTGAACCCGAACGCTCCTGGCATGAGACCCACCGTTTCCGGGTCTCTGCCAACAGAGGAGCGAAGGTAGGAATCTGCTCAAACACACCTACCTCGTTCGTCTTCTATGGTCCCTGGGAGGGTGTGTCGCCCTCTCGCTGTCCGGTTCCTTGGAACTACGGTGCTTCTCTCCTCGCGTACTGCCAGGAAGAATTATCGGTTCTGAAGGAGTCGACCTTTGCCCTTTTTGTTTCCGCGACGGGCGTTGCGCGAGTCACGTGAGACGTCTCTCGCAACGCCCACCGGGACTGGTAGTCTCGGGACAGACGCGCTCCGAGCCGCCGCGTATGGTTTTCGCGGCAGTCGGTGCGCTGTATCCCGTGATCCTGACATATCGCTCCGTACTACGCAGTGAGTGTAGAAGGGATCCTTTTGGTCCTGAAGAAGAAGCCAGGGGAGGGCTTCGAAACAAGTTTACAGACATAGGAGGGACTGCTCATTGAGGCAATACACCTCCTTTTTCCCCCACTTTTAATAATACCAGCTCAAAGGAATATAAAAGTTCTTTTAGTCCGACGAGCCAGGTATTTTTTAATTTTAACTTCTCATTCGGCCCTGACCGTTCCACTCACATTCCTACACGACACATAGATTTTTGCAAAAAACAGTGCTCCCGCGTAGTCGTAGGTTGTAGCACGCCCCGTCCCGCAGCGGGGCGGGAAGACCCCTATGATGAAGCATGACACCAAGGGCCCTTTTGGTGTGTGAGGGGTATTTAAACAAAGACTGTGTGTTTCTCTACCAATGTAGGTGGATCTTTTTTGGTTTATATATATTGTCTTGAGGAGGATG
This sequence comes from Triturus cristatus, assembly GCF_964204655.1. Classification (NCBI taxonomy): domain Eukaryota; kingdom Metazoa; phylum Chordata; class Amphibia; order Caudata; family Salamandridae; genus Triturus; species Triturus cristatus. Next base: position 911,349,778 of record NC_140590.1, on the reverse strand, counting down.
TATCCGCCTCAACTGCTCCTGTGAGCAGGACCTCTTCACTCCCCCCTTTGTTTATTTGATGGTTGGAGAGTTTTCTAGTAGGCTACCATGTTCAATATATATATATATTATTCAACAAATGCCCGAAAGCTTGAGAATGTACTCGACAGCCAATGAACACCTTCCGGTATTAATTCAAATTTGGAAACCAGCTTTTCACATACCCCTAGTGGGCGCCAGGATACAGCGGAGGTTCATTGTTCCACATTAGCTGTGCTGCTAGATCGGTTCCGACACAGTTCCAAACCACACAGCCTCTCGTCTACAGGGATGGTGCACTTCTCCACGGCAGGGCAGGCCTGTGGTAAATTATTCAACAAACGCCCGAAAGCTTGAGAATGCACTCGACAGCCAATGAACACCTTCCGGTATTAATTCAAATTTGGAAACCAGCATCTGTGTTCCGGGTTAAAAGTCTTTATTTGCTAACGTGTTTCGAGGCTGCAGCCTCTTCTTCACGGGCAGCTTTGATCTACAGCACAAAGGTTCCAATTAGTTGCATGCTTTGTTTATATATACGCCCCCAGTAGGCTACGCTTAGTGCGATTAATATTTAAAGCATGCTGGGACATGTGGTCCACATTGGATCAGTTATTACTCTCAGTGAGTTCTGTGCCACAGTCTTCTCTTTATAGCTTTTCACATGCCCCCAGTGGGCCCCAGGATACAGCACAGGTTCATTGTTCCACATTAGCTGTGAGGCTAGATCGGTTTCGACACTGTTCCAAACCACGCAGCCTCTCGTCTTCAGGGATGGTGCAATTCTCCACGTCAGGGCAGCTGTGTGGTAAATTATTCAACACACCCCGAAAGCTTGAGATTGAACTCGACAGCCAATGAACACCTTATATATATATATATATATATATATATATATATATATATATATATATATATATATATATATATATATATATATATATATATGTATATGTATATTACCTACTGGCGGTCGCCAGTAGGTAGTTATAGTTAGGACCACGTTTCCATAGGAAAACCTCAACATTCTATTTTGAATAACTTTGGCGCCGGTCGACGAATCCTCGCGAATTTCTCAAAATAGGTGGGGCGCTACGCTCCGCTCCTACCCTGAAAGTCTCGGGGGGATCCGTCAAGCGGGGGCTGAGATAAAAGGGGGGTCCCAAAACGCGTTTTTCCCATGCATTTTTCCATAGGACCTTTAGAACGAGCTACAGCCCGAACGGCTGAACAGAATTACTCAAAATTTGGCAGAGAGGTAGTCCCTAGGTCAAGGAAGTGCCTTTTGTAGGTTTGGTGTAAATCTGTTCAGTAGATTCTGAGAAAATAGCCTTGAAATCAATATATATATCTGAGCCCGCTTACGGTACGCTTACCGTACGCTTACGGTAAGCGTACGGTGGCGTGCGCGAGCGCGATTCTGATTGGCTCTTAGATCTTAGTAAACATTCGAATCGGCCGAAACCAGGAAGCGGCGGCCGCCATTTTGTGTATTTCACTCTGAAAAAAAAGAGTGAAAACAAGGAAAGGGGGCAATGAGGAGAGTTACAGACCCCCTAACATTTGTAAGGGGGTCAAAGAAGGACAGAAAAGTACAAAAAAAACATTTATTGATTTTAAAAAAAATCACGGGGTACGCGTACGGTAAGCTTACGGTAAGCGTACGGTAGAAAAAAAAAAAAAAAAGAAATGAAAATCAGATTTAAGTGTTTAGATATTAGGGGGCTCTAAAAAGAGCCGTTGTGTTTATGAAATGATTTTTTAGTGGTACCTACAAGTAAGTACCGATGCAGAGTCTAAGGTTCAAGAGGAAGACTCTGTTCCCTTCATCATTGAAGTGCACACCATCTCCTCTATAAATGTCTTGCATGTCATAACGCAAGTTGTTGTGGTAAATGGCACCCATACCATAGTCACGGAGGAAAGCAGAAACAGATTTGTTGACGTGCTTTCTTGCTTTGTCATCGCACCGCGTGCCCACCGTGCGTGCACGGCACTAACTGCGTAAAGTGGGCGCGCGGTGCGCGAAGCGCACCGCGTGCTCACTGTGCGCGCACGGTGCGCGAAGCGCACCGTGCGCGCACGGAACGAACTGCGTTAAGTGGGCGCGCACGCCACGAATGGCGTAAAGTAACTTAGCATTTAAAAAACCGTACAAATTCACTGAAAAAACCATAGGTTTCACACACGTTATAGTTAGGAATTAGCATTTAAAAAACCTTGCAAATTCACTGAAAAAACCATAGGTTTCACACATGTTATAGTTAGCGGAAATTTTACTGATAAAAAACCAATGAAATTCCCCCGTTATAGTTAGTGCAGGCAACTATAACTCACGCGACCGCAATCTTCTGCTGATGACATATGTGTCTTTATGAAAAAAAAATATTTGTAATATATGTATAGCTAAAAATGTATGGAAGAAGACATGGGCAAATAAGTGTCTAAATACAGTATTAGCATCAGCAGAGGATTGCGGTCGCGTGAGTTATAGTTGCCTGCACTAACTATAACGGGGGAATTTCATTGGTTTTTTATCAGTAAAATTTCCGCTAACTATAACATGTGTGAAACCTATGGTTTTTTCAGTGAATTTGCAAGGTTTTTTAAATGCTAATTCCTAACTATAACGTGTGTGAAACCTATGGTTTTTTCAGTGAATATATATATATTTAAATTACTTGTTTAACTCAGAAAAAGTCGTCTTTTCACGTGTATCATATATATTATGTATGTGTCTATATATATATTCACTGAAAAAACCATAGGTTTCACACACGTTATAGTTAGGAATTAGCATTTAAAAAACCTTGCTAATTCACTGAAAAAACCATAGGTTTCACACATGTTATAGTTAGCTGGACATTTTACTGATAAAAAACCAATGAAATTCCCCCGTTATAGTTACTGTAGGCAACTATAACTCACGCGACCGCAATCCTCTGCTGATGCTAATACTGTATTTAGACACTTATTTGCCCATGTCTTCTTCCATTAAATTTTATCTATACATATATTACAAATATTTTTTTTTCATAAAGACACATATGTCATCAGCAGAGGATTACGGTCGCGTGAGTTATAGTTGCCTACAGTAACTATAACGGGGGAATTTCATTGGTTTTTTATCAGTAAAATGTCCAGCTAACTATAACATGTGTGAAACCTATGGTTTTTTCAGTGAATTAGCAAGGTTTTTTAAATGCTAATTCCTAACTATAACGTGTGTGAAACCTATGGTTTTTTCAGTGAATTTGTACGGTTTTTTAAATGCTAATTTATTTATGTATTATTTTTTATATATTTATTTTACAATAAACTACGTATTAAAAATTATTATTATTTTTTTTTTTGGTTTTCACCCTGCGAATTATTATTTTTTTTTTGCAAAAAAAATAATTTTTTTTTGTGTTTTTCAGGGTGCGCGCACTGTGCGCGCACCCCCGCGATTTTTAAAAAAAATAAATTTTTTTTTTTGCCTTCGGGGTCCTTCAGGGACCCCCTGACAAAGGCTAGGGGGTCAGGAACTCTCTACCCTGCCCCCTTTTCATGTTCGCCACCTTCCTTTTTCACTCTCGCACTGAAAACAAACAAAATGGCGGCCGACACTTCCTGATTTCGACCGATTCGAACGTTGACTAACATGTAACCACCAATCAGAATTACGCTCGCGCACGTTAGGGTGCTCGCACGGTGCTCGCACGGTGCGCGCACCCTGCGCGCATATATATATATATATGCTTTTAAATGCTATTTTCTCCGGAAATACTGAACAGATTTACACCAGACCTACAAAAGGCACTTCCTTGACCTAGGGACTACCTCTCTGCCAAATTTTGAGTAATTCTGTTCAGCCGTTCGGGCTGTAGCTCGTTCTAAAGGTCCTATGGAAAAATGCATGGGAAAAACGCGTTTTGGGACCCCCCTTTTATCTCAGCCCCCGCTTGACGGATCCCCCCGAGACTTTCAGGGTAGGAGCGGAGCGTAGCGCCCCACCTATTTTGAGAAATTCGTGAGGATTCGTCGACCGGCGCCAAAGTTATTCAAAATAGAATGTTGAGGTTTTCCTATGGAAACGTGGTCCTAACTATAACTACCTACTGGCGACCGCCAGTAGGTAATATATATATATATATATATATATGTTTTATCATGTTTTTGCAAATCTAGGAATGGAAGCGCACCCACTTGGGATTACTGAAAACGGACTACAAACACCAAGAGGCTGTGGGAGCGCCACGCCAACATGGGCAGGTGTTTGAAATAAAACTGCATGTTTGTAGCGCGATTGTTCATTCCTTTAATTGTGCCACTGAAGAAAGGATCAAAGAATCCTGAAACGGGTCTGGCTACAGATTCCTGATGCCTGATTTATGGTGAGGTGGCTGCTGGCAAGTTGCCGATTTTTAAATAAATGAACTTAAATGAGCTTCCTGTGGTCTTCCTTTTTGGTGCTACCTGATGTGTGGATTTAAACGGCTTTGCACAGCCGCTAAGGAAGGCTCACTGCTGTGGAGCGGGTCCGTTCTGGTTCCAGTCAGGAGCCAGAATTATCGGAGGGAGGATGTGCAGGTTACAGTTCAGGGCTGCAGCCAACACGAAGTTCGTATCGACTTCTACAAAGCAGGGCAGCCACAGCGCCAAGTACAGTGCATCACCCACATGGGTTTTATCATGTTTTGCAAATCTAGGAATGGAAGCGCACCCACTTGGGATTACTGAAAACGGACTACAAACACCAAGAGGCTGTGGGAGCGCCACGCCCACATGGGCAGGTGTTTGGAAAGGGGGGGCTCTTGGCCCCCCCGCCTGCATGGCAGTGCGGCGACCTCCCCCGGACTTCTCGGTGGTGGGGCGTGTTCACTGGGGGCGCGCCCTACCACCGATTGGCTGCCTACGTGACCCAGATGTCGTTAATCGACATCCGGGTCGGAGGGGAGGGGGAGGGCGGGCCATTGGGGGGATAAAGCGGCGGGGAGCGCCCAGGTGACCCCCTTGTTCCCTGGACGCTCCCCCACATCGCACGTGCCCTGGCCCTCAGGGCGGTAAATTTTCTGGTTTTTCATTTTGCAGGTGCTGTTCGTGTCTGAGTTTCGGAAGCAGACGGGGAATCGCGTTCACGTCGGACGGCAGGCAGCGGCTTCGGGAGCACGAAGACTCGCCGGGAGGCATCGTGTGGTCCGGGAGTCCGATCTCGCAATTCGGAAGTTGAAGGAGGCATCGTGTGGTCCGGGTGTCTGCACGAGGGCGGGAACCGAGCGTGTGATCCAGCGGCGGCAGCGTGCTAGGAAGTAACAGGTATTGGGAGGCGGTGGCACGCCCCTCCTGCGATCGTTCGCTTTGTGTGTGAGGTCCCAAGCTGTTACGTGCAATCTAATGGTTTTGAGTCCGATGGGGGAGGTTTGAGACTCATTACTTGCCAAGATCCCAGGTCCAAGTCCCATTCAGCTGTATACAAGGGTTGTTTTTACCGAGTCTCGGCAAGAAGACAGAACATCGTGTGATTCTGAGCAAATCACTTAATCTCCCCGTGCCTAACAAAAGCAAAGATTGCCATTAGCTACAGGAAGCCCATAAGTCTCTCTTTAACACACGTGACTCAGCAGTAATCGGGTGCCATCGCGTGTAGGGGTGGGGGAGTGTCTCTGTATGCGGTGAGCCAGCTCCGTGGCCAGATTTAGGCATTGAGCGTTGTACATACCCTTGCAATTTTGTCTAAATATCAGCAGGAGGATAATTTAGCAGCGCTGTTGCTGTTTCTTTTGGTTTCCAGCTGCTGATGCGCGAAGGGTGTCCCGGGTCACCCATTTGTACGAGCCTTGCGCATTTATTAATCGCCTTTTTTGTTGTTTCATACCAGGAAGGCGGTGCCAGTACCGCTGTTGGGGGTTTTAGGTTTTCAACTGCATCCCTGCAACTTTGGGTAGGAGACGCTGAGTGGTGAACGTCAGTGGTGGTCACAAGTCCAATTCCGGCTGGGAGTGCGCAGGATTTGAACGGTAAGAGGAGAACGGGGGGCTTGCATTTCATTGCTTCTGGTAGCCGCCGGGTGGGTCTATGTTAGAGTTTACTCATCCCTGACAATCCGGATAAGCCGGGGCGTTGCGGTTACGGTTGCATGGTGCTTACAGCCCCCTGTATATCCTCCATCTGGTGAAGGTAATAAGCATACTTACGCCTGTATTAGGGTATTAGTGTAGGGCGGTGCACCCAAGTCATGCCGGGGTCGATGGGTGGTGACGGGGGGTCCAGGATGGAGGCTATGATGCAGGCCATGATGCAGGAGATGAACAGCATTAATAGGAGATTGAGTAAAGTGGATGAATTGGAGGCCTGCATGAATGAAAGGTTTACTGATCCCCCAGTCCCCTCAGGCAGGCCCGCGCGGCAGCGGAAGGCACCCTTGCCAAGAGGGGATTTTACTAGCCCGCACAAGACATCTAAGGCAAAGAAGCGCAGGTGCAGTGCCCCAGCCCCAGTAGTACCGGTTTCGATTCCACCCGCACCCGCGGTCCCGGTAGCCCTTATACCTGTACCGGTAGTACCGGCGCCCGTTACACCGGCTCCTGCTATGCCGCCGGCGCTACCTCCTGTGGGGCCTGCTCCTCCGCCCGTGGTACCGATCCCAGTGCCGGGCCTGCCGCCGCCGGTCACTCCGTCGCCTGCCATACCGGTGCCACCGGCCATGCCCCCCGGGGCGCCGGTAGTCCCAGCGGACAACCCGGACTCGGTCCCGCCTGAATTGGCATCCCAAATAGCGGCTTTATTGCCATGGCTAAAAAAGGGGGGCGTATTACCAGCGTCATCAGATCATGCTGCAGAAGCAGCACAGTTGGTAGAAAAGATTAAATCAGCAGCGGCAGCGGATAGAGCTGCGGTTCCCTCCTCTTCTTCACTTGCAGGTTCCAGCCCCGCCCAACCGAAGGCAGATGGTGATCAACCGGCCGCGGCGCAGGAAAATGGTAAGGAGGTGGCCCTGCCCCTCTTGGGTGATGGGTCATTGCCCTCTAGGAGTGAGAATTTGGCACAACATGTGTCCCAAGCAACGAAAGAATTGATTTGGGCGGGAAAATATATTTACATTTTTTCATTGCTACTGGATCACAGGGAGATGGAACAGGCAAAGACACTAAAGGAGTGGATGTATCCAAGTGAATGGAGGGCACAGTGTGCTAGATTTAGGGTGGAGGAAACTTTGCTCAATTGGGTTAGGGCTTTCGCAGTATTCACGACCATCATGGCCGAACGGCCCCCTAATGTGCAGGCGCCATTGGCTTGCTACCAGAGTAGGATTGTGGGGTGGAGCGAGCAGTACCTGGGGGATGCCTGGAAGGAGTATGATGTCAATTTCAGGAAAGCTAAGGAATTTGACACATCATTGACATGGGACAAGGTTGACTCTGTGTCATGGCATAGGCAGTTCTCAGGGAGCTCTGCCCCACTGCAGTCCACCAGTGCGGTCAGGGGGTACTCCACCAGACCTCAGCACCCCTTTCGGGCGGCTCAGGGGAGCGAGGTCCCGGGTAGGGGTAGGGGGGGGGGTATGAGAGAAAAGGGGTGTGTTGGGATTTTAATAAGCGCACCTGCACGAGGGCCCCTGGCACCTGTAAGTTCAGACATGCATGTTCAGTCTGTGGTCATCCCTCCCACCCCGAGTTATCTTGCAGGTCCAAGCAGGGCAACCACAGTCAGAGGGGGAGGGGGAAGCCAGTGTAGTTCAGATATTCTGGATATACCAACCCCTATAGATGTTTTGGCAATGATCCCTTGGTTGAATAGGTACCCGAATCACACAGCGGCCACTTTACTGCAGGAAGGTTTTTCTCAAGGTTTTAGGATCCCGGCAGGGGGCTACACAGGTAGCGCACATTGCAGGAATCAACTGTCGGTGCAACATAACCCCTCAGTGGTGGCTGCTAAGATTAGCAAGGAACTGTCCCTGGGTAGGATAGCTGGCCCTTTCCAGAAGGTGCCGGTCCCCGATTTTGTGTGTTCTCCACTAGGGGTAGTACCCAAAAAAGAGAGAGGGGAGTTCAGATTGATTCACAACCTGTCGGCACCGAGAGGTGCGTCACTGAATGATGCGATTGATGAGGGGATTTGTAGTGTAAAGTATGCCTCATTTGACCAGGCAGTTGATTTATTGCGGGCACTGGGGCCAGGGGCATTGATGGCAAAATCAGACATAGAATCTGCCTTCCGCCTCCTCCCAGTCCATCCTCTGGACCACCATCTCTTAGGTTTCACTTTCGATGGCAAGTTTTATATGGATAAATGTATGCCCATGGGCTGTTCTATCTCATGTGCTTACTTTGAGGCGTTTAGCTAATTTTTGGAATGGGTCATGAGAGAGGTGACGGGCCACCGGCAGGTTATGCATTATCTGGACGATTTCCTTTTCTTAGGTGCGGCGGGATCTCAGGAGTGTGCTTAGGCGTTGCAGGAATTTTGCGTGCTCATGCGGGCTTTTGGGGTCCCGCTAGCGCCGGGAAAAACGGTGGGCCCGTCCACCTGTTTGGAATTCCTTGGTATCGAAATTGATTCCGTGGAGGGATGCTTCAGGTTACCCATGGCCAAGGTATCTAGCTTTAGAGCAGCCCTACGTCAATGCCTATGCAAGGACAAGGTTACATTGCAACAGCTACAGGGGGTGGTGGGGCAATTGAATTTTGCGCTCCGGGTCATCCCAATGGCACGCCCTTTTTCACGCTCTATTGCCCAAGCTATGAAGGGGCTACGGGAGAAACATCACCACACGAGGTTGTCATCTGAGGTTCGCCAGGATATGCTTATTTGGATGGCATTCCTGGAGGATTTTAATGGCAGAGTAGTGTGGCCAGGTCCTCCCTCCACATCGGCAGAATTGGGCTTATGGACGGACGCTGCTGGGAGTACCGGCTTTGGCGCCATTCTGGGTACCAGGTGGGTCGCCCAGCGGTGGCCAGCAGAATGGAGGACACAGGGACTGACCACCAATATTGGCTTTCTGGAGCTCTTCCCGATATGGGTAGCATTGATGGTCTGGCCGGAACACTTATGCAACCAATCCGTGGTGTTCTGGTCGGATAACATGACGGTTGTGGAATGCATAAATCAGCAGGGGGCACGCTGTCCATTCATACTCCGTTTACTGAAGGAGATTGTGTTGCAATGCTTAAAATTGAATGTGGTTTTCAGAGCCAAGCATGTCCCTGGCGTCCTCAATAATGCAGCTGACTCCCTTTCTCGCTTTAAAATGCAGGTTTTCAGGGACCATCTTCCAGCGGCAGATCCCAAGCCGGCGCAATTCCCGGCAGTACTTTGGCAGATTGGTGCCCCAGATTACAGGACCTCGTGGTTGCTAGCTTAGCCCCCAGGACCAAGACAGCTTACGAAGGGGCGTTTTTGTCTTACCGGGCGTTTTTGGGGCAGGAATGGGAGGCTAGGTGGGCCCAGGAGGACAGCTTTGCAGCTTACCTAGAATCGATGCACAGGGAAGGGCGCTCAGTGGCGACTGCGAATAGACATAGGGCGGCGGTCTCCTTCTTTGCGCAGGGTAAGGGTATGCGAGATCCCACTAACACCTTTCTGGTGCGCAAGGCCTTGAGGGGTTGGCGCCGTTTACAGGGTTACCGGGGCGACAGGAGAAGGCCCATTGGACTGACACGGCTGACGGCCTTATTGGGGGCGCTGCATAGTGTTTGTAGCTCCCAGTGGGAGGTTATCTTGTTCAAGGCGGCATTTTCCCTGGCCTTCTATGGGGCTTTGAGGGTGGGGGAATTAGTTGCTGGGTCAAAAGCTGATAGAGTGGGGGGATTACGGTGGGCCGGGGTGGAGATCAGGGAGGACGTTATGAGAATAACAATTCAGAGATCAAAAACCGATCAGGACTCTCGGGGTCACACCATAGTGCTCCATCGGGCGCGGGCCAACCCCTGCTGCCCGGTTTCTCACGTGGAGGCTTTCTGCAGGCAGCGGGAGTGCACGGCGGGGGACACACTGCTGTGTCACGCCGATGGTACACCATTGACTAGGTACCAGTTTAGGCGAGTCTTGGAGCTAACGGTCAGTCTGGCGGGGTTCGATCCAAGGGAATTCGGCACCCACTCATTTAGGATTGGGGCAGCAACCGAGGCAGTGGCGAGGGGTCTCTCAGTGGAGAATGTGAAGACACTGGGGAGATGGTCGTCTGAACGTTACAAGAGTTATGTACGAATTGACATGTTGTGACAGGATGGTGCTCACGTCCGGTATGTTTCTGGTTTTTTGCAGTTTCTCAAACCTGTCACGCAGGGGAGGAACTCGTCACCGGGCGACAACGACCAACATCGGCACAGCACGGAGGACACAAGAAATTGGTGACTTGGATTGTGGGCCACTCTTATGTTAGGCGTGCAGAACATGTTTTTCTTTCAGGAGACCGTAGGACGAGTGCAGCGCAAAAGGGGTTGGATATATCATTTTTCGGGAGGGGGGGTTTATGCCTCAGCCAGTTTAGGAATTTTTTCCAGGGACTCTTAGCTCAGCAGCGGCCCCCCCCGTCAGTGGTGATACTTCACCTGGGGGAGAATGATTTGGCAAAATTGGGGAGGCGCGTGCTTATTGAGGAGATCATTTCCACTGCGGGGTGGGTGGCTAGGGCTTGCCCGGGTTCCACAGTAGCTTGGTCGCAACTTATTCCTCGGTGGCAGTGGCGAGGGGGGGTCTCGGTCAGGGCGTTGAATCACTCGGTACGGAGGGTCAACACACAGTTGGACAAATTATTTCGGACCCCCCAGTTGCAGACGATTCCACATGGGTGTATCTGGGGCGAGCATTTTTACTTGAGGGACGGGGTGCACTTGACGGAGGCAGCGAACGTCTTGTGGTCTAATAATGTCTGGGCCTGGCTGGAGGGATTTGCAAAATAAGCGCGCTCCTGGTTTAGGTCTGGGTAGAGGGGGAGGCCAGATCGTCGGTTAACAATGCTGGCCTGTGGCGGTAAGGTCATGACCGGTGAGCAACTATTTGAAGGTCTGAGGGGGCGGGCATCATCCTACGGAGGCCCCTCCTAGAACTTCAGGGGCAAGGTAACTGGTGCTTCAAAGGGGCGCGGGTTGGGGAGTCACGCTTTCCTTAGGCTGGTAGCCACCCCGCGCGCGCATACTCATGACGTCACCGGATGGCGCAGAGTAAGGGCCCTCCTTTAGTGGTTAAATGGAGTTCACGGCGTGGACCGGGTAATTACCGGGCCCGGCTGCGCATGCGCACACCTGTAGGGGAGGCGCAGCTAGTAGGACCTGACACCGGTTAGCGACCTTGCCATATGGCCCAGAAATGTTAGTATACAAAAATGCAGAGGAGGATGTTAGACTCGGTTAGGAAACAATCTGTATTAGAGTCTTTGTTAAGGATAGTCACTCACACCTGTTGACAATAATGTATCTAATGTCCTGCTGAATTTTTGTATAATTGTTTATCATGCAAATTTAAAAATGTATTGTTTTTGTACTTAATAAATACGGCCGGGGGGTCTCGCGACCTCCCGCCTTCCAAAGATACCACGTCTAGGTGCTGTGTCCGGGGGTGGTGCGGTCATAGGGGGAGGGCGGTAGCCAGTCACTGACCATGTGAAATAAAACTGCACGTTTGTAGCGCGATTGTTCATTCCTTTAATTGTGCCACTGAAGAAAGGATCAAAGAATCCTGAAACGCGTCTGGCTACAGATTCCTGATGCCTGATTTATGGTGAGGTGACTGCTGGCAAGTTGCCGATTTTTAAATAAATGAACTTAAATGAGCTTCCTGTGGCCTTCCTTTTTGGTGCTACCTGATGTGTGGATTTAAACGGCTTTGCACAGCCGCTATGGAAGGCTGTGGAGCGGGTCCGTTCAGGTTCCAGTCAGGAGCCAGAATTATCGGAAGGAGGATGTGCAGGTTACAGTTCAGGGCTGCAGCCTACACGAAGTTCGTATCGACTTCTACAAAGCAGGGCAGTCACAGCGCCAAGTACAGTGCATCACCCACATGGGTTTTATCATGTTTTGCAAATCTAGGAATGGAAGCGCACCCACTTGGGATTGCTGAAAACGGACTACAAACACCAAGAGGCTGTGGGAGCGCCACGCCCACATGGGCAGGTGTTTGAAATAAAACTGCACGTTTGTAGCGCGATTGTTCATTCCTTTAATTGTGCCACTGAAGAAAGGATCAAAGAATCCTGAAACGCGTCTGGCTACAGGTCCCTGATGCCTGATTTATGGTGAGGTGACTGCTGGCAAGTTGCCGATTTTTAAATAAATGAACTTAAATGAGCTTCCTGTGGCCTTCCTTTTTGGTGCTACCTGATGTGTGGATATATATATATATATATATATATATTATCTACTGGCGGTCGCCAGTAGATAGTTATAGTTAGGACCGAGTTTCCATAGGAAATCTCAAAATTCTATTTTGAATAACTTTGGCGCCGGTTGATAAATCCTCGCGAAATTTTCACAACTAATGGGGCGCTCCGTTCAGCTCCTACCCTGAAAGTCTCGGGGTGATTCGTCAAGCGGGAGCCGAGAAAAAGGGGGGTCCCAAAACGCGTTTTCCCCATGCATTTTTCCATAGGACCTTTAGTCGCAGCTACAGCCCGAATGGCTGAACAGAATTACGTGAAATTTGGCAGAGAGGTAGCCATAAGGTCAAGGAAGTGCCTTTTGCAGGTCTGGTGTAAATCTGCTCAGTATTTCCTGAGAAAATAGCATTTAAAAGCATATCAATATTTATACGCGCGCAGGGTGCGCGCACTGTGCAAGCCCTGTGCGCGCACCCTGCCGTGCGCAAGCGTAATTCTGATTGGTTGTTAGATGTCAGTAAACATTCGAATCGGTCGAAATCAGGAAGTGTCGGCCGCCATTTTGTCTGTCGCACTGAAAAGGAAAGGTGGAGAACGTGAATAGGGGGCAGAGTAGGGAGTTCTTGACCCCCTAGCCATTGTCAGGGGGTCACAGTAGGACCACGAAGGGCCAAAAAAAAGATTTTAATTTTTTTTAAAAACATCGCGAGGTGCGCGCACTCTACGCGCACCCAAAAAAACATTTAAAAAAATAGAAATAAAAATCAAGTTTAAGTGTTTAGATATTAGGTGGCTCTAAAAAGAGCCATTGTGTTTATTGAGTGTTTTTCGGTACCTACAAGTAAGTACCGATGCAGAGTCTAAAGTTCAAGAGGAAGACTCTGTTCCCTTCATCATTGAAATGTACACCGTCTCCTCTATAAATGTCTTGCATGTTGTAACGCAAGTTGTTGTGGTATATAGAACCCATACCATAGTCTCTGAGGAAAGCAGAAACAGACTTATTGACGTGCTTTCTTGCTTTGTCAATCTGCGGACAAAATTGGTTGGACCAGTTCCACTTTTGCCTTTGGCATATATTAGAATATACAAAGGCAGTTTGTGGAAAAAGTGACATCAATTGCACAAAGGTGTCCTTAATAAGCATTTCCAGACCTACCCCAGTTAAAGTGCCTAGGTCATTTCCACCACAGTGCACAATAATAAGGTTAGGCTGTGGGAGATGTAGAAAGGTTTTCACCAAAGGCATTAATTGGTGCCAGTTTAATCCTCTTTGACCAATCCATTTAATGTCTACATTTGGCAAAGCAAGGTCTTTTACAATACCGCTTTTTTCTGCAAATGTTTCACTCCAGAAGACATAGCTATGACCTACAATCCACACTGTGAACATCTTTCAAGGAGAACAGGATGCACTCAGGAGGTGTCTTTCAGTAGAATGGCAGTATGAAAAGAAAGACAGTTGAAAAATGGAGGCATACATACTTTTTTTTAATAAAAAGAACTGATTCGCTGATTCAAACCATTTTACAGTTAAAACTAGGCTGTATGTTTACATTTTTAAAAGCATGTTTTGGATTGGTTCAGAAAAATGTGTTCCCACAGAACATTACTTTGGATTTGCTGTTAGGTTTGAAAAGTCAAGCACTCTTGCTGTTTGGATTTGAAACATTGTGTGCTGAACTTCTGACCTCTCTGCTCACACCAGTGTTCCATGACCTGTTGCTGTGGTAGCAGGCAGAAGTCATGTTGGGGGAAGGGATGATTTGGAAAGGGGTTGAAAGTTGCAACCAATAGAAATGTGTGATTCCATTTGAAAAAATGTGGGAAGGACTGTGATTTTACATTAACATGTATATGTGTGAAAAAAGAGAGGGAAACATTGCCATTTACTGGTTGTGGTGAGAGGAGAGAGGTGTACAGCTCTGAGATTCTGGCTCTGATAATCTGCTGTTTGAGTGCCACATTTCTTTCTCAACTAACTAATTTTAAAGGTGAGTTATGAGTTTGAGAGGGGATGTATTTGGTGATTTTTGATATAAATATTAGAATTGTCATTCTTCTTTTAAAGTTGTGTTTTACATTTTGTGTTTTAGGAGATATTTAAATGTCTTGAACTTGTAACATATTATGGCGTATGTCTTCACTGTAAGTTAAGGTGTAGTGGTATCACTGAGGAATACTGTTTTGTGCCTAGAATCACATCATGAGTCTGTCTGCACACAGGATTAGTTGTCAGAGATTTAATTTGTGTTGCTCTTGTTCTGTTAGCCTTGCACTCGGAGAAAAGGGGCAGTTTGTTTTCTTAAAGTGTGATGGTTAGCATTCAGCAGAAATCAGTTACTCACAAATGAGAGGAAAATGCAAACACATTTGGAAATAGCATGGTACATTTACCTACCACTTTAAAAGTTGTGTTTTACATTTTATGTTAAGGAAGATATTTAAGTGCCTTGAACATGTTAGATATTATGGAGTATGTCTTCGCTATAAGTTAAGGTGTACTGGTATCACCCAGGAATACTGTTTTCTGCCTAGAATCACACCATGAGACAGTGTGCACACAGGAATTGTTATCAGAGATTTAATGCGTGTTGGTCTTGCTCTATTACCCTTGCACTCGCAGGAAAGGGGCAGCTTGTTTTTTGTAACACATGGTCATGGTCTCAAGGAGCTGTTAGGACATGTGCTCTTTTCTGCTTGTCTAAAATATAAGAAACATGTGTCAGGCTGTCACAGTAATTATCACTTACTCCACCACAGTACTAAATGTGCTTTCAAATTGCCAAAGAAAAAATCGCTTTGTGATTAGAATCACACCATGAGTCTGTGTGCACACAGGAATTGTTGTCAGAGATTTAATTTGTGTTGCTGTTGTTTTGTAAAACTTGCACTTTTAAGAAAGGGCAGTTTCTTTTCTTCAACTGTGTTGGTTAGCACTCAGCAGAAATCACTATCTCAAAAATGAGAGGCAAATGCAAACACATTTGAAAATAGCATGGTACATTTTCCTACCACTTTAAAAGTTGTGTTTTACATTTTATGTTAAGGAAGATATTTAAGTGCCTTGAACTTGAAAGATATTATGGAGTATGTCTTCACCATAAGTCAAGGTGTACTGGTATGACCCAGGAATACTGTTTTCTGCTTAGAATCACACCATGAGACAGTGTGCACACAGGAATTGTTGTCAGAGATTTAATTTGTGTTGCTTTTGTTCTGTAAAACTTGCACTTTCAGGAAAGGGCCTGGTATCACCCAGGAATACTGTTTTGTGCCTAGAATCACACCATGAGACAGTGTGCACACAGGAATTGTTGTCAGAGATTTAATTTGTGTTGCTGTTGTTCTGTAAAACTTGCACTCGCAGGAAAAGGGCAGCTTGTTTTTTTAAAGTGTCATGGCTAGCACTCAGCAGAAATCATGATCTCACAAATGAGAGGCAAATGCTAACACATTTGAAATCAACAGGGTAGATTTTCCTTCCAATCTTGTAATGGGTGAGGTAGTTCCTACATGTACAAAACTCCAATTAACCTTTACCAAACATGTACTCTTACACACATATCTGCAGTCTTCATGCAGTTGTAAAAGTCTCCATGCAGATCTCTCTTGCAACTGACAATACACAGTCTCCAGAAACACACTCTTTGCACACATGCAGCAGCTTCTCCTACACTCCCATGCATAATACTCAGCTCTGTGTTGTGTTTCAGATAGCAGTGTGTAATGCAAACACATTCAACGTCACCAAGGCTCATTTCCTTTGCTCTACTCTAATCACTCACCCTGTAAGACATGCTGATGGTCTCAAGTAGCTGTTAGGACATGTGCTCTTTTTTGCCTCTCTAAAATATAAGGGAAATGTCTGAGGCTGTCACAGTAATTATCACTTGCTCCATCCACAGTACTAAATGTGTTTTCAAATTGCCAAAGGAAATATCGTTTTCTGCCTAGAATCACACCATGAGTCTGTGTGCACACAGGAATTGTTGTCAGAGATTTAATTTGTGTTGCTGTTGTTCTGTAAAACTTGCACTTTCAGGAAAGGGCCAGCTTGTTTTCTTCAAATGTGTTGGTTAGCACTCAGCAGAAATCACTATCAAAAAAATGAGAGGCAAATGGTAACACATTTCAAATCAACAAAGTAGATTTTCCATCAAATCTTGCAATGGCTGAGGTAGTTCCTACATGTTCAAAACTCAAATGAACCCTTACCACACATGTACTCTTATACACATATCTGCAGTGTTCATGCAGTTGTGGAAGTCTCCATGCAGATCTCTCTTGCAACTGACAATACACAGTCTCCAGAAACACACTCTTTGTACACATGCAGCAGCTTCTCCTACACTCCCATGCATAATACTCAGCTCTGTGTTGTGTTTCAGATAGCAGTGTGTAATGCAAACACATTCAACGTCATCAAGGCACATTTCCTTTGCTGTAGTCTAATCAGTCACCCTGTAACACATGGTCATGGTCTCAAGAAGCTGTTAGGACATGTGCTCTTTTTGGCTTGTCTAAAATATAAGGGAAATGTGTCAGGCTGTCACAGTAATTATCACTTGCTCCATCCACAGTACTAAATGTGCTTTCAAATTGCCAAAGGAAATATCGCTTTCTGCCTAGAATCACACCATGAGTCTGTGTGCACACATAAATTGTTGTCAGAGATTTAATTTGTGTTGCTGTTGTTCTGTAAAACTTGCACTTTCAGGAAAGGGCCAGCTTGTTTTCTTCAAATATGTTGGTTAGCACTCAGCAGAAATCACTATCTCAAAAATGAGAGGCAAATGCTAACACATTTCAAATCAACAAGGTAGATTTTCCATCAAATCTTGCAATGGCTGAGTTAGTTCCTACATGTTCAAAACTCAAAGTAACCCTTACCACACATCTACTCTTATACACATGTCTGCACTCTTCATGCAGTTGTGCAAGTTTCCATGCAGATCTCTCTTGCAACTGACAATACACAGTCTCCAGAAACACACTTTTTGCACACACGCAGCAGCTTCTCGTACACTCCCGTGCGTACTACTCAGCTGTATGTGGTGTTTCAGATAGCAGTGTGTAACGCAAACAGATTCAATGTCACCAAGGCTCATTTCCTTTGCTCTAGTCTAATCCCTCACCCTGTAACACATGGTCATGGTCTCAAATAGGTGTAAGGACATGTGCTCTTTTCTGCTTCTCTAAAATATAAGAAAAATGTGTCAGGCTGTCACAGTAATTATCATTTGCTCCTCAACAGTAGTAAATGTGCTTTCAAATTGCCAATCAAATATCGTTTTCTGCCTAGAATCACACCATGAGTCTGTGTGCACACAGGAATTGTTGTCAGAGATTTAATTCATGTTTCTCTGGTTTTGTAAGACTTGGACTCGTAGGAAAGGATCAGCTCATGTGATAGGATTTGAAAAGCTCAAAAAAAATTGTAATGAATTAAAATTACATAAAGGTATTTTTTTTTAGTTTTTTGCAGGTATTGCTGAGCAACAGTGAAAAAATTTAAAAATGCCTATAAAGTCAAGAAAGAGAAAAGAAAAGCAACAACAACTATATTTGAAGACAACTGGTAAAAAAAAACAATAGGAGGAGAAGCTCGTGTTGGAAAACAGAAAAAGTCTTCTGGGAAGCAGACTAAAGAATTTTTACAAAATATCTTCCAAAAAAAAAAAATGATCGAAAGATAAATTCAAACAGTGTTTCAAGTACAAAACAACAACAGAGTCAACAGCAAAAACAAAATGCTAATGTAGACTCAGAAGTAAGAAAGAGTGACTTAACACGAAAAATAGATTTTAAAAACATTCGTCGAAAAATGTTTCAGAGAAGAGTGATGTTAAATTTGCTAAAGGATGTGAAAAAATATAAGAAGAAAACCAAATTTTATAAGAAAAAGAAATTTATTGAAAGTATTGTTACCAAGGCATTAGAAATAAAAAAAAAACTATTTATTTTAATTTTGAACAGAATGCGTAGATTAGATAAATTAGTCAATGAAATGAAGTCACAAAGCAAAAGGAAAAGAGAAGTGAAAAAAAATAACTTTTGTAAAGTGTTCTTAGGAGAATGGAAGCATAGTTCAAGTACTGAACCATTTTTTAATGAAGAGAGTTATCTTCAAAGTAATAGTTTGTTGCATGCAGTTGACACCAATGGTAGAGCATATGAAGTTAAGGATGGTTGTGCAATGGAAAAGGAGAAAATGGTTCCAAGAAATGAGGAAGAAGTGATGGCTGATGAGGTTATGGGGAGACGTCCTAAAGCCCCAGTGTACACTTGGAATTGTAGTAGTATTTGTACTGTGCGTCAGGAATCTATTGATAAATTCCGTGACTTTCTAAGAGAATATAGTAAAAAGAGTGTTAAACAGAAAATTAAGGTGCTTCAAAGACTAGATCCGTGCAGAGTGAGAGAGAATACTGGTTTGCAAGGACATTCTCTGGCTTGTCTATCTAGGAAAGTGTGTCAAAGTGTTTTTCACCATTTTAGGATGCTGGCTGTTCATCATACTGAAATGAGAAAGTTTGTGAGAACATTGTATTTTGCTAAAAGTCCAGCACTAAAGTTAAATGAGTTGAATAATGCTCTGTTCCGTGGATCTGTATCAGATGTAGTGAAGGTTACTGATGAGATTCAGTTTTGTTACTTTGGTCCAGAACAAGAAAGTGCAGAAAATGACACAGTTATTGATGAAAATGTGGAAGAGAATGTAGAACTTACTGTTAGTAAAAATTTTGAAGATGAAATGACAAAATTTACTCTCATCTCTAATGAAAGACCAAATATTACTTGTATTTGTTGCCGGAGAAGCCATTATAAAATTCAAACAAGGAATGTTGATCTGTATAAAAAAAGTGAAAATGAAGATAATTATAAGTGGAAAGATTTTGCAACATATATATTTCTGGAAAATTGT
Organism: Triturus cristatus; assembly: GCF_964204655.1. Lineage (NCBI taxonomy): Eukaryota > Metazoa > Chordata > Amphibia > Caudata > Salamandridae > Triturus > Triturus cristatus. Next base: position 911,330,531 of record NC_140590.1, on the reverse strand, counting down.
TTTGAATTGGGTGAAGATCAGCGTATTTGTAAATACTGTTATAACAAGTTAGAAGAAAATAGAATGCCAGCAAGAGCTGTACATAATAAATTAGAATTGGTTGATATTCCTCCAGAACTTTCTGATTTAAATACGTATGAGTCTATACTCATTCAATGTGTCCATCCGTTTCAGACCATAGTGCGTATGGAGCCAAAAACAAGTAAATTACCTCCTTCGGATTTACAAAGAGGTTTAAAAGGAAGAGTTGTCTATTTGCCATTGGATTTGAAAAAAAATATGGAAACAATTGATGCAGATACTTTGGAAACTGAACCATTAGTTATTCTGGTTAATGGTGTACCTACAAAGAATAAGAAAATTTGGCAGGAGCTGGTAGATGTACGAAAAGTACAAAGAGCAAAGTTATATTTGAAAAGAAATAATAAATGGTATGAAGCCATTTATATAGATGAAGATGAAGAAGAAATACTAGAAGACACAGGAATACCAACTGGGCAAATTGAAAAAGTGGATAAGTCAAAAGAAGAAGAAATTTATGAACATTTCAGCATACATCCTCTTCATTCTAAAGAAGTTATGGGAAACGCTATTGATCTGTTTCAGATGAAGAAAGCAAAAGGAACTCCTGTGAGTGTATGGGAGGAGAGCTTGGAAGCTCGTTGTTTTCCCCAACTGTTTCCTACAGGAGAAGGTGGACGATATGATGAACGTCCAGTACAGATTCCTGCTTCGGAGTATCGGACTACAAGATTATATGCAGAAGATCCCAGATTTCGTCAAAGTATTCCTTATTTGTTTCATCTTTTATTTGAAAGTGACTTGTCTGCACTATCTTATGCAGTAAATCACATTTTGAAAACTGGAGTACATCTACATAATGTGTCAGCAAAGGACTTTATCAACAAAGTGCAACAGCGAGATGATCATTTGGAATCTCAATTGATCAATTTGATGGCTTGTCAGCGTGGGACTAATGAATATTGGTACCGACGCCATGGAGAATTGAAGTGTATGTTACGGAATTTAGGAACTCCTACATGGTTCCTTACCCTAAGCTGTGCTGAGTACGCTTGGGATGATCTTCTGGATTTTCTTCGAGAGGCAAATTCAAACATTAAAAACATACAATACAAGACAGCAGGAGAATTGTGCTCATTGGATCCGGTTAATGTTTGCAGATATTTTAATCATAGATTTGAGGCTATGATGTCCTTCATCTGCAATAAAAAAAATCCACCTCTTGGAGAAGTTGTGGATTTCTTTTGGAGAAAAGAGTACCAAGCAAGAGGTGCTCCTCACATTCATATGCTGTTGTGGATCAAGGATGCCCCAAAATTTGGAACAGATGCTGATGAAGCAGTTTTATCTTTCATTGAAGGATATGCAACATGTGCTATACCTAAAAGCACAGAAGAGAAAAACTTAACAGAGAAAGTTTTACTTTTCCAAAGTCATCGATGTGGAAAATACTGTCGACGAAAGTACAAGAGTAAAGATAAATTCTACACAAAATGTCGATTTGGATTTCCACGACCTGTTCTTTCAAAAGGAAGAGTAAACAATTTTATGTCAGCTGTGCGACATACTATTACAAGAAAATCGCCTAAGAATACCTACAACCTAAGAAGAAAAGAAGAGTCAAAATGTATAAATGACTACAATCCAGTCATTTTATCCATGTGGAATGCTAACATGGATATACAGTATGTGGCTGACAATTCTATTGCTGTTGCTCGGTATGTCACATCTTACATCACTAAATCTGAGAAAACGGAATTGAAGGAAATGTGGGAAGAGATTTCTCACGAGAAGACTGTCAGTAAAAAGCTATACAGTTTCAGTTTAAAGATGTTATTGCATCGAGAAATTGGATCCTACGAATGCTCAGATAGGTTATCAGCTGCAAGTCTGTACTCGAAATCCAGAAGAATAATTTGGGTAAGTTTAGGCCTTGCAGGAATGCGAAATCGGGTACTGAAATCTATTCGAGAAATTGAATATTTAGCAGAGTTCGAACCAGAAAGTACAGACATTTTAAGAACAAACATGTTGGATACATATTACCCACAAAGAGGTCATCACCTTGAGAACATGTGTCTCTATGAAGTGCTGCAGAACTTCATTTTTAAACGGAATGCCACAGAAGATATCAACAATGGAAAATATAAAGTCAGTGTTGAGGAAGGATGTTTGGTGAAGCAAACAAAAGGAAGTTTGATAAATCACCGGAAGTTGAGTTGCGACACTCCTGACAAAAAGGAATTTTACTACTTGGCACTTTTGCAGCTGTTTAAACCATGGCGTTCAGAGGACGAACTACTTGGAGAATTCCAGAGTTATGAAGATTCCTTCAATGCTAGCAAAGACAGCATAGAATGCAGTACTTTCACAACTTATGTTCAAATGTTAAATGAAGAAATTGAACAAGAAGCAACAATTGCAGCTGAAGTAGCTAGAGACAGTTCTCAAGACAGTCAAAGTTCTGGGATATTCAGTCAAGATCCTCTAGGACAACCAATCGTAGAAAATGAAGCAGCAATAGCCATGAATGAAGTGGAAACAGCTATGAATCAAGCTCAGGAAGATTTAGTAGACTTAACATATTTGGAGCAGCAACTGAATGAAGAACAAAAACAAATTTATGAAGAAGTCAGGAAAAAAATTGATCACGGATTACTACATGAAAATAAAGAGTGCTCATGCACATCTTTTGAACCAATGAGAATGTATGTAAGTGGACAAGCAGGAACTGGAAAAAGTTTCTTAATTAATGTAATTAGAAGCTACCTACAGAAGAAAATGGATTCCATTTTGTCTTGTGTTGTTACTGCTCCAACTGGGTTAGCAGCGTATAACATAAAAGGAGTTACCTTACATCGTTTGCTAATGTTACCAGTAGAGCATGAGAACAAAATACAGTACCACAAACTAGCAGGAGAAGCATGCTTGGAAGTTTCAAGAGTATTGAAGAAAATGAAAGTACTCATTATTGATGAGGTAAGCATGGTATCAAACTTAATGCTTGCCTTTGTGCATTTAAGAATGCAGCAAATTGTGAAGACAGACTATGACGTGTTATTTGGAGGAAAACACGTCATAGTTTTTGGGGATCTTTTGCAACTTACTCCAGTTAAAGGACAACCGGTATTCCATACACTTACACATGAAGACACGAAAAAGTCGTTAGGAAGTATAGGCAATGTAAATATTTGGACATATTTTGAGTATAAGGAACTCATTACCAATATGAGGCAAGCCAATGATGAGGACTATGCAAGTATTCTGAAAGATATAAGAATTGGACTACTCACAGAACATGGCAGAAAAGTATTACAGAGTCGATTGCTGAGTAATTTGTTTACAACAGAAGAAATAGTTCCAGAGAAAATTGCTGAAAAAAATACTGTAATCTGCTTAATGCCAACACTACATGAATGCTCTGTATTCAATCAAGAACTTTTGAAATTGGAAAATGAAGAGGTCATAAAACTGGAAGCTGTGGATAAAATTCAACATGAACGAATAACTATTATATTGACAGGCAAATTGGCTACTAAATTGAATTCTCTGGAGAAAAACATTTCAAAAACAGCTGGTTTGGAAAAGAATCTTTATGTGTGAATGAACTGTAGAGTAATTTTAAGATGTAATTTGGATGTAGAAAAAGGTTTAGTGAATGGAGCTATGGGTAAAGTTGTGGATTTTGTAAAGTACCAGAAAAAAGATGGAATTGAATTCTTAAAAATGAAATTTGATCAGATTGAAGAGGTTAAAGTCATTAGTCGTTGTTCAGTTCGTTTTTTGCTAGTGAAAGACTTATATGTACGTAGGAAGCAGTTTCCGATTTCTCTAGCATATGCTGTAACTATTCATAAGTCTCAAGGATTAACTGTTGATAGTGCTTTTGTAAACATTGGATCTCCTGTGTTTAAAGAAGGTATGGCATATGTTGCTTGAAAAAATTATCTGGTTTATTCATGATAGACTTTGATGACTCAAAAGTAAGTGCTGATGCAAACTGTGTAAAGGAGTATAATAGATTAAGAAGAAGCTATGCTCCTCATTTAGGTCAGTATCCTGTGTTTGAAAAACGTGTTGTTTGTCGGAAAAGGAGATTTGAGAATATCTGTAATGAGGATGTACAGAAGAGAAAACAAAAAGACAGTGATGTGACTGCAAGCAAAAAGAAAAAGGACAGTGTTGAAGAGGTTGTTGGTTGTCATTTTGAAAATAGCTCTGGTGTCAACTGCTACGCAATGTAGTGCTGAATGTTGTATTTTATCTTGAAAGTTTGCAAGAGCAGATAATACTAAATCATGAAAAAAGATTCTGTTCTTTGCTGAGTCTCCTTTATGAGAAGCTGAGTAATGATAAAAATAAAATAGAAAGTGCTTCTGATGTTAGAAATCTTTTAGATGTATGTTCTGGATGTACACAGTTTCCACAAAATGTCCAGCAAGATGCACAGGAATTATTGATGTATATCCTGATGGTACTGGAAGATGAAGGAGTAGAAGTAGAAAATTTATTTGGTGTCTCTTATAAATGGGAACATTGTTGTGATAACTGTATGAACACAAGCAGTAGTAATGTTGATTCTGAAAGGTTCATATATTTACCATTACCACAAAGTAAAACAGTGACTTTTAGTAAATTAGTTAAAGATGCTAATCACAACATGGAATGTTCTGAATGTAAATCTGAAATGTTGTCAACGTTATTTTTAAAGAAATATGGACAGTATGTAATTTTAATGGTACAACGTTGTAGAGCTGATGGAACAAAATTGGAAACTTTACTAAAGAAGTTTGTTGGTAATCAATTATCTATATCTGGAAAAACTTTTGTAGCAGTTGCAATAATTTTTCATGACGGTCCTTCTATAACTTCTGGTCATTACACAGTTTATCTTAAATGTGAAAAAGGATGGACACTGTGTAATGATTCTCAATTGATTTTCAAGCAACATTTGCCTTATGATTTACCCAATTGTTACTTAATTTTTCTGAAACCCAAATTTTAAATACTAAATTCAGCATCTGAACAAAGCATTATTTAAATTTTAAAGGATTAAAATGGAATATTTCACTCAAAAAGGATTTTAAACTTACCATTTGGCCTTAAGGAAAGGTAAAAGAAACAGTTGTGGACTTCTTTGACAGATATTATTTTGGAAAATGTTCTTTTGCAACAAGGTTTACAGACGTTATTTCTTGAAAATTGTTATTATACTTAAAAGGTATTTGTGACATTTCTATTAAGGTATTTTTTAGTGAGGATACATTTGGGGCTTTTTTAAACAATCTTTCAGATTGTTTTTTTTTTTGCCCGCTGTTAAATGATGAATACAATTGATTTCACTATTTTCAGTGAAAATCAAAACATTCTGAAAACAGCAAAAAAGGGCAAAAAATTGCTTTGCTAAATATGAAAAAACATGTACTGTTTAATAAAATGTATTGTTGAATATTAATACTTTTTTTCTTTTTTTCAGAACTAGAAAGAAAATTTAGAAAATGTAATTCAGTTTCCTTGCAATTAAATAAAAACATTTATTTCTAAATAAGTTACTTTGATGGTCAGGTAAGTTTAAAATATCTGTATGTGTCACTGCTTTCGTTTCATGCTTCCTTTTCTTCACCTCTCCTTATTCTGCTTTTCTCATTTCTCTTCTCACTCTCTCTTCCTGCTTTACTACTCTTTTGTAACTCCCTCACTCCTTCTCTACTACTCCCCTACCTTTACTACCTCCATCACTAATTTTTCATCCAGGTTTCTTTCTCTGTATCCATATGTCTTAGTCTTTTTAACTGCCTTACTCCTTCTCAGTTGTTTGCTTTCTGTCTCTGTATCTGTCACTCTCTGTTTGTCTGTTTTACCCTTAACTTCCTTAACATCTCTGGGGCAGATTTACAAGCCACCTGCACCACCACTACGTCACTTTTCTTGACGTACTAGTGGCGCAGGGTGCTCTTTCATATTTACAAGGAGAGAATAAGCCACTCTGTGTGTCTTTTCTTCTCCTTGTAAATACAGCCAATTCAAACGCAGCACTAAAATGAGCTATTATCTTTTTTGATAGGTTTAGGGTACCTATACGTAAGTACTGATGCAGAGTTTAAAGTTTAATAGGAAGACTCTCTTCCGTTCATCTGTGAAATGTACACCATCTCTTTTTTAATTACTTTGCCACTCCCCTCTCTTTGTCAGGGAGTCCCTGAAGGTTTACTAAAGGTGAAAAAAATGTTTTTTTGTTTTAAAAAACATCATTGTGTGCGCGCAGGGTGCGCGCACCCCAAAAAAGAAAATTGACAAATAGATTAAAAAAAACACGTTTTTGTGTTTAGATTTTAGGTGGCTCTAAAAAGAGCCCTTGAGTTAATGTAGGGACAGAGGAAGAGAAAAACGAAAAAAATAAAAATAAAACCATGGCCTACTGCAATAGTGCTCCTCATATTTTCTCTGAATGAGATCAACACTGCTCTCACCCATAGTAATAAGAGTACCACAAACCATGCAGCGTGTACTCATCCTCCCAAAACAAGGACGAATATCCAGAGGTGTGTAAGAAGGTGAAGGCACCATCGCAGAAGAAGTGCTCGGCTGAGCTGCCAAAGATGTGCTCGGCTGAGCTGCTGCAGATGTCGTCGGCTGAGCAGGTGGAGGGTTTGCTCCAGAAGCTTGACGAAAAGTCACAGGATGCATTTTCTCAACGTGCCTCAACATTGTGTGAATACTAAAAGAGTACTTCTTATTAGGATTCCCATGTGATAAGGTGCAGTGACAAAGTATGCAGATGACTTTTGGTGCATTCACCTTCTTTTGTCCCTCAGGAAAAGTGAAAAACTGCCATATAAAGGAGTCTTTCTGCTTCCTCTGCCTCTGTCTCTCAAGAGTGTCCTGTTCACTCTCAGAAGATAGCTGGTGCTCTGCCATTGTCTCACAAAAACAGAGTAGCTCCTTCTCCAAGGGAATCAGAACTAACAATGAGGGGAGTGGGTGTGATTTTGGAAGAATCTGGAACTGAAAGTACTTTGAACCAATGAAAAGTGATGTTTCTTGATCACATGACTTGCCATGAGGGGATTGGGTGTGGTGTTGAAACAATCTGAAACTGAAAGTAATGAAAACCAATTAAAAGTGTTGTTTTATTAATCACATAACCCGAGGTGCGCGCACGGAGCAAGCTCAGAGCGCGCACGGTGCAATTGCGCATGCGCAAACGCGTACGCGCGCATGCGCATAAGTATTATGCGCGTACGTAACGCGCATACACAGCACGCGCGCATGCGCGAACGTCAGCGCGCGTACTCTGTGCGTATACGCGAGTGTAGCGCGCAGAGCACGTACGACGCACGTACGCGTACGTACGCATGCGTACTGGGTGCGCGCTGCGAGCGCGTACTAAAACGTACGTATGCGTACGTATATAACATACGCATGCGTACACAAAAAACGTACGCATGCGTACTAGGTGCGCGCTGCGAGCGCGCACTAAAACGTATGTATGCGTACGTAGATAACGTACGCCTGCATACATGAAAAACGTACGCAAACGTACTAGGTGCGCGCTCTGTGCGCGCACCCTAAAAATTTATAGAAAAAAAAAAAAAAGAAATAAAGTGGACATAAGTTAATAGAAGATATTAACTATGCTGTTCAACTTTATCCAAATTCAAAGTAAAAAAAAAATGACCCACACCAAATTAAAGGATTTAGATAATTTATAAATGTATACATAGGGAAATTTTTGTAAAAGAAATCTATAAAAAATATATTAAAAAATTCTAAAATTAGCATTTAAAAAACCTTTGAAATTCACTGAAAAAACCATAGGTTTCACACACGTTATAGTTAGGAATTAGCATTTAAAAAACCTTGCAAATTCACTGAAAAAAACATAGGTTTCACACACGTTATAGTTAGGAAATAGCATTTAAAAAACCTTACAAATTCACTGGAAAAAACATAGGTTTCACACATGTTATAGTTAGCTGGACATTTTACTCGTAAAAAACCAATGAAATTCCCCCGTTATAGTTAGTTCAGCTAACTATAACTCGCGCGCCCGCAATCCACTGCTGATGACGTCACATATTACATCACTCATGACATGGTCAGTGACATCACTCATGACATCACTGATGACATCTCAAATGACATCACTGATGACATCACTGATGACATCATCCATTGAATATGTGTTTCTGTAAAGTTTAAATATGTTTAATATATATAGGGAAAGGCCTGTTGAAGAATGAGTGGGTGTACAAGTGTGTAAATGGATGATTTTCTGTGGTGCGTAACTGACTCTATAAGTGAGTCATTAAATGTATCTTACTGCAGACTAGTGACTAAACTGTGTAAATGTTTGTATGTGTCTGTATGTTGGTGTATAAGTGGCTGCATGGTTTTGTAAATACCTATATAAGTGTGTATATGAATTATTGATTGCTTGTCTCAGTATCTGTATGGGTTCCTGAGTGTTTGTGTGGGTAGGGTGTGTGTGACTCTATGCATAAATGTGTGAGTGTGTGATTCTATGGGTGCATGGTTTTAAGAGTGCATCTGTGATGGACTGTATGGTTGAGTGAGTGTATGTATGGGTGTGTTAGGGATTGAATGTATATCTCAGTGGTACATTTGTGACTAACTACATATGTGAAAGGCAGTATATATGCATGTAAGAGTATATAAGTGGGTAGATGTGAGAGTGTGTGATTGTGAAAGTGACTGTATGGATGAGTGTGTGCTTGTATGAATGATTCTATAAGAGCGTAAGAATGTGGTACTATTTGTATGACTAAGTGAACTTGAGTGTGTATAACCGCATAGGTGAGTAAATGGGAGTGTGATTATTTACATGACTGACTAGGTGTGAGTGTACCTCTATGGATGATTGGTGGTGTGTGAGTGTCTATATAGGTGTATAAATGCATAAGATAGTTTTGTATGGAGTGACTGTAAGTATGAGTGACTGTACAGCTGAATGATTGGAGGTGTATGTAGACCTAAGAGTTAATAAGTGGGTATGTAGTTATTGGTATTGCAGTATGTATAATTTTGAGAATTGAACTCTTAAATTTTGAGTTGGTGTATCAAAGGTTATATTAGGGTGTGAGAAGATGTGCTAATTTATCACATGGATGACATCATCAGTGATGTCATCAGTGATGTCATTTGAGATGTCATCAGTGATGTCATGAGTGATGTCACTGACCATGTCATGAGTGATGTAATATGTGACGTCATCAGCAGTGGATTGCGGGCGCGCAAGTTATAGTTAGCTGAACTAACTATAACGGGGGAATTTCATTGGTTTTTTACGAGTAAAATGTCCAGCTAACTATAACATGTGTGAAACCTATGGTTTTTTCAGTGAATATATATATACACACACACACACATACACACATATATAATATATATATGATACACGTGAAAAGAAGACTTTTTCTGAGAGTTAAACAAGTAATTTAAATTAGTTTATTCTATTAGTCTAACAGCAAGAGTCCAGTTCCACTTCATACCTTGTCAGAAACTGTCTGATGACCAGAAATTACAAATATGCAATATAGTAACAGCCACAGCAACTGTTTTGTGATATACTCACTTCTTCAAGGCTGTCACTTAAACAAAGAAAAACGTATCATGAATCATATAACACATACAACAAAAGAACCCAATGTTCAGAAGCCAACTTCTTTAGAACTTAGCTTGACCTAGCAAGAAATCGCCCCAAAAATCTTTTTGAAATTGTCAAGCAACAAACGCTCAACATAACAAATCCTCTCAGCACTGGATCCCACATGCTTTCAAACTGTGGTGACTTTGCTTCCTTCTTCTTGGGAAAAACTGAAATCAATGAAAATGAACTGCAGTTAGCAAGGGAGTACCTGCTGGCTATATCACACATCACTCCGCATCCCGCACAGTCTGTTGATCCTGCTAATCACCCTGGGCATTCTGCCAAAAACAATCCCTCCTGGCACACATTCACACCCCTCAACGAAAGAGACATTCACAACATGCTTATAGCATTTAAACCATCTAATTACTTCATCGACCCTTTACTGCCAAATATCTCTATTCTCCCTTTATGGACCAAGATCTTAAACACCTTGCTCCACCAAGGCACTATCACTGACTGCCTAAAATTAAGACAGGTAACCCCTATTTTGAAAAAAACAATGGCTGATTGCTCAGACCTCAACAACTATTTGCCCATTTAGCAAGGCTTTCATCAGCACCAACTGGTGAAAAGAAAAGAGAACACCTCGGCGGTATGTATACTCTAAGGTGCACCCTAACCTGGGGTGTTGGTGAACAAGCACAATGTGACTTACAATTTGTAATCCAGCTTACCGCTTTTCAGGAAAGCCTTAGTATTGTAAAGGGAGAGGGGAATAGCCCCATGGGTCCAGGAGGGGAGCGCGTACTTGTAGTCACACTTACTCCAAAGTACGACGCCGGCCCAACACCTATGACTGTCCAGTAGCAGGACCCCAGCGATGGTGTTCTCTTTTCTTTTCACCAGTTGGTCCTGATGAAAGCCTTGCTAAATGGGCAAATCTAAAGGCAGAAACATGTTGACCATGATTTTATTTCACTTGTACTTTGGACTAGACTAGTAGTTTCAGTCTCTGTGTCCAGTCACGTTTTTATCAGCGCTTGGTTAACCACGAATAAAGTTGGTTTGGGTTTAAACCAAGACCTTTTTAAAACACTACCCATATCACTACACCTTGTAAGACACCCGCTCCGCTGTAACCAGGCATGGTAGCACACCAGGGAGGCATTCGGCCTCTCTGGTGGGAACCCAGTGATGAAGCATGTCACCAACCAGGTTGGTAAGTGAGGGTTCTTTTACTCACAGAGTGACTCCCCCCCCCCTTCCTTGTTAGTCGATATATAATGATTACGCTTGTTGTGCACTCTTTCGTTGTTTTCTGTTTAGATTGACCAGGGGATTAAGAGTGTCTTATTCCTCCCTTTCTCTCTTGTTGTTATAATATATCTATTATATAGATGAGCACAAGAGCCAGAAACACACACAAGGAAAGAGAGTTCTGGGACAAGAGTAATGCTGAGATGTAGAGCTTTCATATGTGAATGCTAAGGTACGGGGTGTGCCAGAAATCCCAGAGATCTTTGATATATAATCATTTAGCTTTAGCAGCAAGTGAGGGGGGGTTAGGTTCCTCTGTCCTATAAAACAACCGGGCTTTTATGGTCTATGGATTATTAACCATGCAAACAGTATTTTTAGTATGCATTTGTTTTATAATTGTGGCACATATACTGCATTTCAATAGTTTAAAAAGAAATTTTAAACTTCCTTCATGTCTCCTGGTTATTTTTTGTGGACAGGTATGAGTGAGAGAGCGAAAGGGTGTGTCCTGTTACCACAATCCCTGAGAGGATCGAGAGTGTAGTATTCTGGGATGCCAATTCACTTGTCTCTTTGATAAGGTTAGGAGGGCAAGTTAGGCACTATAGCTAGTCGGAATCGGACCCATAGATACTGAGGTCTTATGGTGACTCAGTCCCTAAATACTGATGTTCTATGATTCCAGGCATAGTTCTGTTCTAGAGCAGAATCCCTACAACAATAGTGAGGTCCTAATTTAGGAATTCTACCATGAAAAAATAAAAACATAGGAGAGAGTCAAACCAGGGGGCATATTTATCAAGGGTTTTGAATCACCCTTCGCCACACAAGTGGGTGTAGGGTGACGGAAAACGAATAATGAGATTAATCAAGCCACGCAAGGCCACCTTACATGGCCCTGCATGGCTTTAGAAATCTGAAGCAATGCAAGGCAGTGCAAGTCGCTGCCTTGTGCTACTCTGCCCTAGGAAGGCATTACATGAGTTAAGCAAGGGTGTTCTCACGCTTCCACCCATGGATTCTGAAGCATTCCCAGATTTACCAATACTGGTAGACCTGGGAATGTGTCAGAATGATACGCCATCCCAAGGGAGGCATAATGAGGAGAAAGATATTTAGTTCTCCTAATTTTATTCCTCTTTCCACATGTACTGCATTACACAGCACACGTAGAAAGAGGAAAAAGCCCTAGAGGATTGTTTTTCTATTCCTGCAGAAAAATAATCCAGCCCGTAAAACAGGCACCCTTGCGCCATGGTGCAAGGGTGCATGGATTGATGCTATGCAGCAGTTTGTGTGCCTGTGCAGGCACAGATTAGGAATGTGACATATCTTGATAGATATGGTGCATTTGTGCCCTCTTTCTTTCACAAGCGCAGCATGGTGCCGTGCTGTATTGGTTGAAATAATGATAAATATGGTATCTGATCTCTTAACAAAGGGTTGAAAGCGACTAACCTGCCACCAAATGTTCTTTAATTGTTTGTCTGACATTGCATATGTGATTTAAAAATTCAGGGGCACATTTATCAATAAATCACGCAGCATGGCAAGCCCCCCTTGCTGCGCTGCATGATAGGGAAAGGGCAGGAATGCGCTGTGACATTAAGCTGCACATTCCTCTCTTTTCCTTGTGCTGGCGCACTCGTGGCTGCCTAGCATCAACGTAGGCTCCCTTGCACCATGGTGAAAGGGGGCCTGCAATTCAGAATGCAGCACAAATAGAAAGGCAAACAATCATCTGCAATGCAATAGGTCTCGCATTTATGCGAGCTTGAGCTATTGGCATTGTAAATGAAAATTCCTTTGATTTATGTTTAGGTTTTTAAAACGTAAATAAAAGGCATTGTCATTTACAATGCCAATAGCTTAAACTCTCAAAAATGTGAGACCTATTGCATTCCAAATGCTTGAAGGCATCGCTGAGTTACCCCCTTCAGCTTCCCATGGCCCCTGAAGAGCTCCGCGTTTGCTACGAGTTAAATAAACAAGCCGATGGTCACAACTTTGCACGAGAGACCCTCCTGCAGTAAGAGAAACTCATTAAAGAAAATAGTGCTTACAGGCTAAAGTAGATGTACAGTGTAACAACTGAAATAAAAGGGCCAGTCCTCATGGGTGGTTAAAATAAAGACAAGGCGGTACTAAGAAGGGACTAACAAGCCTAATAACGAATCAGAAGCCAGCATTTACGAAGGGCAATGATACAAGCCAATGACAAATATTTGCGAGAGTGGGAGGGGCTTCAAGTACATACTCTAATACAGCATAGCTCGCAGAGCAGCAAATGCGATGCCCAGGCTCGACCTAAAAAACGAGGAGAAAAAAGATATTTCTCCTCATTACACCTCTCCAGGGAAGGCATAGCATTTTGATGAATTCCCAGGTCTACAAGTGTTGGTAAATCTGAGAATATAGCAAAACCAAAGGGGGTGATGGACGGAGTGTTGAACATTGCAAGCACTCACCCCCAGTCAACTGATCTGGGTTTAATCCATCATCATTCTTTAGCTCACTCGGCCACCCCAGTTCAGACATGGCCATATGCAAATCAGTCTTACCCTATGCCTCATGGGAACAGTCCAGCCCGAACTGCCAAGCCATGTCTTCCCTGGACCGGAAACAAGCATCCTGAGACCGGTTTCTGGCTAATCAGCCGTCATCAGCCAGGTTAGCTTGAATCCAGTGGCAAAGTGAGCAAGGGACCCACGTCTGGGCATACCCTGCCAACTTAGGGCGTACAAAGCAAAGCCAAAGGGGATGATGGGCGGAGTGTTGAACATTGCAAGCACTCACCACCAGTCAACTGATCAGGGTTTCATCCATCATCATTCTTTAGCTCACTCCGCCACCCCAGTTCAGACATGGCCATATGCAAATCAGTCTGACCCTGTGCCTCATGGGAACAGTCCAGCCCGAACTGCCAAGCCATGTCTTCAGTGGACCTGAAACAAGCATCCTGGGAACGGTTTCTGGCTAATCAGCCATCATGAGCCAGGCTAGCTTTGAATCCTGTGTCAAAGTGAGCAAGGGACCCACGTCTGGGCATACCCTGCCAACTTAGGGTGAACAAAGCAAAACCAAAGGGGATGATGGACGGAGTGTTGAACATTGCAAGTCACTCACCACCAGTCAACTGATCAGGGTTTCATCCATCATCATTCTTTAGCTCACTCCGCCACCCCAGTTCAGACATGGCCATATACAAATCAGTCTGACCCTGTGCCTCATGGGAACAGTCCGGCCCAAACTGCCAAGCCATGTCTTACTGGACCTGAAACAAGCATCCTGGGAACGGTTTCTGGCTAATCAGCCGTCATCAGCCAGGCTAGCTTTGAATCCAGTGTCAAAGTGAGCAAGGGACCCACGTCTGGGCATACCCTGCCAACTTAGGGTGAACAAAGCAAAACCAAAGGGGATGATGGACGGAGTGTTGAACATTGCAAGCACTCACCCCCAGTCAACTGATCTGATCTGAGAATATGCCAAAATCCATGAGTGGATGCGCGGGAACATTCACGCTCCACCCATGTAACACCTCCCTGGGGCAGAGTAACGCAATGCAGCAATTGGCACTGCATTGTGTTACTCTAGATTTACCAAGCTATGCAGAGCCTTGCAAGGTGGTCTTGTGTGGCTTGATAAATCTAAATTAGTAGTTGTGTCGGCCTTGCGCCCCATTGCGTGTTGCAAGGGCGACGCAACTCTTTGATAAATATACCCTCAATGTGGCAGGAACATGAGAATTATCCTGATTCGTAATTGGACAAACTGAGGAATGATAGCCCTGAATGCAGAAAAATTGTGTCTTTTAGTAGACTAATAGCTACTATTGTTGAAGGAGAATTTTGCAATAGACTAACCCAGTTTTTACAGATGCCACTGCAAAAGCATTGTAGATATTGCTCTGGAGTATAATTAGCTCTTTTAGTTACGCCATTAGTTTGATGATGGAATGATGAAGATATACCTCTATGAACGGTCAAGGCTGAACACACAGCCTTCTAAAATCATAAAATAAATTGAGTCGCCCTGTTGAAGATTATAACTGGGGGAGCGCCATGTGATTGGAATACATCCCTAATAAAATATGAAGCAGTTTCAGTATATTTTTAATAGAAAAATTGAGACATTTCTGGAGCCTTAGGAATCGTAGTAAGGAAAGAGAAACATAGTTCCATGCTAAGCACTTCCCTTAACTATGAAGGCTCATTCTGTTTGCATATATCCCAACTTGGTCCAGTGGGAGTTGACACATGTCAGCCGCCTCCTCCTCCCTTAATTGGTGGAAAAGAAGAATATGAGGAGCATTCTATGTCAGTATTCTGCAATACATGTGGAAAACGTCACTAATGAATACACCAGTTAGGACTTGGGCCATAGGCAGATCCTGGCGAACCAATTAATAATGGGCTGGCACATTAAAACTACTCAAGATACTTTATTAAAAAAAAACATCCAGAGAAATCTTGCCATAGGAGGTATTATCGTGATCTTCAATAGACACTAGTGTATCAAGAGCAGTGAGGGCTCTGAGAATATATCATCAGCTTAGCTGTGATATGTGACAGGAAGGAAAAGAGAGACATTTTGTTACAGTAAAAGGAAGCTTAATGTAGCCAAATATAATATAGGGAAGGGTTGAGAGAGTGGTGTTAGCAACAGTGTGAATCTATTTTGGTATCAAGAGCTTTAATGGTACTCCTTCTCTCTTTGAAGACACTGCATTTACTCAAGACGCTATTAGGATGAAGACGGTAATAGATTTCAAGAAAGTGAAACTACAGCAAACTCTCACGAGCAGCCGGAGAGGTACCAATATATGTATGCTGACTATTCCCCTTCTTTTACCCTCGATATTTCAATCAGAGTTTACTTCCTAGCAATTGCATCCGTAGGTAGTAGGGATGCTTCACTGGATCCTGTGATAGAACTAGTTTCAGGTTTGCTTATGGACTTGAGAGGAACTTTTTAGAAAAACTGTGACGAGAACAATTACTGTTTTGTGGAATTAAATGAGGTTGTTTTCTCTTTCGTGATGTCAGCGGGAGTTTGGTGCATTCATAGTTTTTTCAAATCTAATCTTTATCTTCAGTCAATGGCTACACGATTGCCAAAATTAATAATTTTTGCAAATAGTTGAAAGCCCTTCTTTCACAGTCCACTGACAAATTAGGAAATGAATCGAGAGAATGAAGAATGGGCAGATTTCGCCGGTACTACACCAAGAGGTAAGTGCCAGTGGGATAACTTTGCACTTGTTTATTTGAATATTTCAGTGAGTCATGAGTTAACATTTCCTGAGCAATGCAATGGTTAATAATTTACTTGTTATGTTTAGATTCGGGAGAATGGGCTAATCTTAATGCCACCTAAGCCGAAATACCATACGCATGACTGCCTTAGCACTGCAAGGGCGGGGTGACTTTCGTTGATTTTACTTTTTATAGAGGATAATGTTTTTAAGTTCCTTTTAATCTGCCTTTCGGATCCTGCTTAAGGATTGTTTGCCCTGAGGACTGTCTGTGCTCTCCTTTGTTTGAAAGTTCACCTTGCTTGACACCTGGATGTCCCCTCTCCTCATTGTCAAGGGTTCTTAAAGGGGACCGCCAGGCAGCAGGAGGAAACCATTCCAGCATTGCAGGATGTCACAATCATTTAAAACAAGCTACCTTACCCCCTCCCCCCACGTTTGTCAGTTGCTGCACTGGATAAACATGGGAAACATTTATTACAATTTACTCAGCTATAGAGTCATAAAGTCTCTACTGATAAGCATTGGAATGCAAGATAAATTTCCAGTGCATTCTATTTCAACAGTTATCTTGCAAAGCTGTAAACCATTCATCTATGGCGGCGGACACCGGTCGTGGACTCTCCCACAGACCACTGTAGGTGCTGGGGAATATTGTAAGCCAAGCTCGCATTACTTCTGTATAGTTATTGTTCAATATATAATTCAATCTATCTTTAATGAAGTGCAGTAACATCACAATTATGCTGTGCTAAACCATTCACAAACGATGGCGTAGAATTCATAGCAGATTATTTAAACCCCTTGTGCAAATCATTACTCTAGCCAGTTTGGTGGCAGCCTTGGTGCAGCTCCAGGCACATCAGTAGCAGCACTGATGTCCAAGCTGGATGGACAGCCCTTCCTAGCAACAAGGCCGCAAACAGTAACAGAGCAACAGAGTGGTCGGACCGTTCCCCCGTTGCCATTCCATGATGCTGTATCTTCTGTGAATCTCTGGGACATCAAACTTCCACATTAGCAATCCCTCAAACATGCCTTGGGCATACACACCTCTGAAGGGGGAGGGGATTGCAGCCACACCCAATCAGAGGATGGAATTGGAAGATGTCAGGATCTCTAAAGGGAATTGAAAGGGAATAGGTTAGCCTCGGGAAGGATCAGAGAGGGGGGGTATCTGTGTCTAAGATTATCCAAATATCTGAAATAACAGACAGGTCTCCACTGAGATCATTTTATGCCTAGGACTGACAGGGGTTTCAACAACTGGCATCAAAGCCCTGAGTGAGGCATAAAAGAATCAAGCAGGCCAAAGTAATTCCAATGTGATAATCCTTAAACAAACTTTAATAAATTAAATTAAATTAAAACACAGCCCATTGACCTTCAATCTGCTAGCCTGCCATACCTTTGTTACAAAAAGAGATTACATGGGGGAAACAAACTCCAAAAAGAACAGGGTGAATGCCAGCCACTGTGAAAATAGAGCCATTGCTGATTGTTTTTTAAACAAGCCAAGGAAGCTGGACATATTAAATGAGGAGGAACCTTGCAGAAGGTTACAGCATTCTTTACCAAAATATGTATCACACGACTGACTCAATCGTAGGAAGTACCAGCATTTTAAGGTGAGGGTCCCTCTTTTAAGACCCCCATTTAAATTTAAATGGGAGGCTCCTCAAAACAGGTGGTAGGAGAACCAAGGCACTTTTTAAATTACATTGATTTTATCTGGTACCCCACATGCACCAATCAGGAATTCACATCAAATGAAACCCTGCCAAGAAGTGAAGAGCCTCTTTAAATGGATAGGCCTCATCCAAATATTATGAGCTGGAAGGGCAGTGTTTCATCTACTCATTCTGATCAAGAAACTGGATATCACACTATATTGTTTGTTAGACCTGGCAACATTTGGAGCCCCATGACTACTACAAAAAGACTGCCAATCTTACATCTGAAGGCATATTCTATTTCTGTGTTAGGGTATTTGGCTACAAAGAGTTCCTTCATCATTTCAGAGGCTCCTGAGTGGTCTTCCAGTGTTCATCAGAATTCATTAGAATATTCTGACTACCTACCTAGGTGACATCATCCTTTCGAGCAAATCCTGAACTGGTCATTTGGGCCATCTCTCAGCAATAAGTTTTACTCTGATGAACAGTCAATGCGAACCACTTTGTGTTGCCCAGACTCAGTATTAACCCTCAGGTACCCAAGAAAAGAAAACATTCAGAAGCAGAGGATCAGACTAAAAGGTGAGAGCAATGGAATATGTGCGGCTGAAGTATTGTGTCACTTCATTTCCCAGTTCACATCTCTTTGGAGAAGCATGCCAGTGGCCAGCATGGCAGCAGTTTCAGTTTCATGGGATGATGGGACCCTGCCCACTGCTACTATCACTAGTGCCCTCTGTGGCATATTCTGAAAAAAAGTAAAGGATTGGAGAGTATAGACCCGATCTAGCTCCCACTAAGTCATCTGTCGAACATACCATCCGCATTCAATTAATGTAAGAGAGAACAGCAATTACCCGCCACATTATGTAGGGTGATGGAGGACCTCAGGTTTGTTATTAGAAATCGTGAAAGAAGGAGGCAGGGAGGGGAAGATGAGAGGAAATAATTGAGCCCCTTACAGGATTTGAGGCAGCACTCTCTACTACATGGGCCACCCAATTCTGGAGTAGAAAGAAGGGCAGAAATCCCTTGTGTTATACTATAGTAAGATGAGCTGTGGAAGTGCGATCACATTATCAGTGTCACCTGGTTGCACAAGCTTTCTTGGGTGGCAGTGGAGGGACATGGTAGCCCATGGAAACTTAAAATCTGAAGGGTAAAGGTAAGGTTTCCCTCAGGGGGTTGCTATCAGGACTATGGCATTGGCTTGAGGAAACACATTATATGGACTCTGTGGTGAGATCTGGGTGAATCCCATCTCAGTCAAGGTGGAAGGGCAGAACCACCAGGGTCTGAAAACACCACAGCTCCACCTCATGGCATCACCAGGTGGGTGTCACGTGCAAATAGATGTGCTTTATTCAATAGTGTTTCCCTGTTATGATAACATAATTAGTTGAGTAAAGCTTGTGGTCTATTTGAATCCAAACCAATGTGTAGCTTTTTGTCATCTCCTCGTCCATTAACTCAGTGTTCAACTCAACCTCGACAAAACCAGTCCCAATCTCCTGCAAAATGTCCTTCATGCCCATGACTCCAGACATGCAACATTCAGGTGTTCCAGCAACACTTGCATCTCCTTCATCGTCACCTTCTTAGCCAACATTGTCTCAATATTTTTTAACCACCTGCAACCGCTACTATATTTTATCTGCATCAATCTCAATCCTAAAAATGTCAAAAACATGCTTGGCTTCCGCCTTTTCTTCTGCCAGGGGAGCCCCAACACCATCCATTAGCTCCTGAAAACTTACCAGCATGCACTGGCAGTGTGCCGGGTCAGATTGTCCTTCAAAGAAGAAGTAATCTAAGTAATGTGTCACCATCATGTAACCCATGACATACGTGAAAGGCCTCAAAAAGAGCACAAGAAATGGAGCATCATTGGATGGCCTTGTCTACGTACCGTCGCCCCCGAAAAACTGTATTCCCAACAGCTCCAAATTGGCCGATGTACCGGTGGGAGGTGGAAGGCTCACTTGATGTTACTCTTAACCATGTATGCGCCAGGGCCTACTTTATTGTACAATTCCATTGCCACAGCCACAGAGGAATAATAAACTATCGACAAGTCATCGGATATGAAATTGTTTATTAACTTTTCTTTTGGCCACAAAAAGTGCTGTATGAGGCACAATTTGTTTTTTTTCCTTTGTTGGAACCACCCCAATTGGAGACACAATCACATTTTATATTGGCTTCCTCTCAAATGGACCTGCCAAATTACCTTCCCGCACATCCTTATGTAGCTTCTCTTGCACAACCTGGGGGTGTTCTTTACTGACTTTAAGTTCTCTACCCATCTCCGAGACCATGGCCCAGTATAGCCCAAATGAAAACCATCCATGAAGCTGTTAAATCCTGACCCTCCTCATACCATTGCAACCAGTAGAACAAGCGGTGTAGCTTGATTGGTGTATGAGCCTTTACCTGCCATTCATTGTGGCCCTCTCCCTCCACCCCTCTGCTTCTCTCCTGCTGCCACTGTCCTTATGTAAAACCTTGTGCCATTCCTGCCTGCCCCCACAGTGTATAAAAGGGTGCCTGGCTGCACATTATGCTCATTCGTACTGGAATTTACAGCATACCCAGTTGCAGAAACCCCTGCTAAATGCCTCATCCTGCCTGTCCCCTGCTCGGTGCTCGAATCCCACCCAGGGTGGGACACCCTTGAAAAGGCCGGTATACCAAAGGCAACCCACTAGTGGTAAATATCGTTGAGTCGATCATGCCAGCCCTATTGTGTGTAGCCACAAGCCATTGTCTAATTCTCCCCACTTACCATCCGCATTTCCTGCCATTCGGGTCCTGAACTCCTCATCTTACCATATCCAGGAGTACCCCCTGAATGTTATGTGTGCCTTTCAAATAACATTAATGTAAGTAAGGCAACCATACCCACTTGCCCTCCTCTCTAGCCCTCCCCCACTGCAGCTTTACTTTCTTCAGTCTCTTTTCCCCTCATTACCCTTCCGCCTATGGTCACCCCCTATTTGGCCCCTGTCTCATTTACATCACCTGTACTGCTACCTGTCCCACCTATTATCTCTATGGTCCATGAGGAATGTGCCCCTTTCATGCCCACTGCCCTGCCCCTATTTTTCCTGCCATACACTCTCACATGTTTTGCCTCTAATTTTCTACAGACAAACAGATCCTCAAAATCCTCCTGCCCATGCATTCCTTCCTCATCTCCCTTATCTGATTCCTCTTCCGACTCCCCCTCTTAGAAGATTTGGACTGAATGGCGAACAGGCGAACACTGTTGGCGGCACCCCTCAGAGGCTCTCCTTGCTGGCCTCATTGTACCCCCGCTCTCCAGGCCCACCTCCACACCTCTTGCCAGCAAGTCCTCTATGCTTGTGTGATTGTAGCAGAGGGATGGCTTCTGCAGAGCAGCCATTTCACACAGTGCCACCGGGTGACACACAATATCAGCTCCCATCACATTGTCACCTATTGGGGAGCCAATATAACATGGGTGGCAGGGAAAATGAGCTGAAAACTACTGAAAATAGTGGGCTTCCAGCTCGTTGCCCGAGGCAATGAACGGCTACCATCCATTAAGGGGTGTGAAAACACCCCAGGATATCGGCAACAACCTAGGCAAGCTTTTTGTTTTCTTGGAGAAGGGCAGTGCTTAATTTGAGCCAGTGCTTTTCGGTGCTCAGCACCGGCACCTAATTGATTTCTGTTGCTCGGCACCAGCACCTAACTGTTCTAAGTATGGTGGCGCTGCTCATCTAATTTAGAGATGAGCAGAACAACGGTTGTTTATTAATACAATATACATTAAAATTGTGCTAATACCTGCCTCCCCAGCCATTCCTTTAGCTTTGGGGACCTGGAATAATCTGAACTGTCGCATTTACATGCGAGAGAGATGGTTAGTAGTTGTTTTGGCAGCGATGACAAGGGCGATGTGTGGTGCAAGCTGCAGTGGCCTGCTGGTCAGAGCCCTGACACTTAATATTTTACAAATTAAGCACTGGAGAAGGGGGCTTGATTCTCAAAAGCGTCTCGAAGGTACTTCTCGGCATGAGGCCCCACTCCCTCTTAGGCTCCGCCCCTCCTCACTCGGTGAGATTTTTGTTCAGGTTGGCAGCTATACTTCCACGATGCACGGATCGCCCATCTGTACCACAGCCAAACAATGCATGGGGGACAGACCTTCCACCTGTTGCCTGTTCCTTGAGGTCCTATTTGAATTTCACATGCATTGAGAAAAAACACTCTGGGATTAACAAAATATTTCCAAGGCAATTTAGTTAAAGTGCTAACTTTTTTGTAAATCAGCTCTTAGCACAGATTGCACAGTCTGAGCCCCTTCATACTAAAGAATATCTGTGGCTCTCACCTCTGGTACACAATGGGTAATATGATTCGCAGTCATGCCTGTATTGTATCCTACGTACACCAGTTACACTCAGGCCTCAGCAGGGAGGGCAAGGGCTTATCTCACAAGCTATCTCAAAGGCTGTTAAATCGTGGTTGCAGTGCACAATGTTCTTCCTAGTTATAGTGGCTGTTTGTGGCACTGCATACCTTGTTGCAGTGCATTTGAGTTAGGCGATGGCTGATTGTGGCATCGTGCACTTACTTGTGAATTGCAGTTACAGTGCACAGCAGTAATCGGAGCTTCTCATTACACAGTCCCTCAATTATTACTCCCCTCTAAGGTTGTCCTTCTTTGTGCCTAAATGTAGGTTCCTGGCGGATATAAGGGGTGTGTATAGACATTCTTGTAGGTTTCTGAAGGTTAGACATGGGAAGCATTAAAATAAAAGCCTCAGCATACTTCTTCTTCCTCAGAGAGGTATTTACAGGTGGTAAGAGATGGAAGAATCTGATCTCCCTCAGTTTGTTGAGCGGTTGCAGGACTTGGCATGTTCCTTGTCAGAGATTTATAGTTGTCATCTTAGGCGGGCCTTTTCTTCTCAATGGTGGCCTCCTTTTTCTGACAAGTCCTGATATTATATGTCATCCTGCTTCTGGTGGGCCCCTCTGGATTATGATAAGAAGGAAGTGTGAGAAGTTGGCCTGGTATATACTGTCCACTAGTTATAGTGGGCACCTTGCACAAATCCAAACAACCATTATTGATGATTAGGTTTAAGACAACCTTTATTGAATGCTATCCCTGTGGTAGCCATGGAGAGCAGCCTTCAGGCTAAGTCTCGAAGGAATGTAAAGCAGCTTGGTTTAACAGATTATGACCTCTTGAATGACCATTGAAAGGAGAACCACACACGGTATATATATAAAATATATGTATTTATTACTAAACACTCTCTACTAACCTCTTTATGAGATTAGAGAGCAAGGCACACAATATTACAGTTCTAAAACTACAGTAAATAGCACAATATACAATGGGCCCCAGGGGAAGACCAAACCATATATTAAGAAAGTGGTATAAGAACCATGACTTGACTAGACACAGTGCCTAAAGCACGTAGAATCGCTGGGACCCCAAGGAACCACCCAAGGTAGTGACACAGGGGACCCACGGGGGACACGTGCAGTGTGAGAACACAGCAGCGAGCTTTGTACAATCCTATGGGAAAGTCGAAGTTGGAATTTTAAAGATTAAGGACACTTAGGAGAGGACTTGGAGCAAACCCTTTTAGACTTAGAAGGTTCTAAGGCCAGCACCCACGTGAGCACCGGAGTACTCATGTTACCAAACCCAGGGAAGCCGGGTGCATAGGTGTCAATTGGTGTCGGGACTCTTCGTCATTTCCAATGGGGAGTTGCTGCAAAGTGCTGCTGCCGTGGAAAGGAAAAGTGTCCGGTGTGATCCAAGCCTGGATCAAAGATGAGATAAACCTGAAAGCAGAGGGGACAGAGTCTGGGTCACTTGCCAGTGACCAGGGGCATGATAGACGAATGCCCACCGAAGTCGGGTGTTTCAGGTGCGATGAGGTGAAGCTTGACTCCACTGCCACGGGGACCAGGAGGCATTGATGATGACCACAGTAGGCAGGCGAGCTGTCCCACGAAGGATATCGAGTGCTTGGGGGTGGGTGTCCGGATTGGAGACCAACAAGCCTTGGCAACGGCAACCCACGCGGTGAAATTAAAACGGCTTCGGTGTGGACCAGAAAGGTCCTGTGGACTCCCCAAGCTACGGAGAGTCAGGGCACGTCTGGAGCAACCAGGTAAGCCCATTGAAAGTCAAAGTACCCTTCTCAGGGACCCACAAGTCGACGGACCAGGGATCGCGAAGGGACCTCAGGAGGAATCACTAAATACCAGCCCACAGGTCACGCGAGATGTGTAGGCCAGTAATCTTCGATGGAATCACTGCTTGGGGTCTGGACTACAAGTAGCCCAAAGCACAGCCTCAGGGATCGCCAAGAAGCATAAGCTGATGCAAGTGTGCACGGTGTCCAGGGGTTCAGGTTGCACGGTCCCCATGAGGCTGTGGATCTCAGGATTGCTGAGAGCACGGATCGGCCTCAGGGAAACTTGGAAACCCACCTCCTGTGTTGCAAAGTCTTCGGAGTCCTTCAGGAGCTGCGTAGTTGCAAACCGGACAGATGCATCTTTGGTGCCTGCCTTGCAGGGGAGTAACTCCTTTACTCCAAGGAAGATTTTCCGGTCATCCAAAGTCGTGTAGATAGTAGAAGTTCTGGGATTCTGTTGCAGAGTTTCGTCCAGGTAAATCTAAAGTCCTGTAGTCAGGGGTTCCTACTTTATACCCAAGGAAGGGGTGGGACAAACTCTGGGGACCCACCTATGGGAGGGTCAGGACAGAGGGGTGGCTACACACCCATGTCCTTTGACCAGTTTCACACCAGAGCAGGGGCTGGTAGCCCCTGCAACCGGTTTGAGCTGGACTATGCACAGGGACACCAAATGTGCTCCCAGTGCAGTCATCAAAGCACTCTTGGAGTGCACCCACCCAGCCGCAATACACTAAAGCCTGTCTGGGAGGTGGTCACACCTCCCTGTGACAGGAAACCTGTTGTCTAGCCATCCCCTGCCGGAGTTTCATCCACCAGCAGGAGGACAGACTCGTGTCTGTGGCTGGCAGCATCCATTTTGTGATGCCAGGGTTCTGTGAAGCTGGTACCGGGTGTACCGGTGAAGTCATGTTTCTCCCTCTAGTAGGGTGGAATCATACCTCCCACACCAGTTACTGGTGTGGAGGTATGATTCCAAGGTGTTTGACACCAAACACAACATGTTTCCAAGCAGCCATTCCAAAGTTAGCATTTACTGCGAGATTGTAATGCACTTAAGAGTATATGGTTTGGCTACATCACAAACAACCCCGGAATAAAGGTTCTGAAGGCTGCAGAGGGGCTCTGCTCATGCGTGGGCACCCTCTCACATAAAACCCAGCACCCTGCCTTCAGGATTGATAAGGCCTGCCATAGGGGTGACTGATAGGTTTATATGTGCAGTGATATGGATAGATATAGGAAACCTATATCTAAGTAAGGGGTGCATACACCACCTTACACAGGTTGCTGTAGCACACCTGTGGTGTAATTTTGCATGGTCTCCCAGGGGTGACATAATACATGCTGCAGCCCCTGAGAGGCCTCTGGGGTTCCTATGCCCTAGGTACATAGTATACCATATACTAGGGACTTATAAGGGTACCCCAGAATCCAATCTGTGGTGTACCTAAATTACATGCAATCCATTTTAGGGAGAGAGTAGATAGACTGGGGTCCTGATTAGCAGGATCCCAGTCAAACTAAGTCAAAAACCAGCTAAACACTAGGCAAAACGTGGGGATAACCATGCAGTCAGATTCCACCTTCCTACAGAAAGCAGGGTTGGGCTGGTGATCCTGCTCTTCTTTGGTGAGAGTTATCTTGAAGGATTCAGCTATTTTTGGGGGAGGAGTGACCTAGCACATGTAGCGTATGTTTCTAGCTGCTCCAGGGACCCTCTCTTCTAAGGTGTCTGTGATTCCTGCTTTTAAAATGCAGATTAACAGCAACAGTGTTTTGTTTTCCAGGTTAAGGGAGAGATTGTACCCTTTTTTTTTTAAATGGAGGAAACTGAGGTAATGGACCTCTTATGAAGAACGTCAGTGGGAAAGTTACCTTTTCTTGCTGAGGACTTTCTTTGGTCTGGTCTGGTTCACAAGAAACTAGTACATCCTGACCTCTCTTTAGCATTAGGATCAGATATCTTTGCAGTAGAACATTCACAGTCTTTAGTAAAGGACCAGGATTTCCAGAGTAGAAATTCTGAACAAATATTGACTTTTAGGATGCTTTTCTCCACATCCTGATAGCTCCCCCTTCATCATAGAATTCTCAGTTTTGCGGTGAGCAAACTCCACCTCAGGGGTTAATGGTCCAACTTGATCTCAATGCTTTGCAGATTTAGGGCCAAATTTAACGGAGCCTTGCATCACTCTTACGCCACGCAATGGGGCGCAAGAATGACGCAACTTTTAAGTTACATTTTTCAAATCACGCAAGGCATCCTTGCTTGGTCTTGCGTGGCTTGATAAATCTAGGGTAATGCAGAGCAGCGCAAATTTCTTTGTTGCCTTACTCTGCCCTAGTGAGGCATTCCATGGGTAGAGCGTGGGTGTTCCCACGCCACACCCATGGATTTTGGCACATTCCCTGATTTACCATTATTGGTAGACCTGGCAATCCGTCAAAATGCCTTGCTTCAGCAGAGGACCCTCTATAATGATACAGACTGTGCAGATTTTTGGAATCTGGTTAGCTGGCCAAATATTCAGCTTTAGTTCTTCTCAGACACTGGGTTATATAGGAACCATCTTGTACATGTTCCAGGAATTTATCTTAATCCCAGAGTCTGGGAAATGTGAGTCTCTTGCAGGTATTCATGTTGCGACAGGAGGCACTAGCAAGAGAGTTTCTAGGGGAATGTAGTAATCACTGGTTACTTCTCTTCTTAATCCCTTTGTACTCTCAGAAATAGAGGGATACCTATCTAATTTGACTTTCTATCTACTTTTTCAGTTGCCAACTATGAGTGTTGTGCCTTGGGCACAACTCCACATGGATCAGTTGTTTTTCACATTCTAACTCATTGGCTTCCTCACCAGCAAGATTAGGAACACTTGACTCCTGTTGTCTGTTCAGTCTTGGATTATCTTTCCTGGGACATCTACAAGTGGAACTGGAGTAGAGACAACCATTGGTTCCATCTGCTCTTTTGTATCTTCTTATATCTATTGATACCCTAACCGGATTAAGACTATTGGTCTGGTTATTGAATGGGAGGGTTCCTTGAATAGGGGAATTTCTCTTTCGGTCTCTAGTCCTCTACAGGCTCCTTGGAGAGAAAGGGATCTTTTAATAGTACCTGCAGTCACCATTGGCTTCCTTGATGCTGGATGCAGAGATAGATACTTTTCTTCTGTCATTACAGCAACTCCTAATATTGTCCAGTACTTGCAGGAGGCCTTTGAGGGGGGGCTGTCTGTGGCTACACTGAAATTACAGTGGTCGGCAAGTAGGGTGTTTAGATTACCTTGACATGTTCTTCTTCTGTAGAGCCTTTTTAATGAAGCTTTTCAGAAGCTGTGATCTCTGGAGATGTTGGAAAATGGCCCTCTCTTATGGGTCACCCCAACTTTTTGCCTTCCTCCTCCTATTTCTGCTGAACTCTTTTTGTTGGCCTTAGGGCTTTAAGCACTTTACAACTGCTAATCCGTGCTAAAGCGCATGTGCTTCTCTCCTAACCATGATGATGTTGGTGTATACCTGATTAGCATATTTGTTGAACTGGTAAGTCCCTTGTAAAATGGTACACCATATACCCAGGGCCTGTACTTCAAATGCTACTAGTGGGCTGCAGCACTGATTGTGCCACCCACAGAAGTAGCCTTTAAAACTTGTTTCAGGCCTGGCACTGCAGTGACTGTGTGTGCAGTTTACTGCCAGTTCGACTTGGTATTTAACATTTTTTGCCAAGCCTTAAACTCCCCTTTTATTATGTATAAGTCACCCCTTAGTTACGCCCTCAGTAACCCTAAGGGCAGGGTGCCATGTTAGTAAAAGGTAGGATATGTACTTGTATGTTTGGCATGTCCATGTAGTGACAAACAGCCTATTTAGTTTTTACTACTTTGATGACTACCCCTCTCATAGTCCAGTATTGGGAATTCCTTAATATATTTTTAAGCTGTAATTCATGATCAGAGAGTAGTAGATTTTTCATGTTTCATATCTTTGGAATGGTAATGATAAATCCTCCTTACTGGTGAATTTGACTTTAACATTACTGTTTTAGAAATGCCACTTTTAGAAAGTGGCTATTTCTCTGTACTTACTGCTCTTCGTGCTTTACAGCATGTCTTCAATACATGCCTGGGTTGGGTGATAGCTACACTTTATTCATTCCCTCTAGACAGCCACAAACACACGCTCCTCTGCCTTCTGAACACTCATTTGTATTCATCTGAATTCTGATGGGTCTTCCGGGGCAGGGAGGAATGAGTGGGGCTGCCACTTAAACTCAATAGGTGGTGTCCTGTCCACATACAAAGCACTGATTTACCCCCTACAGATAGCCTGGAAGACAGGACTGGGTTGAAAGGGATCCTTGTTTTGAAGTCACTCCTACATCAAAGGCACTGTTGGGTATAAGAAGTAGGTCTCTAACCCCATAAAATCAGAAAGTTCTGGATCTTGAACTGAACCTCTGTCAGAATGACTTCTGAGCTACTTGAAGGACTCAAGTGGACTGCTTTTCTGGAAGAACTGCTTTTCGGCTTGTTGCCCTGCTGCCTGCTGCTCCCTGACTCTTCTGAAGGAGAGCTGGACTCTGCCTTCCCTTCAAGTTATCTCCAAGGGCTTGCTGGCTTGCCTCTGTTTCCCGAAGTCTCAGGGATACAAAAGACTTCCTGCAATTCTGCTGGTGCTGCTGGACTTTGCCCTTTGTGAGTCCTAACCTTGTCTGAGGTGACCTCTCAAGTTCTGGGCCTCAGAGTGGGTTCTGCAGCTGTTTTCTTTAAACCCGATGCATTGTCACCACTGATCTGATCGTAACTGACCCATTGCCCTTCGACGTAGAGGTTGTTCAACGACAGAGGTTCTACAGCCTGCATGGGCTGACGACAATGCTCTGTGCGGCATGATGACGACGCATTGCCTTCACTTCAGGGAAGCTCGACGATGATGCAGCAACTTGGCTGCAAGGAAAAGATTGATGCATCGAGCTCTCCGCATCAACACTTTGCTTCATCCAAGGTAGTTTCTCAGCAGGCCCTGCGTGGGTCATGTAGGTGGCCTGCCCTCCATCGTGATCAGCCTGAACTTTGGATTTGCACTGGTCCCTCTCGACCTGAAGTAACCTTTCGGCTGCTTGTGACTTCTAAGCACCCTCTGTGCCAAGCTACCAGAGGGTGAGCACATGTTATCTTTTAGTGTGTATCTAGCTTACCCTGACTAGAATGATGGTTCCTGCCTGGCCTGGGTGCACACCAGGAATCCCAGTTCTAACAGGAGGCCTAAAGTTTGCAATCCCTTCTCTGGCTTTTACCTGTAGGTTTTTCTTGTGCAGGGAATTACGTTGGAAATTCCTGGAGACTATGGACCTGATTTAGATCTTGGCGGACGAGTTACTCTATCACCACCGTGAAGAATATACCGTCTGACGAAATATAAATCCCATTATGTCCCATGGGATTTATATTGTGGCAGAAGGGGTATCTGCCACCGTTGTGATGGAGTAACCTGTACGCCAAAATCTAAATCAGCACCTACGTCTGAGGAATTTGTCACTCTTAAGGACTTCTTGCTTGTAATCCTAATAATGACTAGATATTACAAGACTGTAACTATGTGTCGGCATCCCCACTCGATCGTGTTTTAGGATCATATTGCCCTCTCTTTAGCTCCAGGGGTCAGTAACAAATTCCATAGAAGTCAGAAAACTGTTTTCCCTGCTCCACAATTAGACAACAATCTAGTTTATTTGATTTGTTAGAGCAGTAACAATTGGTTTAAAGAAATTGGCCAATTACAAGTTTCAGATAATCTTTTTGTTACCTTACACCCAGTCAAAAGAGGATAAGGACAGTAATTTCTTTAGCCTACCAGGGCTATTGTGGGA
Organism: Triturus cristatus; assembly: GCF_964204655.1. Classification (NCBI taxonomy): domain Eukaryota; kingdom Metazoa; phylum Chordata; class Amphibia; order Caudata; family Salamandridae; genus Triturus; species Triturus cristatus. The sequence goes on along the minus strand of NC_140590.1, from coordinate 911,300,638 downwards.
TTGCTATTACAATAAAGCTTATTCCAGTAGAGGAGTGGTGGTTTTCTGAACTAAATAGGAAAGAGTATCAATCAAAACATTTTTAGAGCTGCTTCCTGCTCCTCCCTGCCTATAGTTCACTTTGAAGGTTACATGTTGCTCAGGTTTTCTGAATTGTTTTTTAGATCTCAGGTTCTTCTCGGACCTGTAGCAACTTAAAACTCCTTCTGATATATCAAATAGAGATCTTAAGACAAGCGATAAGTTGGAATTTGCTCTTTGTGTCCTGAAAGGAAGAGCGTTGAAAGGAAATACAATAAGATTATTTTCACCACTATGCAATCCGATTGTAGTCTCTTTGCTTATGAAGGGGGTTTTGGGCAGACCTCATAGAGTAAGTAGTGGGACAAGGAAATACTTGGATTACTTACCAGTAATCGTCATTACTCCTATTCTCCTTACTTGTCCCATTACTTACGACCGTACCTTCCACCCTTTTATAGTCATCAGCCTCTGGTCAGGGCTTGGTATGGAACAGGAAGTGCTGAGGGGTAGGTGCTTTGTAGTTCAATTGTCTACTTCAGGAATAGGACCAAAAGAAACATTTTGGGAAATGGTGAGAGGTTGGAAGTGAATTGGCACATTCATTCATAGAGTAGGTATTGGGACGAGAAAGGAGAAAGCAAACAAGATGGCCGCCTGCTGATTTCTTCCACAGGAGCCGAGGAATTATCTTCATCTTGTCGGGTGGTTTCGGCTCACATTTGCATTTGGTGGCATATATAGTTGTCAGAAATGGCAGGGCCTGGTGAGCTTTTAAGTGCTTAATCTGCAAAAAAAGAGTTAAAAAAGATCCTTCTTCACCCACGAAATCTCCATCACCCTTGACTCTTGAGGATATTATGGCTGAATTAAAAAATATGAAACCTTTCACGGTGGAGACAAATGCCACTCTGCAACGGATTAAAGAGAAGTGATCTGTTCTGGATTCAAGACTCACTGAGGTGGAATAACAGGTGAGTGACGCCCAAGATGTTGGGGTCAAGGTGTCCTAGTTAACTAAGGAGGTCACACTGCTTAAAAGAATGGCTGAAGATTTGGATCAGAAGGTCAGAATATGATTACATTTGTCAAACTGCACGTCCCCAAAATTGTGGGATTGAAATCTTCTGCAGAATTGAACATTCAAAGAGCCATAGGATTGGTCTTTCCTCCCACATCTTCTAACCGACCTAGAGGTATATTATAATGGCCAAACAACGTAAGCAGATGCTCTGGTCTGGCCACAACGTTTTCTTGAGTCAGGATGTGGCCAAGGTCACTGTTGCAAGGCAAAACGATTCTTTGGACTTGAGACCAGTTTTGAGATTCATGAATGCACAGTATGGGTGTTAGACCTGGCACCCTTGGCGTGAGTCTCCCTTCCTTTTTTTTCGCTGTGTCTCCTCTGTTTTTGCTGGTTATAGATGCTCTGGGCGCTGTGCCGCTGCCATTCAGTGCCACAGCGCGAATGCTCCCTTTGTAAAGATGACATATGAATTGGTACATCCATGATTGGCTTATTCAGTTTACCTGTTAGTCCCTAGTAGCGTGGCCGGTGTGTGCCCAGGGCTGGTAAACCGAATGCTGCTGGTGGGCCCGCAGCACTGGTTTGTGCCACCCACAGAAGCAGCTTGTAAAGTGTGTCTCAGACCTGCCACTGCAGTGTCTGCGTGCAGTCCAGAACTGCCATCTTGGCTGTGAAGTGCACCCGCTTCCCAGCCCCTAAAACCTTCCCTTGGCATCATGTAAGCCCACCTTATGATAGGGCGCATTGTATGTGTAAGGTAGGACATGCCCTGTTGTATGTAGCATGTCCTAGTAGTGAATTACACCCAATTTTGTTTTTCACTACTGTAAGGCTACCTGTTCTCCATAGGCCAGAATGGGAGGTCTGGGCTATTACATCCTATAGTCCTAACTGACCCACAGAACATGGTAGAAAAACGAATCTAGTATGCCTGAGCTCAGAATATTAAAATACATCTTTTAGTGAAGGTTATTTTTATATTCTGTGTTTGAAACTACCACTTTTAGAGTATAGGTACTTTCTTGCCTAAGCCTTCCAGTTGCTCTGCTATTATGTGTATTGGCTGTCTGGTTTTGGAGGGACAGGACAGGCTGAGTCAGACCTGGGTTGAATAGAGCGACCTGCCTAGGTGTGAGGGGAGGGGTAGCTCCTGCACTTGAATAGGGCTGTGCCTGGCAAGGTGAAAGCTGGCTCCACCTCCCACTGTGCGTCTGAGGCAGACCCCCTCTTTCTGAAAGGAAGGATGCAGCCTGATCAACAAAGTGCTCCAGGGCTGGGCAAAACTGGTTCTGGCTGGGTTCAGAGGCTTGGGACCCCTAAGAACAAAGACTTTGGGGGTATAAATATTTGTGCACAAACCCCTACAATTTGTATTGCTCCTGGATAACAAGAAGAACCTCTGTCCGTGTGGCTACAGGAATCTGCAAGAGAAGGACTGTCCTTGTGCCTTGTGCGCTGTTTCTGGGACTGGCCTGCAGCTGTTACTACTGTACTTCAAGAAGAGGAAAGGAACTTTGATTGGACTTTTATTTCTTTTGCTACAGCAACTACCCAAGGGCTAGGAGAGAGCTAGCCTCCTGCTGGAGTCTCAGGCACATCAGACTCCACCATCAGCCTCCTGTCTCCTCCCAGCGAGGATTACTATCTGCAGGTGAGGCTCCTGTGTGTTCCAGGACCTCTATTTCTACTGTTGAGAAGAGAGCGCTGAAAATCATCGCTAACCTCCGTTAGCGAGCCGCTGCAGCTGGTGAGCGCGAGGAGAATCACCGCTCCGCTGTCGCCGAGCGCTCGCTAACCCCGAAGATCGTCACAGCACCTGTCTGCGGGCCTGAAAACGCCCGCTATCTGAAATCATCGCAACAGGATCATCGCAGCGCGGACGCCGAGCGTTCGCCATTTTCCCCGCATCGAATCCGGATCGTCGCTCCCTCGCGGAGCGCCATCTTTGTCAATGCAGCAAGATCGCACACGCAACAGGCCCGGTGCATCATCCTCCCTTTGCGGCAAGGATTTTATCGCATCACCGGATCAGCGTGAAGAAGTTTGTCGCTTTGTCCTGCCCGCAACCCAGCGCATCATCCTCCCTTGCGGTAAGGATTCAACGCATCGCTGGCTAGCGTGAGGAAATCTATCGCAACAACTCCTTAGCGACATTTTTGTTGCTTTGCTCCAGGAACCAGATACTTTGTGAGTAAAAGGGTCGCAGAGACCCCTGCCTTGAACTAAACACCATTTTGTGCATCCTGAACTATTTTTCCTTGCAGCATTTCTAAAGTAATTATATTTTTTATAGTATTGTGGATTTTTACTGTTATTGGTCTTGTGATTAAGTCTATATAAAAATACCTATTTTTCATAACTACTTGAGTGGTGTCCATTTGTAGTGTTCCTCATTATATTACTGTGTATAGTCATAAATGCTTCACACACTGCCTCTGAGATAAGCCTAGCTGCTCGTGCTACGTTACCACAGGGTTGAGCAGGGGTTGTCAAAGGGTGTAGGCTGCTTACTCTGACTTAGGAAGAAGGGTCCCTACTTGGACAGTGGCCAGCCATTGCCAACTAGAGACCCCCATTTCTAACATTGGTGGTCAGCGGTGAGGATCTGGACCTGCATTTATGATTGCATACAGTAATTATAGTGTACACTACTAGTGAGTGCAGACCATAACACAGCCACGTACGTTTTTGAGATTTTTGATTCTATTTTTGATCGATATTGCCAGTTATTATTACAATGGCCAAGCCCAGATCCAATGCCTCTGAGGATCTCTCCTGGGAAGAAGAGAAATTAGACACCTACAATGCCAAGCAGCTCAAATATTTTTGCAAACGCTTCACAGTCCCTATCACAGGTCTCACTAAAAGGGAAGAGTATTACAAGGCGCTGAAGGCCTGGTTAGAAGCCAGGGATGCCCCAAAGAATGTAGAAGAGCCTGTGGAGGGAGGAGAGGATGCAGGAGAGTGGCAGGACGAAATTGTAGATTTGGTAGGGGATAAAGCAGTTTCCAGCCCGGGCACTAGTGTGTCCTCAAGGGGCCTGACTCCAGAAGAGATGGAGGACAGGGAGAGAGATAGGCGGCATCATATGGAGATGGCTAAGCTTAAATTGGATGGTCAGAGAGACCTAGAGAATAAGAAGTTGGAAGTTGAGATAATGAAGATGAAATTTGAACATGAGAGAATTTTGAGGGAGTTGGAGATTAAGGCCAAGAGTATTGAGATCTCCCCCTCTGGTGGCAGCATACCGGTAGTGCATAATGAGAGTAGAGTGTATATACCTAAGGAAGTTATTAAGGATTTTCATAAAAGTGAGGATATTGGGCAATGGTTTGCCGCTTATGAATTAGCTATGGTGTCCCACCGGGTCCCTGAGAAGGATTGGGGTGCGGGGTTGTGGGGACGCTTTGTGAGTGAGGGGAGGGATACCTTGTTGGACCTACCCCCAGAAAGTAGAATGATTTATGCCCACATGAAGGAAGCTTTGATTACCCGCTATGGTTTGACCCCTGAAATGTACAGGCAGAGATTTAGAACTTGCAAGAAGATAGAGGGTACCACGTGGGTAGAATATGTGTCTTTTTTTGGCAGAGCAATGGAGCGCTGGGTAAAAGGCAGCAAAGTAGAAACTTTTGAGCAACTGTATGACTTGATTGCATGGGAGCATTTTTCTAGTAACTGTTTTCCTGAGCTACGCCAGCATCTGATAGATTGCAAGCTGACTAACCCTAGGAAGCTTGCTGAGGAGGCGGACCGCTGGGTGAGCACCCGGGTTCGCAAGGGTCTAGTGGGAGACTTCGCCAAAGGTGGGCAGGGTCCCCAGCAGAGAGGTGGGGGGGACAGGGGTAAACCAAGGGAGTTCCACCGAGGGCCCCAAGATAATTCCCAAGGGAACCAGGCAGTGGTATCCCAGCCTACCCCAGATAAGAAGCCAGTGCCTCCAACAGGTAATCCTGTTCCAAGGAGGCCCCCTACATGTTTTAAGTGTGGCCAGGTGGGCCACAGATACTTTGACCCCCAATGTCCCCAAAGGGATACTCCTGCACCACCCCGTGCACCGCCCCGCCAGCTTGTTAGTGTAGCCCTGGGGGAGGAGGAGATGGGTGCCCAAGGTGGGTGGGACCCCGTAGAATTGACCCTTGTCTCACTAGGAGACTTTGAAATGGTTCCTAAGCCTGCACCGCCTGATAACACTAAAAAATACAGGCAGTGGGTAACCATCAATGGCCATAGAGTGGAGGCTCTGAGGGACACAGGAGCCAGTGTAACTGCTGTCAGCTCCCGGTTGGTGTCCAAAGAGCAGGTTGTACCCCATGCATTCTACCCAGTAGTGTCTGCAGACAACACAGAGAGCCACTGTGAGGTGGCTCAGGTTCCCTTTGAGTGGGTGGGGGGTCTCAGGAACTCTTCAGGTGGCTGTGAGGCCCGCCATGCCTGTGGACTGTCTGTTGGGCAATGATTTGGAGAACTCCCCGTGGGCTACGGTGGAGAAGAGAGCTCACTTGCAAATGTTGGGACTGCCTGAGTGGGCATGTGCTACCACTCGGTCCATGGCAGCCAAAGCGAGTATTGAGGAAGACCTGGAGCCTGAGAATATGGCCCAGGTCCCTGCCTTAGAGGGAGGGGGGAGGGGGCAGGGGGCGCGGGAAACCGGCCCCCTTGGTTCCCACGGCCCAGGAGGGAGCAGACCCGGAGGGGGATGCCCTGGAGCCTACCGGGGAGCAGAGTACCGACCTGGGGGACCTGCCTGAGCTGACCCAGTGGCAGCAGGAAGGGGGGCCCACCAGGGAGGAGTTTTGTGAACAGCAGAGAACTTGCCCCTCTCTTGAGGGTATGCGGCAACAGGCTGCAGCCCAGGCAGCAGGTGATGTGTCCGGTTCACATCTGATTTATTGGGAGAACAGTCTCCTGTATAGCGAGCCTAAGGTTGCTGAACCGGGGTCAGCCCATGTGCTGGTGGTACCCGAGTGCTTCAGAACCTTCCTACTGGGGTTGGCTCATGACATCCCATTGGCAGGACATCTGGGGCGGACTAAGACCTTTGAAAGGCTGGTCACCCACTTTTATTGGCCCCAGATGCGCAAGAGTTCAGATACGTATTGTAGGACCTGTGAGACTTGCCAGGCAAGTGGGAAGAGTGGGGGGAAGATCAAAGCCCCACTCCAACCCTTCCCAGTTGTTAGCACCCCATTCGAGCGAGTGGGCATCGACATTGTGGGGCCTCTGGACCCCAAGACAGCCATGGGCAACAGGTACATCCTGGTCTTGGTGGACCATGCCACCCGGTACCCTGAAGCCATCCCGCTCAGGACAGTGACGGCCCCCGTGGTGGGACGTGCACTGATGGGGATCTTCTCCCGTGTGGGGTTCCCCAGAGAGGTGGTGAGCGACAGGGGGACCAACTTCATCTCCCAGTATATGAAGTCCCTGTGGAAGGAGTGTGGGGTGACTTACAAGTTCACCACTCCTTACCACCCCCAGGGTAACGGTCTGGTTGAGAGATTCAACCGGACCTTGAAGGGCATGATCATGGGCCTAGAAGAGCCCCTGAGGCGTAAGTGGGACGTCCTCTTGCCATGCCTGTTGTTTGCATACCGTGAAGTGCCACAGAAGTCCTTAGGGTTCAGTCCCTTTGAACTGCTCTATGGCCATCCGGTAAGAGGACCTCTGAGTTTGGTCAAGGAAGGCTGGGAGCAATCTCCCAGGAAACCTCCCCAGGATGTATTTAGCTACATCCTGGCCTTCAGGAACCAAACTCGGCGTTTCAGAAAAATTGCTGAGGCAAATCTGGAAGCCAGCCAGGAGGAGATGAAACGTTGGCACGACCAGAATGCCACTCTGGTCGAATTTCAACCTGGTCAGAAGGTTCGGGTACTGGCCCCAGTGGAGCCTTGTGCACTCCAAGATAAGTGGACCGGTCCCTTTGAGGTGGTGGAACATCGCCCTGGTACAGAACACGCCAATGCTGATGGTCTGTCCAGATGATTCCGCCTTAGTGAAGAGAACTTCCAAGGGGATGGGTAGTTCTCCCCACATTTCAGCTGGAGGGGACGCGTGTTAGACCTGGCACCCTTGGTGTGAGTCTCCCTTCCTTTTTTTTCGCTGTGTCTCCTCTGTTTTTGCTGGTTATAGATGCTCTGGGCGCTGTGCCGCTGCCATTCAGTGCCACAGCGCGAATGCTCCCTTTGTAAAGATGACATATGAATTGGTACATCCATGATTGGCTTATTCAGTTTACCTGTTAGTCCCTAGTAGCGTGGCAGGTGTGTGCCCAGGGCTGGTAAACCGAATGCTGCTGGTGGGCCCGCAGCACTGGTTTGTGCCACCCACAGAAGCAGCTTGTAGAGTGTGTCTCAGACCTGCCACTGCAGTGTCTGCGTGCAGTCCAGAACTGCCATCTTGGCTGTGAAGTGCACCCGCTTCCCAGCCCCTAAAACCTTCCCTTGGCATCATGTAAGCCCCCCTTATGATAGGGCGCATTGTATGTGTAAGGTAGGACATGCCCTGTTGTATGTAGCATGTCCTAGTAGTGAATTACACCCAATTTCGTTTTTCACTACTGTAAGGCTACCTGTTCTCCATAGGCCAGAATGGGAGGTCTGGGCTATTACATCCTATAGTCCTAACTGACCCACAGAACATGGTAGAAAAACGAATCTAGTATGCCTGAGCTCAGAATATTAAAATACATCTTTTAGTGAAGGTTATTTTTATATTCTGTGTTTGAAACTACCACTTTTAGAGTATAGGTACTTTATTGCCTAAGCCTTCCAGTTGCTCTGCTATTATGTGTATTGGCTGTCTGGTTTTGGAGGGACAGAACAGGCTGAGTCAGACCTGGGTTGAATAGAGCGACCTGCCTAGGTGTGAGGGGAGGGGTAGCTCCTGCACTTGAATAGGGCTGTGCCTGGCAAGGTGAAAGCTGGCTCCACCTCCCACTGTGCGTCTGAGGCAGACCCCCTCTTTCTGAAAGGAAGGATGCAGCCTGATCAACAAAGTGCTCCAGGGCTGGGCAAAACTGGTTCTGGCTGGGTTCAGAGGCTTGGGACCCCTAAGAACAAAGACTTTGGGGGTATAAATATTTGTGCACAAACCCCTACAATTTGTATTGCTCCTGGATAACAAGAAGAACCTCTGTCCGTGTGGCTACAGGAATCTGCAAGAGAAGGACTGTCCTTGTGCCTTGTGCGCTGTTTCTGGGACTGGCCTGCAGCTGTTACTACTGGACTTCAAGAAGAGGAAAGGAACTTTGATTGGACTTTTATTTCTTTTGCTACAGCAACTACCCAAGGGCTAGGAGAGAGCTAGCCTCCTGCTGGAGTCTCAGGCACATCAGACTCCACCATCAGCCTCCTGTCTCCTCCCAGCGAGGATTACTTTCTGCAGGTGAGGCTCCTGTGTGTTCCAGGACCTCTATTTCTACTGTTGAGAAGAGAGCGCTGAAAATCGTCGCTAACCTCCGTTAGCGAGACGCTGCAGCTGGTGAGCGCGAGGAGAATCGCCGCTCCGCTGTCGCCGAGCGCTCGCTAACCCCGAAGATCGTCGCAGCACCTGTCTGCGGGCCTGAAAACGCCCGCTATCTGAAATCATCGCAACAGGATCATCGCAGCGCGGACGCCGAGCGTTCGCCATTTTCCCCGCATCGAATCCGGATCGTCGCTCCCTCGCGGAGCGCCATCTTTGTCAACGCAGCAAGATCGCACACGCAACAGGCCCGGTGCATCATCCTCCCTTTGCGGCAAGGATTTTATCGCATCACCGGATCAGCGTGAAGAAGTTTGTCGCTTTGTCCTGCCCGCAACCCAGCGCATCATCCTCCCTTGCGGTAAGGATTCAACGCATCGCTGGCTAGCGTGAGGAAATCTATCGCAACAACTCCTTAGCGACATTTTTGTTGCTTTGCTCCAGGAACCAGATACTTTGTGAGTAAAAGGGTCGCAGAGACCCCTGCCTTGAACTAAACACCATTTTGTGCATCCTGAACTATTTTTCCTTGCAGCATTTCTAAAGTAATTATATTTTTTATAGTATTGTGGATTTTTACTGTTATTGGTCTTGTGATTAAGTCTATATAAAAATACCTATTTTTCATAACTACTTGAGTGGTGTCCATTTGTAGTGTTCCTCATTATATTACTGTGTATAGTCATAAATGCTTCACACACTGCCTCTGAGATAAGCCTAGCTGCTCGTGCTACGTTACCACAGGGTTGAGCAGGGGTTGTCAAAGGGTGTAGGCTGCTTACTCTGACTTAGGAAGAAGGGTCCCTACTTGGACAGTGGCCAGCCATTGCCAACTAGAGACCCCCATTTCTAACATTGGTGGTCAGCGGTGAGGATCTGGACCTGCATTTATGATTGCATACAGTAATTATAGTGTACACTACTAGTGAGTGCAGACCATAACACAGCCACGTACGTTTTTGAGATTTTTGATTCTATTTTTGATCGATATTGCCAGTTATTATTACAATGGCCAAGCCCAGATCCAATGCCTCTGAGGATCTCTCCTGGGAAGAAGAGAAATTAGACACCTACAATGCCAAGCAGCTCAAATATTTTTGCAAACGCTTCACAGTCCCTATCACAGGTCTCACTAAAAGGGAAGAGTATTACAAGGCGCTGAAGGCCTGGTTAGAAGCCAGGGATGCCCCAAAGAATGTAGAAGAGCCTGTGGAGGGAGGAGAGGATGCAGGAGAGCGGCAGGACGAAATTGTAGATTTGGTAGGGGATAAAGCAGTTTCCAGCCCGGGCACTAGTGTGTCCTCAAGGGGCCTGACTCCAGAAGAGATGGAGGACAGGGAGAGAGATAGGCGGCATAATATGGAGATGGCTAAGCTTAAATTGGATGGTCAGAGAGACCTAGAGAATAAGAAGTTGGAAGTTGAGATAATGAAGATGAAATTTGAACATGAGAGAATTTTGAGGGAGTTGGAGATTAAGGCCAAGAGTATTGAGATCTCCCCCTCTGGTGGCAGCATACCGGTAGTGCATAATGAGAGTAGAGTGTATATACCTAAGGAAGTTATTAAGGATTTTCATAAAAGTGAGGATATTGGGCAATGGTTTGCCGCTTATGAATTAGCTATGGTGTCCCACCGGGTCCCTGAGAAGGATTGGGGAGCGGGGTTGTGGGGACGCTTTGTGAGTGAGGGGAGGGATACCTTGTTGGACCTACCCCCAGAAAGTAGAATGATTTATGCCCACATGAAGGAAGCTTTGATTACCCGCTATGGTTTGACCCCTGAAATGTACAGGCAGAGATTTAGAACTTGCAAGAAGATAGAGGGTACCACGTGGGTAGAATATGTGTCTTTTTTTGGCAGAGCAATGGAGCGCTGGGTAAAAGGCAGCAAAGTAGAAACTTTTGAGCAACTGTATGACTTGATTGCATGGGAGCATTTTTCTAGTAACTGTTTTCCTGAGCTACGCCAGCATCTGATAGATTGCAAGCTGACTAACCCTAGGAAGCTTGCTGAGGAGGCGGACCGCTGGGTGAGCACCCGGGTTCGCAAGGGTCTAGTGGGAGACTTTGCCAAAGGTGGGCAGGGTCCCCAGCAGAGAGGTGGGGGGGACAGGGGTAAACCAAGGGAGTTCCACCGAGGGCCCCAAGATAATTCCCAAGGGAACCAGGCAGTGGTATCCCAGCCTACCCCAGATAAGAAGCCAGTGCCTCCAACAGGTAATCCTGTTCCAAGGAGGCCCCCTACATGTTTTAAGTGTGGCCAGGTGGGCCACAGATACTTTGACCCCCAATGTCCCCAAAGGGATACTCCTGCACCACCCCGTGCACCGCCCCGCCAGCTTGTTAGTGTAGCCCTGGGGGAGGAGGAGATGGGTGCCCAAGGTGGGTGGGACCCCGTAGAATTGACCCTTGTCTCACTAGGAGACTTTGAAATGGTTCCTAAGCCTGCACCGCCTGATAACACTAAAAAATACAGGCAGTGGGTAACCATCAATGGCCATAGAGTGGAGGCTCTGAGGGACACAGGAGCCAGTGTAACTGCTGTCAGCTCCCGGTTGGTGTCCAAAGAGCAGGTTGTACCCCATGCATTCTACCCAGTAGTGTCTGCAGACAACACAGAGAGCCACTGTGAGGTGGCTCAGGTTCCCTTTGAGTGGGTGGGGGGTCTCAGGAACTCTTCAGGTGGCTGTGAGGCCCGCCATGCCTGTGGACTGTCTGTTGGGCAATGATTTGGAGAACTCCCCGTGGGCTACGGTGGAGAAGAGAGCTCACTTGCAAATGTTGGGACTGCCTGAGTGGGCATGTGCTACCACTCGGTCCATGGCAGCCAAAGAGAGTATTTAGGAAGACCTGGAGCCTGAGAATATGGCCCAGGTCCCTGCCTTAGAGGGAGGGGGGAGGGGGCAGGGGTCGCGGGAAACCGGCCCCCTTGGTTCCCACGGCCCAGGAGGGAGCAGACCCGGAGGGGGATGCCCTGGAGCCTACCGGGGAGCAGAGTACCGACCTGGGGGACCTGCCTGAGCTGACCCAGTGGCAGCAGGAAGGGGGGCCCACCAGGGAGGAGTTTTGTGAACAGCAGAGAACTTGCCCCTCTCTTGAGGGTATGCGGCAACAGGCTGCAGCCCAGGCAGCAGGTGATGTGTCCGGTTCACATCTGATTTATTGGGAGAACAGTCTCCTGTATAGCGAGCCTAAGGTTGCTGAACCGGGGTCAGCCCATGTGCTGGTGGTACCCGAGTGCTTCAGAACCTTCCTACTGGGGTTGGCTCATGACATCCCATTGGCAGGACATCTGGGGCGGACTAAGACCTTTGAAAGGCTGGTCACCCACTTTTATTGGCCCCAGATGCGCAAGAGTTCAGATACGTATTGTAGGACCTGTGAGACTTGCCAGGCAAGTGGGAAGAGTGGGGGGAAGATCAAAGCCCCACTCCAACCCTTCCCAGTTGTTAGCACCCCATTCGAGCGAGTGGGCATCGACATTGTGGGGCCTCTGGACCCCAAGACAGCCATGGGCAACAGGTACATCCTGGTCTTGGTGGACCATGCCACCCGGTACCCTGAAGCCATCCCGCTCAGGACAGTGACGGCCCCCGTGGTGGGACGTGCACTGATGGGGATCTTCTCCCGTGTGGGGTTCCCCAGAGAGGTGGTGAGCGACAGGGGGACCAACTTCATCTCCCAGTATATGAAGTCCCTGTGGAAGGAGTGTGGGGTGACTTACAAGTTCACCACTCCTTACCACCCCCAGGGTAACGGTCTGGTTGAGAGATTCAACCGGACCTTGAAGGGCATGATCATGGGCCTAGAAGAGCCCCTGAGGCGTAAGTGGGACGTCCTCTTGCCATGCCTGTTGTTTGCATACCGTGAAGTGCCACAGAAGTCCTTAGGGTTCAGTCCCTTTGAACTGCTCTATGGCCATCCGGTAAGAGGACCTCTGAGTTTGGTCAAGGAAGGCTTGGAGCAATCTCCCAGGAAACCTCCCCAGGATGTATTTAGCTACATCCTGGCCTTCAGGAACCAAACTCGGCGTTTCAGAAAAATTGCTGAGGCAAATCTGGAAGCCAGCCAGGAGGAGATGAAACGTTGGCACGACCAGAATGCCACTCTGGTCGAATTTCAACCTGGTCAGAAGGTTTGGGTACTGGCCCCAGTGGAGCCTTGTGCGCTCCAAGATAAGTGGACCGGTCCCTTTGAGGTGGTGGAACATCGCCCTGGTACAGAACACGCCAATGCTGATGGTCTGTCCAGATTTTTTCGCCTTAGTGAAGAGAACTTCCAAGGGGATGGGTAGTTCTCCCCACATTTCAGCTGGAGGGGACGCGTGTTAGACCTGGCACCCTTGGTGTGAGTCTCCCTTCCTTTTTTTTCGCTGTGTCTCCTCTGTTTTTGCTGGTTATAGATGCTCTGGGCGCTGTGCCGCTGCCATTCAGTGCCACAGCGCGAATGCTCCCTTTGTAAAGATGACATATGAATTGGTACATCCATGATTGGCTTATTCAGTTTACCTGTTAGTCCCTAGTAGCGTGGCAGGTGTGTGCCCAGGGCTGGTAAACCGAATGCTGCTGGTGGGCCCGCAGCACTGGTTTGTGCCACCCACAGAAGCAGCTTGTAGAGTGTGTCTCAGACCTGCCACTGCAGTGTCTGCGTGCAGTCCAGAACTGCCATCTTGGCTGTGAAGTGCACCCGCTTCCCAGCCCCTAAAACCTTCCCTTGGCATCATGTAAGCCCCCCTTATGATAGGGCGCATTGTATGTGTAAGGTAGGACATGCCCTGTTGTATGTAGCATGTCCTAGTAGTGAATTACACCCAATTTCGTTTTTCACTACTGTAAGGCTACCTGTTCTCCATAGGCCAGAATGGGAGGTCTGGGCTATTACATCCTATAGTCCTAACTGACCCACAGAACATGGTAGAAAAACGAATCTAGTATGCCTGAGCTCAGAATATTAAAATACATCTTTTATTGAAGGTTATTTTTATATTCTGTGTTTGAAACTACCACTTTTAGAGTATAGGTACTTTATTGCCTAAGCCTTCCAGTTGCTCTGCTATTATGTGTATTGGCTGTCTGGTTTTGGAGGGACAGAACAGGCTGAGTCAGACCTGGGTTGAATAGAGCGACCTGCCTAGGTGTGAGGGGAGGGGTAGCTCCTGCACTTGAATAGGGCTGTGCCTGGCAAGGTGAAAGCTGGCTCCACCTCCCACTGTGCGTCTGAGGCAGACCCCCTCTTTCTGAAAGGAAGGATGCAGCCTGATCAACAAAGTGCTCCAGGGCTGGGCAAAACTGGTTCTGGCTGGGTTCAGAGGCTTGGGACCCCTAAGAACAAAGACTTTGGGGGTATAAATATTTGTGCACAAACCCCTACAATTTGTATTGCTCCTGGATAACAAGAAGAACCTCTGTCCGTGTGGCTACAGGAATCTGCAAGAGAAGGACTGTCCTTGTGCCTTGTGCGCTGTTTCTGGGACTGGCCTGCAGCTGTTACTACTGGACTTCAAGAAGAGGAAAGGAACTTTGATTGGACTTTTATTTCTTTTGCTACAGCAACTACCCAAGGGCTAGGAGAGAGCTAGCCTCCTGCTGGAGTCTCAGGCACATCAGACTCCACCATCAGCCTCCTGTCTCCTCCCAGCGAGGATTACTATCTGCAGGTGAGGCTCCTGTGTGTTCCAGGACCTCTATTTCTACTGTTGAGAAGAGAGCGCTGAAAATCGTCGCTAACCTCCGTTAGCGAGCCGCTGCAGCTGGTGAGCGCGAGGAGAATCGCCGCTCCGCTGTCGCCGAGCGCTCGCTAACCCCGAAGATCGTCGCAGCACCTGTCTGCGGGCCTGAAAACGCCCGCTATCTGAAATCATCGCAACAGGATCATCGCAGCGCGGACGCCGAGCGTTCGCCATTTTCCCCGCATCGAATCCGGATCGTCGCTCCCTCGCGGAGCGCCATCTTTGTCAACGCAGCAAGATCGCACACGCAACAGGCCCGGTGCATCATCCTCCCTTTGCGGCAAGGATTTTATCGCATCACCGGATCAGCGTGAAGAAGTTTGTCGCTTTGTCCTGCCCGCAACCCAGCGCATCATCCTCCCTTGCGGTAAGGATTCAACGCATCGCTGGCTAACGTGAGGAAATCTATCGCAACAACTCCTTAGCGACATTTTTGTTGCTTTGCTCCAGGAACCAGATACTTTGTGAGTAAAAGGGTCGCAGAGACCCCTGCCTTGAACTAAACATCATTTTGTGCATCCTGAACTATTTTTCCTTGCAGCATTTCTAAAGTAATTATATTTTTATAGTATTGTGGATTTTTACTGTTATTGGTCTTGTGATTAAGTCTATATAAAAATACCTATTTTTCATAACTACTTGAGTGGTGTCCATTTGTAGTGTTCCTCATTATATTACTGTGTATAGTCATAAATGCTTCACACACTGCCTCTGAGATAAGCCTAGCTGCTCGTGCTACGTTACCACAGGGTTGAGCAGGGGTTGTCAAAGGGTGTAGGCTGCTTACTCTGACTTAGGAAGAAGGGTCCCTACTTGGACAGTGGCCAGCCATTGCCAACTAGAGACCCCCATTTCTAACAATGGGCTTCTACAGCCCTATTTCTTCAAGGTCACCTACAAGGACAGGACGATCCCCTTTGAGGATGCCAAGGACCATAAGCAATTCATCCGTAAACATAAAGGACAAGATATGGAACTTAGTAAAACTTGATTTGCTTAACTTATATTTCTGTTTTCTTATTGTCTCTCTTTTTGTTGTTTTGCCTTTGGTCTGTCGGATCGTGCTGTGAAGGTTGTTGTCTTCTCACTTCCAGTCTCAAATTTTTTTTTGTATGCCATATTAAGTGTTTCATCACATGGCAGGTCTTTCTGGAGTTGCTTGTTTATTTGGATATGTTATATTCATTCCTATATCTTTTTTTGTATCAAGTTACTATTCCTGGCTGTTTGTTTCTTACTCTCCTCATGGCTTCCATTTGGGTTGGACAACTTGTCTTGCCCCCGCTCCTAAACTAGTATCCTTCTGTTCCTCATTCTTTTGGACGATATGACTGAAGTCCTTTGGCTTTATGTCATATTTTTACTTTTCTATACACTTGGGAGTTATTTTCCTTACTCCCCAGTGTTCTATATACCTTTTCTATCTCTAGTTCATCTTTCTTTGAACATTCTTTGTTTTCTCTCGTTTACCATGAATTGTGGCTTTCCATTAGATTCTGCTCATTTCTCTATATTCGTGTGTACTCCACCAGTCTATTGTACCTCTATTTTACTTGGTACATAGGTAATCATTGCAATTCTCATTCATATCTCCCTAATTATTAGTCACTTTATATGCTACTCAAGGCTCATTTGCGTATTGTCTCCTGGAATATAAAGGGAACTTGTACCCCTGTAAAAAAACAGATGGTGTTAACTCACCTATCCAAGGTGAATTGCCAGATTGCTTTTTTAAAGGAGTCACATCTTAAAGCTACTGACATTGATTGTATGCACAAGCAATGGGTCGGTTCTGTTTTAGTTCTTCTGCTGTTAATAATAAGTATGGTCTTTTTTATGCACATTCAAGTGATTAAGGAAACCAGAGATGATGCTGGGAGGAGGTTACTGTTGAATGTCAAACTCAATGACACTCTTTTCTCATTATGTAATGTTTATGGCCCTACAGGTGTGTATTTACAATTCTGGGAACAATTCTCTAATATCCTATCCAATTGTTCTTCAGATAATTTTATAGTAGGGGGAGATTGCAACCAATTAATAGACCCTTTTATTGATTGGCGGTCTACTGTAAAATATACCCCCAACAAAATGCAAAAATCCTTCAAGAGTGTAATTTCCTCTAGAGGTTTAATCGATGCCTGGCGAGCTGTTCACCCAAATGATTTGGAATTTACTTTTTTTTCTCCTTGCACGCCTCACAATCCAGAATAGAATATTTGTTTGTTACTCAATATGTTCTCCAATCGATTTTACATGTTGAGATTGGCTCCATTTTGATTTCAGATCATGCCCCTGGTATTTTAGACCTAGATTTTCCCAATAACAAATCTCGGCCTAATAGAATGAGGTTTAATAACTTATTACTGCAAGATAAACAGTTTACTGATGCATCTGTTGATTTTACTACCAATTTCTTTACTGTTAATCTTCCTGTTGATTCACCAATGAATTACGTATGGGATGCTTATAAAGTGACCTCTAGGGGTTTTATAATCGACTATGTCGCAGTAAAGAAAAATAAATCACTTCACAATTTCTTCAATAAATAAAAGCATTGGAACATGACTATTTTTCCGCTGAAAAAGCATACACTTTGTCTAAACTAATCCAAGATAAATTGCAATACAACAAACAATCTTGTATTGATGCGTGTGGTACTCTACTTAAAATCAATGCAAAAGTGTTTGGTGGCCGTAATAAAGCAGCGAAAATGTTGGCTAATTATTTGAAAATTTAAATAAATTTGACAATACAAGTTATCACAGACAAAGATGGATTGAATCGCACTAAAGACACAGAAATTCTAGACTGTTTTACACAATATTACATTTACCTATATTCAATATAGTTTTCTCCCACAACGGATCAATTAGATTCTTTCTTTCAATCTGTTCCCAAACCGACGGTCAACACACCAGACCTCTCCGTCTTAGATGCCGACTTAACTGAGGTGGAGCTCAAGAATGCTGTTCTTCAACTCCCCAAAGATAAAGCTCTTGGTCCTGATGAATTTTCTGTTCAATTTTACCCACATTTTTGCACTTCTCCTACTTCCGAAACGACTTCTTTTGATTTCTTATTTTGTCACTCAAAAATGCACACAAGGAACCTATTCACAGGCGATGCTTTTCTTGCTTCCCATGAAAGGTAAAGATGTATCAAAGTGTGGGAATTATAGGGCCATTCTCTGATTAACACGGATTGCATATAGGCCCTAGCGTTACGCGTTAAACAGGTTATTCCAGATTTAATAAACATCCATCAATCAGGATTTGTGAAAGGTCGTCTTATCTCAGATAACTCTCAAACCTTCCTTAATATAATCTATATGGCATCTAAGTCCGAAATACCTTATGCGGCCATAACTTTGGATACTGAGAAAGCATTTGATCGTGTTAATTTGGATTTCATGTTTTGTGCATTAAAATGGCATGGTTTCAGTCCACATGTACTTAGATATATTCATCTGCTTTATTCTCAGCCTTCCACTTCAATTTGTGCTAATGGTATACAATCCTCATATTTTCCTCTTTTCCAAGGCACCAGACAGGGCTGCCCTCTTTCCCCTCTCCTATTTATTCTTTCGCTGGAACCTTTTCTAGAGAAAATACATAGATCGTCGGCTTTCTCTGGATATAAATGCAGTCATTTGGAAGTTAAATTCACTGCTTATCCAGATGATGTATTATTATATGTATCTAACCCACTAAATATGCTTCCCGCTTTTTTTCAATTATTAAATGAATATTCCCTGGTATCTGGATGTAAACTCAATATTGATAAGTCAGAGGTGCTGCCATTAAATATTGTCTCCCTGATATGTTTGACACTGGTTTTACCTGGACATCTAAACCCATCAAATGTTTACGCATTCTATATTCTAATAACTTTAAAGAAACCATTCAAATAAATTTAGAACAAGTAAAATTAAACATTTCCAATATGTCGCTAGCCTGGTCCTCTCTTTTCTTATCTTGGTGGGGAGACTAGCTAAGATCAAAATGATGATGTTACTGATAATTCGTTTTTATTTGTCCATGCTTCCAGTCATAATCCCTCTTACTTTTTTCAAGTCTGTTAATCGTTTACTTTGATCTTTTTTATGGATCAAACGCAAATCGAGAATGCCTCTATTTCGGCTTTAACAGGCTAGGAACAATGGTGGGGTAAATTTTCCTTTGATTAGCAGATACCACTCTGCTTTTTCTCCAAAGCAGATTTGGACCTCTCTTTCTGTTCCTTCTCTGGATGAATGTCCAGTCTGGAGCCAACTGGAACAAGCATGTATTGTCCCTTTTTCACTTACAGAAATGGCATACAGAGCCCAAGCTCCTAGGAATTTCTTTTCATCCCTACTTACACACTCTCAGTTGTCACACCTCTTCTCCTTAAGTCTAATTCTCTACTAGAATTCTTTTTACAAACCACGATATGGTTCAACACACACATTAAATAAAATAATTGGGCTCTTTATTGGAAGGAATGAATATTAGTATTTGGTCATATCATTTCCAACGATTCTGTGTTAGAATTTAGGGACATCCAACTTCAATATGATATTTCATCCTTTAATGCAGTTCATTTTAACCTTATTAGGCCCACCATTCTTCAGCTTTATTCTCAATCCTCCTCTTCATCAAGTCTCCCTTTCCTTCCATTGATTTTTCCTCAAAGGTGAAAGCTTCCTATACATACAAACGTTTATGTCTTCCACCTAAGAGTAGACCCAAATCATAAATTGAATTATGTTGGGAACTGGACATCAATCAGGAATTCTCTCAACACACTTGGGAAGCTTTTTGGGCCAAGATACACTCTACTTCCCGCTCTGCTGCCCCCACCCAAACTCTATTTCATTTCTATAATAGACTACATTACCCACCCACTCATTTATATCAGTATCATCTAATCAAGGACACTAAATGTTGATCTTGTAACCAAGAAAACTTGTGTTTTTACGTATGTTCTTTTGAATATCCCTGAGTTTGGAGCTTTTGGCTGTTAATTTGGGATAAGCTTAATAGCATTTTGTCTACGGATTACACATTTAACATTGTACATCTGTTTTTGGGTAGTGTGTCCCTCTATGGCAATCTCACAAGATAATTGGGAAGTTTATTGACATGACGATAGACTTGGCTTTACAAATGATCACTTCCAATTGGAAAGACACTTCTAAAATCACCTTCATTGCCTGGAGGAACTTACTATGTCATCATCACAGATTAGACAGAGCGCTTGCTACCTCAATACCACTAATGATTAAAAGAGATCTGTTCTGGCTTCCTCTTACGTCATATTTATCCAGAACTGTTACCCCAGCTAGACATGTGAGCACCCTTTTGGATTCTCACGAGTAGCCACTATCTTGTTTTGGTTATTTTGGTAATAACAGATGATTGCTAATTATGTTATTTTAACCTTGTTCTGCATTTTCTTCTTTTTTCCTTCTTCTTTTCTTCTTCTTTTCTCTCTTTTCGTCTTTCATCTTTATTCTTAAAAATGTCAGAAAATGCCACTGTTTTATATTAGTATTGTTCTTTCGACTCTAGGCATTATATTTTCTCTTGTTATTTTTTCGTAATTGTTAATCTCTTTTAGCTATTATATTTTCACTGTTTCATATATTATTCTTACATAATGCTTGAGCACATTTACATACATTTACTATGTATTACTTTACAATTTCAGTCACTAAAGCATCTTTAACAAAAAAAAAAGATTACTTGTAAGTAATCCGAGCATTCATAAAAATCCAATCCCAGCCGAACTGTCTTATATTTTGACTCACGATTTTCATAGTACATATTAAAGTGATCAAGTTTGTATGTTGTGCAAGATACCTTAACCATAAAAATATATTATAAAACATGTTGCATCTTGTTTATTTTAAAGTGTCGCTTCAGACAATAAGTAAATGCATTTTCTCAGATAGAGAAATAATATGCTGGTGTAAGAAAGTGCCACATTTTATTTCTTATTTTGGTGATCTGTCTGGATTGCTACCATTTTATTTGTTTAGACCGCGTGGCTCAACTATAGTGTCAGATAACAGTCCTCTGGTTTCAATGACTATACTCCATTTCCTAAGTGCTTGCAGTGGTTTTGGTGATTGCCATCTCGTGGAGAGTGTGATGTTTCCAATTTGGTTTAGAGTTCAGGGGGGTCTCCTTTTCCACAGTTGCTGCATGAATTTCCCTTCATGAACACAGATATTCAGATGCATTTCACAGTCCGAGTCAGAATGCTCTATTTTTGGGGAAAGAGAGACTTTCATGCTTATTTGTGCCCAGTACGCATCATTTCTGTATGCCTCAAAAAGAGGAGTGGATGCCTCTGCAATGATTTAATTTATCACAGGTGTGTATTTGAATATTCATGCCTGTGTTCCATGGAGGTAAAAATTTTCTACACCCTGTATATTATTTGTTATTGATGCAGATATTGTGTAATTGTTCTATTCCTCAGAGAATCCTTACATTTTTTTTGCACAATAAATTTACCCAGTTATCTTAAGGAAAAATTGTTGGTGGTGTATTTATTAACTTATTGTGTGGTGATTCAAACATTTAATTATTCAGTGACTATTTGAAATCTTAATTTCTGTAAATCTGGATAACAGATTTACACCAAAACTCAAAATGAAGGCTTTCTGAGTAAAAATCTAACTTTCTGCCAAATTTGGTGTACTTTTATTGAGCTGTTTTTTTTCCTGTATCGCTTCACAAACTTCCTATGGAAATTACATGGGTAAACCGCATATTGAGACCACCCTATTTTCTCAGACCCCACTTGATGGATCACCTCAAAACTTTCCAAGAATGAGCTGAGGTGGATGAATTATTTTTAGGAAAGTTTTGTGATGATTCGTCAAATGCTGCTAGAGTTATAAGCAAAAACAAAAATCGTTCTTCCTATGAACCTGCCACTGAGATATATATAGAAGTGTATATATTAGTACGCATGTATTATATATATATATATATATATATATATATATATATATATATATATATATATATATATATATATATCAAAAACAGTCCATTGTTTATAAACAAACAATGCCAAACCCGATTCCTTTTTCAGCGTGGTTTTTTATTCCATGTAGCAAAACGCCCGACGTGTTTTTGAGCAGCCGCTCCTTGGTCACGGGCCAAGAAACGTTTGTATTCACCAATTACATATAGTGCACATAAGTGTTGATATAAAGGTAGACTACTATATCATGTATAATACATTGCAAAACGGCATCCATTTTGAAAAGGGTCAATTCATATACATTATATAGTTCGAATCATGATAATACAGTACATTTTATTTGTACTAACAAGTTATATGGGAGTTGTTCAAATAACCACAACTGCCAGTATAGCTGTCACCGCACAATACCAGTAATTTCATCAAATCACAAATTGTTTTCTCAATCCTGCCCCAGTGGGCTTATGAAAACAGCAATCAATACAGCAAGATACTTCAATTCTGCCCAAGCGATCTAATAAAACAGCCCTTAATCATAGCAATTCACTCCAATTTTGCCCCAGTGGGCCTCCACATAAGAACTAATTGTCCGAACTGCCACCCCAATACTGTAGCTCTTTTGCATTCTTCTTCATTACATGATGATATCTCTGTCTCCTACAAAATTAAAAAATAAGTGCAAGATTGTCAATGATCAACCTATTACCATTAAAAACTACAAACATTAAACTAGAGAGGTCTACATGAGATTTCATATGTAATGTAAATTTATAAAGCGGGCCTTATGCCCAAAGGCGTCTTGGCGCTGTAGTCTTCTAGTCAAAGGACAGCAGACCTAAACACTTTGGTAAACGTGAGCAAAAAGGCTTTATCTATCTTGTGTAAAAAGCCACGTTTTTAGTGCCTTCCTGAAACTGAGAAGAGAAGGGGCTGTTTTTAGGGAAAGTGTCAAATCATTCCAAAGCATTTCTGTTGTCCTGTAAATGCTTCTACCCCCCCATGTGACCTTTTTAAATGGGGGGACCACCATGTTTCTGGCTGAGCCTGAGCACAATGTTCTTGCCTGTATATACCATTTAAATCTTTTCATAAACCTGTCAGGCCCCAGTCCTTGCAAAGACTTAAAAGCCAAACAGAGGGCTTTAAACTTACACCGTTGTCTAACTGGCAACCAGTGTAGTCTTCTGATGGCTTCTCTTACCGATTCATATCTAGGTATTTTGAAAAAGAAGCGAGCCGCTGCATTCTGCAGAATCTGGAGTCTGTTCAGAAGGCCTGATGTCAATGTGAGGTAGAGACTATTACAGTAGTCTAACCATGTGAGGACCAAAGCCATGGTCACTGTTTTTAAAAGATCGGGGGTAGATACTTTTTGATTTTTTTAAACATTCTTATGGAGCAAAAAGAAGCAGATGTTATTTTGTTAACTTGTTCTTTAAATTGTAACTCAACTGTCCAGCACAACTCCCAAGTTCTTTACCTTAGTTGAGGGTATGGGCAGTGTGTCTAGCTCAGGCGGCCACCAGTCTGGTGTCCAGAGAGAGGGTTTGTTGCCGATGATGATAACCTCGGTTTTTGAGGCATTCAGCTTCAGGCAATTGCAATCCATCCAATCGCTCACTTTGTTCATGCATGAGCTGAATGCCACATCAGCGCTATTTCCCCTGTTAGTTAGAGACACCACAATTTGGGTGTTGTCTGCATATGAGGCAAGGGTAAAGCCCGTGTTTTTGATAATCGACGCCAGTGGTATAACATATAGATTAAAGAGTGTAGGGCTCAATGCTGATCCCTGTGGTACTCCACATGGCAGGGAGAACTGCCTGGAGACACTATTGCCCATTGCCGCGTTTTGTTGTCGGTTTGTTAAAAATGATTTTAGGAGATCCATAGCCACGCTTCATGAAAGGGTTTCAATGCTTTTGCATTTGACTCATGAGGGACATCTAGTAACGACTAGTGGAACTGCAGCTTGATGTAATAATAATTTCAATGCTTTTGCCTTTGGCTCGTGAGGGACAACTAGTAACGACTAGTTGAATTGCAGCTGTTTGCAGAATTATTTTGATATTGGACACTATAATATTCACTGCCCACTGCTAATCTCGTCCCATAATGCTTTGCAGGGCCTTTGCTTGGGATTGTATTTTTGCCCATAACTGTGCTTGGGGTGGTCCTAGGAGGAAGGGACCACCACTGAATCGTTCACCAGCATGATATGCTCTTTGTGGTCAAGGCATCGGCTTGGTCCTCCCCCTAGGTTAGGGGGGACCCCAAAATCATCACCTCTCTCATTGCCTAATATTTTCATTCACAGTTCACTTTTGTGAATTGGTTATATGCACATGTAAAATTGCTTTATTAAAGCATTTTTGGGTATTGTTGATATTGCTGCTACCCTACGTGTTGGAGCACAGTTTTTGCACTGTGCTATGTGCATTTTGCGTAGTGGGTAGTAGTGCAAACTACACATGCTCCGTGAGCGAAGCGTAGTACTATGCCCAGGGTTAATCATTACCTGCTCCAACAAGGATTGCTCTACCAAAGTTCCTGGGAGTGTTCCGCATTCATTCCTTGTGGGGGTCTGCAGTGGCTGCCAGCGTGAATAGTACTCTTGGCTTTGCAGGGGCAGCAGCCAGTCATCCGTGTTGCTCCCTCCCATGACATGTTAAGGTCCTCTGATCTTTCTCACAGGTAGTGGGCATGATTGTTAGGGTTCCGATGCTTCAATCAGGGCGTGATGCGTAAAATCCACAGGAGCAACCTATAAACCCAAAGGGACCAGAGTAATGTCAAGACCTCCCAACAAAGTATCAAGGGATATCATTTAGAAAAATCAATTAGCATAATTCAAACAGTACTATGCTTTGTATAGGTAAACAAATTACAAGTCAGGGCTTAGGCACCCTCTCTGCATCTGCTAAACCATCTGAGGACCCTTGCTTTTCACGGCGGAGACCCTCAGGTATAAGGGGTTTGCTGACATACTCTGCACATGGGCTACTGCCCATATTGGCATGACATTAATGCCCTCTTCATGGAAGCCCCTCTAGCTTAAGGGGTTTCAGACTTTACTCTGCACAAGGACTATGACCCAATCACCACTGCAGTACTGAATTCTTCTTGAAGGCCTCCTCTGGAATATGAGGTCGCCGACTTAAACCTGACACAGGCCACAACCTGATTTGTGCCGCACTGGCTCTGGCATCTGGGGTCTCGACTTCACATGGGCAATGTCCTGATAGATGCAGCCACCGCTTTGTCACACCTCACTAATGGGATGTACTTGCCAGAAATTCCCACTGGACTATGCTCCCTTCAAGCGCCCTACTCTTCCTCACAGGGTACACTGGTTTTGGCAAGCGGGCAGACACTGATGCTCCAAGTTCCAAGCAGGTGGTCCTGGGTTTGTCTGGATGGTGTTCCCTCACCCAGATTGGAAACTGTCAGACCTTAGGCCTCAGTCCTTGTCATAAGTAGACATCTTGCAGAGTTTCTCCTACTTACAGCTTGATAGTTGACAATTTTGGGGTCTTTAACCTTTCCTTCTTGTAATCCATTTCCAGACACAACATGTGATTTAGTGCCTGAGTCTTTGAAGTTTGTGGTGGAGGTCTGCCTCTTTTTGGAATACCCACTACTTTGTTCTGCACTTCTGCCAGAAAGCAGTCTGCCACCGCAAGAGTGACTTCAAATCTGATAACCCCACAGCACAGGCCAGGGAAGTGACTAGAATTTCATACCTGAATGTCAGTCACAGTGAGAGCACCAGCCCTATATTTTATGATTCTCTTATCAGCTCCATCTCCTTCCTAAGGTGTGTCCTTGTCACTTCCAGTGACCGCTCTCAGACCTCTTCAGAATCAAAGAGCACCCTTTGAAGTGTGCTGAATATCCTGTCCCTTCCTTCCTCCGGTGTGTCCCCCACCCAGTTCTTATGAATGCAGCAATCCACAAATCTGTCTGGAGGATTCCCCCGCCTCTCCATGATCCTCCAGAGAGCCCTGGGCCTCCCAAATTGGAATCTAGTGTCTTCTGTGTATTGTATCACTCACAGGTACACATACACCCATCCCACACATGCAACCACACGTGCTGCACAGCGCTGCTAACTAACTTTATGTAGGCCAAGGGTGAGTTAAGCACACAGCAGTGGGCCTTCATATGAGTGGGCCTGTATGCCTCACTCCAGAGGCAAGCTAAAAAGGCCTGTTCACTTCTGATCACTACACAGTATGCTGCCGGTAAACACCCTTTATAATGAATCCGTTTCCCTGCATGCACTTACAACGCGGTTGTTACAATAACCGTGTTGTAACAACGCATACCATTACCCCACAAGTTGTAAGGGGTGAGAGGAAGTTGGATTTAAAATCCAACACCTTCCCTACTGTCCGCACAGACTGGAGTTGGAAGAGTAAATTATACTGTTCCAACATCCAGCGCCCCCCTCCGCAAGTCGTTGTTACGACTTGCGGGGTAATGGTATGCATTGTTACAACGCGGTCGTTGTAACGACTGCGTTGTAATTGCATTCGGAGTGTAGGCATGTGAAATAAGGAGGCATATTCTATTCTGTCACCACTGCACTCGTGCTACTCAACTCCTAGTTAAGGCAGTAGCCTTTCACCTTCATCAGTGTAGCGCTTTTGGCTGTCCCTTCCGGTGGAACAAGACTGCGGTCCGTGAGGCAGGCCTGTGTCATGGTGAATACACATGGTCTAGGCGTGCAATTTGACGCTACCTTATCATTTGACGATCATGTTAGGATCACAGCTGGATGCTGCTTTGGCCTTATCAAATCTTTAAAGAAATTTTTTGACTTCCTCCCCATTGCTTCCAGGAAATCGGTCGTGGTCGCACTAATACTCTCCCGACTCGACTATTGCAATGGGTTGATGGCAGGGGTAAAAAAGTCCACTTTGAAGAAATTGCAAAGTGTACAGCACGCGGCGGCACGGTTAGTGTTAAAACTCCCTAGGAAATCTTCAGCCTCAACTGCATTAAATTCTCTACACTGGTTGCCACTGCATAAGAGAATTCTTTTCAAACTCCTGCTCACAGTTTTTAAATCCTTGAAAAATATAGGTCCCAAATACCTTGTTAAACGTTTTATCCGCTATGATCCTGTACGTTGTCTACGATCCTCAGGGGCCAATCTTGCTAAGGTCCAGAGGCATAAATACAAAACTAGGGGCGGAAAAACGTTCACAGTCCTAGCAGCAAGAGCTTGGAATAATTTACCTGTAAATCTTAGACTGATTGAGTCCGAATGTCTCTTTAGGAAACAACTGAAGACCTGGGTCTATCAGCAATCAGATACCTATGTGCTAGCAGCCATCTAGATCTTTTCACCGCTTATCCCCTATACGCATGCTCAGCGCCAAGATGCTCCTTCCGGAGCGAATGTTGCGCTTTATAAATACCCAAAAAAAAAAAAAAAAAAAACATGGTAAGTGTTTGCCCATCACTAACAAAATTAGCACCAGAGATCCAAATATCGTTGCAGCTGGGCACTCAGAGAAGGGACGCACGTCTGTCACCATGAGAGGGGCTTTTCCAACCCAACACTTATTCTTTTAGATTTGTCTGGAGTGAGGCCCTCTCTCTCTTACTGGAGCCATAGATGTCGTGGGTAGCCATACCATATTTAACAGTAACGCAACAGTTCCTACCTTTATTGCAGCAGATAAAGCATCCGCTTTGATTTCATACACTTGACTGCCATCTTGTGGTTATGAATAAGGAGGCAATCAGTAATAAAACTTGTACAAAAGACCTTTCTTTATACGTGTGGGTAGATAGATAGCTTTAGCTATCATATTTCTTTTATTTTTTAATTAGCCTTATGCTTTCTAAGAAAATGAAGATAAAATTACGTACATATATACATAAATACAAGGCTTTCAGTAAGCACTCATCCTCCATTGGTCTGTTTAATCTTCATTCATCTAAAGATACTTTTGAGCACAAAAAACCAATAGTCTACACAAATGCTATCCGTTCTTGTCATTCTTTATTTCTAATCTTCAAGCCTCTAGCTAACATGTGTTTTGTCGTACTAGCGATATGCCTTCGACTTCATCAGGTTTCCTATATTGTATATATTTTCCATATGTATCCAAGTTGAAACCACAGAGAGGTGCCCTGTGCTTGTGTGGAGTACTCTTTGCACGATCTCTAGAAACATTATACAAGTCTGGTTTTACACTCTCTCTAATGTTACTCGAGATCGTGCAGAAAGTACTCTACACACGAGCACCTTGTCGTTTCAACTTGGATACTAGTGGAAAATATATACCATATATGAGGCCTCATGAAGCCCTGATGCCCTTTTATTTTGACGCACGACAGCGCAGCAGGGTGGCTTGCTACGCTGCCCTGCGTCAAAATATTGTAAATTATGTCCTTGGAATGAAAACATCGGATACATTTTTACTTACTGACACTAACTGAGGTTGATAAAGGTATTTGTATTTTATATCCTTTGCTGCCACCGTCTGGTTATAGGTAAGAAGGCAACAACAAGTGAAATTACAAAGACACTAAAAGCATATTGCAAAGAGAGAGCGACCAGAGACTATCCTGGAAGTTGTAAGGAGTGGCGAAGGCTTCTCTCCCAAGAAAAGTTTTCAAAAATTGCTTCAGATAACTCATTTGAGAGCACCATTTTTAAAACACGTCGTCTAAAAAGCCATTAGTTTTAGTGCCAGTGCCATTGACGGTACCCGTATTCATGCATTATTATTTATTTGCCAGCTATTTGGTCTCTGGGTAATTTGCAAGTGTGTTATTTCGAAGGGAGCGAACTTTCAGGAGAGGTTCACCCGTCAAAGCACAGGGGGTGATAATAATGATCCTTGCTAGTGTGCGGGAAGAGGCCTATCTTGGTCTAAGCCCACACATGACCGATGTCCCAGCTGAGGATAGGTATCATTTAGGTCATTAGTAGGGGGTTGCTGATTGAAATTAGAGTTTTAGGGGGTAAAGTGCAGGCCAGGGGGCTCTGTTTAACCAGCTAGAGAAGCCGGGTGTTCTGTATCGTAGGGCATTTACCTGTGTTGTTTTCATGCTGGCCTGGGTTATCTAATATGAGAAATTTGTGTTGTTTTCAAAGGAGTAACACAATAGGATTCGTTGTGTAACATTATTTGCTCCACATACTGAGCCTCTGTTGCTTTCTCAATGCTCGTCTTTATCTATACAGCCCACACTCACCTTCTAGGCCAGGGGTTCTAACGTGCTGAATCAATGGCGTAACGAAACTTGAGGTGGCCATACTGCAAAGTGCATGGAGGGGCCCCCTTTTGGACTTACTTAGAAGCTCTCAGGCCAGGGTACTGCACTGAGGAGGCCCCCGGAGCTCTGGAGAACCCCGCACTGCAGGGGCTGCGGGGGCCTTTGTTACGCCACTGTGCAGAATGAGAATGATAGAGGGAGTGGTTGTTTTTACAGTTATGTCTGGAGGGTACCAGAGTGGTATGATTGGCTAGCCCCACATCAAGAGTCATTTGAAGTGGAGGTCTATTTTGTGAACAGGAAGCTAGTCTTTCTTCCTGCAGTGGCGTAACAAACGTTTTTACGGGACCCCCGTGCAATGGACACAGAGGGGCCCCCCCTCCGGATTTAATCTGGAGTGATAAGGCCCAAGTACTGTGCTGAGGGGGCCCCCAGCAGCTCAGGGCCCCCCCCCGCACCGCGGGGAATGCGGGGGCCTGTGTTATGCCCCTGGCTTCCTGTGCCATCTGGTCGTGGATGAAGGCAATGTACAATGTCACTTAGAAATCGGTGCAGTGTTCATGGTCTAATTGC
This sequence comes from Triturus cristatus, assembly GCF_964204655.1. Classification (NCBI taxonomy): domain Eukaryota; kingdom Metazoa; phylum Chordata; class Amphibia; order Caudata; family Salamandridae; genus Triturus; species Triturus cristatus. The sequence goes on along the minus strand of NC_140590.1, from coordinate 911,271,601 downwards.
AGAGCCTAATGCCACTCTATGTTTTAAGCAAAAAACCGTAGGTTTTGCCCTCTGCACCTCTTTGCAGATATTTTAACGCTCGCCCGGCTGTCATAGCCTGAGTCAGAGCCTCCAGTAGGGAATCAAAACTGCATCTGCTGTCAACCAGCCTTCTCTCTCTGCCCTGGTTATGGCAAAGGCCACTCACTGTGTGCATGCAGCCTTTTAGGAAGAGCCCTTGGTTCAGCCCAAGGAGCTGTGCAATGTTATCCCTGAGAACAACAAAAAGGCTTGAATTCATTTCAGCCTCTCGTAATAGTTCTTGGCCACATTGTAATCCATCAGTTTTTGCCCACTACGTTACTCTAGACACAGACAAGCCATATGCAAATTAGTCCTGATCCTGCTCCTAGTGCAATTGTCCTGTTCGAACTACAAGGGCAGAACCACACCAGATGGAAACAAATGAAACTACAACAGGGTTTTGACCTATTTAGGCCTCACCAGTGATGTATAGCTTGAATCCTGTGGCACAATGAGCAACTGAACCACATCTAGGCATGCCCATCATTCTTAGGGCATCTACTGCAACAAAAACAAGGTGATGGAACTAATGCTCAAATTATTCTCAGCCAGTGGGATCACTCAGGGCTCCTTTTCAATCCATCATTTGTCATCCACCATGTCACTCTAGGCAGAGATCAGCCATATGCAAACCAGTCTTTGTCCACCTCCAAATGGAACAGGGCCTGCATGAACTTCCAGTACAGATCTCCTCCAGAAGGAAACACAAGAAATCCCAGATCACTTACTATCTTACTTTGGCCTTGTCTGAGAGGTATAGCTTGAGTCTTGTGGCACTGTGAGCAAGCGACCCACATCTGGGCATATCTGTTGAATTTAGGGCATGATATATAAATGACTTATTTATAATCTGGTCAGGCACAAAAGATTAAGCAATCAAACTGATTCAAAGGTGTAACAATGATGCCTTAAATTTGAATTTAATTGGCCACATTCATAAAACCAATGTAACCTTTATGGATTGTGAGATCAACATTCTCAATGGAAAACTGGAAACTCCAAGTCAAGTCAAAGAATGCTTTATTCGACGTTTATGTCATAAAAGCGTTACAGATATAAGGTTAAAACAAGTCAGATAAGTTAAAAGCTAGAAAAAAAACAGTTTGTGCAAAATAGCAAGAAAGGCATCAGGAATCCCGAGTAAGACCAATACATTGGTTCATAATTAAACAAACGTATAAAAATAGATTTTCAGATGATCTCGATTCATTTCAAAGGAGCGTATAAGAGCTTATTAAAATCCACACGTGGCTTTTAATCCGAATACTTGATTGTAATTGGGAATTACTTACAGTTTTATTTTCCAGCCACAGTTTTTTGCGAACGGATACATCCACCTTAAAAATGTTGCCATCGGGATAGCATACCTTGGTGATGGGTCTGTGCAGAGGATTCGAAGAGCTGTGCTGCACGGTATAGTGCCCATGTTCCTGCATATTTGCACCAACCAGACCTTACGTGGACCGTAATATGCAGGACAGACAAACAACACGTGTGCTAAGTTTTCAACTTGATCTGCACATATCATACATTTATTGGTGGTTGTGGTGGACCATTTAGTTGTAAAACTCTTTAGTGGTAGAGTTCCTGTTCTAAATTGGAAAAAAAAATTGCGAACGAAGGGCTTTGGATTTTCGTCCCAATAAGACTCAAGGTTCAGGTGTGGTTTAATTTTTAAATGGAGCCCTGTGAGTGAAGGGGGATCGTGGCGCCTGCACTCTTCATGTGCAATCCCCTCCCAATACTTGTCTTTGAGGATGTTTTTCGATGGGAACTGGGAGGTAGAGGGACCATCCCACAGGTTTGCGAGGCCCAGTTTGCTGAGAAGGCCCTTTAAGTTTCTCAACCAACTAATTTTGTGGAATTGGTCTATATCAATGATGTCCCTTAGGTCTTTGGCATACACAGCCAGTTCCGGTGTAGTTCATATCCTGTGCCAGTAAAGAATGGGCCGTAACCTGGCATAGTCCGCAATAGCATTCCTACCCAAATCGCTCCTTAGAGGGACCGTCGGTGTGCTTTGTGGTAGGCTGGTTATTGCACGCAGGAACTTGTTCTTAGCGATGGTTAGCTGTGTCATGTCCTCTACACCCCATAGCTCAGCACCATAAAGGGCCGAGCTCACCACTTTGCTACTGTAGATTTGAAGGACCGGGCTGAGTGGTTTTGTTAGGGAGGTTTTGAATTCCTTTCGTAGGGCACCCGCTAACTGTCAATGTTTTAGCGCCATGGCATTGATGTGCAATTTCCATCTCATTTCCTTCAGCAGTTTGATGCCTAAGTAAAAAAATGTGTCAAGCTGCTCAAGGGGAAGCCCATCCATTGTTATTTTGCCCTTGAAGGATCTATGTTGATTGAAAGCCATGAACTTGGTCTTGTCAGCATTAATTCTTGAGCCTCGTAGGAAACAAAATTATTCATACCGTCGCAATGCAAGTTGCAGACCACTTGGCGCTTTAGAGCTAATCAAAGTGTCATCTGCGAACATTTAAATCGGCATCTTTCTGCCAGCTAAGATAGGAGCATTGGTTTGAATAGTAGCAAGAAAATGTGCCACTCCATTTATAAAAAGGGAAAACAGTGTGGGAGCTAGCACACATCCCTGGCGAACGCCCTTACAAACTGGGAATGGATATGCCTTGTTTCCCTGCGCCCCCCCATCGTATCTGTGCAAACTTCCCCTCATAGCGACGGTCAATAAGGCAGAGTAAGTCCTGTGGCATCCCCAATTCTTTCAGTAGCTCCCATAGTTTGGGACATGAGACCAGGTCAAAAGCTAATTTCAAATCGACAAAGGCAGCATACATGCTGCCCTTGCCGAGAACTACTGTCCGCCAATATATTGTGACAAAGCGGAAGACCTGATTGATTGTACTTATGTGGGCCCGAAATCCTGCCTGGAGGTGACTAATAATGGAGTATTCATCCAGCCATACATGAATTTTGGCCAACAGAAGTCGGGCTACCACCTTTTGTATGGAATCTATAAGGCTTATTGGCCTGTAATTTGCGGGCATGAACTGGTCTCATTTTTTATATATTGGGATTATTTCTGCCCCCTTCCAGTTATCTGGCATAGGAGCACCATGTGCAATAGCGTTTGCTAGTAAGACTATGTCTTGAGACCACTTGGATCTGTCCTTCAAGAAAATGTCAGCAAGAACACAATCTAACCCTGGTGCTCAGCCTCCTGTCAGTGTGTTGAGAGCAGTTCTAACGTCTGCCTCGTCAAATACCTTATCCTTGGTGTAAGGATGTGTTGGTACCGATCCTTGATCATCTACATCATCACTTGCATATTGGGGGGAACAGTGGTTAACCCACTCGCTAGGGTCGACATGATTTTCCTGGGGAGGTGCCACTCCACCCCTGCCCCATTTTGTGAGTGTTTACTACCACATATACGTTTCAATTCCAACCACCTATCCTCATCCCAATTTTTTTTGCCACGCAGGGTAACCTTCTTATAGGTAGTCCTAGCAGATCACACTCTGGCCATGTCACCGACTTAATTGCCTCACTAAGAGCACCAGCGGCACTTCTACACTCAGTGTTGTACCAATGATGTTTGCGGTCTGTGTCTCTCATTCTAGCTTTGTTAGGCCTTTGAAAATAGGTGCGAATATGTGTGAATAGTGAGAAATGCAATTGTGTAATATCGTTTAGTGACTGATGGTTAAGGAGAGATGTCTCCATCACTTTTACTGTGTTGACCATCTCACTAGTTATGCAAAGTAGGACTGCTGGGCGTTCTAAGATCATAGGCCATTTTACCCGTCGCATTTTATTTGAGAGCTGGAGATCACTTGTAATATGATTAATACTTGGTTGTGATTGTGGCCTTAAGTCCCTAAGAGTGAATTTGGAGCACAGAGGATTATGGTCGCTCTCCACTCGTGGCTGCACAACCATGTACTCAAGGGTATGCCAAATATTCAGACCAACTAAGAGATAATCAATGCGGCTTGAGTGTAGTCCACTACTATATGTGTGTACCCCTTGTCTGTCTGATGTGGTTCTACCATTGGCTGGCCTGAGACCCTATTCTAGACAGAGGGCTTTCATTTGAATAGCAGCTTCAGACCGTCTTTTAATTGGCATGAGCTAGCGTAATGAAATACCTCACAGCTCATCCTCCTCCCTCGCCACTTCATTATCCTCGTTATCGAGGGGTTCAAAGGTTGTATTTAAGTCCCCGGCTATGACTACAGAGGCTTCCCATGAGAGGGTTTCCAAAAGCTCGCCTAAAGCGTTAATGGTGTCTGATTTCCACCCCCCACTAAGGCCTCTAGCGTATTCATTGTATATGTGAATGGATCCATATTGGCCGATCTCCAGCCTGATTGCTAGGATGTCATTGTTATCTGTGGGTAGGGCCTGAAGTTTGAGGCCGATATCTTGTTTTACCCAGATTGCAAGTCTCCCCGATGGCCGACCTCTAGCGCCCTGGATTGCTAGGCTGTAAAAATTAAGGTATCGGGGCACATGTAGAGGCCCAATAGACCAGGTTTCCTGGAATGTGCAGATGTCATACTCATCTATAAAATTGTTCGAGTCCGGAACGAAACCCCTGTTCCTCAAACCGGCAATTTTCCAGGAAAGTACCTTGATAGTGCATGGCTTTAGATTGGCACCTGGCGTTTGGCTGGCCATGGGTATTATGGAACCAGGCATCTGTGGAGTGGAGCACACCTAGCGATTCTAGGGGAACTGGTCCGTGCTAGAGAGGTGCCAGCGAGTCTGGAGGCAATAGGTTCACACGCATGAGTTGGTTTAATGGCATGTGGGCTTAAAGCGGGGGTGGAAGACACCTTCAATCGATCTCTATAAGTGGGGACCTAATAGATTGGGAGTCACTGGGGTATTTGAGGATTGGGTCACTGATCTTATCTGGGAGGGTATATTTGAGGCGAATGGTAGTTGTGAAAAGGTGTTGGGTCCGGAGATTGAAAGCCACTAGACTATCCACTAAATCACGGCGTGTCAGATTCAGAGCGATGGCATCGGAGTCACACCCCGGAATAGAGTGCCTTTTCGCTCCAAGTATGTCGTCCCTTATAATGGACCGACACCCCCTAACTCGCCGAATCCAGTGGATGGACTTATTAACTAAAGTCACCTCAGATTTGCTGTGTGTCATAGGTGGTAGCTGGGGTACATTAGTCAAATATATTATCCGCTTCTTCAGCAACGATTTGTCTGTGTCGGCGAGGGTGATGTGCCCAGTTGCCTGCAAATACTGGGTGCCTGGTACGGGTTCCAGCACCTCTTTTGAGCTTGGAGAGTGATGATAAATCATTTTATTATAATGTTCCACTCCCGGGTACTCGGGTCTTGGTGGACTCCCTTAGCATTCCCATGATGAACTCTATTGCCATTGTAACCTATGGTACCACCCTGAGATATCCCTGGTATGTTGCGAGAATTGGCCAACCCCCCAATATCGATTGCTTCAAAAGTGGGCTGAGGGCATAAGGTATTTTTAAGGCATTGAACATCTTTTAGCACCCTGCTGAGACATTCAGAGAGGCTACCTACTGCTACCTTACCTTTCTAATTTCCTCTGCCAGGTTGGTTATTTGCATTGGTTTCTGCAAGGACGATTCATTGTGAGCAGGATTAATATCGGTGAGTATGCTTTTGCTAACTTGAGGAGCTTCCTTATTAGCGTGGGGGATGGTGTCTGGGAAGGCAGATACCTCTATGTGTGGCTGTTTTGTTGTCTTAGCTCCCCCGCCTGTGCCTCATTTCTCGGGTTGACAGGGTTATTTATTAAATCGCTATTATCCATTAGAGGGGCCAAGCTGTTACTACAGGGAAAAGCTATGTAATCATCATCTGGCACTTGCTCCTCTATTCCCTCATTATTTATCACACTAGGACTAGGGTATTAGGGCGGCTGGGGAAAGTTTCTTACCCTTTGCTTGGTTGAATATTGATGGTATACGACATTTCTTAGTATTATTGATAGAACTTCTCTGGGACAGTGTGCTCGGTACTGTGTTCGTTGAGCTGCAGGGGCCGAGAAGACCTTCACATTCTAACAATAGGTTATCAACGCAATCTAATACCACACCACCCCCGTCAGGCCCACCCCCTTCCACAGTGCTCGTTGTTTTTTTAGACTTCTTAGCCCTTTTCTTTGTAGTAGCCTTTACAGTATCCTCTGTGTTTTTGCGCTTTCCCATTTTATGCTAGCGCTCAATGCTACGGAGTGTTCAAATGTAGTCATGTACAAAGGGAATCAGGGGTGCAGGGCAGGATACCAACAGTAATTGATCAGTTGTGATTGCGGGCGACAGCACCTTTATCTCGTGGAGGGCATCCAATGATGTGAAGGATGAAGGTGCCAAGGGGCAGATGACAGGGGGCAGCCCAGCCTCTTCCAGGCTCTGATGGGCGAGGACGAGCCCGCCCTTGGTCCGGGTGCATCCCGCCCTGCGGGAGCCCAAGCCCCCTTTTGAGCGCCTCCTGGTCTGAAAAACACGCATTGGCGCCTCCAGGGCACGTGGAACATTGGGGATTGCAGTGCCCTGGAGATCACAGCAGGCAAGCAGGTATGGGCCAACAGATACGGGCCCCGCGCTGCGGGAGCCCAAGCCCCCTTTTCAGCTCCTCCTGGTGCGAAAAACACGCGTTGGTGCCTCCCGGGCGCATGGACCACTGGGGAGTGGAGTCCCCTGGAGATCACAGCAGGCAAGCAGGTACGGGCTGACAGATACGGGCTCCCACGCTGCGGGAGCCCAAGCCCCCTTTTCAGCTCCTCCTGACGCGAAAAACACGTGTTGGTGCCTCCCGGGCACGTGGAACACTGGGGATTGGAGTCCCCTGGAGATCACAGCAGTCAAGCAGGTACGGCACGACAGATACGGGCTCAATTACATAGAAAAGAAATTGCTGGAAATAGTGTACTACACACCAGCAATGCACATCCCAAGATATGAATGGAAAGTATCCTATATGGGGAGTTTCTAAGAATAAAAAGAAACTGCAATTGGGAAAGAAATTTTGAAGAGGAACAGAAAGTGTGGTACCAAAGATTACTTGATCATTGCTAAAAAAAACAGTCTTATATAGAGCTAAAACAATGTCTCAATCTAATTCAGAAATGAACTGATTTAAGGCATACCTAAGATAATGTTGATTGCCTCTGAGGAAAGAGAGCCTTTAAAAATAATTATTGATTATAGCAATGAGGTCTGGAAAAGTAATACATCTTTATAAAAACATTGGAATTTTTTAGTAACGCATAAATTCTCAAGGAGATTATCAACCTATATCATAGAATTTCATAAAGAAAATCGAGTATGATTTGGAGCATAGCTATTTACCGGATGAGCTACATAAAGAAAAAGTAACTGTGATGGGATTTTTCCATTGCAAAAACTACAAATTTTGCAGAAATTCAAGTTATTGCAAAGAAATATCAGGGCCTCACAGCAAAAAGATCTTTCTAATAATGTTTATAACTTGTCATACGAGCTTTGTGGTGTACTTATTGGAGTGCCCTTGTAAGAAAAGATATGTTGGAAGCATGAAACTAAAAGTGAAGGAATATATACTACAAAACAAAAGGGCAATTGCTTCTTGTGATTTTAAGTACTCAGTAGCAAAACGTTTAAGGAATGAAAAAAATAGTGATGCAAGCAAACTTAGGTTCATGGGCATTGATGAAGTTGAAGTGAAACCAAGAGATGTTGATAGACTAAAAATCTTGAGAAAATTGGTAGCGGAGTACATTATCTTAATGAAAACTATGGGGCATATTATCAAGGACGGTGTTAAAAATTATCGCCGCTTGGCGCCTAATGAGCATGGCGCGGCTTCCGTGAGGCTCCCGGTGCGGGGAAAGTGCGCTTTCCTTTCATCTAGCAGGAAATATCCGGACTGAGTGGCCTCATGAACTAGTCCTCACGTGGACGGGAGGCACTTCGTTACCTCCCTCAATGATATTTTCCAGTTCTCTCAAAGGTAATGCAGCTTTCAATTCTGTGTAACGGCGGCCGCCATTTTACCTTTCCGGAGTTTGCCGCAAGTGACGCCAACCGCTGCAATTCTCGGCAGAACCAACTCTGATTTTGTTCTTATGACTCCCATGCCATTTAATACTCAAACAGCCCGCCATTGGATGCCTCTTAGGTCACTTGAGCACCATTACCTCATTCCCTTGAATGCCTGCTTGTTTTGAGGGAATGCACTCCTGCCCGCCATCTTGAGGATCACATTGGCAACCTGTGCGCTGCGATCTGAAAGCTCTAATAAGGTGCAATTGCTGTATGCTCAACCTAACAAGCACTTGAATGAATGTATTCCTCTCCAGCAGCCTTTTTCTTGTTGTGACTACCGCGTAAGTGAAGCAGCAATATAACGACCGCCCTTTCATCATTTTACCTTTCTTTCATCTACTTTCAAAAGTAGCATTAATGCATTTATACTTCCATTAAAAGCCCATAATTTTGTACTTATTTGATCCTCTGTGTCACAGCTGCGTCCGTTTTTCTTTTTGTAAGTGCTATATGGCGGTGTAGTAGCCCAGTTTCACTTCACCTCTATATAGAGGCTGGGGTGATGTGGTTGCAGTCGCCTTTCCGCCCTCCATTTTAAGTCTCTTGATGACATTATTTCAGCACGAAAAAATGACATACTAATTTAATTTCACTACTTTGAGAGGTTTTGTTGGAATTGTTCTTCCTCAGCGGGACACTCTTCCACTCCACGGATTTGTTTTAAAACGCTTCGTCCAGCAATTTAACGGCTTATTCTGTGGTGGTGACTGAACAGACTCTTACTTTATACAAACACCTGACACCTTTTGGTCTACTTCCCTTATTTATTTTTGAGGTGGTGTTTTACCTCATTGCATACCTCTTCAGCTATATTTCTCCCTCTTAGCCTATTTTTTTTTTTGAAGTCTATGTATGCCCTCTGGACCTTTTCTACTATAGTTTCATGGGAAGAACAAAAGGCACCCTATCTGCTACTCTAAAACCTAAACACGTCTTCATCAAAAACTCTAAAGTTTTTTCAGAATTCTCTAAACTGGATAGTTTGGGACTCCTTGCACCAGACCAGTGTGACGCAGATTTGGAACCTACACAGTTACCAGCAGGAAAATCGAATGTGAAACGCTTACAGAAAGACCACCCTTCGCCACCCAAATCAACTTTTCCAGTCTCAATGGAATTGTTGTTACAGGAAATAAGGGCCCTCAGACCATTTGTGGAGGAAACAAACACCAAATTACAAATTCTCTCTGACAATTGGTCGCAGTTGGATGCCAGACTTACAAATGTAGAACAGAGTGTTCCATCCTTTCAGGAAACCACCAAGTGCGTTACCTCCTTACATTCTCAAGAATCAACCCTACAAAAACAATTTGAAGACCTTGAAAATCGAAATAGGAGGAACAACATGCATATTTACAGCCTGGCAGAGGGGGTCGAAGGTATGGATCCTATTGCCTTCTTTAAGTCTTTCCTTCCTAAGATTCTTCACTTACCAGAAGATACCACACTCAACATACAACGTGCTCACAGACTAGGTCATATTGATAGCACTACGTCATCTCCACAGAGACCGAGAGGAGTCATCTTATACTTTTTGGAGTATACTGACCTGTTAAAAACTCTAACTGCTGCCAAAGCTCTTCAGAAAGTCTCTTGGTCTGGTGCTACATTATTCTTTTCATAGGATTACTCCAGAGCTACTGCGTCAAGACGTAAAGCCTTCCTTGACATGAGACCAGCTCTTCGATCCATGGGTGCCATATATTGTTTATTTCATCCATGCTTGTTTAAAGTCACCTATAATAACAAAACTACTTCATACGATGATCCAGTATGTTTGCAAAGCTTCATCAATGCTCACACGACAGATCTCATGGATTCTTCAAGACCGTCTTCCTCACATGGAACTTGATCTATTTGGATCCCTTACTTAAGTTGTTACCTTCTTAATGTTTATAATATCCATGCTATTATACGTTTTTATTGATTCTTCATGCTAGTTATATCCCAGGCATTGCTAATTAACATTACAAGTACCTGTTTCTCCTTTGTTTGCGTTTAGTATATAAGCCAGAGTTGATTTTGTCATTTCACCTCTTCTTACTTTCACAGTTACGTTTATGTGTGGGCGTGTTTCCTCCACAGTCCGGTCCGGTCGTCATTGGATGTTTTGTCTGCTCCATGTGGTTCCACCTCCCCTCACCTTCTTCTTCCCTTAGTATAGGTATGTCTTTCGTTTTGTCTTTCGGTATTTGTTTTGTCTTACAATTCCTTTCTCGCTTTAGGTGTCTTCTATAATCTCATCCAGTCCTTTTCTCTCTTTTACATAATATTACCTCTTACTCTACTATTCACTATCTCTTGCTCCTTATTTCTCCATCATATTACCATTACTCCTATTCTTCGCTCCTTTGCTAACTTCGTTTTATATACATGGCCTATGTTTTTCGTATTTTATACTTCTCTTTTCTCTATACTCTTATTTTTATTCCAACTTGCTCTACTCCTTCTTATTACTATACAAGGTTGTTATTATGAATTAGATTTTTGCCTCAAAGTTGTGATCCATTCTGTTTTTGATTATTCATGTCATTGAAATTCATTTCATGGAACGTTAGGGGTTTAAATTCTCCTATCAAAAGGCAGAGTTCTCACTCATTTAGCTAAACTTAATGCTGACTTGGTGTTTTTGCAAGAAACTCATCTAACAGACACTGAATCATCAAAATTGAAAAGAGGGTGGGTGGGGGATGTTTTCTCATCTCCAGGTGATGGGAAACACAACGGAGTAATGATACTTTGTCGTAAGTCACTTTCATTTTCATTTTTGTCGCAAGAGTCTGATAATGATGATAGATGGCTGATTGTCAAACTGTTGTTGAAAGATGTCCCTGTTTCTCTTCTTAATGTTTATTTCCCCACAGGTGGTGAACCCTCTTTTTGTTCCACATTGGCCAAGCAAATTACGCATTCCATGGAGGATAATTTTATATTAGCTGCCGATTGTAACCAGGTTCTTGATCCATTTGTTGACAGAAATTCTAGTTTTCCCTTTGTCCCTAATAAACCACATAAATCCTTTGTACACACCATTTCTGAACACAAACTTCTGGATGCTTGGCGTTTGTGTAATCCAACTACCAGAGAATATACTTTCTACTCCCCCACTCACTATACCCAATCTAGAATCGATTATATTTTTTCTCCCACAACATATCTCAAACGCTTACGCATGCAGAGATTGGCCCCATTTTAATCTCAGACCATGCCCCTGTTTCGATTGGCATTGATATTTTACCCAAATCCTCCATTCCCAAGAGATGGCGTTTTAATAACACTCTTCTTTTAAATCCAGAATTTACTGTTTCTTTCACTAATAGTTTTAATGAGTATTTTGATTTAAATTTTACTGAACATATGCCGTTTTCAACCATATGGGATGCTTATAAAGCCTCAGCGAGAGATTTTATCATTAGTTTTGTTGCCAAACAGCGTAGAATTGCTCGCCTCCACACTAAAACCCTCCTCCATGATATCAAGAAGTTAGAGCATTCTTATTACACTTCACACTCAAAAGATTGCCTTACAGCTCTTATAAATGCTACATTGCAATTTAACAAAAAGTTGACTGATGATGCTTCATTGTATTTGTTAGAATCTAATGCAAAGTTTTATGGAGGTAAAAACAAATCTGGAAGAATACTGGCTAACTACTTAAGATCAGACACAATAAGTTAAACATAGAATCGATATATGACACTGATTCGAACTTAAAATTTAAGGATGCTGAAATTCTAAGTGAATTCTCCCTCTTTTACAAATCTCTATACTCATCTGAAACACAACCCACTGAACATTCCTTATCACTGTTTTTTTCTAATATACCAAAACCCCACCTTCCGTTTCTTGACTTGTCTTCCTTGGTGTCAGACATTGCACAACAGGTACTGTTATCTGTACTTCAACATCTTAAAAAAGATAAAGCTCCGGGTCCGGACGGTTTTACCGTTGAATTTTACCTAAATTTTTCCAAGCTCCTTCTACCTAAACTGCACTCTTTAACACATTTTTTCAGTTGTCTAAATAAATCTTCTGGAACCTTTTCTGAGGCACATGTTTGCCTTATTCCTACGGAAGGCAAAGATTCCAGATTTTGTAAGAATTACAGACCCATCTCCTTGGTCAATATTGATTACAAAATGTTTTCCAAAGCATTAGCTATTAGTTTGGATTCCTACCTACCAAATTTATTGGGAAAGGAACCGTCTGTCTTTGTTAAGGGACGTTTTATTACAGATAATACCCGGCTTCTTTTTAACATCTTGTCCAAATCTTCCCATCTAAAGCACTCCCTGGCAGCGGTCGCATTGGACGCAGAAAAAGTGTTTGACAGGGTTGAGTGGATTTACCTGTTTTACACTCTTAAATGGTTTGGCTTTGGCCCTAAATTTATATCTTTGATTTCTCTTCTTTATTCCAATCCCCGAGCTGCAGTCTGCGCCAATGGTTTGGTTTCCTCCTTCTTTGACTTAGGTAGAGGAGTTCGGCAGGGTTGCCCCTTATCTCCCTTTTTGTTTAATCTAGCTCTGGAACCTTTCCTCTCTAAAGTACCCCACAACTCGAATATACGTGGCTTCTAAATGACTGATTACCATATTAAACTTGCAGCTTATGCTGAGGATATCTTGCTTTTTATATCCAACCCAAGCAAATCAATTCCTGCCTTTCTAGTTGAAGTCCAATCATATTCCCTTATCTCTGGTTATAAGCTAAACAATGATAAATGCAAAATTTTGCCCTTAAATAAATATACTTTTAAGCCAGATTTTAGTGCCTCGAATTTTACATGGAGTCCTAATCACATTAAATATCTAGGACTTTCATTATGCCTCACATTTCTGATACAGTAGCATTATGTATGAATAAATGCATTCAAAAGCTCAAAGATCTAACCACAAAATGGCATCCCCTCTACTTATCTTGGTGGGGACGTTTGGACACCCTTAAGATGATGTTGTAACCCATTGTCTTATACACTATATCTAATATACCTCTTCCAATCCCTGTGAAATTATTTAATAACGTCAATTCAATCCTCTCTTCCTTTTTATGGAACAACAAAAAACCTAGAATGTCTCTGAAAAGATTAACTTGTTGCAAGGATGCAGGTGGAGTTAACTTCCCAGACTTTCGGACGTATCAGAAAGCATTTCTCCTACGTCAGGCATCTTTTTAGTTACTTGAGTCTACGGATGATTGCCCTTTGTGGACCTCAATTGAACGTCTCTTTTTATCCCCATTTTCCTTTCAGGAGTATCTTTCCTTCTCACACAAACCGCAGACTCTTTCTACCCCCATAATTAAATTGACCTCTAAACTTCTCCAACCGTCATCTCCTCCTCAACAACACACTATGGATTCCTTTCTTGGTTCAACCATTTGTCACAATAAAAGCTTGCTCGTTCACAATAAAACCTTTTATTGGAAAACTTAGAGACAGAGAGGATTAATTTGGGTTCATCAATTATTCGCCCAATCAGTCTTTCGATCCTTTTCCTCCCTTAGTCACTTGTTTAACCTACCTATTTCATTTCTTCCTAAATATAATATCTTAAAGGAAGCAGTGATGACTACTTACACCCAAATATCCAGCATGCCCAATATTTCTAACGATACTGACTCCCCTTCACAATTGCATACCATGTTAAAAACCACACCTAAAGCTTCCTCTATTTATGGTTTTATACAAGGTACAGAAGTCTAAAATAGAGGTAGCATGGGAACACGATTTTCAGACCTCTTGGCCGCTCTCTTTATGGAACAGTTTATGGATTAAATTACGCAAATCATCCAGGGCTGCAAACACAACGCAAACACTGTTTTTTGTATATAATAGACTTTTATTATCACCGCATGTTTTAAACAAAAGCTTTTCAACTGTATCAGATGTCTGCTGGACATGTTTATCTCCTAACGCCGATTTATTCCACATGTTGTTCTCTTGTGAATCTGTATGTAGCTTCTGGAAACAAGTATGGACTCAAGTTAACTTAATTTTTTACACTAAGCTTCCCTTCTCCTTCACCAATGTATTCCTAGGAAGCCTCTCACCTGTTTGGGAAAACATGACGTTTAATGTTAAAATTCTCGACCTGTTATTAGCTGTTGCTTTTCAACAAATCACTATAAATTGGAAAGATTTCACAAAAATTTCTTATAGAGCCTGGTGGTACGCTGTTTACCACAACCATAGGTTAGATACTGCATTTGTTTACCCTATCAATTTGGCAACAAAGCGTTTGGATTTATGGTCACCAGTTACAATATTTCTTGATGCAAGTGATAAAAAGTTTTCTCGGCCACAACCATCACAACAGGAAGTTCTTAAACCTCCCTGATCCCCTAACTGTTCCTACTTTCTTCTATAATTTATTGATAATCGGATTTCATGTGTATTATTTGCATCTCATATGTTGTCATGTATAAGTCTGATTCGTATATTCACAAATATGTTTACTTTGGATATTTTGTTATGAGGCCACTGCTATGTACTCTTTGTTGACACCTTTATATTCATTAATAAAACGTTCTCAAACTTAAAAATGATCGCCGCTAAATGTTCTGGTGTGAACATGGGCTTCTATTGGAATTCTCCAGGGCATATTATCAAGCCCAATTTCGCCGTTTTTGCGGCAGATTTCTGCCGCTAAACCTGCGATAATTTTAACGCCGTCCTTGATAATATGTCCCTAAATATCCAGGAGCTTTGGAACTGCTTCTCCTTTCATTTAATATATATATATATATATATATATATATATACACACACATATGTATATATAAATATACACATATGTATATATATATATGTATATAATGTCATACTTCTAATTTCTTTCTTTTTGTAAACTTGTTATAAAGGGGCATATGTATCAAGAAAGCGTTTTGCGAGTCCTTAATAGCAAATTTTAGTGATTTGCTATTAAGAACTCGCAAAGGACAATGTATGTAGGATTCGCAATATTAATTGCGATTCCTACGGAATCCTTAATTGCGAATCGCAAATTGCGATTCGCAATTAAGGAATAGCTTTCCATTCATTCCTATGGGCCTAGAGGCACAGATTGAATGACTGTAGAAAGATGCGACTAGTAGCAGCATACCTCAACCGCCATGGAGTGGACATTGGTTTTTTACATCAGCTGCACTTAACACATACTAGCTGCACACGTCTGCGTGCGGGTTGGATGGGGGAAAAGTTCATTGCCGGGTACTCTAATTACGCTAGAGGCACAGCTGAGGAAGGGGCTCCCTTGGTGCACAAGAGCTGTGATATGCGACCCTCTGGGGCGCTATGTTGTGGCGGCGGGGGTGCTTGGCAGTCACCTGGTCAGGCTCATATCAGTATACGGACCCAACACAGATGATCCCTCTTTCTTTGCCGAGGTCTGACGGCTGGCGGAATCCCTGGGCCCGGGCTCGACACTATGGGGGGAGATTTTATTGTGGTTCTTGATCAGGACAAGGACAGATCAGGCGAGTCCCGTAGACCTCATCCTCAGCCGAACAGCTACAGGTCCTCATGGAGGATCATGGTTCGGTCGATGTCTGGTGCTGCTGGCCTCCCCACAGCAGGGAAGGCCCCTGTGTATCGACTGCTGGACCGGTGTGGTCTAGAATCGATTACTGGTTAACGTCGTGCAACATGGACACCTGGGTGTGCAACAGCACTCATCTCGCTAGGTCTCTCTTGGACACGCACCGGCCCTACTGGAATTTATGTTGCCCGACGCTCCTAGCAGGACGTTCACTTGGAGGCTCCTAGCTGGGGCTCTCCTAGATCAGGTCTTCCAGGACGAGATAAGATCCACAATGATTGACTATTTCGAGATCAACATTGGATCAATAGAATCCCCATCTATGCTATGGGAGGTCTTCAAGAGCGTCATTAGAGGCAAGTGTATTGCTAAGCATGCAGGGGTTCTGCTAGCTCTAAGGGGCGACCTCTGGCGCCTAGAAATGGGGATACGGGAACTTAAATCCTTATACTTTGCCTCAAATCAGCTAGCTATTCTCAGCCAAATCAGGGCTAAAATGGCCAAATTTAAAGAAGCAGCGCATAGAAAGACACTATTTAGGTAAGGAGGCCCGAGCCCGCTAGTACGGCGAAGGAGACAAAGCCGGGAAGACCCTAGCGGGACTTCTCAAAAAGCTGTGGGCCAATGACTACATTAGCGAGTTGTGGACCGACGAAGGTGCCAAAGCCATAGGACAGGAGGCGGTACAAACCGAAATGATGGCCTTTTAGTGCTCATTGTACGCCGTGCATCAATCATAGCAAAACCAAAGGGGATGATGGACGGAGTGTTGAACATTGCAAGCACTCACCCCCAGTCAACTGATCTGGGTTTAATCCATCATCATTCTTTAGCTCACTTCGCCACCCCAGTTCAGACATGGCCATATGGAAATCAGTCTGACCCAGTGCCTCATGGGAACAGTCCAGCCCGAACTGCCAAGCCATGTCTTCCCTGGACCGGAAACAAGCATCCTGGGACCGGTTTCTGGCTAATCAGCCGTCATCAGCCAGGCTAGCTTGAATCCAGTGGCAAAGTGAGCATGGGACCCACGTCTGGGCATACCCTGCCAACTTAGGGCGAACAAAGCAAAACCAAAGGGGATGATGGACGGAGTTTTGAACATTGCAAGCACACCCTGATCTGATATCTTTTTTCAAGTTGATCAAATTGGTCTGGCTTAGTGATAATCACCGCAAGTATCTGGACGAGCCATTCTCTGAGGAGGAGGTGATTGGGGTGATCCGAGCGATGCCCGGGGACAAGGCTCCCTTTCTGGATGGACTCACTTCTGCTTTTTACAAGGAGTTTGCACCGTTCCTTGTGGCCCATCTCCGCAACATGTATGAGGAGGCAATGGAACGGGGATTTCTCTCACCCTCCCTTCGAGAAGCACTGATCGTAACGGTGCTAAAGCCAGACAAGGATTCTCTGCGGTGCGACTCTTACAGGCCGCTGTCCATGATCAACCTTGATAATAAAATACATGCCAAACTGCTTGCTTCCAGGCTACTCCCGCTGCTCCCCATGGTGCTCAGACCCGACCAGTGTGGCTTTGTCTCCGGCAGGAACATGTCCCATAATCTCAGAATCCTTTTCGCCACCATGCAAGAGATCGATCCCTCTCTCCCACCGGCTGCCATCTTCCTAGATGCCACTAAGGCATTTGACACCCTGGAGTGGCCTTATCTCTCTAAACGTCTCACCCGTATTGGCTTGAGTCCGTTCTTCCTTCAAAAGATTGCTCTTCTGTATACGTCCCGACCGCGAGACTGCGAATAAATGGAGAGATCACACCCCCTATCAAAGTGGCGTGTGGCACTAGGCTGGGCTGCCCGTTGTCATCTCTCCTATTTGCCGTGGCCATGGAGCCACTTGCTGCCAGGTTGTGGCACCACCACGCAGAATGCGGCCTCAACTTCACGCCGCGGGTAGTATTAGTGTCACTATACTTGGATGGCGTAACCTTATATGTCAATCATTCAGCAGCAAACCTAGACCCACCCATCCGTGAAATCACTAGATTCAGATGTCTCTCAGGCGTAACGATCAATTGGGGGAAGTCCGTGATCTTCCCGCTGACTGCAGCCACTGACGAGTTCCAATTGGAGTTTCCACTCAAGTGGGCAGACTCCCCAGTGACATTTCTGGGTATCTGGATCAGTCGGGACCCTGAAGAGTTTTGGAGCTACAATTATGGCAAATTGATGGAATGGTTAGAGAGCTGGATGCACCGCTGGAGAACTCTCCTGTTATCTCTGGCAGGCGGGATTGCTATAGCAAAAATTGTTGCGCTGCCCAAGTTTGTACAAGCTTTTTTTAACCTTCCGTTGCCCCTCACCACGGAGTTCAAGAAAAGACTTCGATCAAATCTTATATCCCAAGTCTGAGCGGGCGGACAGCCGTGAATCGCATGGGAGACACTCACCCTCCCATTCGAGTAGGGAGGGTTGGGTGCCCCAGACATGGAGCTGTACTACAATTGCGCGCAGGCCCAGTTTGGGTTTCACTGGGTCTACCCAACCCAGTTCATGGCAGACACCGCCCCGGACAGCGACCAGGTGGAGCCGGTTCCATTGCATATGGTGCTGTACCGGTGACAACATCGCCCCGGCCCAGAATCAATCCAGAAGGCTGTACAGTTTGGGCATGGCAGGAACTTCGACGGAGGGCGCGGTTAGACAATATGTATGCACCCTCTGTGCCACTCACTCGGCATCCAGTATTCTCCTTTACGGCTGACGCTGGAGTCTGCCGACGACTGTGGAAGTTACAGCTACACACAGTAGGAAGTAAATTTCCTGATGGCGTGTTCAAAAGTTTGGATGAGGCACTAGGGGAGGACCACACAGGGTGGATGGACAGACTCACATATTTCCAGCTCAGAGCCGCACTGCGCATGACTTACAACTCATTCCCGATAGCACCGCCGACATTCAGAGTACTAGAGGACTTTCTAACCAACCCATCACCTTGAAAACTGATTTTTGCCTGTACTGGTATGCAGCATGAGTCTCCGTTAGGTACCCCGCCAGCACGGCGTAAATGGGAGGAGTACCTGGGAGCCCCCTTTGATGAGAGAGTATGGGAATTTTGCTGCGTGCAGGCCAGGGAGCTGTCACCCAATTACAGATTGCGACTGATTCTCTTCAAGTTCATTCACAGGCTTTATAGGACCCCGTTTGGCTGCCTAAGGCAGGTTTAAGTGAGGACACATGCTGCATGCGGTGTAGGATGCCAGACACCTCCTTCCTACATTTAGCGTGGGATTGCCCTGGGGTCATGTTGTATTGGGGGAATGTATTTGAAGTACTGGAGGAAGTGACGGGATACAGATGTGATCGGTCCCCGCTGGTTGCCCTGCTTGGGTATGTGCGTAACGTTCCATCTGAAAACCGGAAGCTGACAGCCATGCTTCTATTTCTAGCTAAAAGGAATGTGGCGATGTGCTGGGGCCACAAGCGGAAACCCCGGATGGCGGACTGGCTTAGAAATGCAGCGTTTTGCCATAATCTGCTATCAGAGTTCTAGGAACTAATGCCTGCGCAGGCGCGCCCTAAAAATACCTGGGAACCACTGCAGAGCTATCTCGCAGCTCAGCAGCCCAACCGGGTGGGGGCTTCGTAAATACTGGCTAAGCAAGCGCAAGACGAATGCACCCACATGGTCGAGAACACAGCTGATTGCTCCCTACTCAACGGCCAGAGAGACCCCCCCTCTCTTTACTTGTTCCCCCCTTTTCTCTCTATTCTCTTTTACATGTTTTTCCCTCACATGTTCGATTTGCACTACAGTACTACAGACTTTGGCAATACAGAATGCCCCTGATGGGCTGCTTGGACGCTGAGTTGCCATTTGCTATGCCGGACTGACAGCATATATTGCATGACAGTTACATTGTATGTAGGCTCTGCATCTGTTATGTTGACCCTTTCTGCTCTATCCACCCCTCTAGGTGTGAGAGGGAAGATAGATGGGTACTGTATTTTCTTGCTAATTACAAATAAAAAATGAAAACAGCTGTTCTCCATCATTGCCGTTCAGTTACTCATGCATCACATTTCTTTAATGAGTCGTTTGGGCTTCTACGTCACTCTCACTGGGCCACTGATGGCCTCACTCTTCTCCCGCAGTCTCACCCCAAAGAGGTCCATCACCACTTGAAGGAGCTGAGTCCTACATCCCTCCGTGGGCAGATTTCATCATCATCTGACACTAATCTCTTTGAAATTAGAGCTTTTCCTGGTGATGGAATGAGATCCCGCCGATCTCGCCGTTGCTGTGATCATCGACCATGTGTCTGACTTTCATGTTTGACGTTGGCGCACAAGGCTCAGTCTTTTGTTTTCCAGGCTTCAGTTCGGAGGTTGTTTTGCGACATCATGTTTCAGCTTGCTTCATTTTTCTCTTGCCTAGTCTTGCCACATGCAACAATATCGCAGTGCTCTGGCAGGGCCTTGTTTTCCAGCGGAGACAAATGGGTCCTGATTGTTCTCCCCAGTACCAGTTCCATTGGGCTGCCCTGTGGAGTTGGGGGGTGTTGCGATAGTCCCAAAATACTTGGCACAGTGCTTGGCCGACTGAGATCTGCACCACTTTGCCTCATTGGACTGTTTTCTTTCTGTTGCCCATGAAACGTTCCACAATGCCTTTGGCTTGTGGCCACAATGGCGCTATTTTCAGAAGAGGCTCTCCCAGGTAGGCAAGAACTTGTGAAACTCTTCTCCTGAGAAGGGGGTTCCATTGTTTTCTGATTTGAGCATTAGAGGGGTATCCCAGGCTCCAAATATGTCATCCAGAATGAGTAGTGTGGCTGCTGCCGATGTTGACGACACTTGGCGTCCTATGGGAAACCGGGTGTACTCATCAATGATGACCAGTAGGTATCCACCGGTGTCCAATGGCCTATAATAGTCCGCAGACAGTGTCAACCACACAGCATCGAGGAGGTCAGACAAGCATAGTGGTTCCGGCTTGGAGGGTTTTCTGGTGATCTGACAGAGGTGACAGTTCATGATCAATCATGTCCACTACCAGACGGTCAGTGCCTGGGAACCATACATGTTGTCTCAGTATTTTTTTTTGCTAGCATTCCCCTGTGGCTCTCATGTGCAAGGCTGACTGTCTTCCTTCAAAAAGTATGCAGTATCTCTATCCTGGTACCTCGAAGAATTCCTCGACAATTCTTTCTGCGCTTCTTTGAATGCAAGTATTTCCTGTCTCCTGACTCCTCCACTGGCTGGACTGTTGTTGTTCACATGTCTCCACCTCTGTTGCCGTATGATTGTTTTGACTCCTCCCAGCATGACATTGGCCATTGTTTCTTGCACCAGTTCCTCCACCGTAATTGAAGCAGGTGTGCTTTGTCCCAGCACAAAGTTTAGGTATTCTTGAGCTATGGAAAGTTTCTGTTTTGCACACGGTATAGGGTGCTGCGACATGTAGTCAGCAGGGTTGTGCTCTTTTCCTGGTTTGTGGACAATTTTGAAATCGTATGGCTGTGGAAATATGGATTTTGATGATCAGTTATGTCCCCTATCTTGGACCCCAACGGTTCCATGTGTATGCTACAAGTACATGTATGTTCCCTCCAGTTCCAGTTATGAAGACGCAAACACATGTGCGTCCACCGTCAACATGTCCTCTTTCAGATCCGCCATGAATGGGCCGGATATTCTATTTCTAAGTATGAAAGGCCACCGGCTTTATATGGTCCATTTACTATATTTTACAGTCCAGGCGAGTAGGCCCTGATTCTGCCATCAAGCCTTTTTCTGCCTTCTGCCTCTGAAAGCTCCAGTCTGAGCTCGCATCTGTATCCATGAACTTTGTCCTACTCCCTGCGCGGCTAACGGTGCCTGACTCGACCTGTCTGCCTGCCAAAAACTGTATTTCACCTTCAAGATTATCTGCTCCGCTACTCATCCAATACATTCCTGTCTAGTAGTTTAAATAAACATCCTTCCAGCTACCGAGCTAAGGGCCCGGCTTCTCTGTCTTTATGCAAGTGATTCATAGCCCTGTTACTATGGAAGATTTCTGCCCTTGCATCTCACGTAGACACTTAGACGCTTGTACACGCACTCACAGTTAGTATAGAATAGATTTTGTTCGAGAGACTTTTCCTTTTGGATAACATAGTTCTTTAAACATAGGATGTTAGATATGATTTGGGATTAGGTTGACCTGACCCCCCAGACTTCTGTCTCCACATGATGAGCTGAATGTTAAGTCCCCTTCACCCCCTAGTTGCACGTCAATCACACGTCATGCTGCTGCGCGCGCATCTCTGCCAAGTATTTCTGCTGACATTGCGAAATTCTTTCTTGGAACCACCCATTTGTGACGTCACACCTAATGACGTTTTCTAGTTACGCCTAGTTACACCCATTCTAGTTACGCATGTATGTCTTTTATCTCTGTTATCAACTGTTACGCCTCCTACATCTGTTTCACTGTAATGCCTTTTCTATAAAAATGATTACCTGTCAATAATGTGGGCCCCTTCACTTCCTGAACCTCCGTGGTGATGGAATATGAAGACCACAATTCGAATTGTCATTGGAATAAAGCCCGTTCCTAACCTCTAATACCACGGATTCTGCCTCTTATTTTTCTGAGCTATTCTTATTAATTTTCCGCATCAAATTAAGTACCGGTAATTAAATTATTTACCACATGATTGGCGCCCGAATAGGGACACTTTCTCATCTCACGCGCCGGAGGTGCGTTGCAGGCCCGGTCTCCTGCCACAGCTGGACGGACAACAACGCGTACCCACAGGATTTCCTGTATCTCCCTCCTGCCGAGCGGGGGTAACTGAGGCTGCGATCAACACCCAGACGAGGCGGTGAGAAGTGCGAAGTATCCCGACCAGAGCCTAGCTGAGAGAGCAAGATCCGAGGTATACAGAGGCCCACCAGGTTCCGAAGTTCCGAAGTTTCGAGTCGAGTCCAGTCCAGTCCGGTCCAGTCCAGTTCAGTTCAGTTCCGAGGCCTTCCGTTCCGAGCTACCCGGTGAGTACCATTGCCGGGGAGGCGTTCTGACGTGCACATAGGTTGTGCCGGTCAAGACGGGTTTGGGTACACAAATCCGGTCTGCACTGTTTCAGCAGTGTATCTGTACTGTTTAGCAGTATATCTAGTATGTCTAGTATATAATTCAGAATAATTTAGTTAGTGCAGAGTATTACGTTTAGTGACTAGTTCCTTAAATGGCCATCATTGTCGTTCCTTAAATGTTAAATGTTAAATGTGTTAATACGTTCTGCATATTGTGGTATGAATGACTGTTCATTATTGTGTTTTATTGTATTAAGTGTGTTCAAGATTAGGTATCAGATCAGTTCTCAAACATGCCGCTCTTTTCAAAGTTAAGACAGATCAAAACTAGAAAAGGGGTACTCGAAGAAGCTGTTCCCATTCCTCCTAGGGACACTCCAGGGTACTTCATGTATCATAAACATGGCCTAGACGCCATATTATTTCTTGATTTATGGGTGGACTACACCAAGGAATTACCAGAGAATCAGAGATGGCCCGCAGCTGGGACCTGGGATGCAGATTGCATCATGAAAGTAGAGGAAGAATTATGGAAAAAGAAAGCTAGACAATTGCAGAAAGATGCCATTGAATTATGGCGTAAAGAATCATATAGACGTACAGAGAAAGCACTCAGACAGGAAGAGAAAAGTAAGGAAAATTCAAATAAAGTCCGAGAAAATCTATTAATTGAAGAAGGTGCACGAGTAAAGTCGGAACAAGTAGATAGACAAAGAAATGCCCTTATGAATGGTATGTATCCTCTTCTGGCCGAAGGGTTACCTAAGGCTACTCCGGAGATATCAAAAGACTTGCCACCTCCATTGTTTCCAATAAAAACACATCCCAAAGGGCATCCCAGAACCGCAGAAGATGTTTTCCTTTCCTCTTATTTAGACGACGCAGCTCCCGAGTATGCTAATACTGCACCACATAGACCGCCTGCCGAGGGGGTTCAACGCCAAGACCCTCCGTCTGTACCTCCGCAACAACAACCTCCGACACAAGTTCCGGCAAGCACATCTGTTTCCACAGCTGTACCCACACCTATGGTTGCTATATCACGTTCAACAAATCCTTTCACGCCCAGCACCCCAGACGGTGCTACCGGAGGTACAACAAACATTTTTTCCACGCCGCCCAGAATAAATAAACTTTCCTTTCAAGAATTAGCACATCAACGTACGCCCAAACTAATAACTCCCAACATGCTTAAGGAACTTCTTGTAGATTGTAGATATGACCCTGTGCCCGGCAAAGAGGACGAAATGCTCTTGGCATCATTACGTATCCGACGAGCTGCAATATATTTAGGGAAATTACCAGGAATGACTACACATTTAGAAAATATATATCATTTTGTCCAGTCAGGGCGAGATTCTGAAAGTATTAACAGAGCCATGGAGTACCAGAAAGTGGAGATACAGGGGGAACTGTTACGTTTCCTCATAAATTGTGTGATCAGAAACCAAGACCGGCCTGGGGTAAATCCGGAGGCAATGCGAATTCTTACCACATGGAGCCGGAATATATCAGATGGGAGACATGATAGACAGTTAAGTATAGTAGCTATGTGCCGAAAGATCCGCAAAGAAATTGAACGAATACACGAAGACAGATTAACGATAGACCAGCCTGAACAAAACGAGGAGGAGGAAGAATTAGAACTGCCCACAGGACAGTTAGAAACCATGGCCTATGTAGGTAGAGGAAGATCTTGTAATAATACTAGATGCTTTACTGATCCGATACGTCCAATACGTCCAGATAATAACAGAATTTTCCAAACACCTATAATAAATATAAGGTCCCCCGAACATTCGTTCCAAGCCGCTGACAAATTACTCCGAGAACGAAGGGGTTATCATATACTCGATTCTATGGACGAACAAGAATTAGCCAGGTCAGCCGTTCACTGGGTTGACAGTCCCGGAAAATATAGTGATGATACACTAGCACACACGTTTTTGAACCTCACCCCAGATGAACAGCGTTTAGCTGGTATCTACATGATTCAACAACTCCTTATATTATATAAAAGCCAACACTCCGATCCTGGTCCCTTACCTGATATATTGACTGAATTACTCACGAATAAATGGAGAGGTTCAGGTACTGAGTTAATTAGAGAAATACTAGAATACAGAAAGCAGTACATTCTTTTTGTATGCTCAGAACATGTCTCACTGCCCATCAAGGAAAGAACAACGTATTACATGGATAGACAGAATCCCTTACGCGAAGTGCACCCAATAAAGGGTGATGACAATGAGTTTAAACGTGTATTCGTATATACACCCATATCTAAAATAGAATTATTAGAAATGAAGAAAGTGGTACCCAGCCATGACAAAGACCCAGCGGGTTTCCACCGGGAAATTAAAGACATGTTGCTCATGGGAGAGTATACCTATCCCGACATTATGAAAATATTAAAGGTATTAATGCCTGCGGGCATTTACGAAAAACTCAAAGAAAAGGATTGGGAGGTGGGAGACCAAAAGATAGATTGGACAGCGTTAGAAGCCGAAGAAACAGCGCGAGGTCCAGGTTTAGGGCTTGGGGCAAAGACTAAAATGTTACCAGGTTTATTAGTACAGGTATTGCCACGTTTATTAACAACGAAAAAGGAA
Organism: Triturus cristatus; assembly: GCF_964204655.1. Classification (NCBI taxonomy): domain Eukaryota; kingdom Metazoa; phylum Chordata; class Amphibia; order Caudata; family Salamandridae; genus Triturus; species Triturus cristatus. The sequence goes on along the minus strand of NC_140590.1, from coordinate 911,246,282 downwards.
GACTGGGGTGCAATCTCAGCCTGTAAACAAAAGCAAGATGAAGACACTAGTGATTTCTATGCCCGATTCGAAAAATGTTTTGGTATAAATAGTGGAATAAAAGCAAGTAGCGAGTCATATCCACATCTGTTTGTGACAAAATTAGTTGAAAATTCCCTGCCCCAAGTGAAGAATAGAGTATTAAAATTTGAGAGTACCTGGCAAGGTAACACTCCGTCACAAATGTTACAAATGCTACAGTACCATCACAATAGAATTAGAGAGGAACAAGAACATGAACAAAGACGCATGAAAGACACGAAAATGAAAATGCTAGTTTCCCAGACAGTTCCAGCTGACGGTCATAAAAAGGGTATGACACAGTCCAGTGATTCAGCAGGTCCTGTGAAAGGGACATGCAACTATTGTAAACAGCCAGGTCACTATATACACGATTGTCCAGTCTTAAAACGTAATATAGCCACAGGTATAACAAAAGAAAGACCACGGCTACTTAGACAGGATCAGAACGAACACGGAGCCCCGCAGCATGCACAGTCCATGCCAGCTCCACAACAGTCCATGCCAGCTCCACCACCGCAGCCTATCGCTGCCACACAAACAACGACACGACAGATGTACCAGACCGCACAGTATGACTATCCTGATTATCAACGATACTCATGAAACAGCCTAGAGAGGGAAGTTGGTTTACCCCTTATCGAGGTCCCTGTAGATCAAGAAGGACCTTATGTACACAGTGAACTATTAGGCCAGGATAGAAAATTTTTACTTGATACAGGGGCAAGCCGAACGACAATAAAACGTAGTGAAGTTCCAGGGGCACCCCTCTCAGGCTCACAGAATATTTCCCTTGGTTTTTCAGGAAAACCTATCATTAACGAAGTGTCACAGCCTCTTCCACTTACGATTGGTCCCTTGACACGAACTACAGATCTATTGCTTACTAAATCATGTCCAGAAAACCTGTTAGGTATAAAAACGTTGAAAGCTCTAGGAGCTATAATATGCTGTTCTCCGGAAGGAGTAAGATTGTTTTTACGTGATTTCAAAGGGCACTATGTGTCCCGAGACATGGATCACCGACTGCAGACTTTACCCACACATTTATGGGCACAAGGCCCTACAGATGTTGGTTGCATGAACATTACACCATATCGAGTCACACTAAGGACAGGAGTGGTACTACCACGAATGCGACAATACAAGTTACCCCCAGATGCTGTAGTGGCTTTACTGCAAATCATTGACGAGCTTATTACCCAAGGAGTGTTTGTGGAAACCGACTCCAATGTATGTAATTCCCCGATAATTCCGATTCTTAAACGAACTGATCCAAAAGCCCCGCCAGTATATCGATTGGTTATTGATCTGCGCGAATTAAATAAATGCATTGTACCACAATACCCCGTAGTCCCAGACATTTCTTCATTACTGACAGCCATTGATTCCGAAGCAACATTCTTTACTGTAATTGATCTCAAGAATGCCTTTTTCAGCGTCCCAATAGATCCGGAAAGCCAATACTTGTTCGGATTTAGTTTAAATGGACGAAGCTTTAAATTCACACGCGCACCTCAAGGATTCACAGAAAGCCCCAGCATCTATAGCCAAGCACTGAAACGAGAACTTGACAGTATCCACATGTCAGTTAACACTGCATTGCTCCAGTATGTCGATGATCTGTTGATCACCGCTCGAAGCGAACCTGAATGTGAAAAAGCTTCACTGACGGTTTTACAATTTTTGGCAGAAAAGGGGCACAAGGTGTCCCCTTCTAAGCTGCAATTCTGTGTCCAGCGAGTTGTTTACCTTGGGCACTCGCTGTCCAAGGAGGGAAGGCAGCTTACACCAGATCGCATCCAGTTAATTGCTAACATGCCAATACCCAAGACACAAAAGGAGGTGCGGGCTTTTATAGGTCTCACTTCATACTGTAGGCAGTGGATCCCTCAATATGCATTTCTAGCAAAACCACTCATTCAGTTGACAACACAGGAGGCGGCCACATCGACTGTCCTCCCTTGGACTCAGGAACATACACGAGCCTTTGAAAGCTTAAAGAAAGCTTTATGTCAAGCACCTGTTTTAGCAACACCATGTTACAGTAAACAGTTTACACTCTTCGTTACAGAACGCGAAGGTACTGCTTTGTCAGTACTCACTCAGGAACAAGCAGGATCACATAAACCATGTGCTTATTTCTCTAGTACATTAGATCCAGTAGCTCAGGCACTTCCAGCGTGCCTGAAATCAGTGGCAGCAACAGCTTTAGCAATCAGACAAAGCGATGCCATAGTGTTAGGACATCCATTGACAGTACAAGTACCACATGCAGTAGAGGTTCTTGTGAACCGAACGCAAACACAACACTTGACTATAGCAAGACTTACCGGCTATGAATTGACATTGTTTCAGCCACACATAGAAATCAGACGTTGTAGTACATTGAATCCTGCTACACTTTTGCCAGTAAACGGAACAGACCCGCTAGCACATGATTGTATTGAAGTTATTACTATCACGACGAAACCCAGACAAGACTTGACAGATGTCCCATTGTCAGATCCAGACCTGACGTTGTATGTAGATGGTTCATGTATGAGAACAAGTATAGGAGAGTTAGTGGCCGCGTATGCAGTCACAACAGACACTGAAGTCATTGAAACAAATTGCATAAATACCTTGTCAGCTCAAGCAGCAGAGCTCACTGCTCTGACACAAGCCTGTATCCAAGCTACAAATAAGAAAGTCAACATATACACTGACTCACGTTATGCATTCGGAGTTGTACATGACTTCGGCGTGCTGTGGCGAGAGAGAGGTTATTTAACTTCTCACGGTGCCCACATTCAGCACGGACCTCTTATTCATGCCTTATTAGATGCAATACATCTACCCACTGCAATATCGATTATGAAATGCAAAGCTCATACGAAAGTTACTGATATCATTTCCCAAGGCAATGATCTAGCTGACAGAACAGCTAAACAGACTGCTCAAACTTACACATCTGACATGACAAAGACAATAGTTCCAACACCAACACATTGCATGACGGTTAAGGATCCCGCTCTTGACGTAATTGACATACAGACACATGCTACACCAGATGAAATAAAGAAATGGACTGAATTAGGAGGGATCCAAACGGACCAAGGATGGATGACGAAGGAAAAATCTGTATGGTTTCTTCCTGACTCTATGGTTCAAGTTATCATAAATACAATACATAGTCCGGCGCACCTAGGAGAAAAAGCTATGCTAGACAGCATTCAACACATTTGGTTCAACAAACATTTACGAGCAGCAGCTAAACAAAAAGTCCGTACCTGTATGATCTGTTGTCAGTTTAATCCAGGTAAAAGCATCCCCGTAGAGCAGGGTGGATTTCATCCTCCTGATCACCCTTTTGAAGTCCTCCAGATGGATTATATCCAGATGGAACGATGTCGAGGATTCAAATATGTTCTCGTAGTTGTCTGTGCTCTTTCCCGTTGGACCGAAGCCTACCCAGTTTCAGATTACACTGCCCCGACTACTGCCAAACAGTTAGTTCGAGAATTCTTCCCACGGTACGGTTTACCACGTGTTGTCTACTCAGATAACGGCCAGCCGTTCTCATCCGAACTAATGAAACACGTTTCACTTTTGCTAGGCTATCAATGGAAGTTTCACTGTGTCAGACACCCCGAGGCAGCAGGTCTCGTGGAACGACATAATCAAACTCTGAAAATTAGATTGTCCAAAATATGTAGAGAGAAAGGTGTCGATTGGGTAGTAGCCTTACCAGTTGCACTCTTTTACATGAGAATGGTAGCGCACTCTCGAACAGGGCTATCCCCTTATGAGGTGATCTTTGGCAGACCACCAAATATGTGGGGGACGCCTATACCCCGTAAAATAACTGATGTTGACTGTAATATGCTGACAGATTACCTGGCTTCCTTGATGTCTGCACTACAATCTTGTCGTTCACAGGTAGCTGCAGCCTTTCCTGACAACACCGAGGTGAAACCCCATGACGTGGTCCCCGGGGACCTGGTGTTAGTGCGAAATTTTGACCGGAAGACTCAGCTGGACCCCAGGTGGAAATCGCCTCAACTTGTACTGCTCACCACGAGGACAGCCGTGAAGATCGAAGGTCGCAAGGGCTGGTTACATTCCAGTCATATCAAGAAATTTCATGGACTACCGTCAGATGTAAACGTCACACCTCGCGTGTCTTCACCGATTGACTCAAAGCTTCCTTTGGTTGAACCAAGCGACAAGGAACTATACAAACTAAAATTACGGTCTAACAAGTCAGACAATTTGATTGTTTAAGTCCTCTCCAAGGTGAATCGGTCGAATTTGTCTCTGACATGTATCCCCTAGACCTGAATAGAGAAAGAAACCGAAAGATGAAGTTGAAAAAGCATGCGTATTGTAAATCACTGCGTAGTCATTGCACAGTGACGTTATTAATTTTGTTTTTCTTAAGTCTTATAATAATCGCTGCAAGTATATTGTTGCACATATATTATCCTATTTCTAAACATGTTCACAATGTTACTGCTGAACATTCTTTTAGTGAATTACCCCCGCATGAGTTGTCCTATAGATTTGCGCTGCGCAATAACACTTTTATTAGTATGTTACATCATTCTCATCAGACTAGTAATGCTACCAATTGTTGGATATGTGGCCGACTCCCTCCCTATCAGAACTATAAGGGAATTCTGCCTCTCTTTCCATATCCGTTTACACACAATGGCTCCTGTGGAGCATGGTTTAGTTTAATCAATTCCTTAGATTCAAATTCAGTAGTTCATCAAGACAATTGGGTATGGGGAAACCTGAACCTAGTTTTACTCAAAGTCTGCTACCCTGACAAGGAGGGACTTCCCAAAAGAACAGGAACTGATCTAGAAAATGAAGTATATGGATTAGGGAATTTTACGCTTAATCTCATGATCCTGAATGTTGAATCCGAAGACGCACCAATTTTGCCCGCTATGTCAGTATTTCCAGTTAAAGGTGAATTGTGTGTAAGAAAGAATGGTTCCATACATATGGGCCATAGTAGATGCACCACTGTAATAGAATTTAGTGATCAAGGCAAGTCTACATTTAGAGCTTCTCGCCATTCCTACTTCGTATGTGGTCAGACTGCATATATACGTTTGCCTCTAGACTGGGATCGTACCTGTTACATCGGATTCCTTTTGCCACCTGTTTTCCTAGCCCCTCCTGATTATCACAGAAATACTCATTTAGTACACAGTAGAGAACGGAGAGATCTCCCAGTTGTCGATTACACTGAGACGGCATGGGAAAAGTATACAGATTTCAATAAAGGTCTCTTTCCCTATATAGGTACAGTTACCAATAGTAAGCTGATACGTAGATTAACTAGGACTCTTGAAGCCGTAGTGAATGAAACTATTTCCGCCTTAGGCAACCTGACAGAGGAGCAGTCTGCGATGAGGATTGTTGTTCTTCAAAATCGTCTTGTCCTTGACGTCATCCTGGCCGATAGGGGCGGAGCTTGTAGGGTCATCGGATCAAGTTGCTGCGTATTCATTCCAGAAAATTCGCCATCTGTATATAAAGCTATAACTCGCCTTCATAAGATTGTAAGCCAGATACACCAGAATCCAGGCACTTGGACTTGGTCCGGGTGGTTCTGGAGCGTGTTGTCAGCCTGGGGATGGAGAGTCCTATCCTTCCTAGGTATTGGCCTTCTCATACTATTCAGTTGCTGCTTATGCCTACAATGTGGACCAGCGATTTGTGGTCTGTGTGCCACATCGTGTATTCCACCACCAAGATTTCATTCATCCCGGAAGAAGAAAGAAGAACAAATGATGCTATATGAACAGATCGATGGATTAATGAAGATTGATATTTCCTAAGGGCCAGTAGGGGACAAGGAGGGAATGTGGAAATATGGATTTTGATGATCAGTTATGTCCCCTATCTTGGACCCCAACGGTTCCATGTGTATGCTACAAGTACATGTATGTTCCCTCCAGTTCCAGTTATGAAGACGCAAACACATGTGCGTCCACCGTCAACATGTCCTCTTTCAGATCCGCCATGAATGGGCCGGATATTCTATTTCTAAGTATGAAAGGCCACCGGCTTTATATGGTCCATTTACTATATTTTTTTTTGATAAACTTCTTTTTATTGTGTTTTGCGGCATAAAGAACAACATCAGGAATAATATACAGCAGTGCAGTGAACAAGGCATCAGTATCTGCAATCAGGAAAGCATCAACAGGCAAGTGCAAAAACCCTCCCGCCCCCTCCCATCCCCCGTCCCCCCCCCTGTGCACCCACCCTTCAAAACAGGCCCCCCAACCATTTCCCCCATATCTTGCGAAATTTTTTTGGGCAGCCCCGTGCAGCGTATAGCGACCGCTCCTGAGCCGCACACCAATCCACCCCTCTACTCCAGGTAGCCACTCTGGGCGGGTCTGGCTGTGACCACACTGCCGCTATGTCTCTCTTAGCCACCATAAGGGCAGTGGTGAGGAAGTACTTCTCATTATGGGACCCGTCCATCCCGTCCATGATGCCCAGCAGGGCCATTCTAGGCTCGTGGGGGACCTCCCAACCCAGGACCTCCGCTAGATCGGCCTCGATCGCTGCCCAGTAGTCCCCCAGACGAGGGCAAGACCACACCATGTGGAAAAAATCTGCCGGAACCTCCCCACAGCGAGTGCAAGAGGCGTCCGCGCGGAGGCCCGCACGATACAGGCGGTCCGGGGTCAAATAGGCAGTGTGGAGGTAATAAAGTTGGATAAGCCGCAGCCTAGCGGAGGTGGTAAGCGATCGAGGGCCCATAAGGGCGTCCCTCCAGTCCGCCTCATCCAGGGGTCCCACCCAAGCCTCCCATCGCTGCTTTAGCCCGCTCCAATCCACCGGTGTATTGTTAATTAGGGATTTATAAATGCGGGATATGCCCCCCCTCCCAAGATACCCCAACATCACCTGGGCCTCAGGCGGACTATGGGAAGGCAGTCTGGAATCTAGAGGGACGTGAGCCCGAACCGCGTGGCGCAATTGAAGGTAGCGGTAGAATTGAGAAGGCTGCAGCGAGAAGCGGGTCCGAAGCTCCTGGAAGGAACACATGCGGCTTCCACGCCATATATCGCCCAGACAGGAGATACCGAGAAGATCCCACTGCCGAAAGCCCGTTAGTCCCACCACCTCCCGCAGCCACGTCCCGTGCCAAAGCGGAGTGAGTTGCGTGGACGTCCCCGACCATCTGGTGTGTCGCAAGGCCGCGCGCCACGCGAGAAAGGGAGCCCGCACGACGCCGGGGAGCGACAGGGGGATCGTTGTGCCATAGAGCATGTTTTGGATGGAGGAGAACCCGAGGCAGTTCACCTCGAGTCGATAAGCCGGGTCGCCCCAGCCCCCTGAGAACCAATCGTGGACCACCAGTAGTTGGGTGGCCAGATAGTAGAGGTAGAGGTTGGTCATGCTTAGGCCGCCGTCGTAGGAGGGGACCCTGCAGCGGTCCAAGGCCAGCCGAGGTCGACCACCGCCCCAAAGGAATATCTGATTGCCAGTCGAAACATTCCCGCGACGGGTGTAGCGGGACTAGAACAGATTTTTTGGGGTTCAGATGGAGACCCGACGCCTGGCCAAACCGATGGAGGATCCGGCGGACCCGGGGCCCCGAGGTCGCTGGGTCGGAAAGATAGAGGAGGACATCGTCCGCGTATAGGGCAATCTTATCGGGGGCCACAGCTGGCCATTCCCATCCGCGAAGAACGGGATCCGCGCGAATCAGCATTGCCAGGGGTTCCATGGCCAACGCAAAAAGGAGGGGCGAGAGCGGACAACCCTGGCGCGTCCCCCGACCTATGGGAAACGGGCGAGAGAGAGCCCCGTTGACCAACACCCGGGCCCGCGGGTGCGCGTACAGGACCGCTACCATGGCACGGAACCGGGGGCCGAAACCCATGCGTTCCAGGACGTCGGCCAAGTACGCCCATCCCACGGAGTCGAAGGCCTTTTCAAAGTCAACCAGGAAGAGGGCCAGATAGGGAGAAAGGCGGCCGCGGTGCGCCATCGCAAGATGCAGGCGCCGCAGGCAGTGTCTGGTCCCCCGCTCCGGCATAAAGCCGCATTGATCCGGGTGGACCAAGGAGGCAAGCGACGGGCGCAACCGCTGTGCCAGGACCGTAGCATAGATTTTGAGTTCGGTGTTGATAAGGGATATCGGCCGATAGTCGGAGCAGGACCGCGAGGGAGGCTGAGTCTTGGGGAGGGCAACTATGGTTGCCGTGTCCGTCTCGGGCCGGAACGAGCCCGTTTCCACCACGGCTGCAAAAAGGTCCCGAAGCCTCGGGGCCAGCATCTCACGATAGTGAGCGTAGTACTCCTGGGGGAACCCGTCGAGTCCCGGGGTCTTCCCAGGTGCCAAGCGGCCAATGGCCTCCTCGATCTCCTGCAGCTCGATCGGCGAATCAAGGGTCTCGGAAACCTCGGGCTGCAACCGCGTAAGTGTCACCGCGGTCGTCCCCAGCAATTCCTCAAGGGAGAGCGTGGACGGCCTGTGGCGGTATAGCTGGGAGTAATAGTCAGCGAACGCCTGGGCTATCGCCACCGAGGCTGCGTGAGTACCACCCGCTGGGTCCGCGATGGCCGGAATGATCCGTCCCGCCCGGGGATAGGTCGCCAGCCGGTGGAGAAGAGTGCCGTTTTTGTCTCCCCACCCGTAGACCCGGGCCACCGAGGAGCGCCATAGAATCTTCGCCGCCTCCAGGGAATGGAGGCAAATCTCTTCCCGCAGGAAGGCCAATCGACGAGATCGGGCGGCATCGTCCAACTCCCCCAGACCGCGCTCTAATTCCACGGCTTGGGCTTCGCATTCCGCGAGCTTCTGGGAGTGGGCCCGCCGTTGGCGCTGCAGATGCCCCTTAGCGGCGCCCCGGACAGTCGCCTTGCCGGCCTCCCACAAGACGGCAGGGGAGGTGAGAGAGCCCTCGTTATGGGAGTAGTAGTCGGCGATTTCGCCCCCGACCGCCTTCCGGAAAGCCTTGTCGTGGAGGAACCAGGCGTTCAGACGCCACATCGGACGGGCAGAGAGGGGTGGGGGACCAAGAGCGAGGAGCACAGGCGAGTGGTCCGAAAGGCCCCTCGGAAGAATGCGTACATCTCGCACCCCCGCGCAGTCGGTGGATGGTACGAAGATGAAGTCGATCCGGGCATGGGAGTGATGGGCCGCCGATGTGTGGGTGTATTGGCGTGCCTGTGGGTGCCAGATCCGCCAGACATCGCAGAGGCCCTGCGATTCAGCCCAGGATGAGAGCTGTATTGCGCGGGCGACGCGGGACAGGGAGACCGGGCCCGTCGAGTCCAGGGGAGGCGAGTAGACGGCGTTGAAATCTCCGCCGAGAATGAGGGAGCCCGCCGGAAGTGTCGGGAGGAGACCCGCCGCGTGGGAGAGGGCCGACTGCAAGAGGGATGGCGCCGCATAAAGGGACATCAGGGTAAGGGGTCGCCCCTCCAGATTGCCAGAAACCACCACTACCATACCTTGGGGGTCCAAATGCACCCGGGACAGGACAAAGGGGAAGGACTTGCGGAGCAAAATGGCCACCCCTCGGGATCCCCGCGCAAAACCGGAATGCCATACCCTGTCATAACCGTAGCGGCCAAGGAAGGGGCAGTTGTTACCCAACAGGTGAGTCTCCTGGAGGAGGAGTACATCGATCTCAGCGCGTTGCGCGTATTTGAGGACCGCCATACGTTTAAAACGGTCCAGAAGACCATTGACGTTCCAGGATAGTATGCGCATGGCGGCCCTAGGGACAGGCGGGTCAGCCATGGTCTAGGACAGGAGAGGGGGCCAGTAGGGGCGCGGCTGAGCAGGCCCCCAGAGAGGAAGGACAACGGGACATCGGGCAGGAGAGCAAGCCAAACAGCACATGATGCCTTAGTACAACAATTAAGAGGGAGTCATCCCCCACCAACAAAGTCTTCCCAACGGGGAAGAAACAACCCCAAACCAACCCCAAACCCCCCCCCACCCTACACTTCGAAAACGGAAGCATCTGTCGCCCGAACCAAATGGAAGAACCACCAAGCTAAAACGCTTGGGCTTGAGCGCTAGTGGACCCCTGATACCGATAAATTCAAACCTGAGTTACCTGCCCTGGCCAAGAGCAACACTGATAACGGAGCATCCCATCCCCGTCCAGGCATCCCCAGCCCCCCCTCCCCCAAAGGAAGCAAAGAGAGTCAAATGTTGGGGCTGCGAGAGAGGTCCGAAGAGTCCACCAATTCGACCGGCTGAGTTGCAGGGCCCGTGGGCCGGGGCGGCACGGTCCGCCGTCCATCTGCCCCGGGACTGGCGTGTGCGGCCGAGGAGGCAGAGGAGGCTCTCGACCCTCGGCGTGACCTTCTCCCAGAGCGCGTGGTGATCACCTCCTCCGCTGTGCGCTCCCGGGGTAACGTGCGGTGCCGCCGACGGGTCTTCGATGTCCGGGGCCTTCCTCGTCCCCCCGCATACCCATAGGCGAGCCGCGTCCAGAGCACTGCAGGGGGTGCTCCTCCGTCAACCAGGCCCAGGCCGCCCGCGGGGTATCGAAGAACAAAGTCTTGTGCTGGAAGACGACCCGGAGGCGGGCCGGGAACTGGAGCTGATACTGGAGTCCCAGAGAGCGCATCTTTTGTTTCACTTCCGTGTAGGAGCGGCGTTGCTCTTGGACTTCGCGGGTGTAGTCCGGAAATATCATGATTTTGTGGTTCTGGTAATGGAGGGCGCCCTGGCAGCGGGCCTCGCGGAGGATGGCGTCCCGGTCGCGGAAGTTCAAAAGTTTGAGGATGAACGGCCGGGGAGGCGCACCTGGGGGCCTGGGGGCCAGGGAGCGGTGGGCTCTCTCCACCACGAACGAGGGAGATAGGCTGTCCGCCGGCATCCAGGACCGGAACCATCGCTCCATGAAGTCGTCCGCTCGGCCCGATTCAACTCCCTCCGGAAATCCCACTAAGCGCAGGTTGTTGCGCCGGGCGCGATTTTCTGCATCCTCGACCCGGCGGTGTAGTTCCTTAGAGTGGGTGGTCAACTCCCGAACCTGGTCCTGTAGGTGGCGGATGTCGTCCTCGGCGGTGGAGACCCGGGATTCGGCCTCGGAAATGCGGGCGGTGGCATTCCGCAGATCCTGTCGGAGAAGAGCAACGTCCACTTTGACCTCTCCCACCATGCCCTCGAGGGAGGCGCGGGAGGAGTTGATGGCCTGCAGGATGGCAGCAAGGTCCGTGGCAGGGGCCGGGGCCGGCGCGGCCGTGGAGCCGGGCCCCTTGTCGGTAGTCGTAAATTTGTCCATCCTGGTTTGGGTGGCCCCGGACGCTGGCTTGTTGGCTTTGTCTTTGCCCATATCTGTGGCGGCCGTCCATGAATCAGGGCAACGAGCGAACGTCACACCCGCAGAGCGTCAGGGGGTGCTCGGGCGGACAGGAGCCCAGCACGGGGGCGGCGGGGGGAACCCGCGGCCGGACAGGGTCCGACACGGCCAGCCCCAGCGGTCAGCCTCCGGCGGGGTCCCCAGCGGGGCAACGAGTCCGATCCCTCGCCTCAGTCGTGGCCGCGAGCCTCTCTCAGCGAAGCAAGGTCCAGCAGCGCAGCCCACAGTCCCCGGGCGGCGGGTCGTTCCTCAAGGGCACCGCCGCCGAGAATCGCCAGGGCCAGCCCTCCGGGGCATAGCCCACCTCTCCAGGGGGGACACCTCGCCCGAGCAGTCCCTCCGCCACCCCCAGGGGGGGGCACGGTGTCGCCTGTCGACTTGCCGGATCCGGGGCCCCAAACGACGATGAGGGGGGGGGGGGGAAACAGCAGCGACACCCCCCGACCGCCGATGTGCGGCCCGAAGCAGTGAGGACCCCTCCACCCCCGGGACCGGAGGCCAGTCTCTGAGCCGCGGGGCCGGGGCAGCGCCGCAGCCAGGAGGAGAGGTTGTAGAGAGGGAGGGGGGGGAACGGGGGTACGGGTCTCCCCGGCCGCCGACGCACGGCCCGATGGGGGGGTCTCCCCTCCGCCCCCGACCCCCGCAGCCGCCCCGGTGAAGCGATCCTCCGCCGCCGCACTCACCGCCTATTCCTGCTCTCAGGCTCCGCTCGGGGGGGGTCCCAGCACAGCATGCCAGGGGGCCTCGGGCTGCAGCTGCGAGGCAGGACAGCACCCAGCCGGTGCACCAACTCGCCGCCGCAGGTCTCGGGACACCAGGGCAGGTCCAGCAGCGTTGGTGGGGGAGAGTGGGGGGAGACCGGGCCCCGGCCGTCGACACCCGGCCCGAAGGGGAGGGCCCCCACCACCTCCAGCCCCACAGCAGCTCAGGTCGTCCCACCAGGGAGTGCCCCACTCACCGCCCAGCCTTCCGTCCGGCACCACAGCCCGGAATGGGCCCCACAGCACCTCGCCGCCAGCCACAGGATCCCAGGTCGGGGCCCCACCGAGGGGGGGGCCGCCACTGCCGCAGCGACGATCTCACCGGGCCTCCAGGATTCCCAGGCCCAGCACCCTCGTGGGCGCCGCGGTCTCGAGTAGCTGCGCACCCGCACCCAGCGTCAGGGATCAAAGCCGCCTCCCGCCGGGCGCCGATAACAGGCAGCAATCACAGCTCCGGGGGGGCGGTCGCGCCCCAAACTCGCACCAGGAACAGCCAGGCGGGCCCGGGCCCCAAAACTGCTGAAATCAGCCGGCCAGGGCAGGATCAGGCGAGGAAGAAAGGATCGGCGGGGTCTTACAGCCGGAGCCTCACGGCAGAGCAGCCATGCCGGTCAGGCGCCACCTAGCGCTCCTCCCATTTACTATATTTTACAGTCCAGGCGAGTAGGCCCTGATTCTGCCATCAAGCCTTTTTCTGCCTTCTGCCTCTGAAAGCTCCAGTCTGAGCTCGCATCTGTATCCATGAACTTTGTCCTACTCCCTGCGCGGCTAACGGTGCCTGACTCGACCTGTCTGCCTGCCAAAAACTGTATTTCACCTTCAAGATTATCTGCTCCGCTACTCATCCAATACATTCCTGTCTAGTAGTTTAAATAAACATCCTTCCAGCTACCGAGCTAAGGGCCCGGCTTCTCTGTCTTTATGCAAGTGATTCATAGCCCTGTTACTATGGAAGATTTCTGCCCTTGCATCTCACGTAGACACTTAGACGCTTGTACACGCACTCACAGTTAGTATAGAATAGATTTTGTTCGAGAGACTTTTCCTTTTGGATAACATAGTTCTTTAAACATAGGATGTTAGATATGATTTGGGATTAGGTTGACCTGACCCCCCAGACTTCTGTCTCCACATGATGAGCTGAATGTTAAGTCCCCTTCACCCCCTAGTTGCACGTCAATCACACGTCATGCTGCTGCGCGCGCATCTCTGCCAAGTATTTCTGCTGACATTGCGAAATTCTTTCTTGGAACCACCCATTTGTGACGTCACACCTAATGACGTTTTCTAGTTACGCCTAGTTACACCCATTCTAGTTACGCATGTATGTCTTTTATCTCTGTTATCAACTGTTACGCCTCCTACATCTGTTTCACTGTAATGCCTTTTCTATAAAAATGATTACCTGTCAATAATGTGGGCCCCTTCACTTCCTGAACCTCCGTGGTGATGGAATATGAAGACCACAATTCGAATTGTCATTGGAATAAAGCCCGTTCCTAACCTCTAATACCACGGATTCTGCCTCTTATTTTTCTGAGCTATTCTTATTAATTTTCCGCATCAAATTAAGTACCGGTAATTAAATTATTTACCACATGGCAACAAGCGTATCCCCCACCTCGGGATGCGTGGTGGAATTTTTGCGTTCAGGTTGCCGTATATAGTGACCAGTGCTTGGTGGTCTGTCATGATGGTGAATGGCTTGCCATAGATGAACATGTGGTAGTGCTTGCATGCCCACACCACTGCCAAGCTCTCTTTCTCCAGTTCAGAGTATGCTCTTTCTATGTCCGTCAGGCTTCTGCTTGCATACCTAACAATGCGCCTCAGTGAGTCTCGTTCAGGCTTATGTTGGGTTAGAATGGCTCCCAACCTCACAGGGCTCGCATCCACAGGGAGCTCAGTGCATAGTGATGCATCAAAGTAGACAAGATGGTTCATGACTGAGAAAGCATGCCGGATGTCCTCGAATGCCTAGTCATACTCTGATGTCTTTGATGTAGCGAGCGCAGTAATTTGCCAGCCCTAGAAAAGACCTCACTTCTGCAACATCTACTGAGGGCTGTGTTTTGCGTAGTATTTCAATTTTGCTTGGGTCCGGCCGCATTCTCTTCTGGGAGAAGATGTGCCCAAGAAAGATGAATTCTCCCTTTCCCAGCTCACATTTATCCACCTTTGGCATCAGTCCAGCTTTTGAACATGACAGTGCCCTGTCATGTTCCTCGTTTGTGCAACCAAATAGCAGAATGTCATCACTGTAGGTTAGGCAGTTCTTTATAGGCCTTATCACTCTCTCTTGAAATATTCTAGCTGCAGATGATACCCCAAAGCTTAAAAATTTGTTGCGGAATTGTCCCATGTGAGTGTGAGTGAAGAATGTGGTAATGTAGAGTGACTGAGGGTTAAGTTCCAGCTGGTGATAGCATTTGAAAAGGTCTAGCATGGAGAACAGACTAACGCAACTAATCATGTCATTCAGGTGAGGGTCAGGAAGGAATGAAGGACGTCACATTTTAGATAAGCAGCAGCTGCCTGAAACTCAACTCCGAGAAGACAGAGGTCCTCGTCCTCAGACCCTCCCCCTCTGCAGGGGACAACACCTGGTAGCTCACCGCTCTTGGCAGGCCCCCCACCCCCAAGGACCACGCCGAAACCTCTGCATCATACTCGACTCCTCTCTCTCCATGACTGGGCAGCTCAACGCCATCGCCTCCACCTGCTTCAACACCCTCCACACCCCCCAAAAGAACTTCAAATGGACCCCCCCGTATCAAGGAAGACCGTCACCCACACACTCATAACCAGCAGACAGGACTGCGGTAACGCCCTCTACGCTGGGATCATCAACTCTCTGCCCCGCAAACTCCAGACCATACAGAACACCGCAGCCAGACTCGTCCTCGGCATCCCTCGACACAAAGACATCACCCATCATCTGCGCAACCTCCACTTGCTCCCCGTTGAGAAAAGAGTAACTTTCAAGATGCTCACCGACGCCTACAAATGCCTCCACAACACCGGACCCCAATATCTCAACAACAGAATCTCCTTCCACGTACCCAAGAAGAACCCCCAATCAGCCGACCTCACCCTCGGTGAACCCCGGCGCATCCACAGAGCAAGAACGGGTGGCAGAACCTTCTCCTACATCGCTGCCAAAGCCTGGAACAACCTCCCAATTAACATCAGACACACCCCCATCCTGCACATCTTCAGGAAGGCCCTCAAGACCTGGCTCTTCGACTGACCGGAGCTGCTCCCCCCCAGCGCCTTGAGACCTTCACGGGTGAGTAGTGTGCTTTAAACCCCTGATTGATTGATTGATTGATTGAGGCCTGGGTGCTGTTCCTGTCAGAGGCTGGCCTGGTACATGATGTACACTTATGTAAGTGGACACCCTGCACCAGTCCAGACAACCCTCATGGTGATTTAGGAGTTCTTAGACAACCATAGAAAGCTCTCTAAGCGGTAGCTGTGGAGAGTAGCCTTCAGGTGCAGTCCAGAAGCATTGTAAAGCAGCTTGTTTTACCAGAATACAATCTTATATGTATAGGTTAAGTGAAAAAAAACATCCAAAGTATTTATAAAAAATATACATTTATTATATAATTCTCGTTAACACTTGCAAATATCTCTTACCCAGAGATATGCACACTGCACACAATACTTTGGATAGAAACAAGTAAATATCACAAAATACAGTGTGGACCCCATGGGGGGGGGCAAACAATATACTAAGAAAGTGGTATAAGAACCAGAACTCGGATCAAGACAATGTCAAGAGGACGTAGAAGTGCTGGGGACCCAAGGAAGCACCCTAAGGTGAGTGACTAGGAACCCCACAGAGAGCATGTGCAATGTGGGAACACAACCGCGTGCTCCGTACAAATCAACGTGTAAGTCACGGTTGGAGTTTTAAAGATTAAGGACCCTTCCAAGTGGACCCTGAAGAAACCCCATGGAAGACAGAAGGTTGGAGAGCCATCCCACCGGTGGATACTCTAGTACCCACGTTACCCACACCAGGGAAGCCGGGTGCATCGGTATGAAGTGGTGTTGAAAAACCACCATAAAACCCAATGGAGGACTTCCGGAAAGTGCCGCTGCTGAAGAAGGAGAAAGTGTCCGGTGGAATGCAAAGGTGGATTATAGTTGAGAGGTACCTGCAAGCAGAGGGGACAGAGTCTATGTCTCTCAGGAGTGACTAGGAGATCTGGAAGACGAATGCCCACCAATGTCGGGAATTGCAGGAGAGTTGACAAGGACCATGATTCTGCAGCTGTGAGGACCAGGTGACGCTGAGGAAGACCAGGAGCCACGCAGAAGCTGTCCCACGTCGGATGTCGAGTTTGAAGGGGTCGGTGTCCGGCTGGAGCACCAACAAGCCTTGGAAAATGCAACCAATGCAGAAGTCGAAGAAGGTGAACTGTCGGGACCAGCAAGTGGTGTCTGGGTTGCATCTTGTCCCACGATAAATCTACGGACACACCCACAGGTAAGCCCTTAAGTACCCTCAGGAAAGGTTTGGGAGAATTCAGGGGACCCTCCCAGGTGAGGGTCTGGACAGGGGGGAGGTTACTCCCATGTCCTTTGTCCAGTTTTGCGCCAGAGCCAGCAGCTCCCAGAGCGGATTTGAACTGGACTATGCATGGAGGCACCAAATGTGCCCCATCATGCAGACTTAGTGGCACTGACAAGTGCACCCACCCTGTCCCAATACACTAAATCAGGAGGCAGAGTCGTCTCTCTGGTCGGCAGCAACCATTTTGTGATGTCCGGGTCTAGAAGGCTGGCACTGGGAAAACTGAGAGCCTAACAGAGGGCTCTTCCAGTGCTTGGAATCATACCTCCCACACCGTTTACAGTGTGGGGTATGATTCCAACATGTTTGATACCAAACATGATAGGATTTGTTGCAGCCAATTACGAGATGGTCATCGTGTAATTATGCAGTGCCCCTGATATATGGCTGCTTCACTTACAACCCAGAACAATGGACTCCATAGGCTGTAGGGGTGTCCTACTCATGCTGGGGCACCCTCACACATAGAACCAATCAACATGCCTTCAGGATTGTAAAGCCCTGCTATAGAGGTGACTTAAAGGTTTTAAGTGCAGTGACCATAGATATAGGAAACCTATATCTTTCGTAAGTGGTGCTAGCACCAGCTTACACAGGCTGCAATGGCAGGCCTGTAGCTACAGTTTGAATGGTCTCCCATAGGTGGCATAATCCATGCTTAAGCCCATGGGGGACCTCTTGGGTACCTATGCTCTGGGTACCTTAGTGCTATTTACTAGGGACTTATAAGGGTACCCCAGTATCCATTCTGGGATATACCTAAGTACTGAACATAACAATTTAAGGGAGAAAGCAGAGAGACTGGGGTCCTGATTAGCAGGAACCCAGCCAGACTAGTTAAACACAGCTTAGCACCAGGCAAAAAGTGGGGGTAACCATGCAGAAGGATCCTACCTTCCTAAGGGTTCCCTTTCAGTGGCCCTGTCCGGTACTTGCATGTTGACGCAGTTGCATATTTTCTATTTGTTTTTTTTGGCACGTCACACGTCCACAATAGAGGACACCCACGGAGTTGGTCCTTCAGCAGGCTCAATGATGTCTTAGCAGTAGCAGGTCCTGGAGGGAGTGCTGCGGGCGGTGGTGTGGGGTGGTGAAGGGTAGGGTGGGGGGTAGTAAACTCTGGATTAAAGCCGAACGGAGCTCAGTAACTAAAAAAATTAATAAAACGAATTACATTGCGTGCTGCAACGCTGGTTTGGCATTGCAGCGCACGCAATCTAATTAATTTTATTTATTTATTTAGTTACTGAACTCCGGCCTTCATCAGGAGTTTACTACCCTGTTTTCTTCAGATTATTCACTAATTGAGTTGGGCACATTATCTGCACATTTATTTGTGAGTGGAAAGGTACCAATGATGCTAAGTGGAACACACTGATGAGTACCTATCAGTAGTTCCCTGGCGGTTGTTTCCGTGCGGTACCTTCCTACTTTTCACACATTTTTTCACACACTTTTCACGATGAATGGGTGTTAGGAACCGGTGGTGAAGTCACAGACACAGGCAGGATTGTGTTTTAGAAAGGAGATAGGAACACCCTGTAAGTACAGCAGAAGGATTGTGTGTACTATAAGTATCCTCACCAGGAAGGGAGGCAGGTGATGTTCAGGCCATTCTATCTATTAGATATAGAGCAGGTTTCTTTGTTATCTCTAATGTTGCCCCTGGCCACGCTATGTGCTTGGTCTATTGCTCGCGTTCTCCCATTTTCCATGTAGATGGTGTGAGATACGGCCATGGCTTCTGTTAGCAGAATTTTGACTAGTGTGCACGTTTCTTTCAGTATTTTTGTGCAAAACCCAGTTGAATGACATCCTTCAATTATGCACAGCCTTGTTGCTGCCTCAATACCTAATTTACAACATGCACAATAGGTCACTAGCTTGTGCAGTCCGGTCGCAAAGTCATCAAGGGACTCATCTGCTCTTTGACACACCATGCGGAATGTATACCATTCGAAGTCTTCATTCTGCGGGGGGTTAAAACTGACTTCATTAGGCCTTTGTAAGAAGTAATTGACTCTGGCAGGAATGTTGTGAGCAGGTCTTCCAGATTATCACCAACAAGGTTTAAGAACAGATCCCTGGCTTGGTCATCCATGTAGTTTTTGCAAGTGGTGCACAGATAGTGTTTGAAACGCCTGATCCATTTCTCCCACTGAGCACTCTTCATCTGGGAGTCAGAAAGATCAGAGCTTGGGATCATGCATTCGTTGTTGTCTTCAACCATGGCAATCACAATCCGTTGTGTCTAATGCTTATCGCTGATGTGTTTATAGCCACTTTCTTGGACGAATGAAAAGTGTTGTTTTTCACACTGTTGGCAGCTTTGGTAAAGCAACCAGTAGGGGCTCCTGACATTAATTTGTCCGCCGGGTTCCCTTAAAGCTCATAGGATGATACACCTGACTTTAAGAAGGCCCCATAGAGAGGCACACTCTCGCAAGATCTCGTGTGCAGAGAGATCAAGGAGGGAGGCTCAAACAGGAGCTTGGAATGCTGCAGGGCATTAGCAGTGCCTTCTGCTTGTAGGTTTGGCCAGGGTAGGCTCCTGAGACCATGCAAACGTTGCAGTCTGCAGCATGCACCTGGGTAGGCTCCTGATGTCACAATGATCTCCAGACAGTTGCAGCGCACTCGGGGTGGGCTCCTGGTGTCGTGCTGGTATTGCTGAGCACAGTGTCACCAGGGTGGGTACCTGACTCTGCGCAGATGCAGGTGCTGTCGTGCCTGGGTCCGGTTCACCACCTTCATTGCCAGATGTTGTGTACCCTAGCCAAGTGTCCGAAGGAAGATGCGAGGAGGTGAGTTCGTAAGCATAAGGGTTTCTTTATTCGTGGCTAGAACTCCCACTCCCACAGATATCTCTTCCCTGCCTTGTGACCCCGCTACAATTGTTCAGTCTCTGCCTCGCCCCTTCCTGACTGGAAGCGGTGTCCAGACCGCTGCAGTCCAGCGTGTAAAGGGTCTTACTGACCAACTACATCCTGTCAATATGACACATGTCAGCTGAAAAACCACTAATAAAGAGTTCAGGTTTGCTTTAGAAATCTATTTATAGATGGCGACAGGAGAGCAAGTTCTGAAAAGAACAAAGTCTGTTGCCTAATACAACCTGTGCAGCCGACCTCACACCTTAATATCCCTGACGAGCCGACATTTGTGGTATATGTGGCCGTGAAGGACTTCAGAGTCTCATTGAAGGTTTGGATGAGAATGTTATTGAGCAAGCAGGGCTCTGGGCATTCTCAATTAGATGGCATAGAATATAGACAGTGAAAGAGAATAGCAGGGGATGAAATTCCAGTCTAAGTAAAATGAGGGAAGTCAGGTTAGTTTTGTCATCAATAAGAAGTTCATTGGGCTATTATAGTCCATATATTAGTTAACCACTTGTTGCATATTGCCAGGAGTACACTAACTTGGTAATCTGGATCCCGTTGGCGCGATACTCTATGAACTTACTGGTGATCATGGAAAAGATATTAATATAGATCAGCAGTAAGCCCAATAAGAAAAATAGACTATATCAAGAAAGAGAAACAGGGACACTGGATACCTGCACTCGGTTGGGCCAAACAGGCACTGCAGAGACATGGATATCCACAACAAGAAATGGCTATTTTAGTATTTTGTCAATAGTGTTCACTATTTCTACTATGACATAGGACATATCTTTTGGCACTCTCTGAATAACTCACTGTCTCAGGTTGGTGTGAACTTTATGACTTCCAAGATCTGAAAGATACAAATAACCTTTGTAAGAGGTGAACAAAATAATCCGAACTATGATACACATTCCCATAATGATAACTATCTTTAGTGAATTGCCTGTGAGCTGAATGGTTCTCAATGGGCCCAGATGTATTAAGCCTTTACGTTGTTCTTGCATCACACAAGGTAACACAGGGAAAATGCAAAGGCTTTACTAATATTCACCAAGCCACACAAGGGGCGATTTGCACCGCCTTGCATGGCTTTTAAAGAATTGTAATACAACACAGTGGCTTGTGCTGCATTATGTTACAGTTCAAGCTGGGAGGTGTTCCATGGGTGGAACATAGACATTCCCATGCATCTCCCCATTGATTTTGGCTCAGTCCCAGATTTATGAAAGCTAATAAACCTGGAAATGCGTCAAAATGCTACGCCTTCCCCAGTGAGGCATAACAAGGATAATTTCTTTTATTGATCCTCGTTATTTCCTCTTTCTATGTGTGATGCATTTTGCATCACACATAGAAAAAGGAAAATACCACTAAGGATTGTTTTTTGCAGGAAGGTGTCCCATTCTGCACAAAAACAATCCTGCCCATAAAACAGGCACCCTTGCACCATGGTGCCAGGGTCCCTGTGTTGGCGCTGGGCAGCACACAGGGCACCAGTGCAAGTAAAGAGCAGAATTGCTCCATATCTTAGTATATATGCAGCATATCTGCTATCTCTCTTTCATGCGACACAGTGCAGCAACTTTGCTTGCTGCCCTGTGTTGCGCGAAAGATTTTCTAACATGCCCCTTAGTTCATTAGATAATATAACGAAAACACGTTAGTGTTATGCTTCCACTCCTGACTATGTACATTCCCTTCTTCCTCACTGGCGATGCCTTAATTTGATATGTGACTTAACTAATATAAAGAAAGTCTGTACAAGTTGAGGTTTCATTAGTTCATCTTGTGACTAAAGTGCAATAGAGTTTGTAACTCTTGGAAGGATTGCCAAAGTGTTAATCCTTGAACTCAAGTGTTCTCCAGAATGCTGCTCTGAATTCAAAAAGTCTTTGATAACTACTAATGAAAGCACAGTGAGTTCCTGTCGCCAGGCAACAAGGTTCTGGCTTTTTTCTTTGAAACATGAGTAACTTAGCAGCAAAAGGACCTTATACTCCTTGGATCTAAGATAGATGCATTCACTGCAAGTCATGTCCCGTGGGATTCTGAGACAGGTGCTTTGATAATTCTGTTTTCATGAAAGATGTTATGACAAGGAGGTCACATCATGCAAAACAATACTGACTCGCCAAAATATCATCAAAATAATATTGTTTGCAAGAACATCTCCATACTAGAGTTAATTAAAAATAAAACAAATATTAATGAGAAAAATAGTGGCATAAATCAGAACACAATATATTGTCTACTAAAGAAATATATACACATTGTCAAAATATCAAAACACACTGTATCAACTAAAATAATATTGTTAACTATAAGTAACAAATTATATTTTAAATCAACGTCTTTTATTTAATATAATATAATAAATGGCAAAAATTCAGTAAATAAATCGTATTGGATACTTTGTATGTAGTTCAAATTGTTTTCAAATATTAAATGTTTTGATGGATGCTAATTAGTGTTTTTCTTTTACTTTTAAATGTGTTTAATTGTTGTTTTGTAATATTAATAAATGTATAAAGTTAATTTATTGTATTTATTTTAAAGGTATATTGTAATATTGATTTTCTTGTAGTAATGCATTTTATTAGACATTTCTTTTAATACTAAGGGGCTCACTATGATGTTGCTCGGAGTTGCCTCCGAAAGACATCACTGCGGTCCCAACACCGACCGACCTCCGGTCAGTGGTCCTGACACCGCAATTACGATGCGACCGCTCATGGTGCGGTTGCCAGCTCCCATTTTTCTATTGAAGCTTGGGCTGCAATCAGAAACTGGCTGCAGCACAAGCTTCTATGGAGAAATGGGAGTTTCTGGTAATACCTGCACCGTGTGGCAGGCACCCCATGCTGCCTGTCACACAGTGCAGGGATTACCAGGGGGCACCATAGGTCTCCCCCAGGCCTCCAACAGGCCTCTGAGGCATGGGGGCCCTGCTACGACCCTCCAAAGTTGCTTTCCGACAGGCTTTTCATGTTGGAAAGCCCGACAGGAAAAGCCTGTTGGAAACGGACATCATAATCCCCACGGTGGAAACGTCGTCCATAGGGGATTATCTGCAGCCTCTGACTGGTCGATGGGCTCCTTGAGCTTGTCTGAAGCTAGTTGGTCCGACTGGCTGGTTTAAACTCCAACCGCCTACATTGTAATTAGACGGTCGGACTTTAAACCTATGATGTCCGTTGGTGAGCCTCTGATGAACGGTTGGAGGTTCACTGAACGACATCATAATACGGCCGTAAATGTATGTTCAATAGATTTGGTTTTCTATGTGCTTAGTGTTATGTTTATTGTTTTAATGTATTATCAAAATATTTGTGTATTTTTGTATTTCTTCACCAACAGAAAAGCCCACCTGACCCAAATCTCAACAACATCAAATACAAACGGAAAAAAAGCAAGTGCAAATTAAATCAACAACGCATTTATGTAAGTATAAAACATGAAAGCATGTTTAAATTATGTTAGCAAAAAAATATTAGCAAAAAAATAAACATTTTTAAAATAATAACTATATTTTAAATGATGCTACTTTTAGACAGAATGGCAGAAAGAGCCACATATATCACTTCACCGAAAGGCAAACAATTGTTTTCGTACATTGAATACACAAACAGTCAGGCAAACACAATGTATAGAAAAATATTAATAACACATTATAACAATAAACATAAAATTAATCACATATAAAACCACATCTATTATTAAAAGAAATATTTTTTAAAACAACATTACTGCATGCAAATCAATATTTCAGTACACCTAAAAAATAATACAATAAATTAACAATATAAATATGTTAGTTATAAAACAATACAACAAATGCACACGTTAACAGAGAAACCCGAATTAGCATTCATCTAAAAAAGGTAATACTTGAAAATAAATCAAAGTAGGCAAAAATTTTAACTATAAACAAAAACTAATCAATACAAATATAAAAGTTAAAGAGATGAGAAAGTTATTAAAGTAATGGAGCTGTTTATCCCTTACTTTTATGGGGAGAGCTAATGTTATCAAAATGGCCATCCTGCCAAAGTTCACTTTTGTATTCAATGCTGTTCCTCTGAAATTTAAATCACAGTGGATAAAAAAAATTCAGAGCAAAATAAACATCTTTATCTGGGCCTCTAGAGGAGTAAGGAAAGCTTGGAAAAAGCTTTGCCAAATAAAAACCGAGGGGGGATAGCTAGCCCGGGACCTCATGATGCACTATAAAGCCTTTCATTTCAAGAACATCAGGATACTTGTTCAATTGCACAAACTTTACACCACCTACTGGAAAGCAGTTACTGATCATGACCAATGTCTCTATAAATTTGGCCATCTTAAGTATTTAAAAAAAATCAAATTAAAGGTACTGAAGTCAGCGTACAAGGTATGGTACGAGATAAGGAAAATATATAAGTTCCCGTATTACAGTCCGTTAGCACCATTATGGAATTCTCCGGTAACACCAGAATGCCTGAAGGACTCCCTAGCAGATCCTTTAAAAAGAGCAGGAATATTGAAATGGGGAGAACTTTTAGAACAGGGCAGTTTGAAAAGCTGGGATACATTACTGGAAAGAACCAACACAGAAATTGCAAGGTTCAAATATTACCAGCTGGCTAGCTGGTCCAAAGAACAAGAGACAATATCAGATTATACTGGGAAATTGGAGGAAGAAATACAAAAAGACCCAGCTCGAAAAGAAATCTCGAAATGGTATTGGTACCTGACTCAGAGGGACGAGGCCGATTTTAATACACCAGACTTAGGGCCATATGTAGGAAGCCCAATACCGGTCGGTAACGGCCGATTTTCGGTAAAAATCACGTTACCGACCGGTATTCAAGCTTTCGGTATGTAGGGGGGACATTTCAGGATTCGGTAATTTACTGAATCGGTAAAATTACCGAATCGGTAATTTTACCGATTCGGTAAATACTGAATCCTGAAATGAGATGTAGGGGGAGTGTGTGGGTGTAGTGTGGATTCGTTATTTACCACCAACTGAAAGTTGGTGGTAAATGACGAATGTCTTAGTAAATGCATTATTTGGCCCTTAGATGTGTGCAATGTGGCAGACACACATGCCTTTAGGGCATGTATGTGTGCCACATGTGCGCACATGCAGGAATCAGGGGTGCAACAGGGTGTCACTGTGACACCCTGCCACCCTTGATTGTGCTCCCCCTAGTACCGATTCGGTATTTACCGATTCGGTAATGGTAACTGGCTTCCCATTGATTCCTATGGGCCTCCTGGCCCATAGGAATCAATGGGAAACAAGTTACCATTACCGAATCGGTAAATACCGATTCTAAAATACCGACACTTACCGAATCGGTATTTTTTTACCTACATTACATTTACCGATTCATAAATACCGAATCGGTAAAATTCGGTATTTAAGAATCGGTAAATGTAATTTACCTACATATGGGCCTAAATCTGGAAGAATATGTTTCCGGCTCAAGACTTGCAACAACTCTGGCAAATATCCTGCACTTTTTTATGGTATATTATAGTTTCTGCACCTCTTAGGAAAAATCATCTTTTTACTTTGCATAGGTCCTATTGGACGCCTGAAAGAATAACTTAAATGAACAACCAGGTGACGAAAAAGTGTCCTAAATGCGATGAGATAAAGGCAAACGACATCCACATGTTTTATTTATGCGCCCATCTTGACACTTACTGGAATGAAATTGGTAAGACTGTTGATAAAGCCCTAAATGCTAATATTAAAGTAAGCACCTTTACTGTAATTTTTGGCATTTTGGACACTAATGAACCTAGTATTGTTTTAAACAAAAATCAGAAATATCTTTCATTTACTTTAATGTTACTAGCTAGACGTGAGGTGTGTATAAATTGGATTCTTTCATCTCCTCCTAAGGTGGAAGACTAACTTTGTTCAGTCAATAAGTTTAGAAAACTGGATAAACTCAGAGAGGATAGCAAACGTACGAAGTATTGGGAACTTTGGGACAGGAACTTGGTATAGGGCAGGAGGGGATGTCCAATGATTCCAACTAATGCGATCAAACAAATTCAAGGGAATCACCACGGTGGCTCGGCAGTGGTAAACTCAGAGAATTTGTAGGTTTTTATGACATGCCTCGCTATCTTTGGCGGTTTTCTCTCCCAATTAAAATGAGGTGACCTTGCTTGCCAAAATCATGAAGATCGCATAAATGAGGACAACATTTTTTTTTTTTTTAAATACAAATATAAACATAATTAAATGAACAGTATGAAAAGAGCACAAACTTCTCAGCTTGTAAAAACACCACACTTTGTCGGCCTGCATGAACAAAATCCAGAAGGAAAACATGAAAAAATAACTCGCCACATTCACAAGTATGGTTAAAAAACTAAAACTACTGCAATGTACCCTGAGATAATATTACAACTATAAATAAATTACCAAACTCTCTCTTTTATTATCCACATACATTTTTAAATATAAAAGAGCCTCTCGAGCAAAGATGAACCACTGCACACTGCAAAATCCAACTCCATGTTTGTACACCTAGACAAAGTCGCATTCAAAGTAGATAAAATAAACACAATAATAAAACTAACCAAACCCATATTTGAACAAAAAACAAATGTCTCCTCACCAACAGAAAAGAAAATCCCACCTGACACAAATCTCAACAACATCAAATACAAACGGAAGAAAAGCAAGTGCAAATTTTCAGTTTTTTAGATAGGGAAGTATCCTGACCAGGTCATCAATTAGTCATTAAGTGTCAAGTTGCACAAGATGTTCTTAATGTACTTCAACCAAGGAATGGCTCACATATTGCTCTGTGTGAAACATTCTTTAGTTATATTTCTGGTAAGGCCCAATTCTTCGGTCGACCAGATTTTAATCCATAGTTGGATGGTGGCCAGTCCTATATTATCGTTCAAAAAAACTACCTCAAATTAATTGTGAGTAATAATAATTGGGCTGGTTTTTGGGTCCCTAATAACGTATCTCAGAATTTATTCTCTGCCCCCTGTAGGGCCTTGGGTGTTATGTGCTCCCAAACACCCACTCCATATATGTCCACGCTAAGCATTTTACCATTGTACAGTGCAATAATTTCTTCTGCCGGCTTGTATCCTAACTTCCTAGTAAATCTGAAGATTGATTTGTGGGAGGCCTCCAAGCCCTGCCTTCTCTGGGCGATCCCAGTGCATATTTTTGTTAAGCATGAGGCCTAGATAGTTAACATCATCTGTCTTTAAAATTTCAGTTCCCCTAAAAAAAAGAATTCTTCGATCAGGCATTCTTGGGGCCACAAGTCATGACATAGGATTTATTGGGGTTCATCTTTAGCTTCAGCTTTTGAAAACAAAGGTTAAAACCATTTAAAAGTGATTGTAGCTCATTTACTGTACAAGCGACTAAAACCGTGCGTCCGCTTACAATAATACTGGGACAAGTACAGAGCCTATTCTAGGGACATCACAGGTGCAAGATGTTAAAAAAGACTCTAAAGCATTTATATAGGCTAAAAATAGAAAAGGGGATAAGATACAGCCTTGTTTTATTCCTCGATTAACTTGGATGGGGGAAGTGTAGTCACCTTGTTGAGTACACCGAACCCTCATATGGGTGTCTTGTTGTATGCTGTTTATATTGTACAAAAGTACGGGGTCAGCCCTTACCCATCTCATAGTATCCCACAAAATGTCTCTATCCACTAAGTCAAAGGCACAAGAGAGGTCCATAAACCCATACGAATAGATCCTTTCCTGGCCTTGACATATTTCCATAAGATCAGGGATAGGTTAATGGCCTGCTTGGTCTGGCCCATGCACGGGAGAAACCCATTTTGGACTTCGGAAAACAAAAATGTCTCTGTTACCGGTCGTCGGTATAGCTTGGAGAGGAGCCGGTCTCCATCGGTGTCTGAGACGAGTGTCAGAGGTGGGAAATCATCCTAAGCCAGGGTATAGGAAGGGAGAAGAGAACGTAAACTATTGTTCAGTTGTTGGAGCACAAAGTGGTCGATGTATGAAGTGTTTTGAAAGCGAGCATCATCAGAGTGAGTCATGACGTGTCAATTAGGGAAAAGGTCCCCTACAGTGAAGAAATTGTCGTGGCTAAGAGTACACTGGATTAGCTTTTCACACATGAGTGGTAGCCATGGATTACTCAGTAGAGGAAGAGCGGGAGAATAGATAGGACCACTGCTACGTATTCGTCTAAGTCTCAGCCATGCCCAACAGGTCGTGGAAACAGTTTGGATGTCCCTGGCATCTACTGGGACGCCCTTCAGCAAGATCAAAGAGTGGGAGAGATCCCCCACCTGGTCCCGCTCGGGCCTCAGATATGGTACCATCAATGCGCATATTGAGATTAAGCCTCAAGATAATAGAGATAGAAATCTGGGACCCTCCCAACTCTCTGCAATCATAGGGGATGGTAAGAGTGTCCTAGTGAATACAAGGATGACTTCCAGCCCAGATGAGGCAAGTGTTGAGGCTGCGCAGGGTGCTAAAGAAGTTCTGTGTAAGGGGTATAGGAAAATGTAAGAAGAAATACAGAAAGCATGGAAGTACTACCATTTTAATGATTGCCACACGTCCTGCCAAGGAGAGAAGGACATTTAATCCATCCCTCTACCTGGGTAGTAAGGTCAGCGCGTGCAGGGCCATAATTGAGTTTTAATCCTTGGTCTCTTTCCAATGGCCCGTGATAAAGGATAGTCTGCAGAGACAGGTTGAGATGCGTCTGTGAGGGGAAAGAGCTCAGGGTCGGGCAGATTGGGGGCTATTGCCCCATCTGCAACCCATGGGGTGAAGAAAAACTGTGGCAATTTTTGGGAAGGGTGGGGGCATCATAGTGCCCATTTAGGGCAGCCTCCACCCCTAATAGTAAAAAAGAAAATCCCTGGTGTCTAGTGGGCTTTCTGCCACCACATTAGCAGATCGGGGGTAATAACCTGCATCTGCCTCTCGGGGGGGCAGAAAGACTGTCCCTTTTGTGTTGAGGGGTGGGGGCATTGGTATGCCCATTGTTGACAGCCCAACCCCTCTTTTATAAAAAATAAAGAAAAACAATCATCTCTATAGCCTAGTGGGCTTTCTGCCCCCTGAGGGAAGATTAGGGGTGATTGCCCCCATCTGCACCCCGGGGGGGGGCAGAAAGACTGTGACAATATTTGGGAGGGATGGGGGCATTACAGTGTCCATTAAGCGCAGTCCCCACGCCTACATTCTAAAACAGAGATATTCCCTGGTGTCTAGTGAGCTTTCTGCCCCCCACGGGCAGATCAAGGGTAATAACCTCCATTTGCCTACCAAGGGGGCAGAAAGACTGTCCCTTTTTGTGTTGGGGCTGGGGGCTTTGGCATGCCCATTGTTGGAAGCCCCCACCCCTCTTTCATAGAAATAAAACAACCATCCCTGTTGCCTAGTGTTCTTTCTGCCTACCTGGGGTGGCAGATTGGGGGCTATTGCCCCATCTGCCTCCCAGGGCGGGCAGAAGGACTGAATATGCCCATTTAACAAAGCAAAGCCCCTTCTCCTCACGGGCCTGTCCCCCCTCCCTGGTGTCTAGTGGTAGATCCCTGCTTGGGATCACCCACCTGCGGTTATACCCAAGCAGGGATCCACTAGGGAAGGGTACCATTGGAAATGGGAGATTCTCCCCTTTCCAATGGTACCTCTCCCGTGTGTTTCGGTGCCGATCGGCTCATTTCAGTTTCACTTTCAATGTAATGATCTTCAGTACATTGGGAAGAAATGCCTCAGGAGGGTGGGGAAGCTCTTCCCCACCTCCAGAGGCAAAAAAAAAGGAAATTCCTCTGCTTTTTTCAGCAGAGGGATTAAGGAGTGGTGTCCCTTGGACATAACGGATACGTTCATGGCGCATGCCCTGTAGTCTTTAAAAAAAAAGCCTCATTTACAGATCCTCCGATGTTCTTCTCAAAATCTCTGCTTTCCTTTTCTCAATAGCTTGATTATAAGCCCTTCTTGCCATTCTAATTGCAGATTGGTCCCAGTTACCTGCGCTGGTGATTTAAAAAAAGTTTTATTGGCATTAGTGCAGATGTGGTTACACGTGGTTAAACCAACTGGGGCTTATTTGAGGTTAATGCTTCTGCAGCCATTTTACATATGTTGCTATAACTGTTGCAAGTAAAATATAAGTTCCCTTTGGAACAAATCTTAATAACATGTACCATAATATGAACACAAAGTGAAGATGAACAACACTTTCAAGACCCCAAACTAAAGGGTGAAATTAAATTCTAACACAGAAACTAAAAGTATATGTTAAAAATATTTCTTTAATTAAAATTGCATAAAAATCAATAAAATCACATAAAAGCAATTGTCTCTTAATACATACACTCTGTCCGAAACAAACTTATCACTTTGACATGTAGGACAAAAAGTTTGTTTTTTTGCAAAAACATCAATACATAAACACAAGAGAGAAAACACATTTATAGACTCCTATCGTTAGTCTTTGTCTGTACACATCATCTATAGTAGTGAATTGATGGTCTGTTTTAAACTTCTATTAGTACAATGACACGACCATATTCCAATAGAGATTATGTGAATTAAAATTGCGTCAACGCGTTTCGATGGATTTTTCCAACTGTTTCCATCTTTTTCAAGACAAATGATAAAATAAAGTTTTCTCAATATATTATTTCCTTATTCTGCACGGTCCTTGTATAAAGATTTCGGTTTCGATTGTATTCTATTTTCAAATCATATGATATCTTCAATTTTATTCAGAAAGGATTTATAAAAACGGAACTGCCACCTATTTAAAACCTTATTCTTTGAATTACGTAAGTACTATTCAGTGTAAGGGTCCGTATTTGTATTGGTAGTTTTCACTTTACAAAGTGTCCCAAGTGATATCCCCTTGAGAAATTTGGCGATAAACCGACTACCGGAGCTCTGTTTTGTAAACAACTCGAGGGACAAATAGATATTTCGCCTCCGCAGTGTGCTATTTAAAATGCAGCCTACGTCCTGCACATCCTTCACTGTTGTGGTATTTTCTCAACCTGTTGCATACAGCTACAGGATCATTGGTAACCAGTGGGCAGCAAAGATCTCTGTCTGATTTTTAATGTTAAGGTCGCTGAACTCTGTGTTAAGCATAACATGTCCATTTCTCTAATATCTCTTTATTAGGTATGTGTATTAAAGAGGGATTATCCATAATGGGTTGAGGGGCTGGTAGTGGGAGGGCAAGGCTGAAAATTAAGGGATAATGGTCACTAAATGGCAAAGGGCGCACCTCAAACTTTGTCAATAAGGGGACTAAATCATCAGACAGGAGCATGTGGTCAGTCATGCTACCGTTTCCTCTCCTCTCAATTTAATCACAAGCCCATGTCTCCTTACAGCAAATAATATTGAATTTTCCAATAAAAGATAGCCAGTCTTTGTTATTAAGTTTTGAACTCATTCCTTCAACGTTCCAGGAGAGAAGCTGTTAATCATGTTGCTGATTAGCAAATGAGGCTTCTGCTCTGGATAACACAACTTCTTAGACTGGAATTGGGCCTCTCAAAGTGTTGTCACAAGGTGAAATCGTTTCCAACTTAGGGGGAACTTGTGGCCCCTTACCTGGGGTTGAATTGAGCCAATGGTTGCCGGACATGCTGCATTGACATGAGAGCCAGTTACTGTCAGAGATTAAATGTTGGACATGATCTCCCCTTTGCACAACATTAGCATCTTGCTCTGCATGTGTAATTGAACCAACTTGAGCTGGTAAGAGGGCCCTTGATAAAGGTCCACTAAAGCTCTTCAGCTGGGCTGCTGGGGACCTAAATCAGTCATTAGTGTCCAATTTAAACAGTGGGAGAAATCTGTTATAAGTAGGAAATGGGGGCACTCCCGTGAAGCTACTCATGAGCATGGGACACCGCAACTTGCCTCCGGCCTTTGTGCATTGATTTGGCAGGGATGGTAAAATTAACCCAATGGCACAATGCCTATGATTTCCTGTGTGTCCCCATGGTTGGGCCTAGTGCCAGATCTTATCAGACGATGAGTCAGATCTGGATATCTGCAGTTTAACCCCTTCAGTGCCCGCCCCTTTCCCCGCCCAGTGCCGGCCGTTGCATTAGCGGGCGGGGTCTATGACGAGCTGGACTCGTCATGGGCACAGCGCCACCGCGGCCCATGACGAGTCCAGCTCGTCATGGGCACTGAAGGGGTTAACACTATATCCTTCATTAGATTTTGGGGAAGGGTCGATCCATCTGACTCTCTTTACAATTATTATGTCATCGTATTCCCAAAATGCAAAAAGTATTACGAGCAAGCCAATGAGAGACTTTGTTTTTCAGTTCAGTGTATGTTTCTCCTCCATGAGCTTGAACTGGTGGGACCCTGATCAAGAATGCCACATATGGGGTATACTCTGGAGGTAAGTTCAAAGACTACTGTGCTTTTGCTGGGTTGGGCTGAGCAGGAAGATTTAAAGGTCCCTTCCCTCCTTGGACTACCTGCGCACCTTTCCCCCAGGGGCCGAAACAGTGCTGCTTTCCAGGTTGGCTGCTACCTGGGGCATAGGGGCCCCCTCCATAGGCCAAATATGCACTTAGGTGCCCTGCTCACTTCTGGGCCCTGCTCACTTCTGGGATTCTCAGCATTTATAGGTGTGGCGTGGTCACCAGGCTATATAAGGGCACCAGCTAGAGATTGTGCTGTAATCCTGTCCCAGGGCAGATTAGGGCTTCCCTTAGTGGGATGGATTCAGGCACCCCCTGGGAGCCTACTGCATCAGGAGTTCCTTTTACTAGTCTGTTTAGTTATTGCTCCCAGGTTAATTCCTGTTTTTTTCGTCTTTTTTCTCACTGAGGGTTCACACCCTCTACCTCTTCCTGAAAAGTGAGATATAGCAACTTCCATTTCTTGGCGGAGATCCCCTCCTCATCCACAAATAATTCAGCAGAGTCCCCTCTGACCGCTCTCTACGCAGAGCCAGAGCCACCATCTACAAACTCCTCT
The DNA here is from genome assembly GCF_964204655.1 of Triturus cristatus. Taxonomy (NCBI): domain Eukaryota; kingdom Metazoa; phylum Chordata; class Amphibia; order Caudata; family Salamandridae; genus Triturus; species Triturus cristatus. The sequence goes on along the minus strand of NC_140590.1, from coordinate 911,213,647 downwards.
GTGACCACTAAATGGTGTGGGCTCATGCATGAGGAAACAACACAGGCCCTTTCCACCTATCAAGTGACAGCCACCTTTCTGTGAGTTCTATTTCTTCAGACACTACGCTGACCATCCAAACTAAAAAGGAGTCCAGTGTGGTGCCAGAATGGATGTAAGTGGCATTGGTGAGGGCAGTCTCTTTCCCAGAATCAAGCTTTCTTTTACCCATGCATAAATGGCAGTTTTATTAACCACTCACAGCAATGAAGATATTTCCACCGGTGGAGGAGACAAGGGGGGTGGTTCAGCTCAGACTCTTCTGGGCGATAAGAGGCACTGATGGGTGCTTTGGCCCACGCTTTGTTTGGGCACGGCCCAAGCCGTCCCATGCTGCGAGTAGGCTGAGGCATCCACCCACTGCAGACAGCAGACATCACCCGCACCTCCTGGCATGGTGCGAGATGGAAGAGCAAGTCCCCAAAACTTGTGGAGGTCCAGGGGGGTAGAAAACCCCAAAGAATGCAGCAGAAGTGTCCTGTGCTGTGGGAATGCTGAGGCGCCATAGAGTGTGAGCCAAGGAGACCCCCCCCTGCAAGCAGCAGACTGCACCCACGCCTTCTGGTGTGGTGCGAGATGGAAGAGCACGTCACCAAAAGTCATAGAGGTCCAGGGGGGCAGAAAACCCCAAATAATGCAGCAGAAGTGTCCCCTATAATAAACCATCTACTTGCAAGTAAAATACAATAACAACTAACCCTACCATAACATAAATATTTTAAAATAAATATTAATTCATTATTGTTATAATTCTCTCTACAAAAATATTAATAAACTAGAAAACAAGACAGGTAAATAAAAATAATCCAGTTTAATATTTAATTTGAAATATTTATAGGAAAGCCAAAAAGATACAATATTAAAAATGACCAAAGCAGCTCACAAACTAAAACTCACACATTCAAAACTAATCGTTTCCATTGAACTAAGAACAAAATATATATGCATAAAACATTTAACATTTCGATACTCCCTTTTCTTTTCCCCTACATATATTGTAAAAAAAACTAAATTAGTGCATATTTTTTATTTTTTCCCCTTCCCCTTCTTATGTTAGGGTGACCCCAAAGCTTATACGTTAATTGCTGATACTATCACATTGGGCCTCCCCTTATTTTTTTCTTTTTTATTATTTTTCTCTTCCTTTCCTCCTTTCTTCTCTTCTGTTTCCTCTCCCTCCTTTCCCTTCTTTCCCTACTTTCCCTTCTCCTTTCTTTCCCTTAACCCTAGGGCCAGATATGAAGAATAGTTGAATAATCCAGCATCCGATATCTACCTAAAAAAAAAAAAAAGAGAACTGACCCAATACCGGTCTTTAGTCCAAATATTACAGCAACCAACTAAGGACCGGCCATGAAGGCCTTAATAGAGTCCAGTAATTGATCCGCGTCTTCTGGCGATCTAATTTTGTGCATTTTATTATTATACATAATCCGCAGAAACGCAGGGAACCTCATTTGCACCGTTGCACCTAATGTTCTGAATTTATCCATCCTTTGGCCAAGTTCCCACTGTCGCTCCAAGGTAGATTTGGAGAGGTCGGAACGAACTTCTTAGGAGAAATCTGGGCCCTGTAATGATTTGACTTTCAATGCCAAGCTTAAAATCGTTTCTTTGAGGGTATATGTATTAAAGTTGATCAAGATTCTCCTAGGTTTAGTTCTGCCGGGGTTTAACCGAAAAGGGTCTCTGTGTATCCGCTGAATATCTTTCATCAGAGCCTCAGGTGTCTCGTCTAGTTTTAAAGAGTCTTTTAACAAGGACACAACTAAAGATTTAAGGTCCCCCCCTTCTTTACCCTCCGGAACCTTGAGGAGACGGAGATTGTTACGACGGGAATAATTTTCCAAAGATTCAACCCTTTCCCGCAGAGCGTCCCCTTCCTAATGGAGATCTTGAATCTTTGCCTCTGCTGACTCCAAGGTGATCTTAAGTACCCCCACCGAGCCCTCCAGAGATTCAGTTCTTGCAAACAGTCCGTCGACTTTCCTCTCCAAATTTTCGCAAGCCGCCCGAATCTCATTCTGATTTCCATTAGAGACCTGAAACCCATTCCTGATCTCTTCCCTCCTAGAAGTGAGGATATCTTCTAGTGACATTTCCCCTCCCTTCCCCCCCCCCTGTCACCATTATCTGACTCTGAGTGGTAAGCAAAGGAGGGCGGGGAACCGCGGAATTCGCGGTCCCCGATATACCAGCTTCTAAGATCGTCTTGTCGCCTGCTCTGGGAGGAGAAGTAACAAGGACCTCACCGAGCGTATGCTGTCCCCCTATATTGGCTACCTCCCCTGAGAAAGAGGTCGGGGCCGGAGCCGGAGCTGGTAAAGACGGAGGGACTGGGGAAGGTTCGATCATAGTGATGACTTGAGAGGGAGACGGGATTGTGGGAACAAGAGGGTATATATCTAGTACCTGAGGCAGCACATTGAAGAATGAGCGCAATGAGGGGGTAATGCGACCTAGAGTGTGGTCCTTTATTGCACCTCTCAATGGCCCCCTTCTCTAGGGTCCTCGACACGAATATGCACTTGGAACTGCCTCCACATTACTAAACCCTCGCCTTTGGCTAAGGCTATGCCTACCCTCCTCCTCCACAGGGTCTTTATTCGCCACAAAATTAGAGCTTTGTTCTTGCCCGGAGAGCCCAGAGAGCCCCCCCAAACTTTGCTGGCTAAATGAGCCTCTGGGGCCCCTTCCCTTCACTTTACCCTTTGTTGCCTTTTTAGCCACTTGTTTCTTTAGCTGAGGCTTACCGAGGGTCAGGGGAACACTCACCTTGCCTTTGGCTGTGTCTCCTGCTCTACTTACGCCTTCCGCAGGGCAGTTTTTGTCGACTGCCGCCTCTGCGTCCGTTGCAACGTCTCTACCCCCCGTAGACTCCGTCTTCTCTGTCCTCTCCGCAGGAAGAAACGAACTGTGGGACGCCTCAATACTTGTTCTGCCCCTACCGCTGGTTCCCCGGAAGAGACCGCGAGCCGCCGCTCTGCTGCCGCGCCTCAGCTCCACAGCTGCACGAAGCCAGCGAGGCGGCAACACGGATTGAAGGGGCTTAGAAACCGTGCCGGGACACATCGATGGCGTGCTAGTGCCGGTACGGAAGTCAGAAGTAAGCGGAGAAAGGACCGATGTCTGGCAGCGAGGAAGGTCCTGAGGTCACGCTTGGTAACCCTCCGACCTGACACGACAAACGCCGGGTGAGGTAAGGACGGGAGCGAAGACACGGACACGGACGTGCGCACCGCCTAGCCTGCGTCCGCCATGTTCTCCGCAATCTGAGCACCTCCTCAAAAAAACATAAATATACACATCATGTATATCACAGCAAAGCTAACAGCTATAAGTTAAGAGTAGTTTTTTCTTCACTTTTTCCAACATTTACTTTTTAATCCTTTATTTCTCCGACAAGCAGTTTTAGTATCGTTGGGTGTGTAAGGATGCGTGAGGGGGGGCAAGGACGGACTGAGGACGTCAAACTGGCTATACAGCTTGCCAGTCTAAGCTGGGAGGGGTTCTCTAGGGGTGGGGGGAGGGGACAGAGGGATGGGGGCACTGGGTGTAAGGGGGAAAGGGGAAAAAAGTAAAATTTGTCCTCAAAAGCCAACCTTCTTTGGCTGCTCTTTTTGGGTAGGCGAGCGGGAGGTGTTATCACTTTACTTTCAGATCATCTCTTCTTCTGAGGCAGGGATTTGTGATGTAGGTTTGGCCAGTGGGTTGGGGAGGTCACAGGGGGCGAAAGGTCTGATATGAGCTCACTACACTTCTTATCCTGGAATGTCAATGGCCTGCGCGGTAAGGTTAGAAGAGACCGTATCTTACAATACTTAAGGGATTCTCCCGCACAGGTCATTGCCTTACAGGAGACACATCTTCTCAAAATTGAGATCACGGATATTCTAAAATATCAGAAATGGATTGATAATTTTGTTGCCACAGACCAATCGGCAAATATAAGAGGGATTGTATGTATTTTTAAAAAGAATGTTAATGTTAAAATATTAGAGCATATGGAGGATCACAGTGGCAGATGGCTTATGTTAAGAGTCTTATTAAGTGGAGGTATATACTCATTGATCACTTATTATGGCCCAAACCAAGATGATCCCTCGTATTTAGACCTTATTCGAAATCATCTGATAAATGTAAATGACCCAATTATTTGGTGTGGCGATTTTAACGTCGTGCTGAATCCACAACTTGATAAGTCCCCAAACTCGAGGGCCAGCGTGGCTTCTAAATCTCGGCAAATCCTATTATCAATAATGGCACAATTGGGTTTAGCCGACATATGGAGGGAGAGGGTGGGGAACAAATTGGGAGTTTCATTTCGGAATCTTAAATATAAGCACAGATCAAGAATCGTTTATGCTCTGTTCAGCTATTGCCTTAAAGACTCATTAATGGAGATATCATATCTTCCCTCTCACCTCTCCGATCATTCAGCTATCTCTTTTATTTTGAAGTTAGGCCAGCGGTCAGGACACGTGTCTTGGTCATTTGACCGGTCCATCCTTCATGATGAGGACGAAATTAGTTTTCTAATAGCCGAAACTAAGTCTTTTCTGGAAGTGAATCTAGATTCTACCTCAATTCCCATTGTATGGGATGCTCTGAAGGCATTTTGGAGAGGAAATATTACCTCTAGAGCCTCCCACAGAAGGAAGGTATACAAGGAAAAGATTACAAACATTGAAGTTGAAATGAAATCTATTGAACAGCAACTTAGTACCTCTATAGGCTCAATTAGACAGCAAGAAAAATTAGCCTATTTAAAAACACAATTGGAGTGTATTTTACAGGAAAGGGTTGCTAGTAGATGGGAGGCAAGCAAAAACTCCCACTTTGAGTTTGGGGAAGCAGCTGGGAGGATGCTAGCGTGGAAAATAAAAGCAGATCAAGCAAAAAAATGTATTAGAGAGATAAAGCTGGAAGGCGATGAATGTCCTCGAACTGCCACCTCTGATATAGGCAGAGCCTTTCAGGAATTTTTTCAGGCCATCTACAAAGAGGATATTACTGATGATCCTTTTGCAAGGAACTCTTGGTTAGATAAAATATCCCTGCCAAGTCTCACCCAGCTTCAAAGTAGCTATTTAGATTCGGAAATAACTGAAATAGAGGTCAGAGAAGTTATTGGGCAACTTAAGCAAGGGAAGGCAGCTGGTACAGATGGCTTACCAGCAGAACTATATCGTGCCTTGTCCGAAGCTATAATTCCAACGTTGACGGTTCTGTGCAATAGTATTCTGTTAAAAGGGAATGACCCCCCTAAATCATGGAACGATGCTATCATAGTCTTGATACTTAAACCGGGGAAAGACCCGATTGAATGCGGATCATACCGCCCGATATCACTTCTCAACAACGACTATAACATTTTTGCGGCCATTATGTCAGCTAGATTGGGGAAGGTCATAGCCTAAATAATTAATCAAGATCAAAAAGGGTTTATAAAGGGCGCCAGTTGGTTGACCTTACGCATGATTTAGTCGGGGCCATTGACATTGCCTCTAGCTTCTCTCTGCCGTTAGCCACTTTCACGTTAGACGCAACTAAGGCCTTTGACAGGGTAAGTAGGCCTTATCTGACTGCGGTATTAAATAATTTCAATTTTGGTGAGAACTTTCGTCAAGTGATCTCTCTTTTGTATAAGGCTCCATCTGCTAGACTTTTGGTAAATAACACCTTGTCGGAACCTGTAAATATTACAAGGGGGACAAGACAGGGCTGCCCTCTTTCTCCCCTTCTTTTCAATTTGTATATTGAGCCTTTTGCTCAAGGTCTACGGGAGGAAGTTAATATCCCCTCTTTTAAATACGAGGGGTGGGAAAGGAGGGTAGCACTTTACGCGGACGACATTCTCATTTTTTTCAGTTGACCCGGTCTTAGCTTTTCCAACAGTAATTAAGCACGCAGAAGAATTCGGGCGGATCTCTGGGTATGAGATAAATGCAAACAAAACAGAAATTATGGTGTGGAATATAAACAATACATATCTTAATGTGACACCCTCAATGAGATATCTCGGTATCCACATCACCCAAGACGTGGGGAATATTGCACAACTAAATTTGGATCGAGTCTTTAAAGATTGCCAAAAAAAACTAAAAGCGTGGTCCTATCTCCCACTTTCTATACTTGGTAGAACTAATTTAGTTAAAATGGCTATCCTTCCCAAGTTAACTTTTTTATGTAATACTATTCCCCTAGCTTTTCACCCTAAACAAATAGAAAAATTTCAGCGGGAAATTAACTCCTTTATCTGGAAGTATAAAGTCACTAGATTGGCGTGGAAAAAATTACGAAGGAGGAGGGAAAAGGGTGGGCTGGCACTACCTGATTTACAGTACTATGCTTGGGCTTTCCAACTATCTTACTCCAGAATGCTTTTGAAAGCGCCGTCTAACTCCTTGATAGGTCTAATGTTTAAAGCCAAGTTGGTTGGGGCGGAATTACCCTCTCAGGGATTTATGTTTAAGTTTGGAGATCAAAAGTTTTTTAAGAAGGTTAAATTAAAGTCTCTTCAATCTATGGCCAGTATCTGGGCTCAGATTAAAAAGAAAATAGGGCTGTCTTACTTTTCAAACAATGCCCCGGTGTGGGACTCCCCGGGTTTACCAATGTGTTTGAGGGACGGGTTGGCATCCCCCCTGAAACTTGCCGGGATTGTAAGGTGGGGAGAGTTGTTGGTAAACGACGCACTGCTGACATGGGACGAACTAAGCGATAAGGTCGGCCTGGGCTATCAAGATTTAAATATATGCAGCTTGAGAGTTGGGCTCGAGCTGTAGCTAGGAAAGCTGTCCCGCTGGGTAAATTTAGTAATTTGGAACAACAGCTTGTCATTAGGCAGGCAGGCGGGCGGCAAAGCGGTGTCTTTTTGGTATTGGAGTATTTTGGAGGAGGTGGATGGCGATTTTAGCCTCCCTGACCAACTATGGGGAGAGGAGACGGGGCGAAATATGGCTTACTTCACTTACCATCTTATATAGATTAGTTAAACCCGCGTGGTTAAGGCGCAACCATCTATTCACCGTTCACCGTGCTAATCTCTCTCCTTTAAGACTATCAAAATTCCAGCCAGGAAAGAGATGTAACAAGTGTAACCTCTTGGATGCTTCAGATACACATATGTTTAAGGATTGCCCTTCTATCTGTATTTTCTGGGAGAAAATAAAGGATACACTGGATTCTATACTAAATTGCTCCGTGCGCATTACTCTCTCATTGGTTATTTTTGGCATAGACGAAAACATATTGGGTCAGGCAAGATCTTTCCTTTTTTATGCTATTCTCCTGGCAAGGCACCAAATATGTAGGTTTTGGGTAGATGCCGTACCTCCATCACACGGTGATTGGCTTACATCCTTATACAATACATCTAAGCTGGACCTGGCTAGACGTGTCAACAAAAAAAATGTGGCCATTTGGGACCTTCTGTTAAACTGGTCATAGACGCCGGGGTTTTTTTTTTTTTTTTCCCCGGGTCCTATGATTATGCCTTGGTTACTTTCTGGATCTTGAACGCCGGTCTCATTGTTCAACGATTCGCCCCACCAGGCTGAACAGATTATTCGATGGAGTAATTAAGCTAACTAGCTTCCCTCACCATGGTGTTATCTTCCGCCATTCTGTGAATTGTGTCCTGGTATGCGAGTTAGCCCGAGAACCTGGGTTGTTCTCTCAGCTCGCGACACACTAGGTGGCTGGTGACTCTTATAAGAGGGTCAATGGCAAATGAGGACATAAAAAAAAAAAAACATTTAACATTTCCCACGAATAAATAAATACAAAGATTGTACTTCCACTCAAGTTCTTGATCCACCTCCATCTTCCAAAATTAAAGTCCACGAAAATGTGAAAAATAAATACAGTCTCCCCAAAAAAAGCAAAAATGTCATGTCCAAATTAAATCCATCTTTGTAATCCACAGTCATTTGAAACCATAAAAAACAAAACACTTAAAAGTTAAACCAAATATTGTTTCTTAAAAAAACATTAAAAATAGACCCAAATGATGCACTCCTACTTACACACCTATAAAAAATAACATATCCAACCTTACAATACATATATCCCCAAAACAATAGAAATATAACATTACAACTGTGAAACATAGTACACCACATAACTGTGTATACAATAACATACTACTGCTATGAAACTGTAGTTAGGCTTAATGCATTACACTACATACCGATGCAAAATGAAGTACCACTAAATCACCTTTCCAAACAAAACTAACACCATATGCCCCACTAACTACACCTACCCACATCACCCCACCCCTAAAACCTAAAAGAAAAACTTAAAACATTTCTTACCTTTTCCGTCGAACAATCAACCACAACTGACACAAACAAAATCCACCTCAAATGACACTAATAGAGTACAAAATACAGGTTGTGGTAAAAAAAAAAAAGAAAAACAGGCAGCTAAATGAAAATACAAGCATAGTACCTTGCTATAAAAATCAATAGAAATCAAAAGTGTTTAAAAAAGTAAGTAAAATGTCTAAAATGTTTAAAAAATGTTAAACAATGTACTGAACAAATATAAATGTATAGGTAATGTATAAATTAAATAGTACTATAAAAATATAACTGTATATTGAATACTACTTATTAATAAATATCAAACAATATATTATAAAAATGCCTGCTGCCTGGGTTTTCCCGCCAGTTTTTCCCACTCACCATTCTTCCCGCCAACAGAAACGCCTCTCACCCCAGGACCTACTTAATGCAACCCGCAGTGCAAGTGTGCAGTGATTGCGTGCAGTGACTGTGCCGCTGGAGTGCCAAAGGCAAACCCATTTGTGTCTGTCCACCCCTGCACCACGCCCAGCACCAGGTATCCTGGCCCTATGACCTTTCAACACAACACCACTGCCGCCGCCAGAGCCAAGAAATGCCAACACTAATCCTCCGCCATCCCCCATGACCTAAACACACACATCAGCAAACTCGTTGCTGATTCACATCCCTCAGCATCACGATAGGACTTTTCTCCTTGACCCATTGCAATTTCACCTGCAACACCTCCAACGCCAACACTGCCACCTCCAAACAACCGACGCACGCCCCCACCACTACCCTGCACCAACGGGCCACAATGCTCTTCAACATCTGATTCCTCAGAAAACACCCCACCGAAATTTGGGACCTTCTCAATAGCAACACACTTGACTTTCTCCTCCTGACCAAAAACATGGCTCAACCCAGCCGCCAACCCAACATAACCGCAGCAATACCGCCCACCTACAAAATCATACCCCAGGACCAAACCCAAAACCCGGCGGAGGACTTGCAATCATCTACAAAAACACAATTGACTGCACCACTTCCACACATTCGGACACCAACCCCATTGAACACCTCCATTTCAAAATACGAACGGACTGCAATGCGACCTTTAAGGGACCTTCGCCTCCTGTCCCCCAGGCCCTCAAGGGGAATTTTTCAACTACATCACTGACTTCATAGCTCTCCATCAGATCAACTAACTACACCCTCTTCAGGGACATCAATTTCTACCTTGAAGACACCAAAAAACCTAACTCCACGGCCCTCTTCGACAGCCCCAGCAACTTCATCCTAGAACCAACCCACACAGCAAAATAGGTTGAGGCCACACCCTCAACCCTGGTTCCTCCTCCATCAGGATTACCACCATCAACACAACCCCACTCACATTGTCCGACCACTTCATCATTCATTTCAAGATACCCACCCACCAAGCGACCCTACGAGAATAAAACAAAGCACCATTAAGACACTGGGCCCAAATATCCTAAGAAAACTGGACCAGGGCCCTATGGGACACCCACCCGAACCACAACGGGAACCTCGATATCAACACCAAGCTCTTCAATAAATGTCTCGCTGCATGTGCCAACTACACCACTCCCACCAGAAAATTCAGAAAAACCAACAAACAACCAATCTGGTACACAAACAGCCTCTGAGAGTCCAAGCACTACTGCAAACAACGTGGGAGAAAATGGAGACTCAACAAAAACACCACCATAAGATCAACATACAAAGCTTCCTTCAAGCTCTACCACCGGCAAGTTTGAGACGCAAAGAAAAAGGTCCTAACTCTCAGACTCAAAGCCAGCTCCAACAACAGCAAAGTAATTTTCTTCTTCATCAAGGAGCTCTCCAATCCCTCAGCTGCAAACAACTATATCATATCATATCAAGTACTCTGCAGTAACCTCTCAAACTTCTATGAACAGAAGATTGCCAAAATCTACAACACATTCGACCCACAGCATACCAATGTAAACTCCCCCAACCAGCTCAACACCTCCTTCATTGCTAAACAGCATCTAAGCAAATGAAAGCCCCTCTTGAACAAAAAGATCACCGCCGTGTTGAAGACCATCTACCCAGGAGCCCCCATCAGACCCATGCCCCCACTTTACATACAACCTTGGAGAACCATCACCTTCCCTCACTCACTGCTATCATCAACATCTCCATAACCACTGCTACCTTCCCGTCTTGCTTGAAAAATGCAGTCGTCAACACACTATTGAAGAAACCAACTGCAAACCCCAACACCCTTAGCAGCTACATACCCATTTTGCCCTTGCCTTTTCCAGCTAAAGTCATTAAGAAAGCCATCATACTACCTAGAACTCCATCAACTCCTAGACAGCTCTCAATCAGGCCTTCGCACCAACCACAGCACAAAGACAGGCCTCATTGGGGCCACAATGACATTCAATGCATCCTCGACTGTGGATAAATGACTGCACTCGTCCTCCTGGAATTCTCTGCAGCTTTCGATGCAGTCTCCCACAAGTCACTCATCTGAAAGCTATAGCATTTGGGTATCTGCAGACCGGCCCTCAAGTGGATATCCTCCTTTCTCATGGACAGAACTCAATGAGTTAGACTTTCCCCCTATACCTCAGAACACAAGAAACTGCAGGAGTCCCTCAAGGATCTTTGCGCAGCCTAACACTCTTCAATGTCCACAGGAAACCCCTTGCGGACATCGTCAGACACCCATGGCATTAACATGGTATCTTATACTGATGATACTTAGCTCATTCTCTTGCTTACTGACTCAGCCAGCACCACCAATGCAAACTTCACTAACTGCATGAGGAACATTGCTGCTTGGATGAAAAACAACTGCTTCCAGCTCTGCACAGACAAAACCGAAGTCCTAATCTTTGGCAACAACCACTCCCCCTGGGACACCTCATGGTGGCCCTCTGAACTTGGCCCCTCACCCACTCCTGAGGACCATTCCAAGAAACTTGGGATCATCCTGGACACTAACCTCTCCATGAGCAGACAGATCAATACCATCTCCTCATCATGCTTCCATATCCTGTGAATACTACACAAACTTTTCAAGTGGATCCCACTGAACACCATATGAATGGTCACCTAGAATCTTAATATGAGTAAACTTGATTACGGGAATGCCCTAAACCTTGGAATCCCATCCCATGTCCTATGCTGACTCCAAACCACCAGGAATTCCGCTTCCAGACTCACCCTGTTCATCCTGCAAACTAACCACATCTCTCCACACCTCAACAATCTCCACTGGCTCCCAATCCAGGAAAGATGTAAGTTCAAGCTACTTGCCCACACCTACAAAGCTCTCCACAACACTAGTCCAGTGTACCTCAACCACCGCCTCAACTTCTACCCACCCACCACACACACTTGATCTGCGTTCAGGCAAGAGCACACTCCCTCGCATCAGGAAGACCAGAAGCAGAGGATGCTCCTTCTCATACCTTGCAGCAAAGACCTCCCCAAACTCCCCAGAACCTCTCCCTCCCTCATGGACTTCTGAAGGAATGTCAAGACATGTCTCTTTTGAAAGAAACAGGCATGAATCCCTCCTCCCCCCTCATGCCTGCCCTACTCAGCACCTGGATACCCTCACAAATGACTACAAATTCACACAACATAACATAACATAAAAATTGAGAGTACCAACATTAAAAAAAAGTTTAATAAATAATTATGGCCAATTGTAAAAATGTTGAAACTGTCTTATAAGCACACTACCTGTGATATTATACTGAAAAGTATAAAACATGTTGTACCACTGTAAAATCTAGAAAATAAATCTTTGAAAATAAAAAAAAGTGAAATGGACATTACATATAATAAATGAAACAAAAAATAAAAACATATTTAAAATTCTTCAGATGTGTATTCAGTATTGTAAACAAGTATGCAGTTTACTAAATTAGAAACAACAAAGCAATGTGGGAAAGATGTTAGGTAATAAAGGGTTAATATTTACTATTTCCACTCCAATCTAAACCACTACCAATAATGCACTGTGCGACTTTTCCGTGGTGTAGTTTAAATACCCCTTTTCAGGTTTTGCAGGTGATAATTCACTTGATTCCCATCTTGGATTATTGCAGCTTTTTCTCACGCTTTGTGCTGCGATAAAAAAGCTGGGCGAGGGAAAAATTAAGTGAGGACTTCCATTGCTGATTTAGGGTACAATACCCAGTCATGAGCCGTCATGCCCCGTCATGAGCAGAGTTTGTGTACACATCCAAGTTGTTTACTCAAATCTGGAACAATGTACAAGTGGCTGCTGAGGGTAAGTAGCAAGACGTTAGCGCATTTAAAACAAGTCCATGATAAATGGCACAGACAAGTGCCTCCATATACCCCACCAATTCAGACAATGACCACAGTTCAAATGACTCCTGTGGACATCTGACAGGGTGCAAAGGTTGGGTAAGGAATCAGTTCCTCAGGACAAACCCTTGCCCGTTCACTTCAGCTGAACTGTGGCCTCAATCCTCCAATCTCTATGTGCAGACACCATTACTACAACCAGCAGGAAGAAGTTAGGAGTCAGGATTTAAAGATGGGCAAAAGCCATTGTACAATATGCCCATCAATTTCCCTGTCTCAGGGACTCAGCACTTAGAAGGGAGGAGACTGCAGTGCAAGGATCCAACCGGAATGACATGAGAGGGAGCAGAGATAGGCACCATAAGTAGGTAATATAAAATGGCTCTTTTTTTGAGTGATGCTGTTGGTTTGTATACTCTGTGCAATGGGGCTCTGCTAAACAAGCACTACTGCATGTGCTCTGACCCCTAAAACATTTCATAATTGGGTTATACTCCTATTCAAATTAGCTATAAGTCCCTGGTATATGTTATAAAGTGTACCCAAGGCCTGTATGTTACTGCCAGACTGCAGCACATATTATGGCACCACTAGAGTGACAATGCAAAACATAACTGCAGGCCTCCCACCAGTAACTTGGCTGTGCAAGTGCAAACTATAAATTAAACCTGTCAAAATAACCCCTTTTGACAGGCCTAATCCCTCCTTTTAAATTTTATGTTGAGCCACACCTAAATAGGGTTTAAATACCCATAAGGCAAGGTGTGTGATATTTAAAAGTAGGTCTGTAAAATTGTTATGTTAGAAAATGCTCTTACTGTGACAATGCCCTAAAAGCTATTTTCACTGTAAAAGGGTTAGCTTTTTTATTGGAAGCATTTGAATACATTATCAGAGTTAATAAAGCTATCTCTGCCTAGGAGCCAAATAAAAAGTGTCTCGGTTGCGCGGAGAAACAATGAACTACAAAGATGGCCGCCAACCTAGAATGCGCATGTGCGGGGACGGGTCAGGCGAGTTAAAGCCCGGCCTTCCCCAATCTGCAGCGCTTCGTGTTCTAGTGATTTTGGAAGCTCCCTGACGTCTCACCTGTCTTCTTCCAGGTCGTCGCGCTCCTCGCGTCGGACATGGCGTTTCTCGCGTCGGGTTGTCTTTCCCTGACATCCATGTGGACTTCGTTCCGGTCATCGGTTAACTGCATATATAAGGAAAGAAATAAGAAGACAAAGCAGCATTATTGATTTATGTGGTAACAGCGCTCTGCGCTGACATATTATTTCAAGATTTATTGTTTATTTCACTTACCTGATCCTGTGCTCTCTGCGCTGTGGGGATCCGCTCTGTCCTTTGGGATCTAAAAGGAATAGTGATAACAGTTATTTTACCTGAGCATAAGGTGTATTTAATTTACAATATTCAAGCTGTTTTAAGACAGTTACTTGGGGAATTTTTCCATGAGCAATATGGGGTGAATAGGTAGGCACACATACAGACCCTTGAAAATTGTGTCCTCTCATTCACCAAGGGTCCTTTCGCTTACATTACTTCATTGTCTTTTCTAGCACCAGACACAAGCTCTAAACACCGTTATATCACTACCCAGTTTACTGAAGAAGAGATATCATAAGGTAGGGAAAAAAAATAACAAGAAATACAGACGAGCTAATATATGTTTCTGTTCTTTTACTTATGTACTGACTCTTTCCTGCCTACAGCTTCTTGCCTTATCCTGACAGATCCTGTGGTAATCTGAGTTACGACGTGGAATTTCTTCCCCTTTTTTCCTTGTTTTGTTTCCCTTCTTCCCCGGGTTACCATTTGCCACCGTGTTAGTGTCAGGTGCGATAGGTGATTTGGAGAAGTTGTGGACCTTACTTCAAATCCATGACGTTCCTGCGGAAAAAATAGGTGAGATTCTTACAGAAAGTGAATTTTTTTACTTTTTAAAATATTTATTACAATTCCCATTCATTGGTAAATTCGGATTTGTAACAAATAATTTACAAAAGGTAATTTTAAAAAGGCACCTTTCACTTGCCTAAAGCCAGTAGAAACCCATCTTCATGAGCTTTCAACTGTCACTCAGGAACTGAATAGCTCCTTGATGACATATGAATTGGCTTCCAGAGCTGAGACAAAAGGCGTGGGTGTGGGGAGGTGTCCTGTTCCTCTGACAAGATGACCATATGGGCAGTGCCTAGGAAGTTAATTATCTTCAAAAGGGCCTGCCCTGTCGCAGGCAGATGTAGCTCACACCTGGGCCTGCCCTCGACAATGAACTCACTGGGACCTTGCTCTTCAGCAACCCGCCGTCATCGGACCTCGCTTTGTATCCAGCTTGCAGCATGTCCCAATAATGACTAGTTGATAATCACCCTCGCTCCCTAAATGTTTCTAAGTCAGCAGGAAAACTTTCTACCGGGACGAACCTGGTCCCTGCATCTTACCAGTGATCCATTGCAGTCTACCATCACTTTTGACTTTGACCCGGTGTAGCATGTCCAGTCGCCCGTGGTGGTGCTGTATGCTTCTTAACGCTATTTTTATCTAAAACTTTAAAAACGTATATCTCCGCTTTCCCTATTTGGACTGTTGTTGTTCTTTTGGTGAAATTGTACTTATTAAATTATTCTCACTTTTTATAAATTGCAGTGGGGTTTTTATTGTGTTGTGTTTTTGACTTTTTTGTCAAACATATTTTTATTGAACTTTTTCCAAAGTACATCCTATGGCAATGCTATCATTTCACCTCTCGCAGGAGGTGTGCAGGATTCAACAGAGCCGTAAGTGGCTAGAGTTACACAATACCCAATAGAAGCCCAGCCCCGGTCTCAATGGTCTGCGTAAATAAGGGGTACAGTTTTGTACAATTGCGGAGCTAGGGGTAGATCTTCAAAGTCAGTAAGTGATAGCAGACAGTACAGTGTGCATCCCATCTTTCTTTTGCGATGGTAAGCGTCCTAGGTCTTCCAAACGAAGGAAGCCACTGGGAATAAGTTGCATATGCGCAGGAACAGCCCTCAACTGGGAGGCAACAAAAACAAAGACAAAGAAACCCCCCCTCCCCTCCCCTACAATGGTGGCGGCAGCATCCATACAGTGTTTTTGACTGGCGGTATGAGAGGCAGTTCAAAATTGAAAGAGATGAAGGGCTCTAATGGTGGAAGGGCAGACAGCTGATGGTAGACCACGTGAAAGAAAGGTGACTAGGGGGCCCCATTTGAATTCAAAGTTCTTAAAGTTGTCCCTAAATACATCTGACATTCGTTCCAGACTGAGCAGCTTCCATAGTCGAGAGTGCCAGAGAGAGATTGCTGGCGCCTCCTTTCTCTTCCAAGCAGCTGGCAGGGTAACCTTCGCTGCTCCTATACAGAGCCACATGATTGTCTTATCTGCTCGAGTCTGGTGTTCCAGGATAGGGTCACGAAGCTCCAAAAGGACCCCTGCTATGGTGGTCGGGATAGGATATCCTAGCATATCTTTAATGTGTGTGAGTATTTCTTCCCAAAAGGGGCGAATAGTCGGGCAATCGCACCATATGTGTTGGAAGTCCCCCAGCAACCCACACCTTCTCCAGAATCTATCAGAAGTGGCGGGGAAGATCTGCTTAAGCTTGGACGGATGGAGACACCAGTCCATGATAGTCTTAAGGTGGGCTTCCGCAGCTCTGTTGAGTGGTTAAATCTTGTGATTTCTGTCCATAGGTGTGCCCATTCGTCGTCCGAGATACCGTAATGTAGAATTCCTTCGCACATGGACATGTATCGTGGTCGCGGGGAAAGTGTGGTAGCTAGTAGGAATTTATATATGATTGAAATCGCCCCCCTCATGGAAGTGGTCTTGGTGAGGAAGGATTCAAACTTTGTGAGAGGATGGGTGGCTGCCTCACGCACTGGAGAAGCAAGGGTCCAATGCATTAACTGGGTATAGTGGTATCGCTCTGTGTTCCCTAGACCATAGTCTCGCTGACAGGCGTCAAAGGTGAGGGGGTCAAAATTATGAAAAAGATGTGTCAGAGCAAGGCACCCTCCCTCCCTCCCTCCAAGCATAACAAGCATTTACAATGCAATGGTCTCGGCATTGTTAAAGTTAAAGCTATTGGCATTGCTCATGACATTATTTTTGTTTACGTTTTTAAAACATTTAAAGAAACGGCATTGTTATTTACAATGCTCAAGCCCATCAACTTCTTTGATAACAGTGAACTGGCATTTTAACCATATTCATGTTTCTCTAAGTCCCCTCTCCCTTATTTAGTGGTAATTCATCGAATTCCTGTTCTCAAGGCAGTCTCACCTGATCCAACCTTAGTTATGAAGTGTAGTCCGAACGCAGTAGCAGTGACCCGGAAGTAACTTCTAGCTTGTATACGGACGTGAGTATAGGAGAGTAAAGACTAGAGCGCATTTCCATGTCAAAGCAGAGCAGAGCAGAGCTAGAGAGTGTGAACAGGCACTAAGGTGGGAGAAGAGTTGTTTTGAGATGCTGGAATGTCCGTTTTCTGTGAACGTTGGGTGAATGGTACAGTGTCTGGGGTAGGGCGACGGTGTGACTTTTATGGGGTACATGGATGCGCGTGGGGTCAAAGTTTGTGGATGTAGAAACGATAGCCTTTAGGGGTTCTGTGATGGCAGTGCTTGGGTTGCGTGGCAGTGTCTGCAGCTCTAGCTGGTGTGGTATGGTGCTGTTATGATTGGGGTGGTAGTCCCGTTGGCTGTGGCGGGGTTCAACGATTAGGGCGGTGTGATGGTGAGGTTTGGGCTGCTAGGGTGGGTTGCTGCATGCGGTGGTGATGCCCCTGCGTGCATTGTCAATGAACCCCCACCCCTGACTGCCACAGCATTTAGGGTTCTGTGGCGGCGATCCTGCAAGAGGCTGAACGTTGGAAAGCAGAAGGTGTTAAAACATGGGTATGGTCCCTGGCACAATGCAGGAGGTCTCTGCCGACACTCGCCGGATAAAAACATAAGCAGTGAAAAAGGAGAAGTAGAGTTGGCTTACCCCAAATAGCACCCTCCTGCTTTTACCCCAGATCGATATTAAGCACAACCCTACCTGCAACCAAGGCTCATCCGTGCTGCTGCTTGTTCCACCGCTAGCGCCCAACACTCTCCTGGCCAGCCGCCTGTTTGGTGACGGAGGCGGCGCCGGTCTGCGTGCTGCCTGCAGCTGAGCTCCGTCTGCACCGCACCCCCTGCCCTGGGGTCCGCCCAGGCTCTCTCCGTCCCGCACTTGCAGCAGTGGCACCGCCTCCTCAGCCACGTGCTCCGCCCCCAAGCGTCTTCTCAGCCAACGCGTTTTCTCTTTCTCTGCCCAAACATGGTGGCTACTTGACTGTTCAAAAAGCGCATTTCCCCGTTTAAAATAAAGGGAAACTATTATTTTACTTAGGAACGTTGCGTAATTTGCTGTCATAAAATCAATACACGCAATTGTTATTTTCTTTGAAAAGCAGAAGTGCTTGTAGAATATGTTTAATGTGCCAAAGCTCAGTAAAGGAAGTTGGGAGGATGAGGAGGCACTTAAAAATAAAGTCATTTACTGTATTAGGCACAAACAACATTGTCTGTCGATTGTGCCTTCAGATATAACAAGGGCAGAGCATTTACAGGAGGAAAATGGGAGCCCAGATACTATCCGGTTGTCTGTAACTAACAACAAAATAGTGGAGGGGTTAATTGCGATGGACCCAAAAACGGGCAAAGCAGCTGACCAGACAATACAGTTTAAATTGCACCGACCATCCCATGACCCCACACCACAAAAAAGAATTAGACACCCCTCGACTAATAAACCACCGCAGATCCAAGGCATGTCGGACCTCAAAACTGCAGACTGACTAAGTATAACAGATCAGTTGGGGTGGGTTGGGGGGGGGGGGGGGACATGGCTTCGCTGAGCAACAAGATGGCCGTTCACTAAAAGGGCTCTGCCAGCCAAGCTCAAAATCCCATCTCAATCCGCTGCAATGATAGCATATACATCGCACTAGAGTACACCATATGCAATAGATCTGCTGACTTCAGTCCCAAGGCCCAGGAAGAACCCTATGCGCCCATCTCGGGCGGGGCGATTCAGGCCTGCAGCAGCCTTATGTAGGCGTAGCTAAGTGTGGTGTCGGACCCCGAGTGAGCCTGGGCAGCAGACTCTCCCAGCTGGGCTTACATGCCGACGCTGATGTGGGCCCAAGAGGTAAGCTGTGGGCGCCGTGGGCGTCCTTCCAAAAGGAAACGGGGCCGGCGCCCCTGGGAGGCTTCATTGGTGCTGGAGTGGCCGCGATTGCTGATCCCGGCGAGGCTCTGTAGGGTCTCACATGCGGCTTCCTCCCCCTCCCGACCATACCACACGCTCCGCGGAGGGGCCCACACCGCTTCTGTGACTCTGCCTGAGCTGGCGCCGCCGCTGTGGGGAACGGAGGTGCGCACTGATCCTGTGGGCCGTGAAACAATTGGCAATGAGAAGTGGTGGGGGAATCCCAAACTACGAAATAAACTGGGTCGCCTTATCCCCCTGGAATGCCTACCTATCCCCTGATTGGACCATAAATGACTGCACGGACAGAGAGCATGCACTGCGTGGCTGGTGTCTCCGCTGGACGCATCATGGATTCGGAAGGGAGAACCTAGCCCGATGGAAAGAAGATTAAATGGCGGAGGCAGTCATAAGTCTAGACAAGCACACCACCGCCTTTCTCCGAGGCGAAGCAGAAATGCCTCGGAGAAAGGCAGCGGCGGTTTCGAATTCGGGGTCGTGTTTTTCTTTTCTCTCCTCTTGCCATTGGCTGGAGGAGATAATGAGAAAAGTAGCAAAAAACACGCCCCCGAAT
This sequence comes from Triturus cristatus, assembly GCF_964204655.1. NCBI lineage: Eukaryota > Metazoa > Chordata > Amphibia > Caudata > Salamandridae > Triturus > Triturus cristatus. The sequence continues at coordinate 911,194,147 of NC_140590.1, read as the reverse complement.
CCGAAAAGGACGGGGCCTGTTCGGAGTGACGGACCTCTTCTCCAATGGCTGGCCAGCATTTAAGAGGCCAGCCAATGGAGAAGAGGGGAGAAGAGGGGCGGGTTCAAGCCCCTCTTCTCCAAGTCATTAAATCTCGCGAGCGAGACTGCGCAAGCGCAGCCTTCGCTAGCCGAGACCTAAAAAGGACCCTCCTGCATGCCCGGGGCAATGCTGGGTTAAAGTGCAGTGGTGTAAAGGGTAAGGGGAAAGAGGTCCACCTGTCATCTCCTGCGACCGTATCCCAGACTTTCAGCGTGGTGCGTGTAGGAGTGGCAATGTAGGTATGCTTGGGTCTGTCTGTTTTTTAGGGCACCAAACCAGGTCCCAGATAGTCCTCCCTGTTACACTACGGTCCATATGTAGCCAGTGCTTGTCGGATTCCCGTTTGGACCACTCAATCAGGACTCTTAACTGTGCTGCTTTGTAATATAATTGAATGTCGGGAAGTCCCACTCCACCTTCCGTGCGAGAGTGACGCAGCAGGGAAAAGGAGAAGCGAGCGCATCCTCCTTGCCAAATAAAACGTAGGATCATAGTTTTAACTCGTCTGAAGAAGTCTTTCTCCAGTTCTATGGGCAGGGCCTGAAATAGATAAAGAAGCTTGGGGAGAAGTGTCATTTTTCCCGCGTGTATACGGCCTAGCCACGACAGGAAGAGGGGTTTCCACTTTGTGAGTTCTGTTTGGATACGAGTGAGAATGAGAGGAAAATTAGCAGCGTAGAGCCCGTTTCCCTCCGCGTTAATTGGACTCCCAGATATTGTATAGAGGAGGTAGCCCACGGGAGAGGAGTAAGAGACGGGAGCCTGCGGATGTCTGTTTGCGGTAATGTGAGGATGAGGATGTATGATTTGCCTAAATTTATTTTAAAACCTGCCACCGCTTCAAAGAGTTCAAGTTCTAACTGCAAAGGTGGAAGGGATGATTCCGGATCGGAAAGGGACAAAAAACCATCGTCTGCGAAAAGGGAAATTTTATGGGGGTCCCCAGTGAATGGTATCCCCTGAACTGCAGGGTTAGCCCTAATCGCCATCGCAAGGGGTTCAATACTAAGAGCGAAGAGTAGGGGCGAAAGGGGACACCCCTGTCTGGTGCCTCTCGAGTGGAAGAGTGAGGATGAACGCACCCCATTGACCACCACCCTAGAGCGAGGTTGAAGGTAATTAGCTCGGATCATAGTGGAGAATTTGGGTGAAAATCCAAACGCCGTAAGTGTGTGGATCAGGAATGCCCAGTCAACCCTGTCAAAGGCTTTCTCAGCATCCAGTCCCACCAAAACAGCGGGAATCTGACGTCTGTTGGCCTTCTCTATAAGGTGTATAATCGGGCGGGTGTTGTCATGGGTTTGACGGCCTTTGATAAACCCCAATTGGTCAGGGTGTATGAGATCAGGCATAAGATCGTTCAATCTCTTAGCTAGAATGGAGGAGTACAATTTTGCGTTGAGGTTAAGAAGCACGATAGGTCGGTAGGAGGCGCATTGTTGGGGATCTTTCCCTGGTTTGGGTATCACGGAGATCATGGCCTCAGTCATAGACGCAGTGGTCTCACCCTCTTCGGCCATCTTATTAAAGAGCCGCGTGAGGTGGGGGAAGATGTCAGGAGCGAAAGTTTTATAAAAGAGGGCGGTATATCCATCCGGGCCCGGGGCTTTGTGGGGCTTAAGAGCTTTAATTGCAAGATTGACTTCGTCGAGGGTAATAGGAGCGGTAAGTAACTCGTTCCATTCTTTAGAGACCTGAGGGAGGTGCAAGGTCTGGAGATAAGCCTGTTGGGCGTCTGAGTCTAAATCGTCCCTAGAGTAAAGAGTTTCGTAAAAGGAGCCGAAGATCTCAGCTTTGTCCTCATCCCTGTGCGTAACCTCCCCAGAGGTCCCCTGAATGCCACCTATGTACTCTCTCTCTAGTTTATCTTTTAGTTGCCTAGCTAGGTGTCTACCAATCTTGTTGCCCTGGGAGTAAGATAAATGGAGGAGCTTCAGGAGTGTGAATTCCGCTCTATTGTTATAAATAGCTCGAAGTTTCCCGCGGAGCGCTGTCAGATTGCGAAGAGATTGCCTTGTGGGATTCAGTTTGTGAATGTTTTCAATAGCAGTCAGTTCCTGCTCTAATTGCTCCTTTTCCCTAGTGCGCTGTGCATTTAAAGCCGAGTTGAGAGCAATACATTTCCCCCGAAAGACCGCCTTAAAGGCGTCCCAGGTGGTAAACTTCGACGTGTCCTCTGGCTTATTAACATTAAATTATTCCGTAATGGTTTCTTTGAGCTTAGTACAAGATTCCTTATCTCGCGCTAGCGAGGCCAGAAAGTACCATCTGGGAGTGGTCGAAGCATTCCCACACCAGGACAAGCAGATGGAAAACAGGCTATGATCTGACACTGACAGTGGGAATATCTTGGCTTCTTGAAGGGCACCTAACAGGGATTGGCTAATGAAGATAAAATCTAGTCGGGAGTATGTACGATGGACATGTGAATAGAAAGTGTAGTCTCGGGTGTGTGGATAGAGGGTACGTCAGGCGTCCAACAAGCCTAAATCGTGAATGCGCTGTTGAGTGTCAGTGGAGAAGGAGCCCACGTCTAAGCGCTGTAAGTGCGTGCTGTCCAATTCTTTTTGCCAAGTCAGGTTGAAATCATCCATGAGGACCATCGGCCCCGCTACAAAGTCCAGCAGCCTCCCCAGTAGTGTGTGTAAAAATAACATCTGGCCAGTGTTGGGGGCATATACACCTATAAAGGTGCAAATTCTCCCTCTCATACGACCCTTGACCATAATCCATCGGCCATCTTTATCACCAAGAACATCTAGGGGTTGGAATTGTATGGAGGAACGGAACATAAGCACCACTCCTCTATGTTTCGTAAGAGCCGAGGATCTATAAATTAACGGATATTGTTTATGTCTAAAGCGCGTATCTTCGGTTCTAGCTAAATGTGTCTCCTGTAAGGCCACCACATCAAGATGATGATCAATGATATAGTTCCATACCTTTTGGCGTTTCTGAGGGGATTTAGACCTTTAACGTTCCAGGTTCCAATGGTGATCGTCATGATATCAGAAGGGAAAATACCAACTCTCTGGAAACCCCACTAGCCTGACCGTGTCCCATGTCCTCGCCAGTCCCCAAAGGAGCATGTACTGCCATCTCGCGTCTACCGCTGGTGCAAAGATGTCAAGGAGCTTGCTAGAGCTAAATGTTAAAAAGCTGCCACCGTGTCCCACCCCTTCCCCTTCCCAAACCCCCCCCAAAAAGAAAACAAACACGAAAAAAATGCGATACTAAGAATCGCTACCAGGTCCCTGTCGGAGGGCTTTGAAGCCCTTACAGAAACTAAGGGGGACAATGGGTGGAGAACCCCGTCCACACCCGCCCCGACCCAGAACACATGGAAAAACAACACCTGAGTGCAGTTTAAGTCTAGCCAATAATAGAGGTCCAGTCCCGGAGAGGAAAGCACAGATAGTTCACCTGCTATGTAGAGTAAAACATTATGCAATCCCCAATAAACATGCAAGATCACCGCACAAATGTGACATCAGCATCCAAACAAAACTAGTATTTAGAAAAAAGTAAAAGGCACTGGCTGAACATGTGGAAGGAAGGCAGTTCATGGCTTCTCCACACTCCCATCAAGTGACGGGGGCCCCAGGTGCAGATGCACAGGAAGCTCTGAAGGCGGGGGTCGTGGATAGCCGCCAAGGATCGTCCGCTGGTATTGGGTGCCTCCAAAGACGTCGTCCTCAGCAAATAAATGATCGGGAATTCGAAACCCATGCCAGGCACAGAGAAGAAACCTCGCATCCCCCTTGGTGCAGATGTTAGGAGTTCATCAACAGCCCCTGCGGGAGCCTGTAGACCAAGCAGAAGTCGATGATGGCCCTCGGGAAGACTCTCCATTTTTGTCCTTTGCGGGGTCAGGATCATCGGTCGGGAGACCCAGAAGTTCCAGTCCTTCCTTTAAATGAGTAATATGACGGTGTTTGTTTTTAAATTCAAAACTGAGACCGAACGGGTAGGTCCATCGGTATCTAATGTTGTCATCCCGCAGTTTGGCAGTGATGGGCCTAAACAACTGTCTCCGCGCCAAAGTCGTCGGTGCCAAATCTTGATAGACGGTGCAAGAATGATCTTGGAAGGAAATGGACCCCTTTGTCCTGGCCGCTTGCAGTACTGCTTCCTTGGCTTTGAAAGAGTGGAACTTCGCCAGGATGTCGCGTAGTCTTTTCTTCTCACCAGTCTGGAGGCTGCCCACACGGTGGACTCTGTCCTGCTTGATTTTACGGGATTGGGGGACCAGAATATCCGCAAACAGCCCCTCCACAAAGACCTCCAGGTCGGGCCCCTCTGCGCCCTCTTCAAGGTCCCTAATGCGTATGTTCTCCCTCCGTGTTCTATTTTCAAGGTCCTCTGCCTTGAGTTGCTTCTGGTGCAGCTGATCTCGGAGAGTGCGGACATCCTCTCGAAGTTCGGTAGAGAGTTGTTCTTGCTCTTGGCGTTGTGCCTCCAGATCCAATATCCTAGTGCCCACAGAGTCCACATCATGCTGGAGGGAGGTCAAGCGTTCCGTTAGATCCGTCTGTAGTTGTTCCATGGAGGATTTGATGTCTTGGCTAAGTTCCTTGTGTAGTTCAGTTTTAAAGTCCTTAAACATGGTCAATAAATCCGCCTTAGTGAGTGCCATAGCTGCGGCTCCAGTGTCTCCCCGCAGCGTCGGGCGTTTGTCTGAAGGGACGAAGAAGTCCGACACTTTACTCGGCGTCTGGCTCGTCGTCTTCTTCAGCGGCATATGGAGCAGACCAAGATGGCCCCTATGAAGCTAGCAAGGGTGATGAGGCTGTATGGGCCTAGGTGGCAGCTAATCGATCAAGGTAGGTTAGGCTGGGGGAGGGCCGCTGAGCTTCAAAGCATGGCAGTGTCAAGAGGGTGATAATCTCACATCCATGTATTGGCTATGTGAGCTGCAGCATGTTGAACTGTTGCCAGGATCGGTGTGCGGGAGTGCGACCGCCACACGGGAGGTGATGCGAGGGAACGCGATCCGCACTCTCCCCCGCCAGGAGGGGGTGAAAGGTGGCAGTCACCAGCTCAGAGCTGCTAGTCGCAGATGTCTTTAGCAGATGAGGAGGCACACGGACAAGGACCCGCCGCTAGTATGCAGTCTCCATTTCAGAGCAGGATAAGTGCTACTGTAGGCGGATAGATCTGTGGCGATGTAGAGCAGCACCCCATGACACCAGGATAGGCCAGTGGCTCCGTCAGTCCAGTTGTGGCATAAACGAAGGGGCTGCAGCTCGTGGGAACAGATGCAGGTGTCGTTAGGAGAGAAGCAATAGGCGCTGGGCCCAGATATCAGACAGAGGCGCCAAGCGGTAGTTGTGAGTCTTACCCAGCCGCCATTTTAAGGTCAGGCAGGCGCAGGAAGGCAGATCGTGGTTGGGGCCACCCACAGTGTAACGCCGCTACAGGGGTCCCCGAAATTGTGCTCAACAGGTGGCAGTCGCTGTGTCCCTTAAAATGTGCCCTTCAGTCGTACCTTCTGCCGCGATCTGCAGTCATCGGCGCAATCGGCAGGGCGCCGGTCGCCATCTTGTCTGCCGCGTCTTCTCCCCTCGGCACAGACCCACACCGTTGCAGCAGCACCAGCAACGATCAAAGCAGTACCGCATGTGCCCCACACCTACCGCCTCAGGTAGGGAGCATGAGCGGCACTGAGGGCTTCCTGCAGCTGCCAGAAGCAGGGCCGGAGCAGCGCGTGGACCGAGAGCCAAGACGGTCTACGTCCGATTGGCCATCTTGCCCGGCCACACCCCCGTTTTTGACTTTTTATTTGTTTTGGTACTTCAAAATGTTTTATACATTTTCTTAAGTTTAGCCTGTCTGCTCTGTGCCAAAGCGACCAGGGGTTGAATTTAGGTTTAAATTACTGAAACCTTTAATGGACCTAACAAGAACAGTGATATTATTACTTTTGGTGGACTAGCATACCCCCCAACTAATAATCTCCTTTCTCACAGTAGAGAACACCATCCCAGACTTTGTGATGCTGCAGGACTGGAAAGATGCTAATGGACTCTCCTCACTCACTGTTCAGGATAGGATACGATACATTTTACAAAGCGCTCTTATACCCGGGGGTGTCAAGGCGCTAGGCAGACGGAGGAGAGGAGAGAAGCGTAAGTCAGCCACTAGGATGAGAATAGCCATGTTTTCAGCAGCTTTCTAAAAGGCGGTAAATATGCCGCGTTGGAAATGGGGGAAGGCAGGGAGTTCCAGAGTTTGCCGGGTGCTACCGAGAAGGAGCGACCGCCCCACCTGGCCCTGCGGTATCTTGGAGTGATCAATTTTGTCCGGGAAGAGGATCTCAGGACTCTCCTGAAGGTATACCATTGGAACATGGTTTTCAACTGCAGTGAGCCTTTACTATGCACAGCCTTATATACCCTGCTCAGAACGTTGAAGGAGATGCGTTTCCTAATAGGAAGCCAGTGCGAGGCACGAATCCCCTCCCTGGCTGATAGTTGGTTTAGAATGTTCAGGATCAACCTTGCTGCTGCGTTCTGAACAACCTGAAGCTTGTTCATTAAGGTCCCATTGATGTTGAGGTATAAAGCATTGCAGTAATCAAGCGAAAGGTGATAAGTGCAATGATGGTGGACCGATGCAATTCAGACGGGATAAACGGTAACACCTTTCTAAGGATCTTTAAGATACAGAAACAGGTGCTGACCGTGTGGTTGACCTGAGCATCGAAGGTCGGACCCTTGTCGAAAATGACCCCTAGATTTTTTGCTGCCTTAGCTGGGACAGGAAGGGGACCACAGTCTGCCAGCCACCAGGCACTTGACCAGATGGAGTTCTGTAAGCAACAGTATCTTGGTCTTATCAGAGTTAATCTTAAGGGAGTTACCCTTCTTCCAGCAGATAATGATTGTCATGCATTGGTTGAATTTCTCTGCAACCAATTGCAAATCATTAGAGATGGAGACAATCATTTGCATGTTGTCCGCATAAGAAATCACCTGGAAACCAAATGATCACACCAACTCAGCTAGGGGGGGTCACATAAATGTTAAGTAGGGGGGGGGCTCAGTGAGAAGCCCTGAGGGACCCCACATGGAAGGCTGAAGGCACTAGCTCTAAAACCTCCACAGATAGCAATGTTCGTTCTCTCTTCTTCTAAAAGAATGGAGGAGCTGCAGGGTTTTACCCATAACTCCCACTTCCAGCAGACACTGAACCATGTGTGTCGGGGACATAGTATCAAAAGCTGCCGACAGGTCGAGCATAATCAACACCGCCGATCCTCCCTGATCCACCCACATGCGGATATGGTCAGTGGCTGCAATAAGGGCAGACTCAGTGCTGTGACCCGAGTGGAACCCATTCTGAGAGTGGTCGCAGCTCTCCTGGGACTCAACATGATTCATCAGTTTGGTGTTGATGAATTTCTCTGCAATTTTAGCGGGCGGGGAGAAGGGAGATAGGGCAATAGTTTTTCAGCTCAGAGGGGTCGGCGTTAGGTTTTTTAAGGAGTGGTGAGACAATAGCCTCTATCCAGGGAGCCAGATAACTCCCGGATAGGAGACTGTTGTTGATTACTTTGTACAGGAAGTTAGCTGCAGGGTCAGGAACCAGTTTAAGTATAGAGGGCATACAGGCATCTGATGGTGCACTGGATTTGAGGACCATTAGGAGATCTTTAGTTTGTTGAGCAGTAATTTGAGGGAAGGAGATAAGAGCATGATTCTCTCGGTCCTAAGTAACCTCCTCAACACCTTTCGGGTGCTGGTACAGGAAGGGTGGTCCACTGTAATGACTAAAATACATGAGTAGAATACCATAAATCAAGGAGAGAAAATAACCATTATTGAATTAAGGATTTTGCAGAGACTATGAAGAACTGGGAGAATCCTAATTTTGTGGCATGAAGTAATGATTGAGAACTTCTTTTATAAAATAAATATAGTACAGTATATCACAAATTTTCTGTCGCTTCACAGCTGTAGCAAAAATATGGCACACTGATTGGGCCCGAACATTAAAAAGTCCTTCAGAATGAAGCCCTTTGTTTATGCCTATCCTTTTATAAGTGTTCTAGCTAGATTCCTTTGATCACTGTCTGTTCACCCACATTAAGATTGTTATTAATCATTGGGTCCCTGAGACGTTTGTACCAATTTAACAATTTGTCCATTTGTCCTTCTGACTGGGGTGACAAAGGCTCACTGCAGTGATAAAGCATCATAGAGAGTAGAAGCACAACCATCTGTTCTGTCTCTGTAATGAAATGATTTTGCATTTGCAAAAGATGCGAATCACTACATTTAACCATATGCTAATGCAAAATCGCCTTTCAAGATGTATGAAAGGCTTTGTAGTTGCAGTTTTAGGTCATTGAAATTTTTTGCGATTACCTAAAATTGCAAATACAAATAGGGAATCACAGTTTGTGATTCTTTAAGCACATGAACCAAGTCAATGGTAACCATGTGTAGTTTTTGGAAAATGCACAAAAATGCATTTTTCAAAGTGACAGGTAGTGGCCACATGCCCCTGGGGCATGTGTGAGCTTTATATGTGCCCATTTGTGTTGGGGTACTTCAGGGGGGCTTTAGGCCTCTGGGCACCCTGGGTGTTGCATTACCTAATTTGTGATTACCAATTAGGTAATTGCAAATTAGCTAATGCAAAACTATTCACACCCACGGATAGAGTAGTATTCCCATAATAGCGATTAACTAATTGCGAATCTTTAGGAATTGATATTAGGTAAGCACTATTTTCTTACATACCATTTTGCATTCATTAAACAGTGATTACCCAAATTAGCTATTTAAGGAATGCAAAATGGATTTTTTATACATGTGGCTCTTAGTCGTTAGTGCCATTTACCTTCACCCATAACTTGCATCTTTACAAAACCTTAGCATGTTAAACACAGGCTGCCTTCAATGATTAACAGAAGCTCCCTTGATTATGCCCATGGATTAGTCCATGAGAGGTAGCGACCCAAACCACAACTGTGGTATTATCATATTCACACCTAAATCCATGCTTAAAGCCTGGATCACTTTGGGATGTAAAGTTGGGCCCAGGTCTCCGTCTCACTGCATGCCCGCCTCGGATTCATCAGCATCTGAACTTGCGGTACCTATGATGCGCTCATTTGCTTTGGTTGTTTAAAAGAATGAGATTACGTCCAAGCACATAAAAGAGCTTACAATGAACCATCAACCACTAGTACTACATTTGTAGAACACCGGTGCACTAAGGGAAATATTTATCAAATTATCATGCAGCGCAGCAAGTCACCTTGCTGTGCTGCTCTGTGTTACAGGGAAAGGACAGGAATGCAGCCTATTTAACAATATACAGCATATTCCTGCCATTTCCCAATGTGCAGTCTACAGCAAAGGCAGGCACCCTTGCACCAAGGTGCAAGGGTATCAGTGTTGTTAGTAGGATTGTTTTGTGCAGGAAGGGACACCTTGCTGCACAAAAACAATCATATGAGGCACTTCAGCACACATAGAAAGAAGAGGTAACTAGTCATTATGTCTTACCTGGAGAGGCATAGCCTTTTGTTGCATTCCTAGGTCCATCACTAATGATGAATCTGGGAATGTGCCAAAATCCATGGGTGGATATTTGGGAACACCCACTCTCCACGAATAAAACGCCGCCCTGGTGCAGATTAATGCAATTTAGCGATTTGCTATGTATTGCACTAGTCTGGATTTACCAAGCCTTTTTAAGGACATATAAGGTGGGCTTGAGTGGCTTGATAAATCAAATTTAAGGTTGCATGTCGTTGCGTGGGGGATGCATATGCCCCCTAATATTAATCTGCAGTAAAGGACATAGCAAAGCTTCATTACAGAGGTACCACACACATCTCCGTAAAAGGTTCCAGCATGGCAAAAACACAAACGCGCCCTCCTGTTCCCAAACAAAATCCAAATTTAAAAACTGAAGTGAATTCTACAATAAATTGGGACGTAGATGGGTACCAAAAGCTTCACATAAGCAGTAGTTTAAGGCTTTCAATAGTACTGCTTCTTTAAACCACTGCTTCTGCTTTTTATCTTAAGATTTTGTGTTAACATTAAGTGGGACTTGAATGACTATCTTTGCACGATAACGTGTCACCTCGCGCATCCCTGGGGTTTTGACACCTCAGTTTCTCTCATCCTATATTTTCTTTACGAAACAGCATTCTTAACAGAAAAAAGGTAACCGCGCCTCCAAATTTACAGATGGAGTTGAAGAGGGTCCCAGCTGTCTTCCTGATGCCTTCGTTCATCGCCTTTTAATGAAGCCACAGGAATTTTTTCATGGTAGAAAGAAGTTGTCTAACAAGCCGGGGCTGTCTCATGATGGGCTCTGCGGGTTGAACCGAGCGCTTGCTTTTATGCGCCTGCAGTGCGCCATATTTCTCCGACTATGGGCCTGATTACAAGTTGAGACGTTATTTATTGCCCTCGATAAATAGCGATATCATGGGGCACGTTGTTCATCAAGTGTGATAAATAACACCTATCATGAGTTTATGGGAAATAATATGTGAATTTTGAAGTTTAATGCACCAAAAGCTGCATGATACAGTAAATACCATATGTTTTCCCCTGTTAATAAATGTTGGGATGTTTATCTCATCCGACAATTATCACATGGGTTAAATAAAACCAAAGTCATAATTCCGTGTTTACACACGGGACGGAATTAACCGCCCAACTTGTAATCAGGGCCATAGCGCGTTATTCTACCCAGAGCAGAATCATAAAGAGGCAAATCCTGCCCACTGTATCCCAGTTGAACTGTCCACAAATCAAGCCCCAGCTTGGAGCAATATAGGGTTAAATGAATTCACTTTACACATACTTTTACAGAGCCCAGGTTAGCCAAGTATTGCCAAATCAATCAATCAATCTATCCATCTATATACCTGTCTGTCTGTCTGTCTGTCTATCTATAGAGCTGCGAAGAGAGAGTGAAATAGTCTGTTTCTACATGAGTCATGATGCCCCCTCAAAAGAGGTATAGATTGCAGATTGTACTTTGCTTATCGACATACACGGCTTATGCCTTGCCATTTTTTCATGTGTATCTGTTTTAGCAAAAGGTATTTAAGCAAAACCTGAGTTCAAGGGGTTAAATCTGTGCAGTGTGGTAAAAGCACCCTAAGGATACTCCATAACTACTAGGTGAGTTATTTTCTTGTGTTCAGTGATTGTTACTTGCAATCTGTCAAACAATAAAAAGTATTTTTCTTGTAACAATTTTGCTGTGGTAATAAATGGAAATTTGAGCTTTGCACTGTAGTAATACATTTATGAATGTGTGTTTATTTGTACAGTTGTTCTTAATAACGTGTTGTTGGGCCTCTTTTATTTTTAAAGCCATGCCGTAAGTAGAGCATGTTATGCATGTTCAGCAGGTGACCACTGCCCTTCCGTCAGCAGCACAGATGTGAAGTGACCAAGGGTTCCATCCCTGTGTAAGTCAGTTAATGATGACTTTCCTACTGTGACCCTAATCTGTATAGTCCAGTGCTGTGTAATGTTGAACCAGAGTTGCATGACAATGAGTCAGCAATATCCAGTGTTGGGTGCAATCGTTGGCTAGTGTTGAGTAATCATTAGTCAGCACTGCCTGAGTAAAGGGTGTGCCAGGATTGAATTATACTCGCTCATTGATATATTCACTGTTGTGTGCTGTTGACGCAAATCTGTCATCCTGTTCCAGGATTATGGTCAATTGCTGTGCAATCTCGGCAATCTTGGCCTAGTGTGTGTGGACTTGGCTCTTTGAAGTGCGAGCTTAGCTCAGAATTGTGTACTGCGAGGCAACTTTACAGTCTCAAGAAATATATGAGTCCTACAAGCCATTTCCGTTCTTTATGATGTTCACTCTTTTGTACTTAATAGTTGAGTTCGATCATCCATTCTCCTTCTCTAAACAAAATAGAAGATGGTTCATGTTAGTTTATCAGTGAACCAGGTCTCACAAACAGTGTGAAAGTAGTAGTACTATCTGGACCAGGGGCCATATTAGGCACAGTTCCCCGTGAGCGCAACAAGCTTCTGAACCCATTTTTGTAGTTCCTGGGCCCCGACGCTTTCCATAAGGGCCCATAAATGTTTGTGTGGTTCCTTCTGTGATAGAGATAGCTCTGGAGCACATATAGCACCAGGACTATCCTTAGGGGTTGTTCCCTTATTTGCATGGGGTGTGGTCTATACAATTGAGAGAAACGTTTTGCCTCTGCACCCGTGCAGTAACATGGGCTCGGGGGCAGAGGCAAAGATGCAGTCAAAAGACAGACGGACTGTGCACCAAACAGCAGTGGTGCACAGTCAATGCACGCTGTGAGGGATTTCTATTCACCCTTTGACGTGCAGGCAAGTGCTGCCTGCGCAGTGAAAGACAGGGTGACTGCTTCAAGCAACCTGCCAGGGGGGAGTCCACTGGTTGTATTAGGGCACACATGTTTAAAGGTGCACTGTGGCACAAAGAGGGACAGTGCGCCCATTACATAATATAGGCCCAGGTGTGTACACACTCACATACACAAACCCACAAACACTGCCATCAGATATACAGACAACTTTAGCATTCATACACAAAAGCTTTCCACAAACAAAAAACGTGGGCCCAGATTTACTAAGGGCTTGCATGGCCATTGCGTCACGCAAGGTGGCGCAAGGCAACGTTGTTTGGCTGTGTTTTGTTGCACCTAATGTTAATATATCTGGGCACACATTTGTTCATTTTGCCACTGCTTATTAATTTTCAGGTTTGGCATTAGGCAAGACCGTTTGTGTTTCCAAAAACATCTTTAAAAATGTGTACATATACATGCTTACACTGCAATCAGTTGCCTTTATTCTTTGGTCTGTTGTAATGTCATTTACATTTTGCTTCTATCCACAACAACCTACCCCACATGGCAATGGGTCAGCCCACTTGAGCCATTGGCTTTCTTCATTATGAGTTACAGCACAGGTGCACATATGCTTTTAAAGTAGTGCCCTTCTTCGTCATTCCTGGCAGCTTTGCGTGGTGTGTAGACTGTACCCCGGTGGGCATGATAGTGCTCTTGGTGTTGTGTGGTTATTACTCTGTAGAGGTGTGTGAGTTTTCAGTAGTGTGTCACTGCTAGTGCATAATGGGTTGAATGCTTCCTAATACCGCATGACTATTACTACATGAGAGTGTGAACTGGGATTCCGATGTAGAGTGCGTTTCTGTAATCAATTCTACTTGTGATAAGAGCCTGGGTGAACACTCGTCTGGTGTTCAGTGGGATCCACTTTAAAATCTTGCTTAGTATTCACAAGATGTGGAAGCATGATGTGGGGACAACGTTGATATGTCTGCTCATGGAGAGGGGATGTCCAGGATGATACATAGGTTCTTGGCATGCTCCGCAGGGGTGGGTGGGGGACCAAGTTCAGAGGGCCACCAGCAGGTGTCCCAGGGGGAGTGGTTGTTGCCGAAGATTAGGACTTTGGTTTTGTCTGTGTTGAGATGGAGGCAGTTGTTTTTCATCCAAGCAGCGACATTGTTAATGCAGTTGATGAAGTTTGTTTGGTGGTGCTGGATGAGTCGGTAAGGGAGAGGATGAGCTGTGTGTTGTTGGCATATAATACTAGGTTGATGCCGTGGGCTTTGACGATGTCCACGAGGGGCGTCATGTAGAGATTATAGAGTGTTGGGCTGAACGACGATCCTTGAAGGACTCCACAGATTAGTTTCTTGGATTCTGAAGTGTAGGGGGGTGAGTCTAACTCATTGAGTTCTGTCCTTGAGGAAGGAGGATATCCACTTGAGGGCCAGTCTGCTGATACCCAAGTGCTGAAGCTTTCTGATAAGTGACTTTTGGGAGACCATATTGAAAGCTGCAGAGAGGTCGAGGAGGATGAGCGTGGCCGTTGCTCCTCAGTCGAGGATGCTTCTGATGTCATCGGTGGCCACAACGAGGGCTGTTTCTGTGCTGTGAATGGTGTTAAAGCCTGATTGGGAGCTGTCTAGGACTTGATGAAGTTTTAGGTGGTCTGCAAGCTTGGTATTGATGGCTTTCTCAATGACTTCAGCTAGAAAAGGCAGGAATGAGATGGGTCTGTAGATGCTGAGTGTGTTGGGTTCCGCTGTTGATTTCTTCAATAGGCCTTTGACTTTTTTCAGCAAGACGAGAAGGTGGCAGTGGTTAAGGAAGCCTTGATGATAGTGGTGAGCACAGGGAGATGATGGGTCTTCCAAGGTAGGGTATGAAGTAGGGGCATGGGTCAGAGAGGGTCCCTGAGTAGATGGTATTCATTTGGGCAGTAGTTTCTTAGTTTGAGATAAACTTCCAGTTGCTTAGCTGCTAGATGGCAATGAAGGAGGTGTCCGGCTGTTCGGGGGAGTTTTTTTCTCAGTATGCTGTGGTTCAAATGTGTTTTAGATCTTGGTAATCTTCAGTTCAAAGAAGTTTGAGAGGTTGTTGCAGAGTGTTTGGAATGGGATGATGTTGTCAGTTGCGGGATCGGAGAACTCCATGACAATAGTGAAGAGTTCTTCGCCGTTGTTGGAGCTGGCTTTGAATCTGAGAGTTAGGGCCTTTTTCTTTCTTTTCTTGTAGTTGTTGGTGGTGGAGATTGAGGTCAGCTTTGTATGTGGATCTTGCAGTGGTGTTTTTGTCGAGCGTCCATTTTCTCTCAATTTGTTTGCAGTGCCACTTGAACTCCCTGAGGTTGTTTGTGTGCCAGTTGGGTTGTTTGTTGTTTTTGTAGGTCTTGTTTCTGGTGGTAGTGGTGCAATTGGTGCAGTTGGTGAGCCATTTGATGAAAAGCTGAGTGTTGACATCAAGGTTCCCAGTGTGGTTGTGTGGGAGCTCCTGTAGCATCTTGATCCCGTTTTCTTCAGCTATTTTTTCCCAGTGTCTTGATGGTACTTTGGGTTTTTCTGGTGGGGTGGCTTGGTGAGGTGGTATCTTGAAATGCATGATGTAGTGGTCGAACTATGTGAGCAGGGTCATGTGCGTAGTGGTGATCCTGTTGTTGGAGGAGAAAATGTGATAGAAGGTGTAGCCTGCTATGCGGGTTGGTCCTTGGACAACTTGGGTGAATCTGATGTTACTTAGTCTGTCGAGGAGGGCCATGGTGTTAGGGTCTGTGGTGTCTTCTAGGTGGAAATTGAGGTCCCTGAGGAGGATGTAGTTGGTTGATCTGATTGAGAGAGGAGCGATGATGTCTGCGATGTGGTTGCAGAATTCCGTTCAGGGGCCCGGGTGAAGGTAGGCAAGGGTTGCATTAAGGGTTGCGTTGTAGACCGCTTGTATTTTGAAGTGCTCATGTTCCATGAGGATAGTGTCTGAGTCCGTGGAGGCATTGCAGTCAATCATCTTTGTTTAGATGATTGCGAGTCCTCTGCCTGGCTTATGGGTTTCGGTCTTGGTGTATGATTTTGTAGGCGGACGGGATGTCTGCGTTGATGTCTGGGTTGGAGGCTGGGTTGAGCCATGTTTTGATCAGGAAGAGAAGGTCGGGTGTGTAGTTGTTCAGGAGGTCCCAGATTTTGGTGGAGTGTTCCCTGAGGAATCGGACATTGAGGAGCACGGTCGACAGTTGGTGTGGGGTGGTGGTGGTAGCATGCATTGGTTGCTTGAAGGTGGTGTTGTCAGCCTCTGAAGTGTTGCAGGTGAAAACGTAATGGGTGCAGGAGAAAGGTCCTACCATGGTGCTGGAGGATGTGCAGCAGCAGTGTGTTTGCCGGTGAGTGTTTTTGAGATTGCGGCTTTTGTTTGCTCCAGTGGGAGCTGCGGCTGCAGTCATGGGGCCAGGGTTCCTGGTGCTGGGCGTGGTTCTGGCACGGATGGGGACAGCGGGGCTTGCCTTTGGCATGCCAGCAGTGTGTTCGCAGCGTGGGTCCACTGCGCGGTCGTGCTATGGCCTGCATTAAGTTGGTCATGCTGTGGGGGTGGGGCTGCTGTTGGCAGAAAAAATGGTGAATGGGAAAGATCGACTCGAAAACCAGGGCAGCAGCCGAGTTACTTGATCAAAAGCAAGCAGCTGGATCAGGTTGGAACAAGCAGGAATTGGAGGCCACTCACAAGTGGCCAGCTAGGTGGCCAGGCGCCTACTCCTGTTCTTCTTGTCTAAGAAAGGTGAATGTAGAATGTTGTGACCCAAACCATCCGCACATGTAGTTTGTAGCTGCAGGGTGCCGTAAATGATTTACTTCTTCATATTTATAGTTACGGAGTGGAAGTGTAGCTCTTGTCATCAGTAGAGGAATGGTGTAACAGTCCTAATTTAGATAATGACTGCTCTGGATTGCGTGGAAACATTGACAGAGCACATATTAACCCAGTACACACTTCATATAAAGCAGCAGCAGAATTAAAGAAAGAGAAATGGATAAACCATAATGCCCTCTCATTCCTTAAAATGCAGAGGGCATGTTACTTCAGTAACCAGTGCATGCTATCTGAGCATTATTGGCCTGATTGCAAGTAATGAGGAGCTCCATAGGAAATTCTGGTTGACGAAATGTATTAATATGGGTCGGGATTATAAATAATGGCTGGAATTTCCACATGGAATTACTGCAATTACAAATTAATCCCCATGGAATGAAGAATAACTGCGCAGACTCAGTTTTACCACAAGTAATTTTGCACGGAATTCCCTGTTCCAGCTGGATAAATGTTCAAATTACAACCTACACTGAGCAAGTGGAAAATGTGAACAGCGGCGCTGGAGTGGGGTGTGTGGCAATAGCAGGGTTGGCAAAGAGGAGACTGTCAGCAGATAGGGGAAGCCCAAGTGGTCCCCTTGTGTCATTGATGAGGGCAGGCAGGGGCTGGAAAATGATTTTACCAGCTAGCAATGTCAGGTCCAGTAAATCCGGGCGTGAGAGCACTGGCGCACTTGTGATTAGGGTGGTTGGAATTCCATATGAAAATTCCACTCGGTCTGACTCCTTATCGGGCACCAAGTGGAGCTCTTACTTCTGAAAGATGAACATTGCCTTCCTAAAAATGTATAATCCTGCCTAACAGTTACAAAACTAACAATCTCATCAGAAAAAAATGAGAACATATGTTTATCTCTGTAACTATAGTCCTCTATTGTAAGGGATTGTAAAGGAGTGTAGCCTCACGCGCACATCCAGATTTTTTAATTACAGCGGTGATGATGGTGCAGATGTTTTCATATTAAGAGATTTGTATTCATATCAACATTAACATGTAACACCCAACAGTTCTGCTTATGTATTCATGTGTGCCTTTATTTTAAATGGCTAATATCTGGTTGGCATCTTACTTCACATAATGTGTTTTTCTTTATTGCAGGAGAAGCTGAATGCTCATATATTATTTCGATGTGCCCTTGGTTACTCGTTCTCATGTGAGATGTTTTCTTTTACGTGTTGTGTTTGGAATGTACTAATGAGCTGTTGCAATGCACCTGCAGAGTACAGCTTGGCCCAATGTATCTCATTATGTTGCAGATAGCTGTAAGTTTGAAGGACGTTTAGCGAAGCCACATTGTGTAGTGGCTTGAGAAAACAATGTACTTGGGGGCATATTATCAAGCACAGCGTTAAGCGGCGATAATGGGCTTGATAATATGTCGCAGAGAATTCCCATAGAAGCCCATGTTTACACCAGAACATGGGCTTCTATGGGAATTCTCAAGAGCATATTATCAAGCCCATTATCGCCGCTTTAGTGGCAGTTTTCTGCCGCTAAAGCGGCGATCATTTTAACACCGTTTCTTAATAATATGCCCCTCAGTTATCTATTTGTGTCTTAACTCTGATTAGTTTGTTATATGGGAACCATATGTAGGTGTATCATATGTTAGAATTTTGTGATTCAAGCTAATGTTGAGTAGGCCAGAGTTCTGATGCCTTTCAGAATCCCTCTTCCTGCCTCACTAGCAGAACCTACCCCTGACTTAGCAGAGTAAGGTGCTCTCTTTATGGGTGAACTGATTTTGCTTCACTTTCTTTTCGAGACGACTTTATAATACATTTTGTCGTTGTTTTATGACTTTTGAATTGCTTTAAACTAAACATTGACTAATGCAATCATGTATTGATTCAGTTCAGTGTCCTCACAGTACAGATTGGTGTTTTACTAAACCATGTTTAGTATTTGTACCGTGAGGATGCTGTACCTGGTATTGGTTGCTGTGCTGTTTAACTCAGCTCACTGGAGAGTTACACAGACCCTCTTCTTTCTAGTGTTGTTGGCGTTCCGCACTTATTGAAGGGTTGACTACATTTAAGGCTCCCGGTATTCGGGGGCTGAGTGTATGCTGTCTGGCATGGTGTGAGCAACTTGGTTACATTGCTACCACATTCTCTATACCTCAGATGGTTCTATTTTGAACAGTGAACCAGTGCCATTTACTTCCATCTAATTTTTTGATCTGTTCTCGTGTTGTTTGGAGTGACTCCAAGTAGGACGGTTCCTTCGATTTATTTATTTAGATAATTTCAGCTAAATTGTTTTTCACCTTTGTTGTTTTACCTATTTTCTTTTGCGACACTTTGGGCATATGTACAAGGAGTTAACGCCACGTTAGCTGCACTTTTCTTCCGCTAATGCGGCAATATTTTTATCGCCCTATTAACAAGCTGTCACTAACAGCCGTTAGCGACAGGTTTCTGGCAATACCTGCTGATTCCAGCATCGCCACCAATGTTAGCGATAACTATCGCTAATGATATGCAAGGTAGGCATTCCCGTGCAAAAACGCACGCGAACCCCATTTTGCGATATTTACAATGATCGCCCGGACCCGCGATATGTTAAAAAAACAGCTGCTAAAGCCCGTTAGCGGCTGGGACTTAAGACCAGAAAAAGGTGGTCTTTAAAATGGAGATAACCCTTGGGGACTCATTTCAGCAGGTTTTGTTGCTGGACCACGCTGCAAGCAATGTTGCTGCACTGTCCTGCGACAAAAGTACAGGGCACGACTGCCCACCATCAATAAGATAGTGCGCATTCCTGGGCCTCACTCATGAAAAGTGTTGCAGCGCAGCGACAAGACAGAGTTGCGCCAGTTTTCACTCTCCGCTTCTTGCGACACCACGGATGCGCTGTATTTACTGGACAGGTCTCCATGACGCAAGTAATGACAGATTCGTCTGTGCTAAAGTCACCCATTGCTGCAGTCGTGTCACACTGTGTCACCTTTACGCCTGCCATCATGCAGGCGTAAGGTACTGATGCAGTGCCGTTATTGAGGGGTGCCCGGGTGTCAGCACAGTTGGAGATACATCAGCGGCGGTTGCGTGCTGCGGTGTCATCGTCTGTAGGCATTGGCGGAGTGGTGGTGCTGAGGGAATTGACGAGACATACTTCGGTGACCTTGAACCAGCTGCGCAGGGGGCGATGATGGCGGTTGTGTACGGTGTGCATGGTGAAGCCGTGATGTATACAATGATGGTCGGTCCAGGAGAGTCCGCTAGTGTGGCTGGAGGAGACGTGCTTGACTGTGTGTCCTGCTATGTGGCTTGCTGCAGTGACCAGCGGCTTGAGTCTGATGTTGGGTAGCTACCCCAGGAGGGGGTAGTGTTCTGGTCACTGGGGTTGTCCAGGTGGCACTTAAGTTCGCCCAGTAGGATGTTGTCGGTGGATGGGAGAGCCTGGTGTGCAATGAGGTCTACAATGTTATTGGAGAATGTGTGTCCACAGCCCGGGGGGGCCTGCAGATGAGGGTGCCGCAGTGGATGGGGTTGGGGTTGGCCCTTATCTGGAAGTTGAGGTGTTCCATGGTCACCGTTGGATCATTAGAGTGTGTGGTCAGTTGGAGTGTGCTTCTGTAGGTGATGGCAATGCCTCATCCTGGATGGTCGGGTGGTCCTTGAGGGTGATTTAGTAGCCGTCAGTGATGGTGATGGCGATGTCCGGTCTGGAGCAGATGTTGGTCCTGGCAGGCGATGTGGCATCCAGGGTTGGTGGCGAGGTGGGTGCTGGCGCCGTAGGGGTGGAGTGTCCGAGAGGAAGGGTCCTTGGTGCTGAGCGCGGTCCAGGGGCAGACGGACGCAGACGGGCTTGCCTATGGCTTGCCTTTTGCGCGGAAGACGTTCATTACAACACAGGCACTACATCGTACTGCCTTTAGAATGCAAATCCAACAACGCAGGTGACTTTACATGGCATTCCAGTACAACGCATTGTGAGGTCAGTAATGGGGTATTTTTTTATTTTTAGGGTGGGTATGGGTTTTGGGTGTCGGAGATGAAATGTGGGGTGTATTATGGGGTAAATTTTGGGGTGTGATTTGGGGTCAATCATGGACATTTGTGTGTGCATTTGGGTCAAATATGAAAATTGGGGTGTGCATATGGGTCAAATATGAAAACTGGCGTGTGCATTTGGGTCAAATATGATTTTTAGGGTGTGTTTTGGGTGCTCAAAGATGAATTTTAGGGTTCAGGGTTTGCTTTGGGGTGCAAGGGTCAGATTTAGGGTTGCACCCACTGAAGTGGGAATAGTAATGTTTACATCTCCGCAATCCAACACCTTCCCTACTGTTGCAATATGCCTAGTATTAGTATGCATTGTAATGGAATGTGATATAATGGTAAGCGTCGTAACTCCATATATACCTTTGGCACACCAGTGGTACGCCCGCTGCGCATGACCGCACAGCGGCCACCATTGAGAAGTGCTGCCAGGTGGGGAGGGGGACTGGACAGCTGGGAGGTGGCATACGCCGGAAAGAACACTGGATGGGGTGTGGGCGTGGGGTTGAGCGGGTGTTGTAAATATTTAAATGAGAGAAATCTTACCTTGAGGCCCGGTCCCGTGTCTTTTTTGCTCCTGCTCTCCTGAGTCTGCTTCCAGGAACAGGATGTAGGCAGCCAGGCTCCCTCCCCTAAGCCTAACACAACGCTGCAATGCGGTGTTGGGATTGATCATTGGTGCCAGGACGAGTCGTTTAGCCAGGGGCTGGAGGTGTGGGCATGTTCACCATGCAGGCTGCAAAGCAGCCTGCATTGCGACCAGGACAGTGAGCATGACAGCTGTGTGCGGCCTGAGTGGGCTGATCAAACAGTCACTGCGCACTTGAGTGTGCATGCCACTCCACCCCTACCCTGCTCCATGAGTGGAGCAGCCCACCTCACCCTCCTGCCCGCAAAGGAAACATGGCACGATAACATCAGGAAGTTATCATCATGTGATGATTGTTCCTCTTCTTTCACTGCTTGGAAGCAGTGGGGCAACGCTCTTCCGCCATGGTGGATGAGCCAGCACTGGGGGTGTGTTATCTACTGGTGCTAGGCCTGGGTAACTCGACGCCCGGACCTCCTCCACTACGTGTCCCACCTTCTCCTTACCTGGACATTGATACCGTGGCGCAATCTGCTAAACTCTCTCCAAATCTGTGACTCACCCAGCAGAAGCCTCAGCCAGGTGAGATTTCACAAGCATGCGTACAACAGTCGCCGCCAAGTCCGCTGGTGAATCCCCCGATGCAGTTGATGCAGCAGGGGCCCCTACGTGTGAACTTGCAGCGCTCCCGCAACACAAGTTTAGCACATCTCAGGGGCCTCACCCTCCACAGCTTCTGGCCAGCGCAACCTCATCCGGCCTGTGATGCAGAGAGGTGTCACCCACCGTTGGTAATCCTCTCTGTGCACCCCGGTGTAGTGGTGGATCGTAGTATACAATTCAGACCTCACCACGTTGGTGCGCTGGAGCGCCTCTACCAATCACAACTCTAAGGGGCGCAAGGCGGTTTTCTCACACAGGTCAGCAACGTGTCTCCATGCGACTGGCCAGACTTCACCACCAGGTACAGGCGATCAGCGCATCTCAATGTCTACAACCACAGCTCATCGACTCCACAGCTCCTCCGCATCCCACTCCAGGCTCTAGACGCAGGTCCAGCGAAGCATCCAGGCTCCAGACGCAGGTCCAGTGAGGCATCCAGGCTCCAGATGCAGTTCCAGTGAGGCATTCAGGCTCCCGACGCAGGTTCAGTGAGGCATTCAGGCTCCAGACGCAGGTCCAGTAAGGCATTCAGGCTCCAGACGCAGGTCCAGTGACGCATCCAGGCTCCAGACGCAGATCCAGCAATGCATCCGGGCTCCAGGTCCAGCGACGCATCCAGGCTCCAGACGCAGGTCCAGCGATGCATCCAGGCTCCAGGCACAGGTCCAGCAAGACATCCAGGCTCCAGACGTAGGTCCATCGAGGCATCCAAGCTCCAGATGCAGGACCAGTGAGGCATTCAGGCTCCAGACGCAGGTCCAGCGACGCATCCAGGCTCCACATGCAGGTCCAGCAAAGCATCCAGGCTCCAGGCGCAGGTCCAGCGACGCATTCAGGCTCCAGACGCAGGGCCAGCGATGCATCCAGGCTCCAGGCACAGGTCCAGTGAGGCAACCAGGCTCTCATCCTGGTCATCCTGGATGTTGGGTGGCTTGAGGGGGTTGTTGATGTGTGCTGCACTTGGCCCTGGGTGCTTCGTTCTGCATTTAATTGTTTTTTTTGCCTATTTTCTATTGAAGGTCGACTGATAGGCTATTTTTTCCAATAGTGGCAAAAGAAACTTACGTTAGGCAGACTAACGTGCATTTTTTTGCCGCTAATGGGCCTATTGTTGGTTTTCGCCCGCTAATGCCGGAATTCCTATCGCCATTTCGCTAATGTTAGCTGCAGTTTTTACCACTGACCCGGAAGCTATCGCCATGTAGCGACATCTTGTACATACGTCGCTAACAAGGCAATAGTTTTCAGTGGTACACAGCGTTAAGAAAACTGCCGCTAACTAGCGTTAGCGGTAGTTTTCGCCAGTCCTTGTACATATTCCCCTTTGTCCTGGTGATGGCGCTGGTCAAGTTTACCTTCGGGCTGAAATGTCGACCTGTATATATATATAAAACAATGACTGCTATAATTGACCTATCTCTGTTGGTCCTGGATTAATATATGATTTTTGTGAATTTATTGATAGAACTCTTCAGTGTTTGGACAAATACTGGCAGCCTATTGTCCTGTATAGCACATATCAGTTTCCTTGTGTTGCATTGTATTGTGACTTGTTTTGTTTTTGCTCTTCTGTGTCATTGAAATTGTTTTGAATTAATATCTATGTTGGTCTTATCATTGTGTAAGGGATTATTATCACTTCTCAGTGGGTGTTTGTTGTTTGTCTTATCTTGAATTGCATATTGCTTCTTATCTTCACTAGCATCACTCTATGAGTTAAATGCTGTCCCAAGTGAATCATAGTTATTTGAATGTACATTATTATCCTGGCTCTTAGAGTAATTGGGTTGACCCCGTAATTTGATATTTTTTTACCTCCAGATTGGCTGTCAGGGCCTACAACCAACGGTAGAGGTTTGTCTTAAGTAAGTTCTGTAGTAAATTGGTAGAGCACTGCTAATCATATTACCACTACAGGGTCAACGGCAGGACATTCATCAAGCTAGACTAAGAGCGGTCTTAAGTGGCCCCATGCAAAGTTGTCTCCCTTGCGCTGCTGAGGATCTCTTCCCTAGTATATGATTATATTCTTTCTGATGTTCTAGCATCTTCAGATAGGTTGCAAGCAAGTCAAGGAAACCAGCGTGCTTACCAGGAGGGAAGTGGGAATTCTTTCCACTACTAAAAAGGAATGCAGTAAATGCCTGGTAGAGGAGAGTAATTGCCAGTTCATAAACCCGGACCCTTCGACATCATAAGTTTTCAAGGAACATTGCATGAAAAAAATGAAAGAAGCGTTTGCAATGCGATTCGTCTTGCATTTGTGAAAGTTAGAGCGATCAACGACAATGTTTTTTACTTTAGATTTTTTGTTTGCAGTGGAGTGATTATATTTGCTTAGCGCAATTGCCTTTCACATGACCACGCGGTGCTGTACAACCAGAAAATGAGAAATAGGTTACGAGGTAGGGGGAGTGGAAAATAAATTACACAAATGGAAAGAGGAATTTAGAAAATTGGGAAGGAGTTGCTGTAAGGGGCCGGAGATGTATAACAGGACAGAGCATGATACCGGAGCAGGATTAGTGTGTGGGAGACAGAGAGAGCGAAAGAGGTTTTAGAGAGAAGTGTGCATAATGGGACATAGCTAGCTTCTAGACTCAATATTAGAACATTGGAATGTTGGGAGCTTCATTGACGGTAGAGGCCTGCAGAGCAACATTTCAATATTTTACAAAGGCCTCTTGGAGCTCGAGGGGATTTAAATCCCCTTGAGCTTCGAGAGACCTTTGTTTTATTTGTTAGAACATTCTGCCCTCTAGTGGCAGAATGTTCTAACAGCCTTATAGCCATTGGTAGCAGGACTATACCGGCTATTAAAGTCCCGCTCCCATGTTAAAGTCCCTCACCTTCGGCTCAGGCCTTTAACGCAGGAGCGGGCCTTTAATAGCCGGTATAGCCTGCTACGGCGGGCTGAAAGGCTATATTACGACTAAGGAGTAATACCCGGATTTGCTACAATTTATGCTGAAAGTGAAAATTGGACACAGTGACAGTGAATCTGGTGATGGCTCTGTCCTCTTGTTAAAATTGCTCTTTAAATGCCTAGGGAATCATTAGAACTTTGATGGTGCCACTGTTCAACTGGTGTTGCGATGGGTGTCCCCACAGTGTCATCTGTAGCAGGGCTGCCACATTTAAATGGCATCCACTGTGGTTAACATTTTTCTTCCAGAATTTGATTTCAAATGCATAGCTGGAGCAGCATCCAACAGGAACAAAACACTCTCGCGACAAGTATGCTATGATGCAACCATTAGATAAATTAAATGACAAGCCCAACCCAATCAGCCCCACCAGGACCTGGGTGTATTGATAATAATAATAAACTCAATGGTCCCGTGGGACTATTAAAAAAATTGTGGCAACCGTCCTATCCCAATCGTCAGTACCCTGTAATAAACAGTCTATTTTTGATTGTGATGAAAACGTATGCCCAGACGTGGGTCCCGTGCTCACTACGCCACTGGAGTCAAGGTATCCTGGCTGAAGAGGGGTGAAACCCCGAAACCGGTCCTAGGATGCTTGATTCCGGTCCAGGGAAGACATGGCTTGGCAGTTCGGGCTGGACTGTTCCCATGAGGCCCAGGGTCAAGACTGATTTGCATATGGCCATGTCTGAACTGGGGTGGCGTGGTGAGCAAAATAATGATGGATTAAACCCAGATCTGTGACTGGGGGTGAATGTTTTGCCAATGTGCAACATTCCGTCCATCATCTTGTGTGAATACAATGTGTGGGCCTTCATTATGCAACATGAATCATTTATATACATTTCAAACACGAAGTACGTACAGAACATACAATTGTCACATAAAGTCAAAGACTGCAGACGACGCAGTGAAAGAGAGGTGCATAAAGAGAAAATGAACACATTTTAAAAAGCAGCTTTAAGTAATATTCTTCGGCCTCTTTATACTAACAAGTAACATTCTGTTAAAAATCACACTTCCATTTTTCAACAGTATAAAGACTGGCCAGGGGATCCGAATGTTGACATTTCAAATATAGAGCTATTCGCAGGGTCTTATCAGGATAAGTCATCTGGAAAGCGTATTGCCGACAAGAGAAAGCACAAGACCCATTTAGAAACAGAATGCTTGTGTGCCTAGTGTAGTGTTGAATAAAATGAATATGGAATTAACTCACAACATCAAGATAATTGTAAAGACTCAGAGATTATTCCGGAGTACAGCTATATAAAATGACATAAGATATAAAATATAGTCAAATAACGCCCATTACCAATATTATTTGGTCCCAAACAATAGTAAATATCCCTGTGCGTATAAAGTGTGGCCAACCGGATCATCCCAAAAACCACAACCTTCATCAATCAAAGAAGTCAAGTTAATGTCAGTCAGAGTAATAATCAAATAAAAATGCCTCTCTTTCCGACACTGGAAGGATGAAAAGCTCAAGGGACCAGCGGAGACTGAGTATGCATGATAGAGAGGGATTTCAGCAGTGGAAGCATTAACAATTCATCTACTTTACTCTACCCACCCTGATTACCTTAGTGCACTAATGGGAGTCAAGTTCCTCTTCGTGTTGGGGCCAACATTCGCTATGCAGAGTGGAGACAAGAAAGCAAAACTAATAGGTTTAGCATGCAATACAGGAGTAACTCATAGTCTGTCTCACTGAGCACCAGTAAGCCCTTTAGACTTCACCGGCAAGACCAAAAAACAAGCATGAATAAACGTGAAAAGAAGTTCAAAACAAGCGCAACCCACAAACAAATGTTGGTGGGTGCAAACGTGCATGTTATCGGTGAAATGACAAAGCCTGTAAATGACGTTGGAAACGCATATCTTCATGAATTCAGTGGCTTTGGTCACGTAGATTACAGCCAATATAGATTAAAATTACATCAACATGTACATTTGAAAAACGGTTTAGTGATTAATGCCCCACTTTCGATTAAAGTAGTTGAGCTAAATAAATAGAAAGCATTACATTTGTATATATTTAGAGTACGTGATCATTTGCCATTTGATTAAGGGAACCGCTGCATTTGTGTCGGAGGGTGGGCATAAGCAGCGATGAGCGTTCCGTCTGATTAAGGGAAACGCTGAGAATGTGTCGGAGAGTGGTGGGAGGAATGAAGCAGCGATGGGCGTAAAGTAACCTTTAAAAAAAAAGTTCTCTAAAACAACAGATAAAGAAAGTGAGTGTAAGGACACTGTGCTTGGCCGGTGCTCCTTAGCCCTGACCAGAAGGGAGGTATCGGCTGCTGAACGACTTAAAAGGCAACAAACAAGAGCGATGCAGGAGTGCAGGCGGGAATAAAGTAATTATGTTGAATGGAACAGGTCTTGCAGACAGCGCATGCATGCTGCCAGGCTCAACCTAAAAAAAGAAAGCAGATTTGGTTTATGTGTTGAGTAGGCTGTTCAAAGATCCAATGACTAGGCTACAAAAGTTTAAGTCAATAAGGGATGTGGCTAAAACAGATTTTCTTCTTAATCCTATAAGCACCCTGGGGTATACAACTGCTACCTCTAAGCAAGTTAACAACACAGGGAGTGGGAAAAATAAAAATAAAGGGACTCATTTACTATATTTTGATACACAGCAGCGCAGCAAGCCTTCCTGTTGCGCTGCCGTACATCACAATAAAAGGGCAGAAATGCACCATATCTACAAGTTAAGACACATTCCTTTCCTTCTCCCCTGCGCCGGCACACAAGCAGCAGCTGTGCTCCAATTCAGACACCCTTGCGTCATGTTGCAAGGATGCCTGTAGGCATGATTGTTTTTGTGCAGGAAGGAACACCTTCCTTCACAAAAACAATCATTGATGGCATTTTCCTCTTTCTATGTGTGATGTATAATGCAGCGCAAATAGAAAGAGTAAAAAAACACGGGTAAATAAAAGTATTTCTCCTTGTTGCGCCACTCCTACTTCTCCCCTAGGGAGGAGTAGGATTCTGACGCATTCCTACCTTTACAAAATGTCGTAGATCTGGGAATATGTCAGTTTCCATGTATGTTGCGTAGGAACACCCACACAAACACCCATAGAACACCCCTTTCACGCAGAGTAATACATGAAAGGGGCCCATACTTACAAGTAGATGAAAAGTCATGCAGGGTGACTTTATGTGGCCTTGTAAATATGGGCAAGCCCATTGCGCTGCTGGTGCATCAAAAAAAGTGATGCACCGGCGGTGCAATGGGCTTGTAAATGAGGCCCACAGCGTATAATAAAGAAGGCTGCCTGCAGATTTGAAATGTTGTCTGAAGTTTCCAGTATTGAGCATACTGGTTCCCAGCCTGTGTAAGTCAATGACCATTGTTTCTCAGCCTTCTATTGTCCCCAGTTTTACCTTTAAATCCACTTGCACTTCCATTTGCCATGGTAACTATGGTCAACCCAGAGTGGAATGGATTTCGTGCCTCTTCAAAACAACCTCCTTGGCCTGATACCCTCTCTTTAGACTGATTTATTTTCTGATGTTAATCTTCTTTACCCTTTCAATTGGTTGTACTTGCTTGGCAACTTTCATGCAATTCTATACTTGGATTTGTTTAACTTTGGTGATGGAGTTTGAAAAACCCAGGGGCATATTTACAAGGATTTAAAGCTGTCATAGCATCATTTATTTGTCGCTACAGTGGATTTTATTTATCTCCATATTTACAAAATGTCGCAAAACCCCTTTAGCTACATTTTTACACAGTTAGCTCCTATTTTTAACAACGCCAGTTCAGCTAGCGTGACTTACCGAAAATGATATGCAAGGTAAGCGTTCCCACGGTAAAAAACCCGCAAAACATACAACGCTATATGTACAAGGATTGCTATGCATGTTGCAAAAAATGAAAAACTGCTACTAAGTCTCATTAGCGGCAGATTTTTTCCACTAGGAATTTCCCGGTCTCAAAAATGATACTAACATACTTGTATAAAAGTAGAACAGACCCAAATCATCCATGGCAAGCTCAACTGCGCCATGGAGACCACCACCAGCACCACCACAGAGGCAATGCCAGAGAAAGGAGCAGATATACCATCAGAGGATTACCCTCATTGACCTCAGGCAAGAGGAGGTCATTTCTCATTACAGGCTAAGGAGGGGGTCCATAGTCCACCTCCTAAACCAGATTGTACCAAGGCTGCAACCCACATTCCAGCGCTGCACCAATATCCCTCCGCAGACCAAGCTACTCGCTGTTCTGCACATGTTGGCATCAGGAACTTTTCAACCCACCCCCACCAGAGTGGCAGGAGTATCCCAGGCATCCTTTTCTAGGTTCCTCTTCGTCATCCTGGATGCCATCATTAGCCTCACACCACAGTATCTCTACTTCCCCAACACTACACAGCAACAACAGGACAACAAGCAAGGTTTCTATGCCATTGCTGGGTTCCCGAATGTGTTGGGGGTTATGGACTGCACACATGTGCAACGTGTGCCACCTGTAGAAACATCACACATATACCGCAACAGGAAACACACCTATTCATTGAACGAGCAGGCAATCGGGGACCATCTAGGCCTTTCCATTATTGTACTGGCAAAGTTCCCTGGCAGTGTGCATGACTCCTACATCTTGTGGCAATCTGTCATCAATCAGAGTTTCGAGAATGGCACCTATGGGAACAGCTGCTTGTTGGTAAGGACATCTCAAACAATATTTTATTCCAGCAGCTAAACCTAAACTCTGGTGACCAATGGGACCATGCGTTTCCTCCAAACTCCAAGCCATGGGGGCGCTAGAGAGCCCGGAGCAAGATGGCCGCACTTTAGTGCTGCTCTGCTGGTCGAGACCACTATCTGCCTAATATCCTGCATTCCTGGTGCCATCCATGGCTGTAATTAGTGTATCCTGACTCTCGAGTTGCAGACAAACACTTTGAGGCTGCTGATTTTGATGCTTGTTGCCCTCAAATGCACTTTTGCAGCGCAACCTCGATCGGTGTAAGAAGGCGGCCCCAGAGGGAACTGGCCGTTAAACTCCTCTGCCGTGACCTAAACCCGAGACGTCTATCTGGAGCTCCAGGCCGGCCTGCCGGCTGATCGATTCGTGGCGCACCGTGGAGCAAGTGGATTTGTAGCTGGCTCTTATCCACAGCGGGACGGACGGCCACCATTTCAAGAGCCGACGTATCGAGGTGAGGTGACTGCGCTGCAGCCCCCTGCCCGCTCCGGTGGCTGCCGAGGCGGGAGACATGTTGGGAGACCTGCGAGAAGTGAAATAACAGACAACCCATCAGCACATAGTGATAGTCGCTCGCTCCCTGCTGCCATATTGCTGCTCCCTGTGCGGCCTGGGACTCACCCGCCTCTAGGACATATCCTGTGTTGCGGCCTTTGCTTAAGCGACACGATGCACTTGTTGTTATCAGCGCTGCCTGTGAAGAACCAGAACCTTTTGGGCCTGGCGGCGCAGGGTACGCCTTAATCTCCTGGGTTCTCCTGCTCAGCTACACAGAGACACGGGACACTCTGTTAGGCGTTAGAAGATCAGATTTATTAGCTGCAGCTAGTACAGTTATCCCAGAAGTACACAAGGTAGGTTCTTAGGAGACTGCCACTTCACTCCGTGGCGCACAACCTTTTATACCACATAAGTGACATATACATTAACCAAATACACACCCAGAACATATAAGAAAGAGCCAATAAGAAAAGTTGGAAAACAGGACAGAACCAATAGAAAAGGTTTGAAAACAAAGTGTCAGATGACTCGAAGCAACCGTGTTTGTCACCCCTCCCTCAAATTAATTCATTAACAGATTCAAAACTAACTTGCAGGTGGCGAGATACGTTTGTGTGTGTTGGAGGACAGTTGTGAAACAAGAGAATGCTAGCAAAGGCCAGTGAAGGCCAGTAAAGGCCAGTAAAGTCAGAAGAGAATAGTGTGAACCAACAGATAGTTGAGACGGAGATTAGAAAAACCAGACGGGGATAAGTGTACTCGGCCGGTGCTAACATCAGCTTTGCAAACAGAGGCAGAAGGCGTATTTCGACACGAGGCTGCAGAAAAAGCAAAATAGACTTCGTTCGCCGTGCTTCCTGAGTGAGGGCAACATAAAATGGTGGCGGAGCACAAAATGGCGGGTCGATTCGATCACGATCGAAAATCGAAGTTCCTCAGACCCTCCTTTTGCCAGAACTCAGGCAAGATACTCAGACTTACATTAATCTGAGTCAATGTCGATGGCCATGAGGTCATCGAGCTGTTGCTGTAAAATCATTCTTATATTCTCTGTTCTTTGTGACTTGGGTTTAGGGATGCACATAGTAGCACAAAGGTTACAGATGGCGGGACCACAGTGCATACAAAGGCAACAAGAGAAAATAATGGTCAACACTATTCCAAGGAATGTCAATGCTTTCCAACCCCATTTGGACAGTAGTCCCCAAAACCACTCCGTAAAAGACCAATCTCCTTCGTCCTGATGAATCGACTCAGAGATTATATGCAACTTGGCGATAGCTTGGTATACTGTCGGAGCGTCATTAGGTATGAAAATACAGCAACTTGACCCGATCAATTTGCACACTCCACCACGATCCGCAAGAACAAAATCTAAGGCAACTCGGTTCTGTAAGGTCATAAGACGATCCGCCTGTAGTTCTGCCGTGATATTACTTAAGGCTCCTACAGTGATGTCTATTGTAGTTTCTACGACACAAACCAGTTGCCTTATATTTCTGCTGTTAGCCATTGGACCCCAGAAGGGAAGAAATCCTTTGAGGAAATCTCCTCCCTCTTGTCCTGCTGTGTCTTTTGAATCAATAATTCCTCTGCCATATCTGTTTCGATGAAAGTTTGCAGAAGCGGTGTATGTAGGGGGAAGAAGGAAAGCTATATAGCAGGTACCAGAAAAACCAGTTGGCAACCACGTGTAAGCCCTATTGTGGCAGATAAAATACGTGCCTTGAGATGGCAGTAGAGGAGGCGAGTTCTGAGAGGAGTAGACGTATGTGTGGGAACAGCTGTATCTTTGTATGGTGCAGAAGACCGATCATTTATTTGCAGACAGAAATTTCCCTGATGAGGAATAGTCCAAATTGGTGGAGATTTTCTTTGTTTAACCTCATCACTAAGGCTAGTGACATAATGGGAGACGTTCCAGTTTGTATACGCTTTCCTTTCGTCAACGGAAATCTTACTATTTTCCATGATTTTAGCCATAGCTACCATTCCCTTAATCAATGAGCTACGACTAAAATCTGGACCACCAATATATGAACTAATGGATCATTTGAACTTGTTTTGGTAGGCATTGGAGAAGATGACAAAATAAGCCCAAGCAGAACCCTCATAAGAAAACGGGAGAACTAAATATGGCATTCCTTTTTCTGTGGTATAAGTCCACACACCCAACAGTCAGTTGTATTGACCACTAACTGGTGTTGATGTAATAACTGGACGAAGGAATTGTTATAATATTCAGTTCTTCTAACGAGTTCATGTTGAGGAAGGGTATGAAATAGATGTGGAGAGACAGTAGAAGAAGACGAAGAAGGAGAGACAACTTTTGCTGCAGGGCATAAATAATCCAACTTATAAACGCCAAAAGGATACACAATAATATAATGATACATAAAGTTATACTGAAACGACTGTACATTAATTTACAGGATTCTTTCTTCATTTCATCCTTTCTCTCTCTTTTGCCTAGTGTAGTTTGCATCTTTCTAATGGATGCTCACGGCAATCTTCCTCGATCACTTAATTATGATTATCTGCCGTCCTATGACTTTGCAAGTCCTGCAGGCCTACTGCCACTACTCAGGTCACAACCAAGACTCCTACCGTGACCCTGCAACCGGGATAGAATACTACACAGGAGAGAGAAAAATCTTAAGTGTTCTTTGGTCTAGGTCTCAGATTATAATGTTCTTTATCGGGTACAGTTTGGTTTCGGAACAATGTTCGTGGATTTGTCGTATCCAAGCGACGATGTGGTGTTATCGCTTCCTGCAGAATGTCGTCGTCCTCTTTCTCAGACAATGTCCCATTCAGGCGTGCATCGCTAAAAGGTACGAATCGTGGAACCTTTTCACTCTCAGAGTCACCAATGCCCCTACGCACCCATTGATCAAAAGGTAAAGGCAAAGGCACTTTCTTACAATGCACGCCGTGAATCCAATTTTTCTTTCCTTCGACTTTGACTGTTGTTCTCGTTGTCAAAAGCACTAAACGAGGCTCTCTCCACCTGGGCTCCAAATTTCCCGTCCTTTGGAAATTCTTGGTGCAGACCCAGTCACCTGGTCGGATGGAATGACCTGGGTCTGTGGAGGCCTCTGGTAAAGCACTCTGAACCTGTTGATGAAGAACACGCAATTTAGTTGTAAGTTCATGCAATTAGTCAATCAACATTGGATGTGGCAAGTCTGAGTATTTGCTAGGGCGAGGGACTCCCCATACATTAGCTGGATGCCCAAAGACCACTTCGTAAGGGATAAGTCACAAACGAGAGTGCACAGCAGTTCGGGTGGACAGGAGAGCCAGGGGCAAAGCATCGGGCCAATTAAGTCCTGTACTAGCTTGGACTTTTGCCAGTTTTAACTTCAAAGTTCCGTTATAACATTCCACTAGACCTGCTGACTGTGGATGTTTTGCCGCATGGAACTTTTGCTTGATACCAAGACCTGCACAAACTTTTTGCATGACTTGGCCAACAAATTCGCTCCCATTGTCACTCCAGACAACGCGCGGCAAACCAAACCTGGGGAAAAATTCTTTCAGTAAGATTTTGGCTGTGGATAAGGCTGTGTTGTCTTTTAGAGGGTATGCTTCTATCCATCTTGAAAAGGCGCATACTACCACCAGAACGTATTTGAGATTGTTGCATCGTTCCATGTGTATGTAATCGATCTGCAACACCTCAAATGGATATGTGGGAGGAGCAAAGTGACCCGCTGGAGTTGGGGTTCCTTTTCCTGGATTGTACATTAAACAAACAATACAATGTTTCACTACATTGTCTGCATATTTTGGAATTCCTTCATTTTGCCACACTGGAGCCAGAGGCTTGCATATACCTTTTGCACTTAAGTGGGCTGGACCATGTGCCATAGTAACCACTGGGAGTACATAGGCATCCGGTAACAGCCAACGTTGGTGTTCAGATAACTCCACCCAACAACCCATCTCATCTAACATTCCCGTACTTTCTTTCCACCTACTCAATTCCTTCTCTGTAGCCACTTTCTGAATCGATTTTACGCTTTCTACTGTATTCTCATACATTCCCCTCTCTCTGACCCAATTCGCAGGACCTGCCACATACATTCGACTTGTAGCGTCTCTCGCTGTCTTTTTCGCTACTTCATCTGCAAACGCATTTCCTCGGCCAACATCATCTGTAATCTTTTTGTGCGCACTACACTTCACAATTGCTATTTGGGTGGGCAAGGCAAGTGACTCAAGAAGATCAGTCACCAACTGACCATGTTGTATTTTAGTGCCATGTGAAGTGAGGAATCCCCTCTCCTTCCAAAGACGCCCAAAATTGAACGCTACACCAAAGGCGTATTGACTGTTGGTGTATACATTCACTCTTTTCCCTTTTGACAATACACATGCTCTCGTTAAAGCTATCAGTTCTGCTGCTTGAGCTGAATTGTGTCTGATGCGTGCTGTTTCCACAACTGTATGTAAAGTAGTTACAGCATAGGCTGAAACTGTATCTCCATTAGGCATTTTAAAACAAGAACCATCTACTCATACAGTTCCATCTGGATTCTCTAGCGGCGTATCTCTCAAGTCAATTCTTCCTTTTGTCTCTTCCTCAGTACGGAAGAAACAATCATGTTGCTCCTCAACACTTTTCTCATCTGGAAGGGGCAACAGAGTAGCTGGATTTAGGGTATTACATCGTTTGATGTGTACGTGACTAGCTAAAAGCGTCAGCTCGTATCCGGTTAGACGAGCACCCGTAAGATGCTGCGTTTTCGTTCTGTTTAGTAAAGTATCCACTGCATGTGGTACCATGACAATGAGAGTATTATCCAACACCACTCCGGCAGACTGTCGAATAGAAATTGCTGCCGCTGCTGTCGCTTTGAGACAACTAGGCAATGCTTTTGCTACGGGATCTAACATAGCCGAAAAATAGGCACATGGCCGCTGTTTGTCTCCAAATTGCTGTGTTAGAACTGACAACGCACAACCCTCTCTCTCATGAACATAGAGTGTAAAAGGTTTACTATAATCAGGAGTACCTAGTACAGCAGCAGAACACAGAGCAGCACGTAAGTCAGTAAAACTCCTCTGACACTCGTCAGTCCAAGGAAGGGGCTGAGGCGTATCTTTCAAAGTAAGTGCCAGCAAAGGCTTGGCCAACAGAGTGAAGTTAGGGATCCACTGCCTACAATAAGAGGTAATACCCAGAAAGGCATGAACTTCCCTTTGTGTGGATGGCACAGACATTTGCGTAATCGCCTGAATTCGTTCTGGGGTTAATCGTCGTCCCTCCTTTGATAGGAGATGACCCAAATAGGTACCTCTCGACGAACATATTGTAATTTGGAGGGTGAAACCTTATGATTCAGATTAAACAAGTGGCATAACAATGCAACAGTGACATTTTTGCAAATATCTTCTGAATCAGCAGCGATTAACAAGTCATCCATGTATTGTATAAGAGCAGCACCAGATGGCAAATAAAGAGTATCAAGATGACATTTTAAAGCTTGGCTGTAAATGGAAAGACTTTCGCAATAGCCCTGAGGTGCGTGCTTGAACCGGAAGCGTCGACCTCCAAGAGAGAAGCCAAAAATGTCCCTACTCTCTTCTGCAATGGGAATACTAAAGAAGGCATTCTTTAGATCGATAACAGAAAACCAAGTCGCTGTGGAAGGTATCATTGTCAACAGAGCAGTGATATCTGGGACGACAGGAAATTGTGGTACAACAATTTTGTTTACCTCCCGAAGATCAATTACGAAATGATATACAGGAGGCTGAGAAAGATCAGTGCGTTTAAGAACAGGAAGAATAGGACTATTGCATATGTTTCCTCTCGTTTCCTCAACCACATCCTTCTGAATTAAATCATGAATGATTTCCAAAAGCACTTTTTCACCTTCAGTGGAAATTCTATACTGCGGAATACGTGGCAATTCAACATTAGGCTTGAGAGTGACAACATAAGGTGGAATCTCAAGACAGCCCACATCGTTCGGACCCGTGGCCCAAAGCGTTGTCGGAAGAGAAAGCAATTCAGGTGGAAACTGATTTTTTGACAAATACATAGGGGAAATCAGTTTCTGTCCTAGAGTAAGATGTACACCAGAAGGAGAACAATATATCGTAGCATGCATTCTTTTCAATAGGTCCAAACCCAACAGATTCTCACCACAACCATTCGTCAACAGAAGTGGAGCTTCCAAATCATAAGGGCCAATTGAGATAGGCAGAGGGCAAGAAACCGGATTACGAACAGGGGCACCAAAAAATCCTACAGATACGTTCGTTAAGCCAGACAAAGGTGCCCCAGGGAGTTTAGATTGAATGATAGAACTTCTCATCGCCCCAGTATCTAGAAGAAATGGCTCCAAAACACCCATTGTAGTGACGTTAACATAAGGTCCATTCTGATCTACTGGAATCGACACAACTCCCTTGCTTTGTCCATGGCTGTCCTCGTTAGCATGAAGACTTTCATTTCCGTTTTCAATATAATGGTCTTCATTATAGTACTGTGTAGACCTAACATTTTGCTGATCAAAGTAATTCATAGAATTGGGAGAAGGAAGAGCACGCTGTTCTTGAGTCAACACACCTCGACCTCTACCTCTGTTTGATGATTGGAGGCCAGCACGTCCTCGTGGGACAGACAATGCTCCATTGCGTTGTAATAAAACCGGACAACTATTTTTAAAATGACCTTCTTCTCTACAATGGGCACATTGATTAGGTCCTAACAAAGGTCGCGGATTGTATGGCTCAGGTTTTTGATACAACCTCTGAAACTGCGGAGGCTGTTGAAACTGAGGCTGAGAATAGCGAGGAGGATAAGCTTGTTGCAAGAGAACCTTCATTTTTAATTCTTTTGTCTTTTTCTCTTGCTTTTCTTTTTCCTCTTTATCTCTGTTTTCATAATATTGTGCAGTAGCCAATATCTGGGCAGAAGAAGAAACAGCCCATGAACTTTCTGAATCTTTCAATTTGTGTGACAGCTCGGGAAGCAAATTAAATACAAATGTGTCCACAAATAATCACTGCCCACCCTCTGTAGCCATATCTTGACCACTGTGATCAATAAATGTCTCCTCGAAACGAGTGAAGAAATCAGAGACACTTTCATCTTTCTTTTGTTTGCATGCCGCTAATTTATCCCAATTAACTCTCAAGGCAGGCATCATCGTTTTCATTAATGTAATAATCCTACCAGGGAGTTCTGAAATCAAAGCGTCAGGCTTTGCACCACCCACTTGGTCTCTATCTGTGGCAGTTATAACATCCCAAGTAGCACCTAATTCCTGTGCGTGGTTTTCCTTACGAATCTTAGCCCATATTGTCTGTGGGACTACATTTCCCATTAACATATCGATATCAGCTAGGTTCATGATGCAAGCATCAACTGTCTGTGTTAATTCTTTATAATAACCCGCAGGGTTTTTACGAGGATCCGGTAGAGTCTGTTTTAGGGCCAAAACTTCAGATCTCTTCCAGGGGACATGTACCCATATACGCTGAAAATGAGCGGGAATAGCTGGATTAGCACCTACTGCTGCAACCTCTTCCTTCCATACCGGAGGAACCTCTCTCATGGGATAATTTTTCAGTGTCAGTTTAACCGACGGATCAGAATCAAGGAAAGTCTGAGAGGATAATAAGTTTCTAAAGGAAATAAGTGTCCTTACAGCATTTTCAACTTTGGAACCCACAATAAGTCCTTTATCAAAGTCAGCCTGAACATCTAACAGGCCCTGTGGAACCGAATTTAAATTCACATCCTCCCATTCTTTAATGAGAGTATCGCACATTACATCGAAAACATTTCTTTGCGTGGGTGCATTCCATTGTGAGAAGGTAGGCATGATATCAAGTACACTGTATTGGGGACCCTTTTTGATCCATTTTTGTGCGAGAGATTCCAATCTCTCTCGTTCTTCCAAATCTGGGAACTGACTACGAGATTGTTTTCGAGCAAAAGCCGGAGACACATTTAAAGCTTCAAAGAAAGGAGATAGAATACCAGTGACAGTGTCCGTGAGTCGCTTACGCATAGACGGAGAGTTGGACATGAGAATAGGAGACAAAGTATTAGGCGAGCTAATGGAAGGAGAACCAATAATTGCGGGAGGTGCAGAAGGCAAAGGAGATCGAAGACCAGGAGATGAGGGCAAAGAAGTCGAAGTTAATGGTAAAGCTGGCAGAGGCGGTAATACAGGAGGAGGCAAATATGGAAGAGCCGGAACAGGCGGAGGTACCGCTGGCGGCTGAACAGGCTGTAACAACTGGGGTGCATTGGCACCTTGTACATAGGGCGGAGGCAATCTCAATAAGTGAGACATTAGGGGATCTTCTTCTAAATCTTTCTTATTTTCGGAAGGGGAAACAGGCAACACCGGATAGCATTTATCTATTGCCATACGATGCTGTCTCTCTGAGATTTCTGTCGCATTATCAATTTCATCGTCTTTAAACTGTTGGGCAGCCTGTATAATTGTCATACCCTGTGCTTTTCTATCTCGTTTTGCTTGCTTAATTTCTTTCTGTTTGGCTTCCTTACGCCAAAGGCGGAAAGAGTCAAACATTGCCGGCCGGGCTTTTCTTTTGAACAGGACTGCTTCTAAATTGTCTAACACATCAGGATCAAAACTACCATTTTCTGGCCATTTTAGAACACCATCTTTCTTTGTGTAGCGGGTCCATGCCTCGTTAAAGGCAATAGGGCCAATACCATGTTTTGAATAGAGCTCATATGTGGGAGTTCCAACCGAAGGAATCGGACAAGAGTCCTCAAGCCGGGAATCCCTATTACAACCAAAGCAATAAAGTTTTCCAAACTTAGTCAGACCAGGCATCTCGTGATTTCACCGGACTGTTCACAAACTTCAAGGGGGTAAAACTCAGTTTACGCAGCACAAATGCACTTACCCCTCGGCTTCGGCTATTGCAATAGTCGAATCTAAGAAACCAGAAGATCAAAGTAACTAAGAAAACAAAATTGTGGGAGCGACCCACCAAATACTTAACTAAGTACGTCTTCTCACGCCAACAGAGGCCCGTCTATCATCTCGCCTTACCATACATCACCAAATAAAAGGGCCAAGGCAGGGCGGCAGTCAGGGCAGCAGTCGTCAGTAGCCGTCAGGAAGGAGTAACCACGCTGCAAAAGACCTTCGGACCACTTCGACATATAGGGGTCGCTTGACGTGGCTCGCGAATCCTCTGGAATTTTCTTGCGGGGTTCCTCACAACCTTCAGGCAGAACCGGTCCCACTGAAGCCGCTCCACGTGGGGCGCCAGTTGAAGAACCAGAACCTTTTGGGCCTGGCGGCGCAGGGTACGCCTTAATCTCCTGGGTTCTCCTGCTCAGCTACACAGAGACACGGGACACTCTGTTAGGCGTTAGAAGATCAGATTTATTAGCTGCAGCTAGTACAGTTATCCCAGAAGTACACAAGGTAGGTTCTTAGGAGACTGCCACTTCACTCCGTGGCGCACAACCTTTTATACCACATAAGTGACATATACATTAACCAAATACACACCCAGAACATATAAGAAAGAGCCAATAAGAAAAGTTGGAAAACAGGACAGAACCAATAGAAAATGTTTGAAAACAAAGTGTCAGATGACTCGAAGCAACCGTGTTTGTCACCCCTCCCTCAAATTAATTCATTAACAGATTCGAAACTAACTTGCAGGTGGCGAGATACGTTTGTGTGTGTTGGAGGACAGTTGTGAAACAAGAGAATGCTAGCAAAAGACAGTGAAGGCCAGACGATAAGATAAAGTCAGAAGAGAATAGTGTGAACCAACAGATAGTTGAGACGGAGATTAGAAAAACTAGACAGGGATTAGTGTACTCGGCCGGTGCTAACATCAGCTTTGCAAACAGAGGCAGAAGGCGTATTTCGACACGAGGCTGCAGAAAAAGCAAAATAGACTTCGTTCGCCATGCTGCCTGAGTGAGGGCAACATAAAATGGTGGCGGAGCACAAAATGGCGGGTGGATTCGATCATGATCGAAAATCGAAGTTCCTCACCTGCCCGGCTTGAAGCGGATCGCTGCATGACGTGCCACCACCGGACCTTCGGGTAGGCAGCGGAGTGAAGTAACTGCACCACTGAGGGGATTGGAGTGAGAACTGCTCGTGGAGGTACTGATTAATAAACTTTGCACTTGGCTGACAGGCGCGTGCAGTCATCCCCACTGTCTACATTGCGGCCTTTCTGACTACAAGTTTCATTTCTGTGGCCTAGCGTGTTTATTGGGGAGTGAGCGGCCAGTCTGGTTTCTTGCTGGTGATACTCCCTCCTGATCTCATACCCACAGAAACTGGTAGCCCTGGGACTGCCTCATAGTCTGCAGCATTTGCTGGATTATACCGTGCCATCAAGCCTCGTGGCTCTGCCTTATATTGCGATTGTCGTGGCCTGGCAACCATGCCATTGTGACCACGTGTTTGTTGATGTGCGGAGACTGTTCGCTGTGCTTTCTGGGGTCCGTTGTACACTTACTGGATCAGCTATACTGTGCGCTGTCCACCTCACTGGAATGATTAATGTGGAGGTGCTGTACTTGTATTTGCTGTGAGGCTAATACTTATCTTAATCTGCTAGGCTGAACAGTGGTCACGCTTCTGTGCACACCTGCTGCGTCTCTGCTACTGCAATACTCACGACTGAATATAGAGTTGGGCTGTTCTAAGGGCTCTGCCGGTCTTGGCGGCTTGAGACTGAAACATTGCCCGTGCCGGTGTTTAGAATAGCATTGACGAAGGCCTTCATAGACTTTCTCTTTGGTGTACCACGGGCGGTGGGTTAACAACTAGCGTAGTATCCTCTGCGGGGCTCTGATTTCCTGGCCTTCTGCTTCTGCATGGGAGTTTCTCCATCTGACTGGGAATATCTGCTTCAGTATTGTATTGTATTGTATGGAATGCTTATATAGCGCAGCTGTCACCCAACAAGTATCCTGGCGCTTGGAGACCTGATGAATATAAAATTAGGACAGCAGGAACCAACTGAGCTCTTAATCAGGAAGCTTACTTCATAGCCCTAGCGAATAGCCAGGTCTTAAGGTTCTTCCTGAAACCCATCAGGGAGTCGGCTTGCCTGATGTTTTGCGGTAACTCGTTCCAGAGACATGCTGCTGCTGTACCAAAGGCCCTGCCTCCCATCCTGGCCATCTTAACTCTAGCAATGGAAACCAGACTTTGACTGGCAGATCGAAGAGGTCTTCTGGGCACATACCAGGAGAATCTCTCTCGCAGGGCCATCGGGCCTATATTATGTAGAGCGCTATATACCATGCACAGTGACTTAAAGCTAACTCTATCTCTGATGGGCAACCAGTGGAGATCCCTAAGAGCCAGAGTGGTAGACGAGCCGCGCTGTCTATCAAGAGCCAGTTTGGCCGCCATGGACTCGACTCTTTGCAGCTCGTGCAGGATGTATTGAGGGGCACCCAGATACAGGGAGTTGCAATAGTCCAGTCTGCTCAGGATTATGCTTCTAACCACTAAACGTCTGGCCTCACTGGGTAGAAGGGGGAGAATTCGCCGAAGGGCTCTTGACAAGGCAAAGCAGATGCTAATTGTTCTATTCGCCTGCGACTGCATCTGGAGGTCCTCATCCACCAACACCCCCAGGTTGTGAACCGTATTTGTTGCCACTATAGGATCCTCCTCAGGCCTAAGCCTAAATTCACCCAATAGGGGTTTGGACCTTCTTGCTGCAGAGTAATACAGCAGCTCTGTCTTCCCCCCATTAAACTGTAGGGAATTGGCCTTCAGCCAATCCGAGACCAGGCCCATACACGCCTGAAAGATGTTCATAGACACCGCGTGCTTTCCTTCCAAGGAGAAGAGTAGTTGAGTGTCATCGGCGTAATTGACCAGGTCGATCCCATAGGATTTTATAATAGGGATCAGAGGGCATAGGTAGATATTAAAGAGGATCGTCGCTAATTGCCGAGCCCTGAGGTACTCCGTGACAAACCGGAGACTTCGGGGAGGCAAATGGCGCCATGGTTACCACCTGTTGTCTATTTGATAGATAGGACTGCAGCCACTTCAAAACACAGCCCCTCACCCCCAGCCTCTCCAGCCTCATGATCAGTACTGCATGATTAACTGTGTCGAAGGCAGCCGACATATCCAGTAACACCAACACAGAGGAGTCACCGTTATCGGCGCGTATTCTTACCTTATCCAACACAGTCGTCAAAGCAGTCTCCGTTCCGTGCCCAGTTCGGAATCCAAACTGGTCCCTGTCTAATAGATGGTTTTCTTCAAGGTAACACGACAGGGACTTACTGACCATTTTTTCCAAGATCTTAATGGGAAATGGCAGGAGGGATATAGGTCGAAAGTTGGCTGGTATTGAAGGATCTAGAGATGGCTTCTTCAACAGGGGAGTTACCACTGCCTGCTTCCAAGCCTCAGGTACTACTCCTTCACTCAGGGATTGGCAGCATATTTGTCGCAACCCTGGGAACAGGTCAGGACCATACTCCTTCCAGATCTTGTGAGGGAGGGGATCAAGCGGTGACCCAGAGGATATCTCCTGGGCAATGGAGTTAAAAAGTGTTTCAGTAAGAGGTTGGAAGTGCTCGAGAAATATGTCGGTTCGAATTTCCTCGTCACCTACCTGGGTATAGGTAACACCCTGGTTGAGCCTTCCCACAATGTTTGCAACCTTATCGTCAAAGAAAGAGTCGACTTCGTCACAAAGTTTTTGTGATGCCTGCATTTTATTGGCCAGGCATCCAGGGTTTGAAAGGTCCCTCACGATCTTAAAAAGGGCCTTTGTGCCATTAGGCGCCTGTAAAATAGAGCTGGCATAAAATTGTGATTTGGCCCCAACGATGGCCTGTTTATATTGGACCTGTACTAATTTCAGTGCTTTCCTATCAGTAACTGAATATGATCAGCGCCACCTCCTCTCAGCCTGTTGGCAAGCCGGACGTATCAATTGTAGCTCCTCACTAAACCATGGTGCCGAGGGCTTCCCCCTAATCTTGATCTTTTTTAACGGGGCATAGCCGTCAAGGGTGTTAGTTATAATGTTACTATAACTGTTGTAGTTCTTATCTACTGACTAACCAGGGTTAAGGAGGGTCTGATTTCGAAAAAGAGGGGCTTGGCTGTCCTTTAGCAATTTCCTCCAGTCCCTTCCCCACCGATAGGTAGTCTGAACTTTCATGTACTGTGTGGCCTTGGGAATGGTCATCTTAAAATGTATCAGGAAGTGGTCAGTCCAGTTTAGAGGCGAAATGTTAAGCACTTCGGTCTCTGCCTGATTAGCAAACACCAAATCCAGCACATGACCTCCCTGGTGAGTTGGCTCTTGTATTAATTGATGTAGACCAAAGTTCTCACAAGTTTGGCTTAGAGCCTGTAGATGGTTCCCTGGGCTCCCGGTATCCCAAAGGTTAAAGTCACCTAGGAATAGCAGCCTGGAGTGTGTCAACGACAGGGCAGCGATGGTATCAAGTAGTGCCTGGTGTTGAGAGTCTATAACATACCAGGCCTGTCAGCAGTCTCCCCTTAGGCTCTTGCAATGTGAAGCCCAGGAGTTCATATCCTGCAATCTCTTTTATCTGTAAGGGTGCACAGCTCCATTTCTCTTTAAAGATTATCCCAACCCCCCCCCTCTCCCTATATGCCTCGGTTTATGAATGATCTTATAGCCTATCGGGCACGCAAAACCAAGCCCCACTGAGGAGTCCGGGTTGGTCCAGGTCTCC
Source organism: Triturus cristatus (assembly GCF_964204655.1). Lineage (NCBI taxonomy): Eukaryota > Metazoa > Chordata > Amphibia > Caudata > Salamandridae > Triturus > Triturus cristatus. The sequence continues at coordinate 911,150,714 of NC_140590.1, read as the reverse complement.
ATAATAAACAGCAAATCCAGTTCCAGATCCTCCAACATACTAAAGATCTCTTGGTGATGTTTTACCAAGGATCTACTGTTAATCAGACCGCATGTTAAAACCGTTTGGTCTCCCTCCCGGCCCCCCTTGTCAAGGCTCAATAGAGTTTCCCTGGAGTAGCAGATCCTACCAGTATACAGTCGGGCACCATGGCCGGCGCTGGGCTTGGCCGGTGCGTGGATGGGCGCAGACAGGCTTGCCTCTAGCACGCCGTCAGCGCGCGCGCTGCGCGCTTGCATTCCCTCCCCTAAATTGGGTTGTTCCAGGCTCCAGCCAGCCACTAGAGCGCTGACCAAGATGGAGCTCAGTGGGTGGAGCTCAACCAGGAAGTCTGTTGTCTCGCTAAAGCAGCGAGGTGACGTGCTAATTATTTTAATGTGCGAGTGAGAGGGCAGAGTGGATTTGGGCAGCAATTAAAAACACAATTCAAGCAGCAGTTATGCAATAGTAAAACACGCTTGTACCTAAAACTCGCAGCAGCGAGGGAGCGCGGTACAGCGTGATCAGGAAACAGTTCCCGAATCGGGCGAGCAGCGCGTTCCGTTTCCTAGGAGTCTCTTTCAATTAGGGGGCGCGCTTGCATTCCTTCCCCTCAGTCCACGACCAAACATGGGGAGGACAGACAAGCAACAGAGCAAATTGCAATTTGAGGCCAAAAAGCACACAAAACCCATACCCCAAATGCTTCAGATACTGACCCTGATCCTGAAGCGGGATCGAATACAAAGCTAGAGCGCCTGATGTTGAGCATGCAGCAGAGCTTGCAGTCCATCGACGCGAAGATTGATCACCTCAATTTGCTCATGGATACTATGGCGGCAAAGATAGATCAACATGGCACGCAGATTGCGGAGGCTGAGCAGCACATCTCGACTACGGAGGATCGCATGGAATACAAAGCTAGAGCGCCTGATGTTGAGAATGCAGCAGAGCTTGCAGTCCATCGACGCGAAGATTGATCACCTCAATTTGCGCATGGATACTATGGCGGCAAAGATAGATCAAAATGGCACGCAGATTGCGGAGGCTGAGCAGCGCATCTCGACTACGGAGGATCGCATGGAGGTTTTCAGCACATCCTTTACCAGCATGGAGAAGCTATTGGAGGTGATACTGGTGAAGACATTGAGGCCCGTTGCCGCAGGAACAATGTTCGCATAACTGGCATTTCACAATCCACCAACACCGGGCCCATGGAATCCTGTGTCAAAACGCTGCTTGTGACTCTCCTAGGAGTGGAACATTTCTCCAAAGGGCTCATAGCGGAGAGGGCTCACCGTTCCTTGGCTGCTCGCCCTGTACCAGGGGCGCCGCCCCGTCCCATTATAGCCAGACTTTTGGATTATTGTGATAAGTACACAGCTCTCCGTTTGGCTAGAGAAAAGGGCAGTCTGAACCAGCAAGGAATAGGAACTATTTCCCGATTTCACCGTAGCTGTGCAACAAGCGCGCCGAGAATTTCAAACTGTCAAAAAGAAATTGCAATGTCTACATATCCAATATGCGATGCTATACCCCGCCCGCCTGCGGATCCAGCATGTAGGGAAAGCACGCATTTTCATGACACCCAAAGAAGCACTTCAATATATTCGGCGGATTGAGCGGCAGGAGTCGATGCGTGAGAGGGGTGCAGACTCCGACTCTGAGGGCTGAACACGTGAGAATCGTACTGTTTGCTGAATTCAGTTGGATTGTCGCTAATAGTTTACTGTGATATCTCATGTACTTGGTCCAGCTATTTTTGGTACATTATGTGGTTCTTCCTCCTAATATGTTCCGATTGTTCTATGCAAGATATAAGCTGTTCAGGCTTCTGACATTGTAAATTGCTCATTCTATAATGTTATGCTTGCTAATGGCACTATGTACTAGGGCTTGTCAAATGTTATTGCACTAATGGCTGGTTAGCCTGCCTCTTTTTGTCTCGACCCACCCTGTTTATCGGGGGGCTGATGGCTACTAGCAACCCACAGTATGCGAATTCCCCGCAATGTTCTTTCTTCTGTTCAGGTACCCTCGGGTGCCTTTGTAATGTTGATTTATGTTTTTTCTTCTTTTATATTCAATGACCCAAGGATGCAACTGTTTACTTACGGTCTAGTTTTGAGGGGGGGGGGGTATTCACAGCATGTTTCCAATGCTGAAGTGGGTGGGAGGCTTGTTGGGGAGCTCTACTTCATTGTAATAGCGTTGGTTACATCATATTGGCAGAACTTGGCTTACATTACATTCAATTTTAGGCAACAACACAGGTATAATCAACAACATCAATAGACATGGCTGAGCCCAAAATATCTACAATATTGTGGTTGAGTTAGAATGTTAGAGGGCTTAACAACCCTAAAAAAGTGCGGCAGGTGCTCTCGTACCTGGATCAACACCATATTCAGATTGCCCTCTTGCAAGAGACTCACCTTACTAAGTGGGCGGTTTCAACCATAGCTACCAGGTGGGCGGGTGTGCGTGCGGCTGGCTGTGTCCTACTCCTCCTATGCTCGGGGTGTTCTGATTCTTATAAAGAATGGCATCCCTTTTGTACCTATACACGTGGAGGAGGACGAGGGGTGACGATACATAGTAGTGCAGGGAACACTGTATGGTATGAGGTTGGTTATCGTGAACTTATATGGTCCCAATGTTGATGACCCTGCATTTTATGATATACTATGGGGCAAGCTCTACAAGCTACCTTCCTCAGCCCTTATTTGTGGGGGTGATTTTAATGTGGTTTTAGACCCTGTACTGGATAGAGTATCGGTACAAAAGGGGGTGGTGATGGACGGAGCATCAGAACCAATCAAACAATCACACCCAGTCAACAGATCTGGGTTTGATCCATCACCGTTCTTTAGCCCACTCTGCCACCCCAGTTCAGACATGGCAATATGCAAATCAGTCTGACCCTGTGCCTCATGGGAACAGTCCAGCCCGAACTGCCAAGCCATGCCTTCCCTGGACCCGAAACAAGCTTCCTAGGACCGGTTTCTGGCATTTCAGCCGTCTTCAGCCAGGCTTGCTCGAATACAGTGGCAAAGTGAGCAAGGGCCTCACGTCTGAGCATACCCTGCCAACTTATGGCGAACAAAGCGGTACAAAAGGGGGTGGTGATGGACGGAGCATCAGAACCAATCAAACACTCACACCCAGTCAACAGATCTGGGTTTGACCATCACCGTTCTTTAGCCCACTCTGCCACCCCAGTTCAGACATGGCCATATGCAAATCGGTCTGACCCTGTGCCTCATGGGAACAGTCCAGCCCGAACTGCCAAGCCATGCCTTCCCTGGACCGGAAACAAGCTTCCTAGGACCGGTTTCTGGCATTTCAGCCGTCTTCAGCCAGGCTTGCTCGAATCCAGTGGTAAAGTGAGCAAGGGACTCACGTCTGAGCATACCCTGCCAACATATGGCGAACAACGCGGTACAAAAGGGGGTGGTGATGGACGGAGCATCAGAACCAATCAAACACTCACACCCAGTCGACAGATCTGGGTTTGATCCATCACCGTTCTTTAGCCCACTCTGCCACCCCAGTTCAGACATGGCCATATGCAAATCAGTCTCACCCTGTGCCTCATGGGAACAGTCCAGCCCGAACTGCCAAGCCATGCCTTCCCTGGACCGGAAACAAGCTTCCTAGGACCGGTTTCTGGCATTTCAGCCGTCTTCAGCCAGGCTTGCTTGAATCCAGTGGCAAATTGAGCAAGGGACTCACGTCTGAGCATACCCTGCCAACTTATGGCGAACAAAGCGGTACAAAAGGGGGTGGTGATGGCTGGATAGAGTATCTACAGTTGACCCCTCCCCCAAGAAGGCCACTGTGTCGGTACACGAAGGTCTGGAGACTTTGAAGCTTACAGATATTTGGCGACTGAGACATCCAAGCTCCCGGCAGGGTACGTGCCACTCATACGCACGTCAGGCATGGTCCCGCATAGACTACTGGCTGGTTATGTAGGATGTCAGCACATGGACTGTACTGATTAAACATCTACCTCAAACGTTATCAGACCATTCCCAAGTATTCCTCAGCATGACATTACCATCTTACATCCCCTCCCAATTTCAATGGCGACTGCAGTCGTCCTCCCTACTAGACCAGGTCTTTTGTGAAGGCATTGGTGAAGCCATCTCAGACTATTTCTCACACAACACTGGGTCTGTTTAAACTGTGGAGATGCTCTGGGAAGCTTTTAAAGTGACCATTCGGGGAGCCTGTATAGGTCTTCAGGCTGGAGTGCTGAAATCATTGCTCCGCACTATGGCTACACTCGAACCAGAATTGTGTGACCTTGAGCGCAGATACGATGCAACAGTAGATCCAGCTACGTTGGCGCTTAACAAAGCTAAAATCAAAGAATATAATGATGAGGCTGATCAGGAAATCAGACATATGTTGCGCCGGAGCAAAGCTCGATACTATGGCAAAGGTGGCAGGCTGGGCAGAGCACTGGCTAGCCGCATACTTGAACCCCACAATAAAACTTGTCTAATCAAAGCAGTAATTGCAGACGACACCACACATTATAATACACCCATTATACTAAAAACCTTTGCAAATTACTACGCGGGGATGTATGCTCATTGTCAAGTCGCAGGAGAGGCAGAACTCATGCAATATCTTGGCGGTGTTGCGCTGGTTTGGCTCTCGCGTGGACAGCAAGAGATCTTAATGCATCCTATTACCCTAGACGAAATACGAGAAGCTATTGTCGCGCTACCTAATGGGAAATCGGCTGGTACCGATGGGTTGCCAGCAGAGTACATAGATATGTTAGCCCCCTGCCTTCTCCAGTTATATGAAGAAGCATACGAGACTCAGTGCTTGCCGCCGACCTTGCGCAAGGCGCTGGTGGTCACATTATTAAAGCCTGAGAAACCGCCGGATAGATGTGATTCTTACCGACCTTTATCATTAATAAATATGGATGTTAAAATTCTAGTGAAGGTATTGGCAACTAGATGGAGGGTACTCCTTTCTGTTATGGTTCTCCCTGATCAATCCGGGTTCGTCCCAACTCGCTCTACGTCTCATAACTTAAGAACACTCTTTGCTGTAAGGCATGTGCTTGAGCCCACTCTGCCGGCAGTTGCAGTGCTTTTAGATGCTGCAAAAGCCTTTGATTCTATCTCCTGGTCCTATATGTTTGCAATTCTGCACAGCATGGGTGTGCCATTTATTTTTACCAACTGGATCAAACTGCTTTATACCAACCCAATAGCGCGAGTAAGAGTTAATTGTCAACTGTCGGAGGCTTTTCGTATACAGCGCGGCACACAGCAAGGGTGTCCGTTATCGCCCTTGCTCTTTGCACTCATGCTCGAACCACTGGCTTGTATTTTGAGGCAACGCTATGCACAGGCAGCACTGCGTTTTTTTCAACGTCCTTTGGCCGTTTCCATGTATGCTGACGACATGGTGTTGTATATTCGTGACCCCGCTACGCACCTTGCACAACTCATTAAGGAATATATCTGGTTTGAATGGTTCTCCAGACTGGGAATCAATTGGTCTAAATCGGTCATACTGCCCCTCACGGATAACACACACCAAATAGACCTGGATTATCCCTTAACATGGTGCACTGACACTGGGAAATACTTAGGAATATGGCTCCACAGGGATCTGCAGGCTGTCGTACAATCTTTCTATGACACAGCTATCACGCGTCTTGAGGGACAAGTAAGCCGCTGGATTAAGTTGCCCTTGTCCTTCACAGATCGTATAGCACTAATGAAGATGGCAATCCTTCCGCGCTTTCTGTACTTATTTTTAAATATCCCGGTACATTTAACACGACATTTTTTGGATAGGCTCCGCTCCCTCTTGATCATGTTGGCATGGGGAGGTAAAAAACCTCGACTCAAATGGGAAACACTTACGCTTCCTTATGATCAAGGGGGGGTTCACAGCACCAGACTTTCATCTCTATTACCTCTGCACGCAGGCCCATTACGCCTAATATTGGCAGCAAGACCCAGCTTATATTCCCCATGTAGCGGTGGAGGCAGGCGCGGTACACCCTATACCACTTAAAGCCATGATAGTAAACAAGCACACGGATTTGAGAAAGGGGAATTTGACATTGTACAGACTTTGTCCAGGGCCTGGCAAGAGTTAGGAAAACGGGCACAGAAACTGCTATTGTATGCACCCGGCATGCCATTATTACACCATTCTGAACTTTCTGTCACGGGAGAAACTGGTACACTAAGGACACTTCATGATATGGCTCTGATATCAATGGAGGATGCATTTCCTGGGGGTCAATTTATAACGCTACCAACTATAGTTGCCGGGGGCCATGCCACCGCCATGCAGCTGTTTGTCTATACTAGGCTGCGCTCCGCCATGCGTGCGCTATATCCACAATTTCCTGTAGAACCACCGGCACTTGCCGTTGCAACTTATATACACTGCCACATCTAGAGCCCAGCTGGTTACGAGACTATATCATGCATCACAGAGGGATGCGGTTGCAATTGGTAGGACTGCTCTGGCTAAATGGAATGATGTGCTCCCTGATCCACTCTCGGAAGATGAGTGGGTTGTATGTAGCTGCCTGACTGGGCAGTTGACAGCGAATGGTAACCTACGATTGGTGCACTTTAAATATTTACATCATCTGTATTACACTCCAGCTCAGCTCTATAGGTGTGGGTTGCGAGATGCTGACAATTGTAAATGCTGCGGTTCCCCTGGTGCCAATTTTTATCACTTAGCTTGGGAGTGCCCAAAGGTGCATGCATATTGGAGGTCAGTCACACATATTCTACACTTGATGGTAGAGATGCCCATAGTATGTACTCCACAGCTCTGCCTACTGGGCGCGGTGGCTAATATTAAGGCGTCTCATAGGAAGTTTGTGGCTATAGCATTGTTTGTAGCCAAACGTTGAGTCGCCATGGGTTGGGGGGCAGACCTGCGCCTACCACTAAACTATGGGTACAGGACCTGACTTACTGTCGGGATCAGCTTACGTGTTACGCGGAGGAATTGCCTACGGCATCAAAGCCTTGTGATATCTGGGATCCACTCACTGCTTATCTACTAACGGTAACTAATGTCTGATGTCTGATCTTTTTGCGAGAATGCTTTGCCCTGTACCGTCACACAATGCACTTTAAATTACTGTCATGTCTACGTACGTCTGTAATGCCGAATTGTGAAATGTTCTGTCATGCCAAATTAATTGTACAATATGTATATGCCTTACCAATTCTTCGATTTGTATAAATGTACTCTGTTTTTTCACTTTTGAAAATGTACAAATAAAAAAAACTAAAAAAAACTCCAAGCCATGGTGCAGAAACATGTTGTGGCCAGTTCCCCTTTTAATATTGCGTACATTTGAATGACTGTTCTCTCACTCCCAGGAGAGACCTTTGACCTTTGAAGCTGTCCCTACGCTCGAACACCTGAGGGAATTACACCGCCATGCCGTGCCCCGCCCGAAAATAGCCCGGGCACGTCCGGCAGCTTGACCACAGGGGCCTTCCTCCTAGATGCCGAGTTATAAATTACCTACCAGCAAGCCAAGCCAAAAGATTCTTTTCCATCAAGAGAGCCAAGAACCTTGAAACAAATCAAAGACAGATTTGATACCACCAGTCCTTCGTATCAATATTTCCACCCTGATGAAGACCTCTGAGATAAGAAGTGCCATGCAGAAGGTCGAAACGCGCTGGTTATTTTTCTTGTGAGGCGAGCCTAAAGAACCCAAGATAAATCTATATCTAGACACTCTGACTTCTTATAGCCCATTCAATACAGCTTTCACCTGGTTTCCAGATTTAGAGGCGACCTCTCTTTGGCATATAAAAGTCTACTGTACTGCGAGGATCTCATGAAAAGGAGTCCCCGTACCCTTATTTAAGAGGAAAGTAGGACTATTTTCTGCATGTAAAATTGCAGGGTTTGTTGTTTGCAAATTGTACAGTAATTTCCTTTGTATATATTGTATAATTTGTTTTGTTTGCTACATGTACAGATGTAAGTCTTAGGCAGTCCCAGCCTAGACATCTCAAGTTGTGATTTTTTCTTTTATATTTATTTCACACTGTTTCAAGCACCAAGTTATCTTTTGAGTAGGTTTTGCACAGGGACAACATGTCTTGATGAAAACAAAAATAGATTTGATATGTATTTAATTGCAATCCAGGGATAAATAAAAAATCCATCTGGCAGCAAAATTGAGTGTTATCAATGGTGTCAGAGGTAATATGTTTTGATTATATCAACTTAGGCAGTGGACACCACCATATTCCCTGATTTATGGAGAATGATTGTCATGTCTGCCTTTTAACGCAAATGTCGCCCAAACCTTATCTTTCTTAGAACTGTGATATTGTCAGGTTTTTCGATTAAGGATATAGATACATCATCTACTGTGACATTAGTCTGGGTCAGAGGTCTCCTACTCACCATGTCAAGGTTTAATAAGAACGCATACAGACATATAACCAAAATAATGTCGTTTGAATATACGCAATTTTACCATATATGTTCAAAAGGAAACATCTGGGACGCATACCTTGATGCACATATAATCTATGACAGACATTCCTAAACGTGTGTCAGAAATGTCAATTTCTGATAAGATTTAGGATATATTGAATTTTACCTGACTACTTGTCAGGAGAGTTCCTTCACCCTGATTATCGCCTGTGATTCTGAGACGGCCACTGCCAGCACACTTCGCAGATGATGCATCTCTCCTGAAGACGAAGCTGATAAAGCCATGCCCCGGTGAAAGACCAACTCACTGCTAACACAGTGGCTATTTGCCCTTTGCAGGGAATACTGTCTTCACGCCTCCAATATAAAGACAGCCTTTGCTGTCAACAAGGTATGCAAAAAACTCTAGACTGCAACTTGCTCTGCCTTTCATGCTGTCATAGTATAGCGCATAGAAGTATGCATTGGGGTGTTATGTTCTAGCTGACATTCTAATTACATTCAAACAATGCCAAAAATGTTCATTTTATTCTTGTTATTGATAACCTGCCTCGTTGCTGTTTTTATAATATTCTGTGTAGTTGTTTAGATGTACTGAAAAACAGATTGTTCCTGTAGTAATAAATATGTTTACCTTAAAAGTGTTCATTCTTCTTAGTATAGCGTGTGTGTTTCTGTGAATAATGAAGTACATTTTTTTGCTGTTTCCACAGTGTGCCCCTGATCCCTTTATGGGATTGTTAGTAACCCAAATGAAAGACCTCTATTTCAATTGTACATTGAGTAGTGTTTTCGGCGCTACAATAACTTGTCTGTCACATTCATTGCTGGTGCACTGAATCAAGTTCAACCGTGTTGCCTGTGGGTGAGACAGCCCCCTTGTAGAATTACGCCAAAGTTGTAACTTATACAACAGTTGGAGTCCAACATGGTGGTCATATTTTACAGCTACGCCTTGAGTAGTCTATACTTATCACACACATTTGAACCTTTATTACATAATTACGGAAATGTCTGTAGTAATCATGGTTACTTGCTATTGGTAATAAGGAAGCACCTATTTCTGTAGGTTTGTCAAGCTTAACTCAAAAGGATATCCCCGATTCTGTGGGTTTTCTAATTCTTTGATTCCAATTTTAAATTGAATCCATTCATCATGGCAAGACCTATCATTATAGGGGTCAATTGCCGGGAAGCAGTTACTCAACATCTCAAAGCTCAAGGTGTCTCCGATGAAGAGGGGGCAGTTACATCCATAATAGCTGCACATCCAGCGTATGCCTACGAGACATTTTATACTCCTTGGTGTAGTTCGAGCCTATTCACGCCGCCTCAGGGCAGTTTCATGAATATATGATGGCAGATCTGCCAGCTCACTTTAGGGATTACCAAGACTTGGAAATCCCTTTACCGTACAAAGAACGCCAAAATTGGTTTGATGGTCAGTTGCCATACACACAGAGACATGTTATTTGGGGCCCTCTGAGCAATGACGGGGCTACATAGCCAGTCTTGGCTGGTTACACTCACGTTCCTTGCCCAGAAACTCTATCCCATGCAGAGGTAGTTTGGGTTTTAAATTACACAATCACCCTAAACAATAGACTTGCAGAGGTGCATATCAGCAACACCCGGTGATAATTATCGCTCAGCGCTCTTAGCGTGAGGATAATTATCGCCGGGTAACGTGGATTTTTATCGCTGAGATAGTGTGCTATTAGCAACGCTTATCTCCTCAGCGATAAAAATCCTCACGCTAACTGCCTAACGTGAGATTATCACTGGAAACCCAGTGATAATCTCACGTAGTGTGGCGTCAGCTTGCTGATAGGAACTCACAAACTTAGCCATGATATCCACCTTCCATAGGATATCATGGCTAAGTCAGTCCAGAAGCAGGCGTAAGGAAAGTGGCGATAACAGGGGTTATCGCTACTTTTCCTGCCACTATGCTTCATAGCTTGGGGCTTGATGATAGGAGAAATGTCGCTTCGCGACATTTCTCCTGTCATGCCAGGTCAGAAACGCCCACTTTGCATCTCATTAGAGATGCAAAGCTGGGCGTTAGGAATCCCCATGCTAAAGCAAGCTTCACACTCGGGCTGCACTGCAAACCACATAAAAGCAGTGCACATCTGAGGCTCTGTTTTCTCAACACACATACGTCACCTGCCTGCTCTGCACCTTGCCTTGCCATCTGTCAAGCGTCAGAATGCTAAATGTCAGGAGGAAGAAGAACTTCACCGAGGAGGAGATTGAGATGATTGTCAGATTTGTTATGGGGAACTACAAAAAAACTACCTGGTCTTCATCCATTGCTCAGCAGTGCAACACAGAAGACAGCCCTATGGCAGCAGTTGGATGATGCAGTGAGTGCATTGGGTGTGGAACGTCACTGACATCAAAAAGAAGTGGCAGGATGAGAGGAGATGGGTGAAGGAGAAGTTCACCAGTATAAAGGTGGCCAGATCACTCCCTGGCGGACAAATTGTACCCTGTCTCAATCTCATACCACTTGTGAAGGACATCCTCTCTACTGTGCACCCTCACCTGCTACATGGGCTACCTATGAATGACAAACATAATATGGTGCAGTAATTATGTGATGATTTAAACAATGACTTCATTTAATGAATGCATACTATGAACTGCAAATGTGACTACGGAAGTCACTTCAATTTGTGCAAATGATCATGGTGATTTAGACTCTCATGCGTCTCATTTTATCTATCTCACTTCAAGTTCCAGAATCCTATGTACTGGAATGTTAACTTGCAACTTCTTATTCACAAACAGTGGCCCATCTACGCTGATGAATACAATGTACTCTGGTACATGGCACCTCACAATGTACATTAATTAGAAATCATCACCGTAATTGAGTAAATATGTGAAAAGTTGTACATAGTCACCATTTGTTGGTACTGTCTGTTGACTTCCACATTTAATTTCCTCAAACAGCCAGAGTAGATCCACCTATTGGAGCAGTGATTACTGCACTTGAAGGAAGGCAACGTTATGGGGCAATTGAACCAACACCACCAGCGCAAACTGGTACATACATATGCACGGAAGTGGGCCCTATGTACTACATCGTGACCAGACAACCCATAGATATTTTACAAAGAATCTCAATAGTCACACACATGTGAACTGAACTAGGATATTTTCTCAACTAGAATATAAATTAAATTACACTCATATCATTTTAGGCCCTGTGATGTTGGCAGGAAAACACCTACTACAACAATCTCTGCTCCACGAATGTGTGTGACATATGTTCAGGACCCACACACTGGGAAGATGGTAGACCCTGGTTAGTACACCTAAACATTTCTAAGAGCGAGTTGCACTGGTATGTAAGAAAGTTTTACGACCGGGAATGTGGTTGCAAAACATTCTCAGTTACCACCAACTTCAAGTTGATGGTAACCCATTGGCAAATAGGTAGGGGTGCCCATGGGACCCCTTCCTCTTTGTGAATGTGATGTCCGTGTTCATTTTTACATGTTCACGCATAATTCATGCTAAACATTAATTAAGGTGTCACTTCCTTTTGAAGCTGCTGATCGAGGACCATGTCTTCTGCCACACAATGAAGGGGCCAGGTTAAGCAGCTGAAATTATGGGGGATCTCAATACCACACAGAGCTGTGTGTGGAGCTGGTGAGTTTGATTTTGAATTGCACATCTGCATTGAACACCTCAGTGCTACAGTGTGAGCTGTCACATGTAGGTTTACACAAACCAGGTCACATGTGGAAAGTCAGATAGATGCAAAGATTATTTGTCCCACCCCTTTTTGTTGTAGCATATGAAATACTACGGAAAATAATTATCATGTTGCAACCTCAGTCTTTAAGATGCTGACAACAATGAGTCGCTTAATAAAGCAAAACCATCCTCCAGTGGAGGGCGGCAGGCAGTCCGAGGAGAGAACCCAATCCTCCTCCAAGCAGGAATGTCAGCGGCCTGCACTGCTCAAAAAGATGAGGATGAGGAGGAGGATGATGAGTAGGTGCTGGTTGAGGAGGAGAACCTGGATGATGAGGAGTGCATTGTTGGCCCACTGGTCAAAAGACTGAAGCCTACACCAGGCCTGGCCAGCATTGTGCCTCCCCCTTCCCATGTGAGGATTGCTCAGTCCCAGAAGTCAGCCAACCAGCCACAGCATTTACCCACCCCAACACAAGCATCACATCCTCACAGCCCTCATGTCCAAGGTAGATGTGTTGCTTCTCCTACACTCTCTTCCCACGACAGTGCATCCCAGGCCATCTCTCAAGCATCTGAAAGACCTAACACCCCTGGTAAGGAGCAGGTATCCCATAGGCCTGAATATTCTTACCACAGCCTCCCACGTGCCACCCCCTACCAGTGCAGGTGGACCTGATGGTCATATCAGGGGGTATCCCATGCGGAGGGCACTGGCAGATGGTCATGTTGGGCAGTGGGAGGAAGAGTATTTCCAAAAACAGGCTGATGTGAAGCTGCACATTCGTGCCATAGGGGCTACTCTGTCTAACATTTCAGACTCAGTACAGGAAACCCCTCAGATGATTGGCAGGCAGACCCATGTTTTGGACAGGATTGAGAAAACTTGCCAAGACTTGTCAAGGAAGCACAATGACCTAATATCAATCTATAGGTGAGAGCGTGCAAGGCACCATGCCTTGGGCATGAAGATGATGGAGGGCATATTGAAACTGTTTCAAAGACTTCTTTCAAGGTCAACACATGGAGGGGACCCAACACACCTACCTGCACTGCACTCCACCCAGTCACCTGTACCACAACCTGATCTGGCACACTCCCTGCACAGGCCAGTCTCCCTGCACAGGCATGTCCTCCACCTGGACAGGCATGTCCCTGCACTGTACAGGCGCCCTTTGCTTCTGTATAGGTGCAACCAACAACTGTGCCTGAACCGTATGACCCTGTACAAGCACAACCAAAGCCTGTGCAGGCAACCTTTGCCCCAGTGCAAGCAGAACAAAAAATGTGCAGGCGCCCTCTCCCTCAGTACAGGCACATCCTACAACTGTGACAGCACCTTCTGACCCTGTACAGGCACAACTAACAACTGTACAGGCACCACCCTCCTCCGCTTTGCATACTAACACACCTGACCTGGCAGATGCACCACACCCGCCCACACATTGGCACCAGCACAGAAAATGCACTTACACACAGAGATTCTCACCACCACAATTGTGAAGTCTCAAGAGAGATCCCCCATAATCACTGTAAAAAGTAAATGATCAAAAAAATTGTAAATCAAAAGATTTTTTCACAATTCATAACTTTAATACTGAGTTGATTAATAGTTGATGATGGTCAAATGTTTACTCTGGTTGTAGACCATTTATGCGATGATAAATGTGTATGAGTAAGACATGTAGATTTGTAGGACTATCTGTGTAACAAGGTATCATGTTTAAGCATAGCTAAACACCTACCGATGCAGATTTCCATACTTTGAATCCAGCATATATATTGTAAAACGCAAGACAGAGAAATGGTTTTGAATAAAAATGTGTATATTATAGAATACATAAGAAAATAAATGTAACTAAAATACTGTCCATTGGAAAGGGAGAAAGGAAATTAAATTAAATCTTCTGCCAGAATCAGCAAGGGAACTTGGAGGGGGTTGGGCAAAATAAATAAAACACATCAGGAAGCGTCAGGGGAACCAATCTAAGTACAAGGGTTAAAAAAAATGTCCACCGTCAAAACATTGTCAAGTCACTGGTCATCCTCACTCTCTTCCTTGACTACAATGTTAAAATCCTCTGCACCTGTGGACTCGCCGGCCGATGCAGGACCTGACACCCTGCAGAAGCAGGAAATTTGAGGGGTATGAGGGGTTGCAGGGAAAACAGGGAGGGAAGACAAACTTGGCGACATGACAGCAGTTGAATGGGTGGGTCGTTCAGATAACGCAGACAATGGGCTACACATATGTAACATCTCAGTGCCTACATGTAGCTCACATGTAGATTCCGCCCCAAGTGCAGAGATTCCACCCTGAGTGCAGAGATTCTGCACTTGGGTGTGGAATCTCCACCCCAAGTGCGGAATCTCTGCAGTTGTAAATATACTACTCGTAAGTCCCTTTGTGAATATCGTAAAATAGTATATTTAGACATGTGGTCCCACAATGTCTTCTTCTTGGGATGGTGCCTCCGGAAGAGGAGTGTAACTCCTAGGGAAGTATCTTTGCATGCCTCCCTGATGTACTTTGACAAGTACAAAATGAACACGAAGTTGCAATAGGTTTAGATTTGGGAATGAAGTTAATGGGAAATGTCTCTGCAGCCGCCTCTATCATTCTAAGCAACATAAAAGAAGAGGCTTCAGTTCTGACGATACGAGACTGGAAGCAGTTACGGTTCAAGACCATGAACGGGAATTAACAAAAATAATCACAGAACTTTACACCTCCGTAGGTAGAGATACCTTCTGTACTCGATCCATTAAACCACACCTAAAACCTAAAAATTGCAACAAGGGTTCTGTTAAGGAGAAATCTGCAAGAGAAGGGAAGAAAAAAACATAAAGGCAAAAATAAAAGATGGACAGGATCACCCGCTTCTCAGGAATTCGGCATGGGCGGTTCCAACTTAAGAGACAGCAAAATAATTTAAAAGTGTGAATGGTATCAATATTCTGATAGCCGATCTTGTCAGGACACTGAAGGTAAATAACCAAAAGGAGGAGCCGATACAATGGGCCAAAGAAAAGAGGAGTACAGTAAGAAAAGTGAATGTGGGTGTGAGAGTGATGTCAGTGTAAAGAGGGAAAAGAAGAGGTTGGACTCTGAAATCCCAGCAAAAAAGAAGAAAGTAACAGGACTCTTTACAAAACATGCAAATTCAGCTGCAAGTCCTCCTGCAATATAGGACTTGGATGAGAGCACTTCTAGACAGCACCACAGAAGTCACAAAAGTAGATCAGAAGTTTATGTATGCGAGTCCAGCTGATTTCATACAGATCGAAACTCCCATTCAACATTTAAATCCTTCTGATAGGGTTTACAACCTAAAAATACAAATTGAAGGGGATTCACCACGTATTATCAAAGAAGTATTCTGGGCCCAATTATCAGATTACATCATCCTGGCAAAAGAAGACTGACCTCCAGCCTTCATTAGGGAAGCACCCTGGGGGCACAGAGTTATAAAGGTAGCCATCTCCCCAATAGTACCTGAGGATATCAGGGAAATTTATGCCAGTGAATGGGCAGTAAGACAAACACCAGCCCTATATAGAAATCAAGCGAGGTGAGATGAATACTCTATTCCACAAGTTATGTAGTGAACCACAACCACAAGCACAATACCCTTTAAAACCAGAAGCAAAAACATGGTATTAAAGCAATATTAGACCAATGGCAGTGTCAAGGTATAATAGAGCCTTGCCTATCACCTATGAACACACCACTTTTTCCCGTCTCTAAACCTGGTGGTTCTTATAGAATAGTATTAGACTATAGAAATTTGAATTTGCATACACAAACATATGCAGTACAAAATGCCCACAGTACTGGTTTAATGACGACTCTGGTTAAGAAAAAATACAAAATGACCCTGGATATTTCCAGTGTGTTTTTCAGTCAAAATATAGTGGCTGAAAGTGAGTATCTGACCGCTTTCAGTTTCGGCGGAGTGCAATTTTCCTTCTGGTGTTTGCCTATAGGCTATAAGATTAGTCCTGGCTTGTTTTCAGTGCCAGTCATGGAGATCTTACAACCATATTCTGAGGTATTACCATATATTGATAATATCTACTTAACTGCCGATGATTTGAATGTACACCTTACTAGGGTAAACAAAGTAGTGACTATGTTAACATCACATGGTTACAAAATTAATTTTTAAAAATTGAAGATCGCGTACCTGACTGTGACCTTTCTTGGATATGGCAATGGTCTACCTCCAGACTTACTACAGAAGTGGGCAACCTTGCAGCCTCCCGACACACTCAAAAGTTTGCAACCCTGTTGGGGTTTCTTGCCTTTGGACTGATTAATTTGCTTCACTATGCAGCAAGAGTGATTTCTCCCACATTTTCCTCTAAAGAGTGGCTGAGCACACATACTGATATCTTGGGTGCTCTACAAGCAGACATGCTTGAGGCAACATATTTGCAAACTAGGGACAACAAAACCAACCTAGTCATCAGAGTTATACCCAGTCGCTATGATTACACTTACATGACTTACAATGAAGGGCAGACCATCCCAATTGCCCACACGTCTCACTTGTATTCCCTGACAGAAGCAGGATTTATTTTCATTAAATGGAAAACATCCTGACGGCTGTACACCTAATCTAAAGGAGCGCCCGTTGGTGTTGGGAAAACATATAATTATTGTTTCTCCCATACCAGAAGAAAGAGGTGGCCACAAAGCTAAGCATTCCTAATGCTCATGCCCTACACCCAAGATGAGTATAGTTTGCCTCTTCTTTTAGTACAGTGGATGTAAAGTTTCAGTATGATCCCTCTCTTCGTACACAAGCTTTTCCCCACTATGAACAGGATACTGTGCTGACTCCAGACACTTTACCTGTGGAGTCTTATCAGAGTATCTTTTACATAGATGGCTCTGCTCAACCTGCGGTAGAAAACAAATGTAGGTACTCTGCAGCCTGAGCAGCAGTGCAAGGTGCAGTGAAAGTGCATCCCACAACACACCCATGCCAACTCTTAGATAGTACTGCACAACATGCAGAATTACTTGCTGTGCTACTTGCACTACAAAAACTGAATCACCAGTTCCCACACTCATTCTGTCTGATTCAGCTTTCTGGGTGCAAGGTTGCAATGTCGATTTGCAACATTAGCAGTTGAATGGATTCAGGAATTTGAAGGGAAAGCCTTTAAAAAATAAACACCTGAGGGGAAAGGTAGCTGTCTTACAAGACAAGCTTCCATTAGTACTTGTCAGGCACACTTTGTGTATTCACACTAAAGGGAACTGTGCCACTGACCAAGTGGCAAAAGCTGCAATTCTGAATGTCCGAGTAGCTGTCCGAACCAGATCTTAAAAGAAGATCAACACAGATATTTTAATAGCCATAAATGCAACTAAGACAGCTGGGAAACTTCCTGTGGGGTTTCCTCCCAAATACTCTGACACCCTTAATTCAGATAACATTCCGGTAGTTACAATACCAGGAGTGCGAGACAGAAAACAGCCTAATGATCTGTCTAGATTATAATTAATAAAATAAGCACACAAGGGGTTGGCCTCTGCACATGCAGGAATAAATGCAACGGTAGTGTTAGAATCCCCAAGATCCCTGGTTGGCTGAGGTAGGTACCGCAGGCCAAGCAGGGACCTGTGAGCCCCAAAGTTAGGGAAAAGACAGGTCACCTCTAGAGATAGCACCCGCTCCACCCCCTTGGTAGCTTGGCTCGAGCAGCCAGGCTTATCTTCAAAGCTTAATGTGTAAAGTATTTGCAATTAAGCTAACAGCAGTCCAATGATGACACCACAAATCGACTCCACACGAGTTTCATAGAAAACAAGTATATGTTTATAAAACGATATACGATGCGACCACACAATACTAAACCAACATATGCGTTGGGGTAATGTTCCTCTGGCCTATTATTATTGAGCTAAACTAAACAATCCTACGTAATCCTAATGTTGTAATATGCAGTTCGATATGCAACAGTCAGGTACTTCACAACATAAGAATAATGCATATTGTAATACGGTTATCTGGCGATTTGTACTGTCACTGTAATGCAAAGCATAAAGCAACAATGTGGTAAACTGTTATGCCCCAGTAATGCAATGCGTCCCGTCCCTCTCCAGGTACTCTGTTAGGAAAAAGCAGGATATACGTGTAAACCAGTTATCAGGCAGTTCGTTATGCGAAACTAATGCAATGCTGAACGCATATATCCAACAGTTCGGTATGCAACATTAATACAATGTGTAATACAACAATTCGGCAGATCGTGATGCAGGACTACGACAAGGCGTAACACATCTATCAGGCAGTTTGTTATGCAAACCTAGTACAATAGGCAGTCCGTTGTGCAGAAATAAAGCAATGCGTTATACAATCGTCAGATGCTCCGCTACGCAGAAGTATTGCAATACGTAAGTTACTCCAGCACCGTTCACGGTGCCTCCGGCGGTCTCTCCGCCACTCGTGCTACTTGCGGTTAGTCTCCGGCCACAGTTGCCTCCCCACACGAGTAAGATAGAACACAGTAAATGCAGCTTCGCACTCAGGTCCCGGTGCTGCCACTCCCTTGGCACACGGGCCTCAATCCGAACCGAAGCAGAGGCTTGTGCTGCAGAACAGAGACCGATGCCGAGATCGTCTCTCTCCGAGCTCGTGCCCTGCCCCAGGAGTCGACACACATTACCTGGGGGCGCGAACCAACTCTCCTCTCCTCGTCCAGCGACTTGGGCCTCCGATGCAATCTCTGACTTTACGGGCGATGGGAAGATCCCCGGCTGCACACTACACCCACACTCAGAGTCACTAAGACTCACGGGAACTCCGGACGCACGATAATCAGACAACTCCTCATGAGGGTCTCAGGCTACACACGACACACGTACGGAGCGTTGCCAAAACACACTTGATCCCACGATCACAAGGCACAACTTGCACAGGTCTCAGGTAGTAGAAAGCACACACAATCCGCGTCGCTGAAACACATTTTATCCTCTTGTGCCCCCGATCACAGGGCACCTCTTGCACAGGTCTCCGGCAGTAGAAGGTACACGCACACAGCAACGCTTGAGACACACTGTGGTGCCGATCACGATCCGGTAAAAAAATTCCCCGTACGACTCGTATCCGGTCTTTTTACCGTACGAATCGTACAAGTGCCATACAAACTGGCAATTACGATTCGCATGGTAAAAAGTCCATACGAATCGCATTGGGAATTATTCCCCACACGTCCTCGGGTCGGAAAATGTGTCCGACACGTCCACGGACGATTTACCGTACAAATGTGAAAAGTGAAGTCCGACCGCGGAATTACGATCCATCCCGTGCGTCCGATGTTACAACCGGATACAAAAAACACCGTCCGCACCGAACTCCCATAGCAACCATGGAGACATGTGCCCGCATATGTGCCGAACACCCCCCCCAGCCCCCGTATGTACGCGCCGACCCCCCCAGCCCCCGTACGTTCGAGTCGAACCCCCCACCCAGCCCCCGTACGTTCGTGTCGAACCCCCGTGTATGTACACCCGTGTACGTGTCGAACCCCCCCGTGAATGTACACCCGTGTACGTGTCGAACCCCCCGTGTATGTACACCCGTGTACGTGTCGAACCCCCCGTGTATGTACACCCGTGTACGTGTCGAACCCCCCGTGTATGTACACCCGTGTACGTGTCGTACCCCCACCCGTGTATGTACACCCGTGTACGTTCGAGTCGTCACCCCCGTGTATGTACACCCCTGTACGTGTCATACCCCCACCCGTGTATGTACACCCATGTACGTGTCGCACCCCCCGTGTATGTACACCCCTGTACGTGTTGCACCCCCCGTGTATGTACATCCCTGTATGTGTCGAACCCCCCGTGTATGTACACCCGTGTACGTGTCGCACCCCCCGTGTATGTACACCCCCGTACGTGTCGAACCCCCGTGTATGTACACCCGTGTACATGTCGCACCCCCCGTGTATGTACACCCGTGCACGTGTCGCACCCCCCGTGTATGTACACACCTGTACGTGTCGAACCCCCGTGTATGTACACCCGTGTATGTGTCACACCCCCTGTGTATGTACACCCCCGTACGTTCGAGTCGAACCCCCGTGTATGTACACCCGTGTACGTGTCGAACCCCCCTGTGTATGTACACCCGTGTATGTGTCGAACCCCCTGTGTATGTACACCTGTGTACGTGTCGAACCCCCGTGTATGTACACCCATGTACATTCGAGTCGAACCCCCCCATGTATGTACACCCATGTATGTGTCGAACCCCCCGTGTATGTACACCCGTGTACGTTTGAGTCGAACCCCCCGTGTATGTACACCCGTGTACGTGTCGAACCCCCCCGTGTATGTACACCCGTGTACGTGTCGTACCCCCACCCGTGTATGTACACCCGTGTACGGGTCGTACCCCCACCCGTGTATGTACACCAGTGTACGTTCGAGTCGTCACCCCCCGTGTATGTACACCCCTGTACATGTCGAACCCCCCGTGTATGTACACCCGTGTACGTGTCGTACCCCCACCCATGTATGTACACCCGTGTACGTGTCGAACCCCCCGTGTATGTACACCCATGTACGTGTCGCACCCCCGTGTATGTACACCCCTGTACGTGTCGAACCCCCTTGTATGTACACCCGTGTACGTGTCGCACCCCCCGTGTATGTACACCCCTGTACGTTCGAGTCGTACCCCCACCCGTGTACGTGTCGTACCCCCGTGTATGTACAAACCGTACCCTCACCCGCGGACGTATGGAGCGTACCCCAGGCCCCAACACCAGCACCTTCACACAACATCGCGCATGTACAAGTCGTACCAAGCCAGACACAAGGACAGCACTGTACAACCAAATGGCCGAAGTACACACCGTACACACGTTAAAAACGCACGTACACAACCAGGACAAAGCAAAACAACACAAGAATACACCATTCGAATGGCACAAAGCCACTAAACATGTCCAACAAGCTCAAAAACAACACAATCACTGACCTGCAACTGCCAAAATCCAAAACAGAGGCCCAAAACACAACCACTCCTTATAACACACCCACCCAAAGTTCAAACACAGCCACACCCACCAATGGACCAATAAAAAGGGCCCACACACACAAACCATGAGCCTTTGCAACAGACTCACTGCTGCCAGACCCCACAGACAACCTACAGCACCATACTAGAAGCTTGACCACACCTTACACTTGCACACCTTCACACACACACCTTCACAAACACCCCCACATCACCTTCACACACACACCTGCACAACCACACCCACACACCCACAACCATCCACACACCCCCCCCATCCACACCCACACCCCTCACCATGCCCACTAACAAGAATCCAAAGTTCACTAGCCGAGAGTTGGAGGTCCTTGTCGATGAAATCCTCAGAGTTGAGCCACACCTCTTTGGAACATTGGTCAGACAGACCACCATTTCTGAAAAAACATCCATGTGGCAGACCATCGTCGATGCTGTGAATGCTGTTGCGGACTCCAGAAGGACCAGGCATGAATGCCAAGCCAGGTGGTACGATCTGCGGAGGAGGGTCAGAGCCAAAATGACGGACGAACACAACCAGGCCAACGTCACTGGAGGAGGGCCGGCCCGCAGACCCGTACACTACCATCCCTGGGAGGAGAGGGTGATGGCCATACTGCCGGTGGTGGCAGTGGACGGATTAGAAGGAGTCCGAGACCCGGGTGAGTACACAAACAACTCACCTCACATGGGGGAACGTCATCCACAACCAAACTCACAAACAGGCACGCAACCACCCCAAGCTACCGCATGACTCAACCACACTCCATGAACACGCACATGCCACTAGCGCCACCATGCCCCATGCACCCAGCTGGACAATGTCAAGTCACAGGCCACAGTAAACACCAACACAAGACACGGTAACTGGGATGGCAGGAGTGTGGGCCCCAAAAATCACATAGTGCAACTCAGAAGCAGACAACAATGCCCTCTGCCCATATGGCCTAGGTCACAGCCAGACAAACAGTGTGTCCCCACACAGGAAAGACTTGCCAGCAAATGGCGGACGCCTTGCATTAAGACATGGGGGTGAAGACACTTTTTGCACATGACAGCAGCTAATGAACAGCCAACACTGTGAAAGAGTGGCAGCACACACCACCACAGCAGCAGCGCAGACACAGACACTACACCCAATGGGTGCCTGGAGATCAGAAACAAACTCACATCAACAAGCCAAGGGCCATTCAAAGATCTGCTAACAGTCTGTGCCCAGGAAACTGGGCTGAGGTGACAGAGGGTGACACACAGAGGGAGGGAGAGGGGGACAGAGAGGGAGGGAGACACAGGGAGACGGACAGAGGGAGGAGGCTGACACACGGAGGGAGGGAGAGGGGGACAGAGAGGGAGGGAGACACAGGGAGATGGACAGAGTGAGGAGGCTGACACACGGAGGGAGGGAGAGGGGGACAGAGAGGGAGGGAGAAAGGGAGACAGAGTGAGACGGACAGAGGGAGGAGGCTGACACACGGAGGGAGGGAGAGGGGGACAGAGAGGGAGCGAGAAAGGGACACACAGGGAGAGCAAATCAGCCTTGTGGGGTGTGGGAATGTCTGCTCGTCAGCAGGTGGACTGCGTGCATGTAGACAAGGGTGGCCAGTGCCAGAACCCCCCCTCTTCTCCATGGCTAAACAAAGGGCCATGTCACAACCTGTGCACGAGCACAACGACAGCTACCTGCATTATCTAAGTGTGTGGAACCACTCCATGTGCCCACGTACAGTGCAACACAGAAGGCGCCAATGCATGGCTCTCCACACCTGCCCACTCCACTGCTGACTGCAGTCACAATTGACGCAGCAAGTAAGACTGTGCCACACATAGGTAAAGTCGCTAAAGCTGTGGCCAAGGGACATACCCATGTACAAGTGCACTGTGAGTGGAATGCAAGACATATCCAAATTCCCAGAGGAAATGTGCCAACTTAGAAACCAATGAAACATGGATGTTGCATGGAACAAAATTAACATTGTCTCTGTCACACACAGGTCAACGTCGTGGATCACCCCCCAACACTGGGGGGGAAGACACACAGGATCCGGCTCGGCGGGATGACGGAGCCACCGGCAGTGACGACTCTCACCACTCTGTGGACGAACCCGACCCCGGCCAACCTGGCCCCTCTGGTGTCCAACGACCTGCAGCACCTGCGTCAGGTACAACTGGGCCAACCACCACCCCCACTCCTGCCACATCCCAGGAGACACCCAGGATCCCTGCCCCACCACCACAATGCAGCCAGGCTGGCCAGGAGGGACACGGTGTCCCAGGCACCCAGGAGGAGGCAGGCGACAACGCCAATGCCACCCCTCAGGGGTCCCGGAGACCCGATGTGCCCACAAGGGCATGCCAGGTGCAAGTGGGCAGGGGTGGTGGGAGTGGAGGACGGCGGAGGCGCGAGACTGACCAGTTGGCTGGTGAACCGATATATTCCCATGTCCGAAACATCCTGGACACATACCAGCAGGACACCACGGGCATAGCCCAGGTTGTGTCCATCCTCGAGGGGATCAAGACCCAGCAGGCCCAGCAACATGCGGAGCAACATGCCTGTCTACTGCAACACCAACGGAGGATGGAGGACAGACAGGCTGAGCTCGTGACGGTGTTCACGGAAATTCACAGTACACTCCGTCGGATGGCCGACAACATGGGCAACCCTCCCTGTGCCATCAGGCGTAGAACATCACAACCCACAGGGAGGGATCAGGAGGAGGAGGAGGAGACATCCGACGGAGCATCCCAAACATCATCACGCCTGCTTCTGAGGGTCCCCGCAGGAGGGCGGGTCGTCCACGGAAAAGACCGTGAGGGTCGGCGCAACAGCACCATCTCCCAGGACACCTGCCCTGGCACCTGGCCCACTGGAGCAACAGCAGCACAGCATCAAAAGACATTCTCTGCCACATGGACTTGCCGGTCACTGTCTGACCAATGTTGACAAAGACTTTGGCATGGACTCTGAGGATTTCAAATGGCAAGGACACCAACTCCCCTACTGAACTTTGGATTCCACACACCCGGAAAGCCCCTCATGTCAACCCCCCCCCTACCCCAACCAAAATAAAAAGTCACACCATAAAGAGAAGATGCCTACTGATTGCATTATTACCTTACATGTGTCTTGTAAAGTTTAACTATGCCTGAGTTCTCATTTGACTTCAACCATCCACACCCTGGGGCCTGAGTCTGGCACAGGACACACATGGGTCACATTGTAGTAGGCAAGACAGACATGGAGCACCATACACACCCGTGATGGGCCCAACCAGCTGAGGGGGTGGCCGCACAACCGTGCCGACAGACATATTGAGTACAGCTACAGCCATGCGCAGAGGTCAGGGATCATGTGTAGTGTCCTGGGGGGCACCCAGGTATGTGTGGACAGGTGGCAGAACCATGTCCTGCAAGCTTGAGTCAGGTGGATGCAGTGAATGGTGGCCTGGCCAACGTGGGATGCATGGGGATGGCACATGTCACAATACCCACACAGTCATTGACTACATGCACAATACACAGTCTAATCCCACACAAACAGCTTGCATCTTGCTACTCGACACATAGACACATAGCCACTATCACGGAAAAACATGCCAGACATGCCGGATGCACCGTGGCAACACACCAGCATTGACTGAGAAGAGGCACCTTGGATGCATAGGGACACCTTTATTTGTCATGTATTCGGGATTGCAGAGGCAACTCGGAGTACACATGAACGGGTAATGTGGAGTTACATGTGGGTCCAACACTGGAACCCCCCTTCTGCAGCCCAAATGCGTGATAGCCATGGAACTGGCACACAAGTGTCGGCTAACAGCTGAACACCCCCTGCTGCTCATGGAGAGACTGCCATACACCATTGATCCGCTGATGTGGAAGTCCCACAGCATGTCAAGCCAAGGCAAACCGTATGTGTCCGAGGGCAGTGTAACACACATTGATGCCATCATCACATTCCACAATCCCATCACTGATGACTGCCAACAAGTCTGACCATCTATTCAGGTGTACCCAGCTGCATGTAATGTGTATCATGGTGATGCGACATGTCTGCAGAGGAACCAAACATCGACAGGGGCAGTGTGCATACATCGTGAAAAACTGCCACACCCAATACACCCCTGATGCATCCCTTACCCTAAGGAGACTTCCAAACTTGTCCGTGCGTGTAACGCTGAGTCAGCACACGATGACGTGTCCATGAGGAATAGCAGTGCCACAACAATGCAACCAGCAGACGGCATGCGCAAGTACCTGGGGATATGAGAGACACAAGAAGTCAGCCACAAAAAGCACAGCCACTTGCATGTGCATGTACTCGACACATGTAAGGATGACAACATGCTTGGTCACAATTATGACTGGGGAAATACACTCATCACTGGCACCATCACTCGAGTGACATATCCACACACACCTCTAACTCACGTGGCATACATGCAGATGGACACACACATCGCAACACATGCCACACGGGGACCAATGCGTGCACACTCAGACACTGGTACTCACCACTAAGCAAAGAAGTCGCGTATGAGCCAACTCCGGATGTCCTCTTGCGGAACCACATCCTCCACATCACTAGCCCCATTGCCAAGCCCTTCGTCCTCCACGGGTGGATGGTCCTGATCATCTTGATCCAGGATGAGTGGCACAGCTTTCTCAACTGCCATGTTGTGCAGCATGCAGCAGACCATGAAGATTTTGCAAACCTTCGCCGGGGCATATGGGAGGGCGCCGCCGGTCTTGTGGAGGCATCGGAATCGGCTCTTCAGGAGGCCAAACGTCCTCTCTATCACTCGCCTTGTCCGGCCATGGGCGGTGTTGTAGCGGAGCTGGGCCGGCGTGATGGGGTTGCGTAGAGGTGTGATCAGCCATGGCATGTTGGGATAGCCAGCGTCCCCTACATGGAAACCACATGGACATAAGTAGGACTGGAGAAGCGGTCGTGCTGGAAGTCTACGCAAGATACAGGACAGACAGACTGTACCCACCAACAACACATGCTCGTTCGTTGCGCAGCTGCGTCATCATTTCAGGCATCCTGCTACGCCTCATGATGTAGGCATCGTGTGCTGATCCTGGAAAACGAGCACAGACATGTGAAATCACCATGTTGGACAGACACACCACAAGGGCATTGATGGAGTGGTAGTGCTTGCGATTCCTGTACGCTACCTCCTGTGCCTGTGGTGGTACCAAAGCCACATGTGTCCCATCTATGGACCCAATTACATGGGGCATCCCTCCCAGGGCATAGAATCCACGCTTGACCCCAGTCAACATTGCAGGGGTTGGGAAATGGATGAAGTCATCCAGGTGAATCAACATGGCCTCTAAGAAATCATGCAGCACACGGCAGAACATGCTCTGGGACATGCCACCAACATGAGCTATGGTATTTTGAAAGGTACCCGTGGCAAGAAAATGTAGGGCTGCCATTACCTTCAGCTTGGGTGTCAGTGCCGTAGGATACCTGTGCAGCGGTTGCAGGTGTGGTGCCAGTCTCGCCGTCAACTCCAGAATCAACCGTTGGGGGAAGCGGTAGCACCGGATACAGTCATTCTCCCGCATGGCAGCCAAGTCCGGAATTGCTCGGTGAAGAGGCGGCGCTCTGCAGTAATTTGGAAGTGACAAGGAAGAGTGAGTGCACCACAACAACAATTTATTTGTACTGAGCACATGTTAATCTGTCAATACACATATGCTACATACGGAGTCAGGTATGTGCCACATGCCCTGGACACGTATGGCTGCCAGGTGACACCCCTACCAAGACCAAGCTACACACGGAGATTGTGAACCTCCACATGCCATGGCATGGGATTAGCTGTGTCCCAGTGTAAGTGAACAGCCAGACGCAAGACAGGAGTGACATACATCCACACATCAGCAGAAGTAGGATGTCGATTGCAGAGACTGGTAGAGGAACACTAGAGCCACAGGTCACATGACATTACACTAGGACAGCCCACACACCTTGCCATGAAGGTGTGCATGTGATGACTCACCACACATTCATAGAGAGGATGCAGACATGTCCTTGTTACGCTACTCCGTGTCCCATGCATACATACGCACCTCACATCCAATACCACATGTACCATGGTGTGCGGAACAGTGTGCCATGTCAATCTACACACAGACACATGGTGGTTGCTGCAACAGCTGCTGCTTTTGAGGGAGCTCCAACATCAACCTAATGGGAACCCCCCACACATACATGACATAGTCACATCGTGCACTGTGGGTAGTGACATGTCAGGTGTGGTAACCCCTGTACCGGGCCTCAGGGGACACTTGCGTGTGTTGTTGTCCGTGCCATGCCAGTGACGGTCATCCCAAGTGTGCAGTACGACATGCACACATGTCAAAGGAGTCAAGGGCATGCCTGGCACACATTGCACCGTCACACATTACATGTGTACACATCTCATCATACATCTGGTGCCTTCTCCACTCAGGAGTAATGTGCCACATCACAGCCTTTCACACCTGTGCCCCACACATGTAGTACTGCCCAGACAATGCCTTGATGTCCATCCATGGACAAGTATGTCAGCCCTATTCCTTCCTGTGTGCTGCCTGTCACCACTGTGATGTGTGAAAAGCACCGTACTTTCGCCAAAAGGGCCTGTGTACGTTCCCGTATCACTATGGGAGTGCTGCCGTATGTGTACCCCTAGGGATAGTGAGCGTACACACGCGTGTACGCTCCGTACCACCATGGGTACGCATACGCGAGAACACCCATAGTGAGACGGGTCGTACACGCGTGTGTACGCTCCGTACCACTATGGGTGTTCTTGCGTATGCGTACTCATTGTGATAGTGAGCGTACAGGCGTGGGTACGGTCCGTACCACCATGAGTACGCATACGCGAGAACACCCATAGTGAGACGGGCCGTACACGCGTGTGTACACTCCGTACCACTATGGGTGTTCTCGCGTATGCGTACTCATAGTGATAGTGAGCGTACAGGCGTGGGTACGGTCCGTACCACCATGAGTACGCATACGCGAGAACACCCATAGTGAGACGGGCCGTAGACACGCCTGTACGGGCCGTTGCTATGCATTTGGGGTGCCCTAGGGCCCCGGAACGCACCGTACCTGTGTGTGAAGCTCCAAATTACATAGGGGACACATGAGGGACAAGTATAAAGGCCAAAATGCATGCTGGTTGTCATGGAGACCAAGTTTAAAGTTTGAATTTTTTCCGGAAGGTGCACAGCAGAAGTTAGTTGGAATGAATCTACTTTGTTGCAATGTGTTTGTGGAGTTGACATCATGCTCAAGAAAAAAACACAATAAGAACCCACTGACTGCTAGGTTTGAAGGGATTGGAGGAAACATAGGATGCAAATGTGAGTGACCAATCACTCTGTACTCCTGTGCATGAAACAGGCCAGCAAGGCAGATATAAGGCAGCCAGGTCCCATGAGGGAGCACTTGCCTGCACATCTCTGTATTCCACGACCCAGCTGCTGCTACTGATTCCCTGGAACCATGTCAAGGGCTGTGGAGAGGTCACAGCCATTCACCCTGGAGGAGAACCTGGCTTTGCTGGATGTGATCCTCCCACAGTACCCCCTGCTGTATGGGCGACCAGGTTATCAGGTGAGTGCAGAGTCCACTAGCACAGACTGTGTCCCTTTTTTAAGACTGTGACTTCTGCCATTGTGTCCAGGTGTGACACACATGCCATGTCCTGTAGGGGGGGTCCCAGGGGGGGGAATGCCTGATGTCTCACAGCCAGAGCATGCTGTGGTGCATGTCTGCCTTCCTCACTAGCATGGTGTTTACTGTGACAATCACTGCATGGTGCATGCCACATTCTGCCTGTCTTGTCCTCCTGGGAATGTAGCCTCTACAGTCCTCATGTGATTCTGTGGTCAGCCCAGTGTGACAGGTGACTGTACCCACAGATGTGTGTTAGTTCTGTGTACCTGTGCTGAGAGTGTCCACATGATGTGTTCGTACCCTGGACATCGGTGTGTGTGTAAGTCCCCTGTCATGTGGGTGGGTGCATATGTGGAGTGTAGCACCCCAGCTGCATGAGGGATGGATATACCCTGGCCATGTGATGTGAGCAGGGAGCAGTGCTGTGTGTCTGACGTGCAGAGCCAGCCCCACTCCTGTGGGCCCCCCCGTCTAGTGGCACATGTGCAGAGTGAGCTATGTCACTGCATTTGGCAATGGCAGGTGAATGTCCTGTGCCTGTGTGTGTCTGTGTACTCTGCTGCGGTGGCGTCAGTGGCCTGTGGCATGTGACTGCTTAGAGGTGCTGCACATTATCCTGGTGTAGCTTGTGATGCACAGTGTGAGGAAGGATCATTGATTGTGTAGTTGCCCTCATTCCACCTGTGTACTTTCAATGGCACATACTGCTTTTGCCCTTCCCCAGAGGATCATGTCCCTATGACAAAGGTGCAATGCGTTGGATGCATACTATGCCTTGTTGTAAACAGCAAATGTGTTCTAATATGTGTCTCTGTGACATGTGCCAGGTGTATTGATGTAGTGTCACAGGTAGGCACCTCTGCCAAGGAGCAGATATGGCTGACCGCCGTCAGCGCCGTGAGGAGTGCGGATGGTCAGAAGCGGCGCCTGTCCCAGGTGAGGAAACGCTGGCAGGATATCCGGTGCTGGATGCGGAGGATCGCACGGGTCCTGCTGGGGGACTCACCTGAGA
The DNA here is from genome assembly GCF_964204655.1 of Triturus cristatus. Classification (NCBI taxonomy): domain Eukaryota; kingdom Metazoa; phylum Chordata; class Amphibia; order Caudata; family Salamandridae; genus Triturus; species Triturus cristatus. The sequence continues at coordinate 911,120,743 of NC_140590.1, read as the reverse complement.
GCCATAAGAACCGCGGGCGCCGCCGACTGACCCACATCCACAAGCGTGTGCTGCCGGTGGTATTTCCAGACTTGGAGAGGCGCTTACAGGAGAAGCAGCAGCAGGAAGGGGGTAGGTACATGTGTGTTTGTTGTGTTTCACCAGCATTTGTAAGTGCACAGTTGCATGGATACACTGCCAGGGTTTAAAAGTGCTGTGCAGATCCTGTTAGCAACAGTATAGCTGTGCTCTCCTGCCTCCCTTCCCCTCCTTGCAATGTGTTCCCTGGTCTGTGTGTAGTCACTCCTTCACAAGGTAATGTAGGCTGGCGCTTTCTCCACGTGAACTATGCCTGTAGCATCATGTGTGGGGGTGGTGTGTAACAGGTTTGGGGACCTTGGCTGTGCCCTGTCCAGTTCAGTACTTGTGGGTTCCATGTCAGTTGGCACTGATGCAGAGTCCAGACATGGGAGTTAGTCTCACAAGTGTCATGCCTTACAGCGCGCATTTACTCTGTTGTGGCCTGTGACATGATGTGCATGAGTGTGCGATACGCATAGTGCAGGGATGTTGGGGTGTGTTGCAGTCATTCCCATTCAGGACCATGGAGTTGTGTTGCCACTACTGTCCCCTGGGGCATATTTTCCTGGGTGTCATGTGTGTCATCACAAAACGTGGACACTCTCAGTGTCTACAGCATAGGTTGTGCTCTGTGCCATTGTCCCCTGGCACCATGTATATTGAGGTGAAATGTAGTACAAGTGTCCACTGTACAGCCTGACCTGATTTTCCTTGTTCATAGTCACAGTGGCCAGTGCCTGTGTGTCTAGTTACAATCCTCTGATGATGCCCATTTGTACATGATTATTTGGACAGGCGCACCTTGGGTATTTGGCGTCCAATCTTGCATTTCTGCAGCCCCTGTGTATTTCACCCAGACTAAGAGATGTAAGTGCCACCTGTGTCTCAACAAATTGTCTCATGTAGGGGGTGGTTGGTGCGGGCCAAGCCTACATGTCAAAACCAGAATTCTCCTTGCTAGGTCTGGCCAGTGTGTGATGTTTGTCTGGACATACACTGAAGGTGCAGTGAGCCAGTCATGGTGGGCATGTTTTCAGTATTACCTATGCAGCCTCAAGTTCATGGCTATGGTCCCTCCTCATCCCTATTGTCGGCAACGCTGTGTGGTGCAGATGCAGTGCTGGATTGTCCCCAGGGCCTGGCTCCTATGTCAAACTCCATTTCATGTCAGTTGCTATTGTGTCATGCTCTCCATGGGTTTTCATTGGCATGGTGGGTGAACCAACTGTGTGTTGCATGCCCTACATCTGTACCTTGTTTTGTAGATGTTACTGATCTTTCTTTGCAGGCTATGCACTGTAACCTATGTAGATTGGACTCATGTGACATATGTATACAGGTGTGTGATTAATTGCTGTCTCTTCACCTTGCCCACAGCATCGTCGGGGAACACGGAGGGAGACATGAGCACAGACGGTGCGGAGGGACCGAGCACCTGTGCCAGCGTTGACATCGTGGCTGGCACATTGAGTGGTACTGAGGCGGAGGAGAGTGAGGCCGAGGACCTGTCCACTGGCACCACCGAATATGAAGCGGACGGGTCCGAGGATGATCTCTCCGAGTGGGCGGAGGCTGCACCACCAGCTGACAGCGGCACAACATCGCACCCCGCCCCCTCCATTGCCATCAGCCGCCTCCCACTTGCTCGTGTCCCTTCCCAACGTGCCCGGTCACCACATGTCTCCTTCCTGCCAGGCACCGCACCCCCTGCCCCTGTCTCCACTGCTGCCGCCAATGCCGAGTCTGTGGACATCCAGCGGCAGTTGCAGATTGGTCAGGCTGCGATCCTTAATGTCCTCCATGGCCACAGCCAGGTCCTCAACAACATGGAGGCATACTTGGAGGGCATTCACTCATCGCAGGCTGACCAACGCAGCTTGCTGAGGTCGATAGACTCGACACTGACTGCAGCAGTGGGTCTCCTGCAGCACTTCATCCAACCCCCTACCCCTGCCCCATCCACACTTCCCACTCCCATGCCTGTCCCACGTACACCCAGACGTCAGCATGCACCCACCACGACGGACACAGGCACCACACCAGCAGGGAAGGTCACCCGCACACCTCCTGGCACGCACACACAGGGTGAAGTAGGCACACCCACTGGGTCGGGGGGCAAACGTAAGACACGCAGCCAGAGTGGGAGTCTGCATTCCACCAAATCCACTCCCTCCAAATCCCCTCCCCTCAGCTCTCCTGGCCACATATCACACAAAGACTCCTTCATGGCCGCTCTGTCCCTGAGCCCCACAGTGACACCACCCCGCAAGCGGTCAAGGGAGTCCCCGGTCAGGGTGGTTGAGTCCCCCCCTGTCTACGCCCTCCCCCAGTGGCGCTGCGACCCATCCCTCTGACCCCCCCCCTTGGGGCCTGTGGTTCCTTCGGGTGCAGGGGATTCCCTGGAGGACCTTGCTAAGGTGTGCAGCGAGATCCTGGCCTCCGCCTTTGGCCCTGCCCCACCCTCTGTGGTGGAGTCCTCCATCCCTGCACCCACGACGCCTACCCTTCGCCCTCCTGTCCCTGCGGTGCCTGGTTCTTCCCCCCCACATGATGCCCTCACCCCTGTGGAAGACGACGGAATCTAACTGTGCAGGCAAGCTAGGGGACACGCTTCCCACTGTGTCCCCCATCCAGCTGTGACTTCTGGACTGCCCTATGGGCTTTGTAAATATTGAACTTCCTACAAACAAGATTTATTGGATCATGCTGAATAAAGCAATTTATTTTTTCCGCTTGGAACACTACTGCTTTGCTGGTATTGCTGTTGGTGGGGCTGCTACATGGTTTTGGGTGGTGTTCATGTGTTCGGTGTGTGGGAAATGTAGTAGTGTGCAGTGTTCATAGGGGGGACCCTGGGATATGTGTGCCATCACACGGTGTTAGCTAGGTTTCTCTGTTCATGTAAGCAGTTGCTGCATGGTGAAATTGTCCAAAGGTGTATTCCTTCCTCTGTGTACCCTGAAATCTTCCCTGCAGGGTGTTCCCAATATTTAGCGCTGAGCTGTGTGTACATTAGCTGGGTGTGTGACGGACTCCTTCAACTTTGCACATGCATGCTGAGCGATGTCTCCACCTGCATCATTCGTGGCATCCTTGGTAGTCATTGTACTTGTGTATGTGGACTATTGACATGACTTCATGTGGACATGTTTTCTTTTCGGCGCTATGCATGCGTATACTCCCAGCCTCGCACACATGTGGTACATGTACTGCAGGGTCTTTGTGCACCTGACTGACATTTGTGGGCATGGTATCTGTGGCTACTCCACCCTTTGCGTTCCATGGGCACTGCTGGGAGTGTTAGGCACCCACCCCTCCTGTGTCTGGGCACTGCTGAGAGTGATAGGCACACACCCCTCCTGTGTCTGGGCACTGCTGGGAGGACTCTGCACACACCCCTCCTGTGTCTGGGCACTGCTGGGAGTGATAGGCACACACCCCTCCTGTGTCTGGGCACTGCTGGGAGGACTCTGCACACACCCCTCCTGTGTCTGGGCACTGCTGGGAGGACTCTGCACCCACCCCTCCTGTCTCTGGGCACTGCTGGGAGGACTCTGCACCCACCCCTCCTGTGTCTGGGCACTGCTGGGAGTGATAGGCACACACCCCTCCTGTGTCTGGGCACTGCTGGGAGGACTCTGCACACACCCCTCCTGTCTCTGGGCACTGCTTGGAGCATTCTGCACACACCCCTCCTGTCTCTGGGCACTGCTGGGAGGACTCTGCACACACCCCTCCTGTCTCTGGGCACTGCTGGGAGGACTCTGCACCCACCCCTCCTGTGTCTGGGCACTGCTGGGAGGACTCTGCACACACCCCTCCTGTCTCTGGGCACTGCTGGGAGGACTCTGCACCCCCCCCCCCTCCTGTGTCTGGGCACTGCTGGGAGTGTTAGGCACACACCCCTCCTGTGTCTGGGCACTGCTGGGAGGACTCTGCACCCACCCCTCCTGTCTCTGGGCACTGCTGGGAGGACTCTGCACCCACCCCTCCTGTGTCTGGGCACTGCTGGGAGGACTCTGCACACACCCCTCCTGTCTCTGGGCACTGCTGGGAGTGATAGGCACCCACCCCTCCTGTGTCTGGGCACTGCTGGGAGGACTCTGCACACACCCCTCCTGTCTCTAGGCACTGCTGGGAGGACTCTGCACCCACCCCTCCTGTCTCTGGGCACTGCTGGGAGGACTCTGCACCCACCCCTCCTGTGTCTGGGCACTGCTGGGAGTGATAGGCACACACCCCTCCTGTGTCTGGACACTGCTGGGAGGACTCTGCACACACCCCTCCTGTCTCTGGGCACTGCTGGGAGCACTCTGCACACACCCCTCCTGTCTCTGGGCACTGCTGGGAGGACTCTGCACACACCCCTCCTGTCTCTGGGCACTGCTGGGAGGACTCTGCACCCACCCCTCCTGTGTCTGGGCACTGCTGGGAGGACTCTGCACACACCCCTCCTGTCTCTGGGCACTGCTGGGAGTGATAGGCACCCACCCCTCCTGTGTCTGGGCACTGCTGGGAGGACTCTGCACACACCCCTCCTGTCTCTGGGCACTGCTGGGAGGACTCTGCACCCACCCCTCCTGTGTCTGGGCACTGCTGGGAGGACTCTGCACACACCCCTCCTGTCTCTGGGCACTGCTGGGAGGACTCTGCACCCACCCCTCCTGTGTCTGGGCACTGCTGGGAGTGTTAGGCACACACCCCTCCTGTGTCTGGGCACTGCTGGGAGGACTCTGCACCCACCCCTCCTGTCTCTGGGCACTGCTGGGAGGACTCTGCACCCACCCCTCCTGTGTCTGGGCACTGCTGGGAGGACTCTGCACACACCCCTCCTGTCTCTGGGCACTGCTGGGAGTGATAGGCACCCACCCCTCCTGTGTCTGGGCACTGCTGGGAGGACTCTGCACACACCCCTCCTGTCTCTGGGCACTGCTGGGAGGACTCTGCACCCACCCCTCCTGTCTCTGGGCACTGCTGGGAGGACTCTGCACCCACCCCTCCTGTGTCTGGGCACTGCTGGGAGTGATAGGCACACACCCCTCCTGTGTCTGGGCACTGCTGGGAGGACTCTGCACACACCCCTCCTGTCTCTGGGCACTGCTGGGAGCACTCTGCACACACCCCTCCTGTCTCTGGGCACTGCTGGGAGGACTCTGCACACACCCCTCCTGTCTCTGGGCACTGCTGGGAGGACTCTGCACCCACCCCTCCTGTGTCTGGGCACTGCTGGGAGGACTCTGCACACACCCCTCCTGTCTCTGGGCACTGCTGGGAGGACTCTGCACCCACCCCTCCTGTGTCTGGACACTGCTGGGAGGACTCTGCACACACCCCTCCTGTCTCTGGGCACTGCTGGGAGGACTCTGCACCCACCCCTCCTGTGTCTGGGCACTGCTGGGAGTGTTAGGCACACACCCCTCCTGTGTCTGGGCACTGCTGGGAGGACTCTGCACCCACCCCTCCTGTCTCTGGGCACTGCTGGGAGGACTCTGCACCCACCCCTCCTGTGTCTGGGCACTGCTGGGAGGACTCTGCACACACCCCTCCTGTCTCTGGGCACTGCTGGGAGGACTCTGCACCCACCCCTCCTGTGTCTGGGCACTGCTGGGAGGACTCTGCACACACCCCTCCTGTCTCTGGGCACTGCTGGGAGGACTCTGCACCCACCCCTCCTGTGTCTGGGCACTGCTGGGAGTGTTAGGCACACACCCCTCCTGTGTCTGGGCACTGCTGGGAGGACTCTGCACCCACCCCTCCTGTCTCTGGGCACTGCTGGGAGGACTCTGCACACACCCCTCCTATTTCACAATATGTACGCTTAGAACATACACGTGTGTGGGTTCGCTCCATGCATACGAGGTGGGGGTACGTGTCGTACATACACGGTTGGGGTGGGGGTACGATCCATGCATACGGGGTGGGGTTACGGTCCAGACGTACACTATTGGCATGGGGTACGCTCCATACGTCCGCGGGTGAGGCTACGGGTCGTACTTACACTGTTGGGGTGGGGGTACGCTCCATGCATACGCGGGTGGGGTTACGGTCTAGACGTACACTATTGGCATGAGGGGTACGCTCCATACGTCTGCGGGTGAGGGTACGGGTCGTACTTACACTGTTGGGGTGGGGGGTACGCTCCATGCATACGCGGGTGGGGTTACGGTCCGTACGTACACTGTTGGGGTGGGGGGTACGCTCCATACGTACGCGGGTGGGGGTACGGGTTGTACTTACACTGTTGGGGTGGGGGTATGCTCCATGCATACGCGGGTGGGCTTATGGTCCGTACGTACACTGTTGGCATGGGGGGTACGCTCCATGCGTACGTGGGTGAGGGTACGGGTCGTACTTACACTGTTGGGGTGGGGGGTACGCTCCATACGTACGCGGGTGGGGGTACGGGTCGTACTTACACTGTTGGGGTGGGGGTACGCTCCATGCATACGCGGGTGGGGTTACCGTCCGTACGTACACTGTTGGCATGGGGGTACGCTCCATGCGTACGCGGGTGAGGGTACGGGTCGTACTTACACTGTTGGGGTGGGGGGTACGCTCCATACGTACGCGGGTGGGGGTACGGGTCGTACTTACACTGTTGGGGTGGGGGTACGCTCCATGCATACGCGGGTGGGGTCACGGTCCGTACGTACACTGTTGGCATGGGGGGGTATGCTCCATGCATACGCGGGTGAGGGTACGGGTCGTACTTACACTGTTGGGGTGGGGGGTACGCTCCATGCATACGCGGGTGAGGGTACGGGTCGTACTTACACTGTTGGGGTGGGGGGTAGGCTCCATGCATATGCGAGTGGGGTTACGGTTTGTACGTACACTGTTGGCATGGGGGTACGCTCCATGCATACGTGGGTGGGGGTACGGTCCGTACATATCCGTACCCATGCTGTGGAATGCTTGTGCGGGCCGTACCCAGGCCTTTGCCACGTGGGCACGAGCCGTCCTGCTATTGTTGGGGTGACGTAGGTGTGGGCGTGGTACGACTTGTACCCACGCTCTTAAGGCGTGGGTACGGGACGTACCTGTATTGTTGTTTTGCCGGTTCGCGTCGTCATGAGCTTCCGTTGTGGCGGTCGCTGGCTTAGCAGGACACGCCCCCACCCCCTCGTAGTGACAAGGACCTGAGGGTCAGGTATGTCCAGGGCATGTGTGCTGTGTGACTTTGGTGGGGGTTTTGTGGCCTGCCCCTGGTCCTGCCACCCCCCCCACTTTCCCCCCTCCCTTTGTTGTTCTAACCTTCTGCAGCGTCTGCGTCGGAACCTGTAGAGGAGGTCGACTGGTATGAGGGCCGGGATGACACGTAGGTTCGGGTCCATGTTTGTCCGTCGCATACAGGTACTCCTTGTTCGCGTCGTCCTGTCTGTCCGTCGAGTACAGGTCCTCCTTGTTCGCGTCGTCCTGATTTCCCGGCAGTTTTTGGCAGCCGGAAAATATTCACCGTGCGGGATGACGTCGGTGCGAATCGTGATTCCTGGTTCGTGAATGGTAGGCTGCGTGCGTCCCGACGTCACGTCGGCGCTTTCCCGGATCGCATTTGTACGTTTATTTTCGTCGGTCGGTGTTTTTTACGATTCGTACGGAAATGGTGTTTCCGTGCGAATCGTAATTCCATGTTTGTAAAGTTTTACAACCGGGTACGAGTCGGACGGAGAAAACGCTCCGACCGATGGTTCGTACCCGGTTTTTCCAGGATTGTAATCGGCACCTTTATCTCCAGGTGCCACCAATCACAGGGCACCTTCAGCGAGGGACTCAGGCTGCGAACAGCACACACACACAGCGTCGCTGAGGCACACTCGCCCTTCTGGTGTGCACGATCACAGGCCAATCCACACGAAAGTCTCAGGCTGCCCCCAAGCACACGCACACAGTGTCGCTGAGACTTACTTGGCTCCTTGATACACACGTTCACAGGACGATCCTCTTGAAGGACTCAGGCTAGACAGAGCACACGCACACTGCGTCTCTGAGTCTTGGTTGGAACTCCAGGTGCCCAAGATCACAGGGCACAACTTGGGAATGTCTCAGGCTAGACAGAGGGTTCAGTGACTAAATATCGAGGGACATAATATAGAATGCCCAAAATATCGATGCCAAAATATAGAAGGACAGAATATCGACTCCCTATCTACAAACAGGTAAGTACTAAAATATTGATTCCAAAATATAGAATGTTAGAATACAGTTAGCTAAAATATCGATTTTTTTAAATGTATTAAAAATATTATAAAAGTAATTAAATATTAAAAACAATTAAATAAAACATACATAATTGTTAGATGGCGACCTCAGAGGAGCCTGGAAGGGGTTCTGACTACCCTGAGACCCACCCTCGAAGTATCGTAGCCGGGCACTGGCGGGAGACTCCCCAGGGGGAAGAATCTCGTATCTAGGATCGTACTTCTGGCACCACACGACACAGAGTGACCACACCGGGTATTCTTAGAAATCAATCTTTATCAAGTAGGTTATCACTGCAAATATGTACAAGGTGAGCACGGGCTCAATGAGTCTCGGAAGGAGTAGGGGGTAGCGGGACAATCTCTGGTAAAGGTTCAAGGCAGGGACGTATCCGGCGCACAGCTCACAATCCTCGAGCTGGGGGATACGTTGTTGTAGTCGGGGTCCGGCGGGACCATGAGAGTCTGTTGGAGCCGCGAGTCACTCAGCGGGCTCAGGTACAGGTTCGGAGGTCTTACGAGCTTCAAGGAGCCGCGAGTCACTCAGCAGGCTCAGGCACAAGTTCGGAGGTCTTACGATCTTCAGGGAGCCGCGAGTCACTCAGCAGGCTCAGGTACAAGTTCGGAGGTCTTATGATCTTCAGGGAGCCGCGAGTCACTCAGCAGGGCTCAGGAGGGTCCAAGTTTCAGGAGCCGCGACCACGTCGGCAGGCTCTTGTTGTTCCAGCGTCGAATCTGCGGACCGACCCAGAGCACCCCTTGTTATAGGTCGACCCCTCTTTGATGTCCGGAGTCTGTGCAGGCAGGGGTCTTGTCACCTGGGGGTCGCTTGTCGGGATTTCCTGCTATTGTCTTTTGATCCTTTCAGGGCCGGGTCGGGAGGAGTCCCAGACACCCAGCAGGCACGGAGCCAGCCCTCAGGGAGGCCGGAGGGCCGATCGAAACCCATCGTCCCAGGGGAGTTCAGAGGTGCGATAGAAACTGCTCCTCCCTCTCTCATCCCCTGGAACGTGATGTCCTCCAGCCGGAGTGGCGCCTCTAGGCCCGGGTCGCGCTGGGGCCGGGCGGCCATCTTGGTGCATGAAGTGGGCATGCGGGCCCGGGGTGGCCGAAAGGGGAGAGGCCAGTGACGGGGATGTCCGGGTCGGTGCGGGTGTCCTGGTGGGGAGGGTCGGCTGGGCCGTGTGCTTGGGGCTGCCGGTACCAGGTTTCGGTGGTGCGGGGGCACGTCGGGCCATTCTACGAGGCCGGGTCCAACACGCGTCCCCCCCAGCTGAAAGCCGGAGAGAACTGCCCATCATCTTGGGGGGTTCTCTTCGCTGAGGCGGAAGAACCGGGAGAGGCCGTCAGCGTTGGCGTGGTCCGTACCAGGGCGGTGTTCTACGGTGAAATCCATCCCCTGGAGGGAGATTGACCACCGCAGTAGCTTGGGGTTTTCTCCTCGCATCTGCATGAGCCATCGCAAGGGCCGATGGTCAGTTTGGACTCTGAAATGGGTGCCGAACAGGTAGGGTCGTAGCTTTTTGAGTGCCCAGACCACGGCAAAGGCTTCGCGCTCTATGGTGCTCCACCTCTGTTCTCGGGGCAACAGCCGCCGACTGAGGAAGGCGACGGGCTGGTCTAGGCCTTGGTCATTCACTTGGGACAGGACGGCCCCAATGCCATGCTCGGAGGCATCGGTCTGGACTATGAACTCCTTGGCGTAGTCGGGAGCCTGGAGGACGGGGGCAGTACACATGGCCTTTTTTAGGGCATCGAAAGCTTCCTGGCAGGCAGCCGTCCACTGCACTTTCTTTGGCTGTCTTTTAGACGTGAGTTCTGTGAGAGGGCCGACAAGGCTGCCATACCCCCGAATGAATCTTCGGTAGTAGCCAGTGAGTCCCAGAAAGGCTCGGACCTCCGTTTGGGTGATGGGGGGTTCCCAGGCCAGGATGGCGTCGATCTTTGGCTGTAGAGGGGCGACCTGGCCGCTCCCGACCTGGTGCCCCAGGTAGACTACGGATCCTTGCCCGATCTGGCACTTGCTGGCTTTTACTGTGAGGCCTGCCTGGCGCAGGGCGGTTAGCACCCTCCGGAGGTGCTGGAGGTGCTCACTCCATTCTGAACTGAAAACAGCGATGTCGTCCAGATATGCCGTGCTGAACGGCTCTAGCCCGGCCAGGACCCTATTCACCAGTCGCTGGAAAGTGGCCGGGCATTTTTCATCCCGAAGGGCATTACGCGGAAGCAGTAGTGCCCATCGGGGGTGGAGAAAGCGGACCGCTCCTTGGCCCCTTCGGTGAGTGCAATCTGCCAGTATCCGCAGGTGAGGTCGAATGTGCTGAGGAACCGGGCTGCCCCTAGTCGGCCAATGAGTTCGTCGGCTCGTGGAATGGGGTGGGCATCGGCTCGGGTAACGTCATTGAGCCCCCGGTAGTCTACGCAGAATCGGAGCTCGGGGGCGACACCGAGGGCCGCTGCCTTCGGGACCAGGACCACGGGGCTGGCCCAGGGACTGTCAGAGGGCTCGATCACCCCCAGGGTCAACATGTTCGAGACTTCAGCTTGAATGCAGGACCGGACCCGGTCAGGAACCCGGTAGGCTCGGTGTCTCACCGGCGGGCTGTCCCCGGTGTCCACGTCATGAACACACCAGTTGGTGACCCGGGGGGTCAGGGAGAAGAGGTCGGAAAATTGTCTTAGGAGCTGGCGGCAGTCCGCTTGTTGCTGGGCAGTGAGGGCTGGGGAGAGGTTCACTCCTTCCACGGAGCCATCCTGCTCCTTGACACACAGGAGGTCCGGGAGGGGATCCGACTCATCTTCGGCCCCGTCATCGGTGGCCAGCAGGAGGCTCAGTTCTGTCCGCACGAAGTGAGGCTTGAGGCGGTTCACGTGCAGGACCCGGAGGGGATCCCGAGGCGACTGGACGTCCACCAAGTATGTGACTTGACTCTTCCGCTCAACCACTTTGTAGGGTCCAGTCCATCGGTCCTGGAGGGCGCCAGGCTTCACGGGGGCCATGACCCACACCTGCTGGCCCGGCTGGAACTCGACCAGAGTGGCATTCTGGTCGTACCAGCGCTTCATCTCTTCTTGACTTGCCTCTAGGTTGGCCTCGGCCAGTTCTCGGAACTTCCTGGTCTGGTTCCGGAGGGCCAGGACGTACTGGAACACATCTCGGGGGGTGGTCTGGGGTGCTGCCTCCCACCCTTCCTTAACCAAACTGAGGGGACCTCGGACGGGGTGCCCATAGAGTAATTCAAACGGGCTAAACCCTAAGGACTTCTGGGGGACCTCCCGGTAAGCGAACAAGAGGCAGGGGAGCAGGACGTCCCACTTACGCCGGAGGGGCTCTTCTAGGCCAGCGATCATCCCTTTCAAAGTCCTATTAAACCTTTCTACTAGGCCGTTCCCTTGGGGATGGTACGGGGTGGTGAACTTATAGGACACCCCACATTGTTGCCACAGGGACGTCATATATTTCGAGATAAAATTAGTGCAGCGATCGCTCACGACCTCACGGGGAAAACCCACCCTGGAAAAGATCCCCATCAGGGCCCGGCCCACCACGGGGGCCGTAATGGTGCGTAGGGGAATAGCCTCAGGATAGCGGGTGGCGTGGTCCACTAGGACCAAGATGAAACGGTGACCTTGGGAGGTGGGGGGGTCCAGTGGTCCCACGACGTCGATTCCGACTCGTTCAAAAGGGGTACTGACGACCGGGAAGGGTTGGAGGGGAGCCTTGCGCTTCCCCCCACTCTTCCCACTAGCCTGGCACGTGGGGCAGGACTTGCAGTGGGCTTCTACCGCTGCTCTCATTCTAGGCCAGTAAAAATGGGTCACAAGACGGCTGTAGGTCTTGTCCTGACCCAGGTGGCCGGCGAGGGGGACGTCATGGGCTAAGCCCAGGAGGAAGTCTCGGAAGCGGAGGGGTACCACCAGTACCCGTCCGGATCCCAGCTCCATCGACTTCTGCTCACTGTACAAGATGTTATTTTCCCAATAGATTCGGTGCGTCCCGGTCTGGTCACCTGCGGCTTGGCCCTCGGCCTGGCGCCTCAGCCCGACCAGGGAAGGACAAGTGGCTTGCTCCCGGCAAAATTCTTCCCGGGTGGGCCCGCCCTCGTGGCGCCAATGGGCCAACTCGGGTAGATCTCCCAACTCGGGGACCGGGGCGGGGTCGGATGGTACGGGTTCGTCGCGGGCGACGGACCCTTCTGATGGGGGGACGGGAGGACCCTCGGCTGGGACTGTTCTGACCTCTTCAATCGGGGTGCTTTCGACTTCTCTCCGGGGAGTGAGTCGGGCCGACATAGATCGGGTGGTGGCGCACACCCACTCGGGGAGTCCCATCATTCCTAGGTGGGCCTTGCGCTCGACGTGCTTCCAGGGAGAACTCTCCAGGTCGTTCCCCAAGAGGCAGTCGACCGGCTGGGAGGTTCTTACGGCCACCTTGAGTTTACCTATCACCCCTCCCCACTCAAACGGCACCAGGGCTACCTGACACATACTTTCTCTATTGTCTGCGGATATCACGGGGCAAAAGACGTTGGGGAGGATCTGCTCCTCGGGGACTAGGTGCCTGAGGACACCGGTGATACTGGCCCCGGTGTCGCGCAGGGCTCCTACTTGGTGGCCATTGATTTTGACGAGCTGCCCGTATTTCTGTGTGTTGGAGGGTAGGAGGCTACCAGGGATCATCTCCCTATCTCCCAGGGATACTAGGGCCATCGCTGCGGGTTCCCACTCCTCGGCTTCCTCAACCTCCTCCCCCAGGGCTACGTTGGCTATCTGTCTCGCAGGGGTAGTAGGGGAGACTTGGGTGGCCATGGGGCACTCTGGGTCATTGGCGTAGTGCCCGGGTTTCTGGCAGCGGAAACATGTGACGGTCACCCGGTGTCCCCGTCTCCCAGGGGGCCCTGTCACTGGTGGGGGGGGCGCCGGGAAAGGTGGAGGTTGTGTCTTCGGAGGGCTAGGCTGGGACTCTCTCGGCCCTCCCTGGTTCCCTCCCCTCTCTGGCGGGGTGGTCCCTGACTGGCTCGGGGGTACTCTCCTACCATGCCCCGGGAGACCCGGGTGTTGGTCCAGCGGTCGGCCTCCACAGCTAGCTTCCGGGGATCTGTGAGCTTGCTGTCAAGCAGATGCTGACGTAGTTTTTTGAAGCAGTTCGCAGCCAGGTGTTCCCACAACATGAGGTCAGTGAGTTCGGCAAGGGTGGTGACTTTGCTGCCCTTGATCCACCCATCGAAGGCCCGACTGAAAAAGTTTACATACTCCACCAAGGTGGTGCCCGGGATCTTCCTGCAGTCCCGGAATCGCTGACGGTACATTTCTGGGGTGAGGCCGTATCTTGTGAGTAGAGCCTCTTTCATGTGGCTGTAGGAGGTCTGCAGGGAGAGGGGTAGGTCGAGCAGGGTGTCCCTTCCTTCGCTCAGAAACCGCCCCCACAACCCCGCCCCCCAGTCCTTCTGCGGGATCCGATGGGAGGTCATGGCGACCTCGTAGGCCCTGAACCATTGCTGAATGTCATCGTTTTTATAATATTCCTTGACCACATCCTTAGGGATGTGGACCTTCTGTTCCGCCGGGGGGGCCGTCTCTCGGTTTCCCGGGGGCCTCCCTTCCTCGTTTCTGGCCTTGAGCTCGAGTTCCTTCAAGCTGCGTTCGTGCTCCAGTTGGAGCTTCCTTCCTTCGTGCTCCCGTTGGAGCTTCTTTTCCTCTAGTTCGCCTTGTACACGCATTTGCTCTACTGCTAGCTTTTTTTCCGCTAACTTCAATTCGCCCTCGATTTTGAGTTTGGCTAACTCGAGTTCATGATTGCGACTTCTCTCTCTGTCCGCGAGCTCTTCCGGGGATAGGCCCCCGTCTGGTACGATGCCTCGCACCTGATTGCTGCTGCTTTCACTTTGGGGGGGTTCGGCTTCGTCGGGGCGCTCCCCCGTGCCTTCTGGGCGGGAGGCCCCGGTCTCCACCCAAGTTTTCAGTGCTTTCTGCAAATCTTCTTTAGTGTTGAGACCAGTGGTAGCGATTTTAAGTTCTTTGCAAAATTGCTTTAGCTCTTTGTGTGTGTATTCTTCTAGATGCTCCACCTGGAACACCCTGTTGGCGTTGGTTTCTGCGGGGCTCACGGCGCTTCCTTCTGCCATGTTTGTCGGTAGTGCTTCCGTCGTTCACGGTACGATCTCTAGGTGATGGGCCCGAATCCCGTCGCTTGCCACCAATGTTAGATGGCGACCTCAGAGGATCCTGGAAGGGGTTCTGACTACCCTGAGACCCACCCTCGAAGTATCGTAGCCGGGCACTGGCGGGAGACTCCCCAGGGGGAAGAATCTCGTATCTAGGATCGTACTTCTGGCACCACACGACACAGAGTGACCACACCGGGTATTCTTAGAAATCTATCTTTATCAAGTAGGTTATCACTGCAAATATGTACAAGGTGAGCACGGGCTCAATGAGTCTCAGAAGGAGTAGGGGGTAGCGGGACAATCTCTGGTAAAGGTTCAAGGCAGGGACGTATCCGGCGCACAGCTCACAATCCTCGAGCTGGGGGATACGTTGTTGTAGTCGGGGTCCGGCGGGACCATGAGAGTCTGTTGGAGCCGCGAGTCACTCAGCGGGCTCAGGTACAGGTTCGGAGGTCTTACGAGCTTCAAGGAGCCGCGAGTCACTCAGCAGGCTCAGGCACAAGTTCGGAGGTCTTACGATCTTCAGGGAGCCGCGAGTCACTCAGCAGGCTCAGGTACAAGTTCGGAGGTCTTATGATCTTCAGGGAGCCGCGAGTCACTCAGCAGGCTCAGGTACAAGTTCGGAGGTCTTACGATCTTCAGGGAGCCGCGAGTCACTCAGCAGGGCTCAGGAGGGTCCAAGTTTCAGGAGCCGCGACCACGTCGGCAGGCTCTTGTTGTTCCAGCGTCGAATCTGCGGACCGACCCAGAGCACCCCTTGTTATAGGTCTACCCCTCTTTGATGTCCGGAGTCTGTGCAGGCAGGGGTCTTGTCACCTGGGGGTCGCTTGTCGGGATTTCCTGCTATTGTCTTTTGATCCTTTCAGGGTCGGGTCGGGAGGAGTCCCAGACACCCAGCAGGCACGGAGCCAGCCCTCAGGGAGGCCGGAGGGCCGATCGAAACCCATCGTCCCAGGGGAGTTCAGAGGTGCGATAGAAACTGCTCCTCCCTCTCTCATCCCCTGGAACGTGATGTCCTCCAGCCGGAGTGGCGCCTCTAGGCCCGGGTCGCGCTGGGGCCGGGCGGCCATCTTGGTGCATGAAGTGGGCACGCGGGCCCGGGGTGGCCGAAAGGGGAGAGGCCATGGACGGGGATGTCCGGGTCGGTGCGGGTGTCCTGGTGGGGAGGGTCGGCTGGGCCGTGTGCTTGGGGCTGCCGGTACCAGGTTTCGGTGGTGCGGGGGCACGTCGGGCCATTCTACGAGGCCGGGTCCAACAATAATATAATATAAAAAAGCTTAAAATGTAAACATAATGAAAGTAATGTAAAAAAAGTAAAGATTTTGTTGGATAGTGAGAGCGTAAAAATTACTATTCCCACTCCAGCGAGTGCAACAGTAGGGAAAACGCTGGATAGCGTAGGGGTAAAAATTACTATTCCCACTCCAGTGAGTGCAACAGTAGGGAAAGCGTTGGATAGCGTAGGGGTAAAAATTACTATTCCCACTCCAGAGAGTGCAACAGTAGGGAAAGTGTTGGATAGCGGGAGGGTAAAAATTACTATTCCCACTCCAGAGAGTGCAACAGTAGAGAAAGCGTTGGATAGCGGGAATGGAAAAGTTACTATTCCCACTCCAGTGAGTGCAACAGTAGGGAAAGCATTGGATAGCGTAGGGGTCAAAATTACTATTCCCACTCCAGTGAGTGCAACAGTAGGGAAAACGTTGGATAGCGTAGGGGTAAAAATTACTATTCCCACTCCAGAGAGTGCAACAGTAGGGAAAGCGTTGGATAGCGGGAAGGGAAAAATTACTATTCCCACTCCAGTGACTCCAACAGTAGGGAAAGCATTGGATAGCGTAGGGGTAAAAATTACTATTCCCACTCCAGAGAGTGCAACAGTACAGAAAGCATTGGATAGCAGGAAGAGAAAAATTACTATTCCCACTCCAATGAATGCAACAGTAGGGAAAGTGTTGGATAGCGTAGGGGTAAAAATTACTATTCCCACTCCAGTGAGTGCAACAGTAGGGAAAACGTTGGATAGCGTAGGGGTAAAAATTACTATTCCCACTCCAAAGAGTGCAACAGTAGGGAAAGCCTTGGATAGCGGGAGGATACAATTTACTATTCCCACTCCAGAGAGTGCAACAGTAGGGAAAGCGTTGGATAGCGGGAAGGGAAAAATTACTATTCCCACTCCAGTGACTCCAACAGTAGGGAAAGCATTGGATAGCGTAGGGGTAAAAATTACTATTCCCACTCCAGAGAGTGCAACAGTACAGAAAGCATTGGATAGCAGGAAGAGAAAAATTACTATTCCCACTCCAATGAGTGCAACAGTAGGGAAAGTGTTGGATAGCGTAGGGGTAAAAATAACTATTCCCACTCCAGTGAGTGCAACAGTAGGGAAAACGTTGGATAGCGTAGGGGTAAAAATTACTATTCCCACTCCAAAGAGTGCAACAGTAGGAAAAGCCTTGGATAGCGGGAGGATACAATTTACTATTCCCACTCCAGAGAGTGCAACAGTAGGGAAAGCGTTGGATAGCGGGAAGGGAAAAATTACTATTCCCACTCCAGAGAGTGCAACAGTAGGGAAAGCGTTGGATAGCATAGGGGTAAAAATTACTATTCCCACTCCAGTGAATGCAACAGAAGGGAAAACGCTGGATAGTGTAGGGGTAAAAATGACTATTCCCACTCCAAAGAGTGTAACAGTAGGGAAAGCGTTGGATAGCAGGAGGGTAAAAATTGCTATTCCCACTCAAGTGAGTGCAGCAGTAGGGAAAGAGTTGGATAGTGGGAGGGTAAAAAATACTATTCCCACTCCTGAGAGTGCAAAAGTAGGGAAAGTAATGATTTAATTTTAAAATAAGATTACATTAATTATCAATACCAATAAAAAGTTAATTAAAATTACCAATTAATAACAATTAATTACCATTGAAAAAAATTAATTACCAATTAATAATTAATTATCAATTAATTATCAATACATATAAATAAAAAATAATATTTACTTTATTACAACTAATTTAGTTCTCACCCAATTCCCCTATAAACCCACAACCCACTCCCAATAATAAAAAATACAATTAACATTATTATCAATTAATAAATTAATACAAATTATTTAGCTATTAATCAAAATTAATTATCAATTCATACAAATTACTCACCAATTAATACAAATTAATTACCAATTAATAATTCATTATCAATTATCAATACACATAAATAAAAACATTTTTTTTACTTTATTACAATTAATTTACTTCCCACCCAATTCCCCTATAAACCCACAACCCACTCCCAATAATAAAAAATACAATTAACATTATCAATTAATCAATTAATAAAAATTATTTTGCTATTAATAAAAATTAATTAGCAATTCATACTAATTATTTACCCATTAATACAAATTAATTACCAATTAATAATTAATTATCAATTATCAATACACATAAATAAAAAAAAAATATATTTACTTTATTACAATTAAATTACTTCCCACTCAATTCCCCTATAAACCCACAACCCGCTCCTAATAATAAAAAATACAATTAACATAATTATCAATTAATCAATTAATATAAATTAATTACCAATTAATAAAATTAATTACCAATTAATAATTACTTATAAATCAATTAATTATCAAAACATGTAAATATAATTAATATTTAATTAACCATAATTAAATTACTTCCCACCCTATTCCCCTATAAACCCACAACCTGCTCCGGAATTAAATTACGCAAAAATTAAATTACATAACATTCATTAGTTAAAAAAAATTAAACATACATTACAAAATAATACATAATACAAATAATACATAATTTTAACACATATACTACCATACATAACACTAAAAAAAAATCGATATTATGGATATCTATATTTTTAAATTCGATATTATGGTAATCTATATTTTAAAATTCGATATTATGGAATTCTATATTTTTAAATTCTATATTATGGAAATCGATATTTCATACCCCAATTTCGATATTCTGACCTATCTATATTTTGATAATTCGATATTCTGTCCACTCTATATTTTAACTTCGATATTCTGGGCAGTCGATATTTCTGAATCGATATTTAGGGTGTTCACCAGACACAGCACACGCACCCAAGGCGTATCTGAGAGTCTTCTCTGGAAACTTTTGTGTTCCTGTGTTTCCAAACATGGACCCAGCTCACCTCGGGCCCTTGGGGATATTTACTTCAGGACACAGCACACAGCAAAGTCCTTCAAGCAGGGGGACACAGCAAAGTCCCTACAGCCTTTGCTTGGTTGAAACAGCAAACTGTAGGCCAGCCCCAGATCACACAGCAAGAGCAGTCCTATCCAGCAGTCTCTTCAGTTGTTTCTACCTTGGCAAAGGTTCCTCTTGATCCGCAAAGTAGCTCCAGTCTTGTTCACACTTGATCAAGCCATTCTCCAAAGTTCAGGGGCTTCAGCTCGCATAGTTATACCCCTCAATGGCTTTGAAGTCTGTGTGTTACAGGGGGCACTGACCCCTGCTCAAACCAGTTCTGGGTGCCTCCCTACCAGTGACACCTTCTCCCTTTGATTAGTGGGGGTCTGGATTCTCAATCACTCAGCAGGAAATGGGACAATTGTTTTATAGCACCAGCCCAGACCTCTTCACCTCTAGGCCTACTCCTCCTCCTGCACACCAGATGTAGGTCAACCCGTGCTGTCTCACCTCCTCCCCTGGGTCAAGACATTCCCCAGATCCTATTGCTTTCAAATCCAGCCAGTCAATCCACAACCAGGCAGAGACACACAGAAATGTTTAAAGCACAAAAACCCAGCCACTTCTGAAAGAGTGGCTTACAAACACGAAATGCAAAAACCATCTTCATAAAAAGATGTGTTATTGCATGGTGAGTTCAGGCATACTAAACTTCACCTTTCCATCTTAAGCCTTTGCGGAGATAGGCTGAAAAACATATTACACAGCCTCCCCATTCTATTTTAATGGGCAAGATGGCCTTTCAGCAGTGATAACGAAATGGAGATTATTTCACTGCCAGGGACATGGTACACACCGTGGTACATGTCCCACCTTTCACATGCACTGCACCCTGTCTAGGGGGTACCCTAGACCTACCATAGGGGTGCCTGATGTGTATGGAAAGGGAAGAGTAGAGTCTGGTAAGTGCGTGCACTTACCAGAACAACGTGGCAGTTTAGGAAACTGCGCGCAGGCCCTGCAATGGCAGGCCTGAGTTCCCTCTTTAAGGCTACTTGTGTGGGTGGCACAAATAGTGCTGCAGGCCCACCAGTAGCATTTGCATTACTAGCCCTGGCACACATAGTGCACCTTACTAGGGACTTTACTAGTAAAACAAACATACCAATAATGGACAGCCAATCTCCATCACACTCTACACAGGGAACACTTGCACTTTGACACTGTTTAGCAGTGGCAAAGTGTCCAGAGCATCTAAGTTGGCAACACATGTCAGAAAAAAGGTCTAGGGGAAAAGCAAAAAGTTTAGGGATTTTTAGCCAAAAAGGCCCTAGTCCCACATGAAGCAATGCAACAGCAACTCTACTGGTGGCCTTATTTTTATAAACAGACCAGGGACTATGTTAGACAATGTGACATCGAGATTAAACCCTCCACTGTCAAAAGACCCTTGACAGTTCCCCTCATGACCTCGAATATTCCCTTCTGGGTGATTTATTTGGAGCACCTCTGCCCTTTAAAATCAGCTAACAGATATAAGTACATATTAGTAGCTATTGATTCATGTTCTGGATTCCCTACAACTAGGGCACCCTTCTACCATGGTGACAGGATGCCTGTGTTGGCGCTAGGCTGCACAAAGTGTGCTAGTGTAGGGAGAGGACAGGAATGCCCATATAATGTTAAATATGGCACATTCCTGCCCTCTCCTTCTCCTTGTCACGCAACGCAGCACAGTCCAGCAAGGTGTCTTGCTACATTGTGTGACATTTTGCTGTATCTGCCCTTCAGTGCACAGCAGAGTATATGGAATGAGAATAAAACTCCAAGCTATTCTGGGAGCACATGTCGAGGTGATATCGAGGATATGCAAATGATCTGTAACAATGCAGAATTGAGTTAGCCACCTCATACAGCTCTATTGCGTTAGGAAATAGGATAAAAATATGCTGGTTAAACCCATCTCTTTACATTCTGAAAACGCAGTGAGCTTTTATCTACTTGTCTGGTCAGTAGGAGTGAAACTAGGAATTTTAGGCCAGAAGCTCAATAAATCACTTCACCCTGACCTTGTTCCAGTAGACATGAACTGTGCAGAACCTAAGCTATGGCCACTAGTATGTACTAAGAAATTCAGGGGAATATTTACAAGCCCTCACCACTACCGGAGCATCACTTTTTTTGATGCTCCGGTGATGCAGCGCCATTTTCCATATTTACAAGGTGGTGCTAACGCCACCTTGAAAATATGCCCCTTTCCGCTGCAGTCCTCTGCGGCAAAGGGACGTTCAATTGTTGTTGCTGTGGGCATTCCACCGCAACACCTATTGCTTTTTGACGCTACCCCAGATTTACAAGGATGAGGCAGTGACAATAACTAATGCTATGAAATACCAGGCGTTAGAATGGGTATATGAGGAGAAATTATCAATTTCTTCTCGTTTTTTTCTCTTTCCATATGTGCTGAATTCTGCAGCACACATAGAAGGTGCAAATCGCCAATATTGATTGTTTATGTGCAGGAAAGTGTCCTTACACAGTAATTAAGTGAAAACACAACAAAGGAAAATCCCCACACCACATTAGAAAACTAGAGTATACATGTAATAAATTATGTGACACCAAAAGAACAAAAATCCAATCAGTAGAACTGTAGATATGCATATGTATGTATAGAGCCCAAAAGCAAAAAATGACACTCACCGTTATCTAGTCGCACAAGACAGGTTGAAATTCACAAGCTCATGCCAACCGAGGTGGAGCGTAGGCTGGATACAGGGACCAGGTTATTCCTGCTGAAAAATTGACCTTCTCAAAGTCCAGCACAAAGAGACCAGCATCACCGATGGTTTGTTGTTTTAGTGCAAACCGCAGGCTGGTTGTCGTGGATGGTCGTCTCTGTAAAGAGATGATCCTGTCTGGCTTCATGGATGATCGTTGCTGAAGCTTTCTGTTGGTAATAACCATGGGCTTGTGACGCTGTAGCATAAAGTACAGATCTTGCATTGCCGGTCATTGCTGGTGGTAGCTGTAGCGTGAAGAGTCGGGTTCACCGGAGGTTCGTGTTGGCGGTTGGTGCTGGCAGCAAAATCTTTTGCAAATCTTCAACAAAATCATGGAGGGAAGCGACCCGTTCACGGTCGCAAAGAGCCCAAAACTTTAGAATTTCTCCTTTACTTACAGGAGGGGCTCAACTGATGACAGTCAAGTGCGCAGGACTTGGGGAGGCACCTTTTGGGGGTCAGGAGCTCACGGAGGCCTGCAAAGCTCAGGCTAATCCAGTGCAAGTCCAGGCTTTTCCAGTGCAGCAGATCAACTGGGCAGTTGCAGGGGTGCCACTGGAGCTTGTTATGCCCCTGCAGCTCTGAACAAGAGGTTAATCAGCTTACCCTTGGAGCCACTTCAGTCTGGATGTAGGGAGCAGGTCTAGTATTTCTTCTCAGACTTCAGGATAGGCCTCCAGCTGCACAGCAGTCCTCTGACAGCAGGGCAATATTTCTTCTATAGTATTCACAGGTCCAGAAGCGTACTGAAGAGTTAGTCTGATGGCCAACATTTGTACCTGGTGTCAGCTTAAACGTGGGAGAAATGTCTAAACTTCCCACCACATCTGGTTCTGGAAATTCCTTTTTCCCCTGCCCTAGTCCCAAGATGTCTGGAGTCACAAAAGGCTAGTGTGAAATTCTGTGTGTGTGTGTGCTTAGGTAGTTCCTTTGAAGTACAAATCTGGTAGGTGGCAGCACCGCCCCTTCTATCTGGCAAGGATGGCCCATCCTGCCAGCACCCAGTCACCCCTTTGTTATACTGACTGGGAAAAATACACAAATACCAACTGCCAACTACTCCAAGTCAGGTGACCCAGGATACAGGATGCGGGCACCTAATGATTAGGAGAAGAAAATTCTAACTTCCTAAAAGTATTGTAAGCACCAGTGCACTCCTGTTTGAAAATAATTGTCTGGGTGTTAACAAACATTGAGGTGCCAATTACGATCCGGTAAAAAAATTCCCCGTGCGACTCGTATCCGGTCTTTTTACCGTACGAATCGTACAAGTGCCGTACTGTCGTAAGTAAATTATTACGAGTTTCAGAATTTCTAGATATCAATACAATTATACATGAAGCAAAAGGCTGAGTCCGTGGTATCAGGTTCAAAAGGGCTTTATTCAAATAACTCGAGTTATAGGGAGAATAGTTCCATCACCACAAGGGATCAGGACCAGGGTTCTCAAAAAGGTATTCTCAAACTTTATTCACAGAGTACAGTATATATATGTTTGTAATAATATACGTAAGCAAGAGCGCTTCAGGCGGAGCAAGAGAGAATGAGATAAGAGCATGTGGGCGTGTAAGTAGGCGTGAAGGTGGGCGTCCACTTGATGATAATAGGTAAGTGTCATAGGTGGGTGGATGCCTAGAGGGGGTTGCGTGATCAGCTGGAACTTTACTGGAACTTTGCCTTACTTGTGCTCAACTCGAGCATGACGTGTAACTGACGTGTAAAAGGGTTGCTATGCAACCGGGGAGTCTGTAGTCTAGAAGTAAGGCCTTCAGTGTCAGGGTGACATGCACATCTCGTATTATCTGATATCTAAAGTTTGGAGCAGGGCCTGATTCGTGACATAGGTTGCCCATCACCAAGGGCCAATGTGGCATTTATTTCTTCGTTTACTGCTGAAGTCTTGCACGGGGGCTATGGGCTTTTCACTGACGTGAGCTTTGTAATCACACAAAAAGAGACAGAAAGGCTAGGCTTTCTCCTTTGCAGATGTCATGTTTATCCCTCCTTCTCCAGGCAGGAATGTGGTTTCGGTAGGAGTAAGCAGATAACCGTGCTCAATACTGTCTCGGACAGGGCCCCTTTGGCTGAGGCCCAAGTGTGCAAGGCCAAGGATACGCAGCTACAGCTTTCAGAGCGTTCTGAGGCCTGAAGCCTCTTTTCGGCTCTGGCTGGGCCACAATAATGGAAATGCAGGAAAACATGATGCAAAACGTGTAGGCCTCAGAGCAGATTTGTCGTTTCTCTCATGGGAGACTGGATTATGGCAGGCTACGTTATAGCATGAGCATCATGATGGACAGGCCATGGAGGGGAAATACGTAGGTGACATGTATGTGCACATGAGTGTGGGGGGAACACACGGGGACACATAGGCCTCATGATATTTTATTTTCCTCATTCCCTCCTTGTCCCCTAGTGGACCCTTACGTCATATTTATTCTCATTAGACAGTCAATCTGTTCTTGCAGCATTATTTTTCCATTTTCAATGCTTTGTAAATGGGGATGTGGGACACATGCAGTAGCACACAGGCCGCAAATGGCCGGGCCACACTGCAGACATAGGCAACAACTGAATATCATCAGTAGTATTAGTCCACAGACCGTCAACACTTTCCATCCCCATGCTGGTATTATTTCCCAGAGCCAACTGGACCAAGTCCACGTGCCTGGGTCTTGGTGTATGCATTGGGCAATCTTGTGGAGTCTTGTTATTGCTTTGTATACAGACGGTGCGTTATTAGGTATGAAAACGCAGCAGCTGGAACCGATGACCCTACAGGCCCCGCCCCTATCCGCTAGGATGACGTCAAGAACAAGACGATTCTGAAGAACGACCATTCTCATAGCAGACTGTTCCTGGGTCAAGTTCCCCAGGGCTGATGCAGTCTCATTAGCAACTGTTTCTAGAATCCTTGTTAGTCTGCGGATAAGTTTACTATTCTGGACGGGACCTACGAAGAAAAAGAATCCTTTGTTGAAATCTGTATATTGCTCCCAAGCTGTTTCAGTCTGGTCAATGCCAGAGGCATCGAGCCCTCGTCTGTGCCTGATAAGTGCTAGTTGAAGATTTTGATGATAGTTCGATGGGGCCAAGAAAACGGGTGGTAGGAGAAATGATATATAGCACGTCCCACCCCAGTCTAAGGGCAGTTGTACATAGGTTGTCTGGCCACAAATAAAGTAGGTGTGTCGTGATGCTCTGAAGTAAGACTTTCCTTTGTCTTTGAACACTAGTATAGTGTTACACTCGCTGTGCCCCAACTGTACAGAGCCTTCTTTTCTGACACACAAGTTCCCTTTTACTGGCAGGACTGTGATTGAGGATGGACCTAAATTGTGTATGGGCTTGACATTCAACACTATAAAGTCAAGGGTCGCATTTCCTTGCAGATACTCTTCATTTTCTAGATCGGTACCTTTCCTTTGGGGAAGACCTTCTTCATCTGGGAAACATGCTTTATTCATGACTTTGTTCAAGTTACCCCATACCCAGTCGCCCCTACATTCCTTATCTTGACATTCTTTGGCATCACCGTTGATGGATGTCATTAAGGCAAACCATGCTCCGCAAGAACCATTATGGGAGAATGGAAAAGGGAAAAGAGGCAACACTCCCTTCACCTTCTGATACGGGGGAAGTCGGCCACAGACCCAGCAGTCTGTAGCATTGCTAGTCTGATGTGAATGGTGCAGCATGTGGATAAAAGTATTGTTGCGTAAGGCAAGTCGATACGATAGCTCATGGGATGGCAGATCACTGAATGTGTGCTTTATGGTATCATTGGTAGAGTGTAAGAGTGAGGCAATAGGAGGAAAAATAGCATGTAGTATTAAGCTGATACATATCATCGTGATGCACAGAAGAAATAAAAATATCAGAGTCACTATACATCTACCACGTAATATTTTACAGTATTTGGTTTTCATCTTGCTCTTTTTCTCATCTCCGGTATCCAAGATATTATACGAGCCAGAATACATGTTCAACCGCTTCACCACCTAGTGGACTTAATTGATCAAACGGGTTCTGACTTGTTAGATCTAAGTTTGGTTTTGTAAGTCTGCTGGGGAGTCTCCTCTAATAAAGGGGGCTCAAAGTCTGAAGTCTTTATGTCTTTTTTAAACGAATCGTTATTCCCAAAGTAGCGTTTGCAATGATGTAGATGAACCCATCCTTTTCGTCCTTCGACTTTAACAGCGGTCCTCGTAGTTAATAATATTAGTTTAGGCGTCTTCCACCTTGGCTCAAGAGGGCTCGTTCTGTCAAAGTTCCTTATGAGAACAAAGTCCCCAGGAGCGAGGGAATGTTCCTTGACCTGGGTGTTGTCAGGGAAGGCGGCAGCAACCTGCGAACGACAAGAGAGTAGTGCAGACATCAAGGAAGCCAGGTAATCTGTCAGCATGTTACTATCAACATCAGTGATCTTTTTAGGCATTGGAGTGCCCCACATATTCGGTGGTCTACCAAAGACCACTTCATAGGGAGATAAGCCTGTTCTAGAATGGGCTACCATTCGCATGTAAAAGAGGGCAACCGGCAGGGCTACCATCCAATCCACACCTTTGTCTGCGCAAATCTTTGCTAGTTTTATTTTTAAGGTCTGATTATGTCTTTCTACAAGGCCTGCTGCCTCAGGATGTCGTACACAATGGAACTTCCAGGTATACCCTAACAGAAGGGACATTTGTTTCATGAGTTCAGAAGAGAAAGGCTGACCGTTGTCGGAATATACGGCACACGGTAATCCATAACGTGGGAAAAATTCTCGCACCAGTTGTCTGGCGGTAGTCACAGCAGTATAATCAGGGACTGGATAGGCCTCTGTCCATCTTGATAGGGAACATACTACTACTAGGACATATTTGTAACCTCTACATCTGTCCATTTGGATATAATCCATTTGAAGGACTTCGAAAGGATGGTCAGGTGGATGGAAACCACCTTGTTCCATCGGAATGCCTTTACCTGGATTGAATTGGCAACAGATCATACATGTTCTGACTTTTTGTTTCGCTGCTGCACGCAGGTGCTTGTTGAACCATATATTCTGTAAGCTGTCTAGCATTGCTCTCTCTCCTAAGTGTGCAGGACTATGTGCGGTATTTATGATCACTTGTACCATTGAATCAGGAAGAAACCATGTTTCTTTGCCCTTAGTCATCCAACCCTGATCAGTCAGTACCCCTCCTTGTTCCGACCATTTCTTTAATTCGTCTAGAGTAGCATGTGTCTGTATGTCTTGTACATCCTTGGAAGGATCCCTAACTGTCATGGCTTTGGACCTTAATGGTACCTGTGATTTCGTCATGTCTAGTGGGGTCTGAGCTGTCTGTTTAGCTGTTCGGTCTGCCAGATCATTGCCTTGAGAAATGGTATCTGTGGCTTTAGAATGTGCTTTGCATTTCAGGATAGCTATGGCTGTTGGTAAATGTATAGCTTCCAGAAGGGCATGAATAAGGGGGCCATGCTGTATCTTGGCCCCGTGAGAAGTCAAGAACCCTCTTTCCCTCCATAGGACGCCGAAGTCATGAACTACCCCATATGCGTATTGTGAATCAGTGTAAATATTTACTCTCAGGTGCTTAGCTCTTATGCACGCTTGAGTCAGAGCGATGAGCTCTGCTGCTTGTGCTGACAGTATGTCTATTCTTTTAGTCTCTATGATTTCAGTAGCAGTGGTCACTGCATATGCTGCCACTAATTCTCCCGCCCCCGTCCTCATGCATGAGCCGTCAACATAGAGTGTTAGGTCAGGGTCTGGGAGTGCAACATCTGTCAAGTCTTGTCTTGGTTTCGTCACGGTATGTATTACTTCAACACAGTCATGTGGGGAAACGTTTTCTGTACTGGAGGGCAAAAGAGTAGCAGGATTCAATATGTTGCATCGTCTGATCTCTATGTGTGGTTGAAATAGCGTCAGCTCATAACCTGTCAGTCTCGCTACAGTCAGGTGTTGTGTTTGTGTTCGGTTCAAGAGAACCTCTACTGCGTGTGGTACTTGTACTGTCAGGGGGTGGCCCAGCACTATCGAGTCACTTTGTCTTATGGCTAGGGCTGTTGCTGCAACAGATTTTAGGCACGCAGGCAAAGCCTGTGCTACTGGGTCCAATGTACTAGAAAAATAAGCGCAGGGCTTGTGTTTTCCTGCATGATCTTGTGTGAGGACAGATAGTGCTGTTCCATCCCGCTCTGTCACAAAAAGCATAAAAGATTTGTTGTAATCAGGGATTGCTAAAACTGGTGCTTGACATAAAGCTCTTTTTAATTCTTCAAATGCCACAGTGTGTTCTTGTGTCCAAGGGAGGACTTTAGTAGAAGCTACCTCCTGTGTCGTCAATTGTATTAGGGGCTTGGCTATGTGAGCATACTGGGGAATCCACTGCCTGCAATATGAAGTGAGGCCAATGAATGCACGTACCTCCTTTTGTGTCTTGGGCTGTGAAAGACCAGAAATCAATTGAATACGTTCTGGTGTTAGTCGCCTACCCTCCTTGGATAGCAAGTGCCCAAGGTACGCCACTTGCTGTTCACAGAATTGTAACTTCGAAGGGGACACTTTGTGCCCCTTGTCAGCCAGGAAATGTAAAACAGTGAGTGATGCACTTTCACAGTCAGTTTTCGATCGTGCGGTAATGAGAATGTCATCTACATACTGTATCAGTGCTGTAGTGGTAGGCATATGAATACTGTCTAGTTGTCTTTTGAGCGCCTGACTGTAGATGCTAGGGCTTTCCGTGAAGCCCTGTGGTGCTCTTGTGAATCTGAAGCTGCGGCCTTTTAAACTGAAACCGAAAAGATATTGGCTGTCCGGATGTATTGGGATACTGAAAAAGGTGTTCTTTAGATCAATAACTGTAAAGAACGTAGCCTTCGCATCAATGGCAGTCAATAATGAAGAAATGTCCGGGACCACAGGGTACTGTGGCACCACACATTTGTTTAATTCTCGCAGGTCCACAACTAATCTATAGACAGGTGATGCATTGGGATCAGTTCTCTTAAGAATAGGAAGAACAGGTGAATTGCATATGTTTGACTCTGTCTCTATCACCACCCCTTGTGCAATGAGTTCATCGATAATTTTCAGCAACCCTACTTCAGCTTCAGGTGGAATTTTATATTGTCGAATCCGCGGCAGCACCACTCCTTCCTTGAGGGTGACCTGGTATGGTGTAATGTTCATGAAACCTACGTCAGTCGGGCCTTGTGCCCATAGGTGCTGCGGTACATTTTGAAGCCTGATGTCAACGTCTTTCATAACAAAATGTCCCTTGAAATCACGTAAATACAGTCGCACTCCTTCTGGCGAGCAACAGATAACTGCTCCCAGTTCCTTTAATGTTTTTATGCCAAGTAAGTTTTCTGGACATGATTTAGTAAGCAGTAAGTCTGTTGTATGTATTAGTGGACCGACTCCTAAAGAGACTGGTTCTGAAACCTCATTGATAATAGGCCTTCCTGAAAAGCCCAGGGATATACTCTTTGAGCTCGAGAGGGGTGCCCCTGGAACCTCAGAATGACTGATGGTAGTTCTACTTGCCCCGGTGTCAATCAAAAACTTTTTATTCTGTCCTAGTAAACGTGCATGCACATAGGGACCCGCTTGGTCCACAGGAACTGGAATAAGGGGCAAGTCGAATTCCCTCTCTGGGCTTTTTCACGAATATGCTTGGTATTCTGGATAGTTAGTCTGAGCGTGCTCATACATTTGTGCTGTGGCGTGGGCTGGTGCAGGTGCATGGACAGGCGGCGGCGGTGGTGGAAAGGTGTCTGATGTCTGATGTGTGTTATTTTCTTTGGGAGGATAAGATCGTGGCTTAGTTTTACCTATCGCTATATTGTGTTTCAGGACCGTACATTCATTTACGAAGTGACCTGGCTTCTTGCAATAATTACAGGTCCCAGTATTTTGTTTCGTGCTATTCTTGTTCGTGTTTGTGTTTGCCGGTGTTGATTGGGCCACCAGCATCTTCATCTTTGTGTCTCTCATGCGTCTCTTATCCTGTTCGTGTTCCTCTCTAATTCTGTTCTGGTGGTATTGTAACATCTGTAACATTTGTGAAGGGCTGTTTGCTTGCCAAGTACTCTCAACCTTTAGTACCCTATACTTCACTTCTGGTAGGGAATTTTCTACTAGTTTGCTCACGAAAAGATGGGGATATGAATCACTACCGGGCTTAAGACCACTATTGATAGTGAAACATTTCTCGAACCTAGAGTAAAAATCGCTAGTGTCTTCGTCTGGTTTCTGTTTACAGGCCGAAATAGCATCCCAGTCTTCCTTCTTGGTGATTAGTAATCTGGGCAAAACTTGTACAAGGAGTTCAGGTAGGTCTTTAGCTCGAGGACCCAGACCAACCCCCGGGCCTCTTCCTGCCTCCTCTCTTTCCAGTATATCCCAACTGAGTCTTTTGTCTCCTACCTCCCAGTCCTGTCCTTTCAATTTCTCGTAAATACCAGCGGGCAATAGTACTTTTAATAACTTTAGAATGTCAGCATATGTATATTCTCCTAGGCGAAGAATGTCCTTTAGTTCTCGGTGAAAACCCCCCGGGTCTTTATCATGGGATGGTAACATTTT
Source organism: Triturus cristatus (assembly GCF_964204655.1). Classification (NCBI taxonomy): domain Eukaryota; kingdom Metazoa; phylum Chordata; class Amphibia; order Caudata; family Salamandridae; genus Triturus; species Triturus cristatus. Next base: position 911,090,758 of record NC_140590.1, on the reverse strand, counting down.
CTTCATTTCCAGTATCTCTAATTTTGACAAGGGGGTATAGACATACACCCGTTGCAGGTCATTGTTTGCATCCTTTACAGGATGAACCTCTCGTAGGGGGTTCAGCTTGTCGTACGACTGTTCCTTAACCTGAGGTGGAGCGGGAAGCAGGGATCTAGTCACGTATACTATATACTTGTGTCGCTGATCCAGAATGACATTAATCAGTTCAGTACCCATGTTCATCCACCTGTCTAGTATTATGTCGTCCAGCAATTTATACAACAGACCAGGACCAGAATATTGACTCTCATATAGCGTGATCAAATGTTGGACCATGTAAACACCAGCTATGCGCTGTTCGTTTGGTGGGAGGCTCAGGAACGTTTGGGCTACGATATCATTATTATATGTATCATATTGGGATATCCACAGGGTAGCTGATCGTGCTAATTCATTTTCGGTCGGGGTGAGGGGCTGATCGTTACCCAGCCATTTATTCACCGCTTTTTCGGTGATCTGGAACAAACTTTCAAGGGAATATCTTTCTTTTATGGTAGTTCCCTGTTTACGGTGATTGAGGCCCTTGGGCCTTTCGAATCGCCGGGCATGGCCCACATAATGTATTCTGTCTGTGTCCCCTGCTTCGTCATCAGAAGATAACTCAGCTGTTTCGTGCGGGCTTCCTTCATGTGATGCTATTATTGCCTTCCGGATTTTGGTCAACATGTTGTCTGTTTGGCCTGATTTATCATGCTGACCGGCATCTATGCGATCACTCCAACCAGTATAACAACGGTCTACATCACCATCACCTTCGTCTTTTTCTCTGATCAGACAATTAATTAGGAAGCGAAGGATATAGTTCTTAATAATTACCTTTCTATTTTGTACGGCTTCTGCTATACATTCAGGACCTTCCCCTGTTCTTATGAACGTGTACATTTTCTTTAGATGTCTATCCATATCTGGTAATTTTTCCAAATCTGCGACTGCTCGTCTAAGCCGTAATGAAAACACGAGCATTCTGCCCTTTCCTGGATCTGGGTCATATATACATTCGGAGATTGCTACTTTTACTGTCGGTCCCCCTCCTGATGTTGCCCCGGATCCTCCCTCCCCGCCGTCCTCGAGCTCCTGGAGCTGTTCTTGTGTTGGGGGTGCAGGGAAAATTCCGTCCACGTATGATGGTGGGGGTTCCTCTAGGTAGTTGTTAATGAACGTGTCGGATGCTGTTTGTTTTATTTTTCGGGGTACTGGCGGTGGCACTCTAATTTTTCTACTGGGGCCACTTTTGCTAGTTCCTCTGAAAGGACGGGATAAATACCAGCAACGGCAGTATTTCTTCCTCTTTCAGCCTGCTCTCTTTTCACCCGCTCCCCTTCTTGCTGTAACTTTTCTTCCTTTGCTTTTTCGGACTCCTGTCTACTTCTCTCTGCTTTGTGGAACTCTTTCTCTGTTCTTCTATGAGATTCCTTGCGCCATAACTCAAAGGCATCCTTCTGAGCAGGTCTAGATTTTCTCTTCCGTATCTCTTCCTCTACCTTCATGATGCATTCCGCATCCCACGTTCCCGTAATGGGCCATTTATACTTTGTCTCTAAATCCTTCGTGTAATCCACCCAAAGTTCTAAAAACAACACGGCATCTAAACCATGCTTACAGTACATGAAATGTCCAGGTGTGTCTCTAGGCGGAATGTTAACTGGTTCCTCTAGTACACCTTTCCTGGTACCTATCTTACGCAGTTTCGAAAATAACGGCATGTTGGAATGTAACCGAAAACAAAAAATCACAATGAACAAAAAAAAAAAAAAAAAAAAAAAAAATCACAATGCAGCAAACTTACACACAAACCTGACACATTTAAACCTAACTGAACCTAATTTAAGACGATAACATTCATACAGCTATATCGGTGCACCTGAAAACTTGGCCTCTAAATCTGGAAACATTAATTCTTGAACGCATGCTCTTGAACATACCGGTCTCACAAGTGAGACACGTCTTTACCGTGTTCATTAAATGAACCCGTCATGATTGCAACCCCCATGAAAAACTCACCGGGAAGCAGAACTTGAACTTGAACTTGAAGGCCTCGGAAACTTGACGCTGCGCAGGGAATGGCGTATCTTAGGTGGATCTCTTGAAACCTCGGACACAGCTCTCTCGCAGGTGGGCTCTGGGTCGGGACGATCCGCAATCCTCACCGCCTCGTATGGATGCCTGGTCGCAGTCCGTCTCCTTCGTTGGCCTGAGGGAGTTGGCGGGAAAACCCGCGTCGTGTACACTCGAAGTCCGTCACGGCTGTGGAAGGGGGCAAAACTGGACCTTCATCTCCGGCGCATGGGGAAGGAAATGCGTCCCTGTTCGGGCGCCATTAGGTCGTAAATAAATTATTACGAGTTTCAGAATTTCTAGATATCAATACAATTATACATGAAGCAAAAGGCTGAGTCCGTGGTATCAGGTTCAAAAGGGCTTTATTCAAATAACTCGAGTTATAGGGAGAATAGTTCCATCACCACAAGGGATCAGGACCAGGGTTCTCAAAAAGGTATTCTCAAACTTTATTTACAGAGTACAGTATATATATGTTTGTAATAATATACGTAAGCAAGAGCGCTTCAGGCGGAGCAAGAGAGAATGAGATAAGAGCATGTGGGCGTGTAAGTAGGCGTGAAGGTGGGCGTCCACTTGATGATAATAGGTAAGTGTCATAGGTGGGTGGATGCCTAGAGGGGGTTGCGTGATCAGCTGGAACTTTACTGGAACTTTGCCTTACTTGTGCTCAACTCGAGCATGACGTGTAACTGACGTGTAAAAGGGTTGCTATGCAACCGGGGAGTCTGTAGTCTAGAAGTGAGGCCTTCAGTGTCAGGGTGACCAGCACCTCTCGTATTATCTGATATCTAAAGTTTGGAGCAGGGCCTGATTTGTGACATAGGTTGCCCATCACCAAGGGCCAATGTGGCATTTATTTCTTCGTTTACTGCTGAAGTCTTGCACGGGGGCAATGGGCTTTTCACTGACGTGAGCTTTGTAATCACACAAAAAGAGACAGAAAGGCTAGGCTTTCTCCTTTGCAGATGTCATGTTTATCCCTCCTTCTCCAGGCAGGAATGTGGTTTCGGTAGGAGTAAGCAGATAACCGTGCTCAATACTGTCTCGGACAGGGCCCCTTTGGCTGAGGCCCAAGTGTGCAAGGCCAAGGATACGCAGCTACAGCTTTCAGAGCGTTCTGAGGCCTGAAGCCTCTTTTCGGCTCTGGCTGGGCCACAATAATGGAAATGCAGGAAAACATGATGCAAAACGTGTAGGCCTCAGAGCAGATTTGTCGTTTCTCTCATGGGAGACTGGATTATGGCAGGCTACGTTATAGCATGAGCATCATGATGGACAGGCCATGGAGGGGAAATACGTAGGTGACATGTATGTGCACATGAGTATGGGGGGAACACACGGGGACACATAGGCCTCATGATATTTTATTTTCCTCAGTACGAACTGGCAATCACGATTCGCATGGTAAAAAGTCCATACGAACCGCATCGGGAATGATTTCCCACACGTCCTCGGGTCGGAAAATGTCCGACACGTCCTCGGACGATTTACTGTACAAATGTGAAAGGTGAAGTCCGACCGAGGAATCACGATCCACCCCGTGCGTCCGATCTTACAACCATATGGAAAAAACACCGTCCGCACCGAACTCCCATAGCAACCATGGAGACATGTGCCCGCATACGCGCCCAACACTCCCCCCCACCCCCGTATGTCCGAGACGTACCCCCGTGTATATACACCCCTACCCGTGTATGTACACCCCAGTATGTTCGAGTCGAACCCCCACCCCTGTACGTGTCGTACCACCGTCTATGTACACCCCAGTACGTTCGATTCGTACCCCCACCCCTGTACGTGTCCGACCCCCATGTATGTACACCCCAGTACGTTCGAGTCGAACCCCCACCCCTGTACGTGTCTGACCCCATGTATGTACACCCCAGTACGTTCCAGTCGAACCCCCACCCCTGTACGTGTCCGACCCCCATGTATGTACACCCCAGTACGTTCGATTCGTACCCCCACCCCTGTATGTGTCGTACCACCGTCTATGTACACCCCTGTACGTTCCCGTCGCATCCCCAACACAACCTCCTAAGTACGGAGCGCACCCCAGGCCCCAACATCACAACCGCATGTACGAGTCGTACCAAGCCACACACAAGGACAGCACCGTACAACCAAATGGCCCATGTACACACCGTACACACGCTCAAAACGCACGTACACAACCAGGACAAAACAAAACAACACAAGAATACACTATTCGAACGGCACAAAGCCACTAAACATGGCCAACAAACACTAAAAAAACACATTCACTGACCTGCAACTGCCAAAAATAAACAGAGGCCCAAAACACCACCCCTCCTTATAACACACCCACCCAAACTTCAAACACAGCCACACCCACCAATGGACCAATAAAAAGGGCCCACACACACAAACCATGAGCCTTTGCAACAGACTCACTGCTGCCAGACACCACAGAACCATACTACAAGCTTCACCACACCTTACACTTGCACACCTTCACACAACCACCTTCACAAACACCCCCTCATCACATTCACACACACACACCTGCACAACCACACCCACACACCCACAACCATCCACACACCCCCCCACCATCCACACCCACACCCCTCACCATGCCCACTAACAAGAATCCAAAGTTCAGTAACCGAGAGTTGGAGGTCCTTGTTGATGAAATCCTCAGAGTCGAGCCACAGCTCTTTGGAACATTGGTCAGACAGACCAGCATTGCAGCAAAAACAGCCATGTGGCAGACTATCGTCGATGCTGTGAATGCTGTTGCGGACACCAGAAGGACCAGGCAGGAATGCCAAGCCAGGTGGTACGATCTGCGGAGGAGGGTCCGAGCCAAGATGCTGGAGGAACACAACCAGGCCACTGCCACTGGAGGAGGGCCCTCCCGCAGACCCGTACACTACCAGCCCTGGGAGGAGAGGGTGATGGCCATACAGCCGGTGGAGGCAGTCGAAGGATTAGGAGGACTCCGAGACCCGGGTGAGTACACGAACAACGCACCTCACATGGGGGGGACCTCATCCACAACCAAAATCACTAACAGGCACGCAACCACCCCAACCTATCGCATGACTCAACCACACTCCATGAACACGCACATGCCACTGCCGCCACCATGCCCCATGCACCCAGCTGGACAATGTCAAGTCACAGGCCACAGAAGACACCAACACATGACACGGTAACCCGGATGGCGGGAGGGTGGGCCCCAAAAATCACATAGTGCAACTCAGAAGCAGACAACAATGCCCTCTGCCCATATGGCCCAGGTCACAGCCAGACAAACAGTGTGTCCCCACACAGGAAAGACTCGCCAGCAAATGGCGGATGCCTTGCATCAACACATGGGGGTGAAGGCACTGTTGTGCACATGACAGCAGCTAATGAACAGCCAACACTGTGAAAGAGTGGCAGCACACACAACCACAGCAGCAGCGCACACACAGACACTACACCCAATGGGTGCCTGGAGATCAGAAACAAACTCACAGCAACAAGCCAAGGGCCATTCAAAGGACTGGAAAAAGTGTGTGTCTAGGAAGCTGGGCTGAGGTGACAGAGGGTGACACACAGAGGGAGGGAGAGGGGGACAGAGAGGGAGGGAGAGGGGGACAGAGACGGAGGGAGGGAGAGGGGGACAGATAGGGAGGGAGAGGGGGACAGAGAGGGAGGGAGAGGGGGACAGAGAGGGAGGGAGACACAGGGACACGGACAGAGGGAGGAGGCTGACACACGGAGGGAGGGAGAGGGGGACAGAGAGGGAGGGAGACACAGGGACACGGACAGTGGGAGGAGGCTGACACACGGAGGGAGGGAGAGGGGGACAGAGAGGGAGGGAGACACAGGAAGACGGACAGAGGGAGGAGGCTGACACACAGAGGGAGGGAGAGGGGGACAGAGAGGGAGGGAGAGGGGGACAGAGAGGGAGGGAGAGGGGGACAGAGAGGGAGGGAGACACAGGGAGACACAGGGAGAGCAAATCAGCCGTGTGGTGTGTGGGAATGTCTGCTCGTCAGCAGGTAGATTGCGTGCATGTAGCCAAGGGTGGCCAGTGCCAGAACCCCCCCTCTTCACCATGGCAAAACACAGGGCCATGTCACAACCTGTTCACGAGCACAACGACAGCTACCTGCATTATATAAGTGTGTGGATCCACTCCATGTGCACATGTACAGTGCTACACGGAAGGCGCCAATGCATGGCTCGCCACACCTGCCCACTCCACTGCTGACTGCAGTCACACTTGACGCAGCAAGTAAGACTGTGCCACACATAGTTAAAGGGGCCAAAGTGGTGCCCAAGGGACACACCCATGCACAAGTGCACTGTGAGTGGAATGCAAGACAGATCCTAATTCCAAGAGGAAAAGTGCCAACTTTGAAACTGATGAAACATGGATGTTGCATGGACCAAAATTAACATTGTCTCTCTCACACACAGGTCAACGTCGTGGTTCACGCCCCAACACTGGGGGGGAAGACTCACAGGACCCGGATCTGCGGGAGCCCGATCCCACCGGCAGCGACGACTCTCACCACTCTGTGGACGACCCCGACCGACCTGGCCCCTCTGGTGTCCAACCACCTGCAGCACCTGCGTCAGGTACAACTGTGCCAACCACCACCCCCACTCCTGCCACATCCCAGGAGACACCCAGGATCCCTGCCCCACCACCACAATGCAGCCAGGCTGGCCAGGAGGGACACGGTGTCCCGGGCACCCAGGAGGAGGCAGGCGACAATGCCAATGCCACCCCTCAGGGGTCCCGGAGACCCGATGTACCCACAAGGGCAGGCCAGCTGCAAGTGGGCAGGGGTGGTGGGAGTGGAGGGCGGCGGAGGCGCGAGCCTGACCAGTTGGCTGGGGAACCGGTATTTGCCCATGTCCGTAACATCATGGACACATACCGGCAGGACACCACGGGCATGGCCCAGGTTGTGTCCATCCTCGAGGGGATCAAGACCCAGCAGGCCCAGCAACATGCCTGTCTACTGCAACACCAACGGACGATGGAGGACAGACAGGCTGAGCAACTGACGGTGTTCCAGGGGATTCACGATACACTCCGTCGGATGGCCGACAACATGGGCAACCCTCCTTGTGCCAGACGGCGTAGAACATCACCACCCACAGGGAGGGATCAGGAGGAGGAGGAGACAGCCGACGGAGCATCCCAAACATCGTCACGGCCTGCTGATGAGGGTCCCCGCAGGAGGCCGGGTCGTCCACGGAATGGACCGTGAGGGTCGGCGCTACATCACCATCTCCCAGGACACCTGGCCTGGCACCTGGCCCACTGGAGCAACAGCATCACAGCATCAAGAGACATTCTCTGCCACATGGCCCTGCTGGTCACTGTCTGACCAATGTTGACAAAGACAGTGGCATGGACTATGAGTATTTCCAATGGCAAGGACACCAACTCCCCTACTGAACTTTGGATTCCAAACTCCCGGAAAGCCCCTCACTTTATCCCCCCCCCCCCCCCCCCCCCCCAAAATAAAAATTCACACCATGAAGAGAAGATGCCTGCTGGTTGCATTATTACCTTACATGTGTGTTGTAAAGTCTAAACATGCCTGAGCTCTCTTTTGACTCCAACCTTCCACACCCTCGGGCCTGAGTCTGGCACAGGACACACGGGTCACAGTGTATTAGGCAAGACAGACATGGAGCACCATACACACCCGTGATGGGCCCAACCAGCTGAGGGGGTGGCCGTACAACCGTGCTGACAGACACATTGAGTACATCAACAGTCATGCGCAGAGGTCAGGGATCATGTCCAGTGTCCTGGGGGGCACCCAGGTATGTGTAGACAGGTGGCAGAACCATGTCCTGCAAGCTTGAGTCCGGTGGATGCAGAGAATGGGGGCCTGGCCAACGTTGGATGCATGGGGATGGCACATGTCACAATACCCACACACTCATGGACATCATGCCCAATACACAGTCTCAGCCCACACACACAGCTTGCATCTTGCTACTCGACACATCGACACACAGCCACTATCAGGGAAAACCATGCCAGACATGCTGGATGCACCGTGGCAACACACCAGCATTGACTGAGAAGAGGCACCTTGGAGGCATAGGGACACCTTTATTAGTCATGTGTTCGGGATTGCAGAGGCAACTTGAAGTACACATGAACACATCTTGTGGAGTAACATGTGGGTCCAACAGTGGCACCCCCCTTCTGCAGCACAAATGCGTGTTAGCCATGGAACTGGCACACAATTGTCGGCTAACAGCTAAACACCCACAGCTGCTCACGGAGAGACTGCCATACACCATTGATCCGCTGATGTGGAAGTCCCACACCATGTCAAGCCAATGCTAACCGTATGTGTCCGAGGGCAGTGTTACACACATTGATGCCATCATCACAATCCACTATCCCATCACTGATGACTGTCAACCAGGCAGACCATCTATTCAGGTGTACACAGCTGCATGTCGTGTCCCATGGTGATGCCACATGGCTGCAGAGGAACCAAACATCGACAGGGGCAGTGTGCATACATCGTGAACAACTGCCACACCCAATACACCCCTGATGCATCCCTTACCCTATGGAGACTTCCAAACGTGTCCGTGCCTGTAACGCTGAGTCAGCCCACGATGACGTGTCCATGAGGAATAGCAGTGCCACAACAATGCAACCAGCAGACGGCATACGCAAGTACCTGGGGAAGAGAGACACACAAGAAGTCAGCCACAAAAAGCACAGCCACTTGCATGTGCATTTACTCGACACATGTATGGATGACAACATGCTAGGTCACAATTATGACTGGGGAAATACAACCATCACTGCCACCATCACTCCAGTGACACACCCACACACACCTCTGACTCACGTGACATACATGCAGGTTGAGACACACATCACAACACATGCCACACGGGGACCAATGCGTGCACACTCAGACACTGGTACTCACCACTAAGCAAAGAAGTCGCGTATGAGCCGAGTCCGGATGTCCTCTTGCGGCTCCACATCCTCCACATCACTAGCCCCATTGCCAAGCCCTTCGTCCTCCACGGGTGGATGGTCCTCGTCATGTTGATCCAGGATGAGTGGCACAGCTTTCTCAACTGCCATGTTGTGCAGCATGCAGCAGACCATGAAGATTTTGCAGACCTTCGCAGGGGCATATGGGAGCGCGCCGCCGGTCTTGTGTCAAAACGTCCTCTCTATCACTCGCCTTGTCCGGCCATGGGCGGTGTTGTAGCGGAGCTGGGCCGGCGTGATGGGGTTGCGGAGAGGTGTGAGCAGCCATGGCATGTTGGGATAGCCAGCGTCCCCTACATGGGAAGCACATGGACATCGTTAGAAGTGGTGAAGCGGTCGTGCTGGTAGGCTATGCAAAATACAGGACAGACAGACTGTACCCACCAACAACACATGCTCTTTCGTTGCGCAGCTGCATCATCATTTCAGGCATCCTGCTACGCCTCATGATGTAGGCATCGTGTGCTGATCCCGGAAAACGAGCACAGACATGTGAAATCACCATGTTGGACTGACACACCACAAGGGCATTGATGGAGTGGTAGTGCTTCCGATTGCGGTACGCCACCTCCCGTGCGTGTGGTGGTCCAAAAGCTACATGTGTCCCATCTATGGACCCAATGACATGGGGCATCCCTCCCAGGGCATAGAATCCACGCTTGACCGCAGTCAACTGTTCAGGGGTTGGGAACTTGATGAAGTCATCCAGGTGAATCAACATGGCCTCTAAGAAATCATGCAGCACACGGCAGAACATGCTCTGGGACATGCCACCAACATGAGCTATGGTATTTTGAAAGGTACCCGTGGCAAGAAAATGTAGGGCAGCCATTACCTTCAGCTGGGGTGTCAGTGCCGTAGGATACCTGTGCTGCGGTTGCAGGTGTGGTGCCAGTCTCGCCGTCAACTCCAGAATCAACCGTCGTGGGAAGCGTTAGCACCGGATCCGATCATTCTCCCGCATGGCAGCCAAGTCCGGAATTGGTCAGGCAAGAGGCGGCGCTCTGCAGTAATTTGGAAGTGACAAGGAAGAGTGAGTGCACTACGACAACAATTCATATGTACTGAGCACATGTTAATCTGTCAATACACATATGCTACATAGGGAGTCAGGTATGTGCTACATGCCCAGGACACGTATGGATGCAAGGTGACACTCCTACCAAGACCCAGCTACACACGGAGATTGAGAACCTCCCCATGCCATGCCATGGGAATAGCTGTGTCCCAGTGCAAGTGAACAGCCAGACGCAAGACAGGAGTGACATACGCCCACACATCAGCAGAAGTAGGATGCCGATTGCAGAGACTGGTAGCGGAACACTAGAGCCACAGGTCACATGACATTACACTAGGACAGCCCACACACCTTGCCATGAAGGTGCACATGTCATGACTCACCACACATTCATTGTGAGGATGCAGACATGTCCTTGTCACACTACTCCGTGTCCCATGCATACATGTGCACCTCACATCCGATACCACATATGGCATGGTGTGCGGAACAGTGTGCAATGTCAATCTACACACAGACACATGTTGGTCGCTGCAACAGCTGCAGCTTTTGAGGGTGCTCCAACATCAACCTGATGGGAAGCCCCCACACATACATGACATAGTCACATTGTGCACCGTGGGTAGTGACAAGTCAGGTGTGGTAACCCCTGTACCGGGCATCAGGGGGACACTTCCGTGTGTTGGTGTCCGTGCCATGCCAGTGACGCTCACCCCAAGTGTGCAGTACGACATGCACACATGTCAAAGGAGTCAAGGGCATGCCTGGCACACATTGCACCGTCACACAGTACATCTGTACACATCTCATCATACATCTGGTGCCTTCTCGGCCCAGGAGTAATGTTCCACATCACAGCCCGTCACACCTGTGCCCCACACATGTAGTAATGCACAGACGATGCCTTGATGTCCATTCATGGACAAGTATGTCCATTCATGGACAAGTATGTCCATCCATGGACAAGTATGTCCATCCATGGGCAAGTTTGTCCATCCATGGACAAGTATGTCCGCCCTATCCCTACCTGTGTGCCGCCTGTCACCACTGTGATGTGTGAAAACCGCCGTACTGCTGCTAAGAGGGCCTGTGTACGTTCCCATATCACTATGGGAGTGCTGCCGTATGTGTACCCATCGTGATGGCGAGCGTACAGGCATGTGTACAGGCCGTACCACTACGAGTACGCATACGCGAGGACACCCATAGTGATAGGGAGCGTACAGGCATGTGTACGGCCCGTACCACTACGAGTACGCATACGCGAGGACACCCATAGTGATAGGGAGCGTACAGGCATGTGTAAGGGCCGTACCACTACGAGTACGCATACGCGAGGACACCCATAGTGATAGGGAGCGTACAGGCATGTGTACGGCCCGTACCACTACGAGTACGCATACGCGAGGACATCCATAGTGATAGGGAGCGTACAGGCATGTGTACAGCCCGTACCACTACGAGTACGCATACGCAAGAACACCCATAGTGGTAGGGCCGTACACACGCCTGTACGCTCCCTATCACTATGGGTGTCCTCGCGTATGCGTACTCGTAGTGGTACGGGCCGTACACACACCTGTACGCTCACTATCACTACGTGTACGCATACGCAACAACACCCATAGTGGTAGGGCCGTACACACGCCTGTACGCTCCCTATCACTATGGGTGTCCTCGCGTATGCGTACTCGTAGTGGTACGGGCCGTACACACGCCTGTACGCTCACTATCACTACGTGTACGCATACGCGAGGACACCCATAGTGATAGTGAACGTAGGCACGCGTGTACGGGCCGTTGCAATGCATTTGGGGTGCCCTAGGGCCCCGGAATGCACCATACCTGTGTGTGAAGCTCCAAATTACATAGGGGACACATGAGGGACAAGTATTAAGGCCTACATGCATGCTGGTTGTCATGGAGACCAAGTTCAAATTTTAAATTTGTTCTGGAAGGTGCACAGCAGAAGTCAGTTGGAATTAATCTACTTTGTTGCAATGTGTTTGGGGGGCTGACATCATGCAGGAGAATGAAACCGATAGAGAACCCACAGACTGCTAGGTTTGAAGGGATTGGAGGAAACATAGGATGCAAATGTGAGTGACCAATCACTCTGTACTCCTGTGCATGAGATGGGCCAGCAAGGCAGATATAAGGCAGCCAGGTCCCATGAGGGAGCACTTGCCTGCACATCTTTGTATTCCACGACCCAGCTGCTGCTACTGATTCCCTGGAACCATGTCAAGGGCTGTGGAGAGGTCACAGCCATTCACCCTGGAGGAGAACATGGCTTTGGTGGATGTGATCCTCCCACGGTACCCCATGCTGTATGGGCGACCAGGTTATCAGGTGAGTGCAGTGTCCACTGGCACAGACTGTGTCCCTTTTTAGTGACTGTGACTTCTGCCATTGTGTCCAGGTGTGACACACTTGCTATGTACTGTAGGGGGGTTCCCGGGGGGGTAATGCCTGATGTCTCCCAGCAGTGCCCTGAGACAGGAGGGGTGGGGGCCTATTACTCCCAGCAGTGCCCTGAGACAGGAGGGGTGGGTGCAGAGTCCTCCCAGCAGTGCCCTGAGACAGGAGGGGTGGGGGCCTATCACTCCCAGCAGTGCCCTGAGACAGTAGGGGTGGGGGCCTATCACTCCCAGCAGTGCCCTGAGACAGGAGGGGTGGGTGCAGAGTCCTCCCAGCAGTGCCCTGAGACAGGAGGGGTGGGGGCCTATCACTCCCAGCAGTGCCCTGAGACAGGAGGGGTGGGGGCCTATCACTCCCAGCAGTGCCCTGAGACAGGAGGGGTGGGTGCAGAGTCCTCCCAGCAGTGCCCTGAGACAGGAGGGGTGGGTGTGATGCACAGTGTGAGCCTGGCTCATTGATTGTGTAGTTGCCCTCATTCCACCTGTGTCCTTTCAATGGCACGTACTGCTTTTGGCCTTCCCCCAGAGGATCATGTCCCTATGACAAAGTTGCAATGCGTTGGATGCACACTATGCCTTGTTGTAAACAGCAAATGTGTTCTAATCTGTGTCCCCGTGACATGTGCAAGGTGTATTGATGTAGTGTCACTTGTTCATCCTCACAGGTAGACGCCTCTGCCAAGGAGCAGATATGGCTGGACGCCGTCAGCGCCGTGAGGAGTGCGGATGGTCGGAGGCGGCACCTGTCCCAGGTGAGGAAATGCTGGCAGGATATCCGGTGCTGGACGCGGAGGATCGCACGGGTCCTGCTGGGGGACTCACCTGAGAGCCACAAGAACTGCGGGCGCCGCCGTCTCTCCCACATCCAGAAACGTGCGCTGGCGGTGGTCTTTCCTGACTTGGACAGGCGTCTACAGGACATGCAGCAGCCGGAAGGGGGTAGGTACATGTGTGTGTTTGTTGTGTTTCACCAGCATTTGTAAGTGCACTGTTCCATGGATACACTTCCAGGGTTTTTGGTGCTGTGCAGATCCTGTTCCCCACAGTATTGCAGTGCTCTCCTGCCTCCCTTCCCCTCCTTGCAATGTGTTCCCTGGTCTGTGTGTAGTCACTCCATCACAAGGTTATGTAGCCTGACACCTTCTCCAAGTGTACAATGCCTGCAGCATCATGTGTGGGGGTGGTGTGTAACAGGTTTGGTGACCTTGCCTGTGCCCAGTCCAGTTCTGGACTTGTGGGTTCCATGTCAGTTGGCACTAATGCTGAGTCCAGACATGGGAGTTAATCTCTCGAGTGCCAGGCCTTCCAGCAGGCATGTCCCATGTGGTGGCCTGTGACATGATGTGCATGAGTGTGTGTTAGGCATAGTGCAGGGATGTTAGCGTGTGTTGCAGTCATTCCCATTCAGGAGCATGGAGTTGTGTGGCCACTACTGTCCCCAGGGGCATCTTTTCCTAGGTATCATGTGTGTAATCCGAGTATGTCGACAATCTCTGTGTCTACAGCATAGGTTGTGCTCTGTGCCATTGTCCCCTGGCACCATGTTCCTTGACGTGAGATGTATTACAAGTGTCCACTGTCCAGCCTGACCTGATTTTCAAAGTACATACTCACGGTGGCCATTGCCTGTGTGTCTTGTTGCAATCATCTGATGATGCCCATTTGTAGATTATTATTAGGACAGGCGCACCTTGGGTATTTGGTGTGCAATCTTGAATTGTTGCATCCCATGTGTATTTCACCCAGACTAAGAGATGTAAGTGCTTCCTGTGTCTCCACAGATTTGTCTCATGTAGGGGGTGGGTGGGGCGGGCATGGCCTACATGTCAAGAACTGTCATCACCTTGCTCGGACTGGCCAGTGTGTGATGTTTGTCTGGACATACACTCAAGGTGCAGCGTGCCAGTCAGGGTGGGCATGTTCTCAGTATTACCTATGCTGCATGTGCCTCTAGTTCCTGGCTCATCCCAATTTCCTGCCACGCTGTGTGGTGCAGATGCAGTGCTGTATTGTCCCCAGGGCCTTGCTCCATGTCATCTCATTTGCTATTGTGTCATGCTCTCCATAGTTTTTCCATGGCATGGTGGGTCACACAACTGTGTCTTGCAGGGCCTACGTATGTACCTTGTTTTGTAGTTGTGACTCATCCTTTGTTTCAGGCTATGCACTGTAACCTACGTAGATTTGACTCATGTGACATATGAATACAGGTGTATGATTAATTTCTGTCTCTTCACCCTGCCCACAGCATCGTCGGGGGACACGGAGGGAGACATGGACACAGACGGCGCGGAGGGACCGAGCACCAGTGCCAGCGGTGACATCGGGGCTGGCACTTCGAGCGGGACTGAGGCGGAGGAGAGTGACCCCGGGGACCTGTCGACTGGCACAACAGAGTATGAAGCTGACGGGTCCGAGGATGATCTCTCCGAGTGGGCGGTGGCTGCACCACCATCTGACAGCAGCCCTACATCTGGCACCACCCCCTCCATTGGCATCAGCCGCCTCCCACGTGCTCGTGTCCCTTCCCAACGTGCCCGGTCACCACATGTCTCCTTCCTGCCAGGCACCGCACCCCCTGCCCCTGTCTCCACTGCTGCCGCCAATGCTGAGTCTGTGGACATCCAGCGGCAGTTGCAGATTGGTCAGACTGCGATCCTTAATGTCCTCCATGGCCACAGCCAGGTCCTCAACAACATGGAGGCATACTTGGAGGGCATTCATTCATCGCAGGCTGACCAACGCAACTTGCTGAGGTCCATAGACTCCACACTGACTGCAGCAGTGGGTCTCCTGCAGCGCTACGTCCCACCCCCTACCCCTGCTCCTTCCACAATTCCCACTCCCATGCCTGTCCCACATACACCCAGATGTAAGCATGCACCCACCACAACAGACACAGGCACCACACCAGCAGCGAAGGTCCGCCGCACACCTCCTGACACGCACACACAGGGTGCAGTAGGCACACCCACTGGGTCGGGGGGCAAATGTGTGACACGCAGCCAGAGTGGGAGTCCGCATTCCACCCAATCCACTCCCTCCAAATCCCCTCCCCTCAGCTCTCCTGGCCACATCTCCCCCAAAGACTCCTTCATGGCCGCTCTGTCCCTGAGCCCCACAGTGACGCCACCACGCAAGCGGTCAAGGAAGTCCTCGGTCAGGGTGGTTGAGTCCCCCCCCTGTCCACACCCTCCCCCAGTGGCGCTGCGACCCATCCCTCTGACCCCCCCCCTCCTTGGGGCCTGTGGTTCCTTCGGGTGCAGGGGAGTCCCTGGAGGACCTTGCTAAGGTGTGCAGCGAGATCCTGGCCTCCGCCTTTGGCCCTGCCCCACCCCCTGTGGTGGAGTCCTCCATCCCTGCACCCACAACGCCTACCCTTCACCCTCCTGTCCCTGCGGTGCCTGTTTCTTCCCCCCACATGATGCCCTCACCCCTGTGGAAGACAACGGATTGTAACTGTGCAGGCAAGCTAGGGGACACGCATCCCACTGTGTCCCCCATCCAGCTGGGACTCCTGGACTGCCCTATGGCCTTTGTTAATCTTGGACTTACGTCATACTAGTTTTTTGGTCATGCTGAATAAAGCTATTTATTTTTTGCCCTTGTAACACTCCTGCATTGCTGGCATTGCTGTTGGTGGGGCTGCTACATGGTTGTGGGTGTTGGTCATGTGTTGGGTGTGTGGGAAATGTAGTAGTGTGCTGCTCATAGGGGGGACCCTGGGATCTGTGTGCCATCACACGGTGTTAGCTAGCTTTCTCCATTCATGTAAGCAGTTGCTGCATGTTGCAATTGTCCCAAGGTGTATTCCTTCCTCTGTGTACCCTGACTTCTTCCCTGCAGGGTGTCCCCTGACTTTGGCACAGAGCTGTGTGTCCATTAGCTGGGTGTGTGACGTAGTCCTTCACCTTTGCACATGCATGCTGAGCGATGTCTCCACCTGCATCATTCGTGGCATCCTTGGTAGTCATTGTACTTGTGTATGTGGCCTACTGACATGACCTCATGTGTACATGTTTTCTTTTCTGCGCTATGCATGCGTATACTCCCAGCCTCGCACACATGTGGTACATGTACTGCAGGGTCTTTGTGCACCTGACTGACATTTGTGGGCATGGTATCTGTGACTACTCCACCCTTTGCATTCCATGGGCACTGCTGGGAGGACTCTGCACCCACCCCTCCTGTCTCTGGGCACTGCTGGGAGGACTCTGCACCCACCCCTCCTGTCTCAGGGCACTGCTGGGAGGACTCTGCACACACCCCTACTGTCTCAGGGCACTTCTGGGAGTGATAGGCACCCACCCCTACTGTCTCAGGGCACTGCTGGGAGTGATAGGCACCCACCCCTCCTGTTTCAGGGCACTGCTGGGAGTGATAGGCACCCACCCTCCTGTCTCAGGGCACTGCTGGGAGTGACAGGCCCCCACCCCTCCTGTCTCAGGGCACTGCTGGGAGGACTCTGCACCCACCCCTCCTGCCTCTGGGCACTGCTGGGAGGACTCTGCACACACCCCTCCTGTGTCTGGGCACTGCTGGGAGGACTCTGCACACACCCCTCCTGCCTCTGGGCACTGCTGGGAGGACTCTGCACCCACCCCTCCTGTCTCTGGGCACTGCTGGGAGTGATAGGCACCCACCCCTCCTGTCTCAAGGCACTGCTGGGAGGACTCTGCACCCACCCCTCCTGTCTCTGGGCACTGCTGGGAGGACTCTGCACACACCCCTCCTGTCTCTGGGCACTGCTGGGAGGACTCTGCACACACCCCTCCTGTCTCTGGGCACTGCTGGGAGGACTCTGCACACACCCCTCCTGTGTCTGGGCACTGCTGGGAGGACTCTGCACACACCCCTCCTGTCTCTGGGCACTGCTGGGAGGACTCTGCACACACCCCTACTGTCTCAGGGCACTGCTGGGAGTGATAGGCACCCACCCCTCCTGTCTCAGGGCACTGCTGGGAGTGATAGGCACCCACCCCTCCTGTCTCAGGGCACTGCTGGGAGTGATAGGCCCCCACCCCTCCTGTCTCAGGGCACTGCTGGGAGGACTCTGCACCCACCCCTCCTGCCTCTGGGCACTGCTGCGAGGACTCTGCACACACCCCTCCTGTGTCTGGGCACTGCTGGGAGGACTCTGCACACACCCCTCCTGCCTCTGGGCACTGCTGGGAGGACTCTGCATCCACCCCTCCTGTCTCTGGGCACTGCTGGGAGTGATAGGCCCCCACCCCTACTGTCTCAGGGCACTGCTGGGAGTGATAGGCCCCCACCCCTCCTGTCTCAGGGCACTGCTGGGAGTGATAGGCACCCACCCCTCCTGTCTCAGGGCACTGCTGGGAGTGATAGGCACCACCCCTCCTGTCTCAGGGCACTGCTGGGAGTGATAGGCCCCCACCCCTCCTGTCTCAGGGCACTGCTGGGAGTGATAGGCCCCCACCCCTCCTGTCTCAGGGCACTGCTGGGAGGACTCTGCACCCACCCCTCCTGCCTCTGGGCACTGCTGCGAGGACTCTGCACACACCCCTCCTGTGTCTGGGCACTGCTGGGAGGACTCTGCACGCACCCCTCCTGCCTCTGGGCACTGCTGGGAGGACTCTGCATCCACCCCTCCTGTCTCTGGGCACTGCTGGGAGTGATAGGCCCCCACCCCTACTGTCTCAGGGCACTGCTGGGAGTGATAGGCCCCCACCCCTCCTGTCTCAGGGCACTGCTGGGAGTGATAGGCACCCACCCCTACTGTCTCAGGGCACTGCTGGGAATGATAGGCCCACACCCCTCCTGTCTCAGGGCACTGCTGGGAGTGATAGGCCCCCACCCCTCCTGTCTCAGGGCACTGCTGGGAGGACTCTGCACACACCCCTCCTGTGTCTGGGCACTGCTGGGAGGACTCTGCACACACCCCTACTGCCTCTGGGCACTGCTGGGAGGACTCTGCACACACCCCTACTGTCTCAGGGCACTGCTGGGAGTGATAGGCACCCACCCCTACTGTCTCAGGGCACTGCTGGGAGTGATAGGCACCCACCCCTCCTGTCTCAGGGCACTGCTGGGAGTGATAGGCACCCACCCTCCTGTCTCAGGGCACTGCTGGGAGTGGTAGGCCCCCACCCCTCCTGTCTCAGGGCACTGCTGGGAGGACTCTGCACCCACCCCTCCTGCCTCTGGGCACTGCTGGGAGGACTCTGCACACACCCCTCCTGTGTCTGGGCACTGCTGGGAGGACTCTGCACACACCCCTCCTGCCTCTGGGCACTGCTGGGAGGACTCTGCACACACCCCTCCTGTCTCTGGGCACTGCTGGGAGTGATAGGCACCCACCCCTCCTGTCTCAAGGCACTGCTGGGAGGACTCTGCACCCACCCCTCCTGTCTCTGGGCACTGCTGGGAGGACTCTGCACACACCCCTACTGTCTCAGGGCACTGCTGGGAGTGATAGGCACCCACCCCTCCTGTCTCAGGGCACTGCTGGGAGTGATAGGCACCCACCCCTCCTGTCTCAGGGCACTGCTGGGTGTGATAGGCCCCCACCCCTCCTGTCTCAGGGCACTGCTGCGAGGACTCTGCACACACCCCTCCTGTGTCTGGGCACTGCTGGGAGGACTCTGCACACACCCCTCCTGCCTCTGGGCACTGCTGGGAGGACTCTGCACCCACCCCTCCTGTCTCTGGGCACTGCTGGGAGTGATAGGCCCCCACCCCTACTGTCTCAGGGCACTGCTGGGAGTGATAGGCCCCCACCCCTCCTGTCTCAGGGCACTGCTGGGAGTGATAGGCACCCACCCCTACCGTCTCAGGGCACTGCTGGAAGTGATAGGCCCCCACCCCTCCTGTCTCAGGGCACTGCTGGGAGTGATAGGCCCCCACCCCTCCTGTCTCAGGGCACTGCTGGGAGGACTCTGCACCCACCTCTCCAATTTCACAATATGTACGCTCATGACATACACGGATGTGGGTACGCTCCATGCATTCGAGGTGGGGGTACGTGTCGTACTTACACTGTTGGGGTGGGGCTACGCTCCATGCATTCGAGGTGAGGGTACGTGTCTTACTTACACTGTTGGGGTGGGGGTACGCTCCATACGTACGCGCGTGTGGGTACGGGTCGTACTTACACTGTTGGGGTGGGGGTACGCTCCATACGTACGCAGGTGGGGGTACGGGTCGTACTTACACTGTTGGGGTGGGGGTACGCTCCATACGTACGCGGGTGGGGGTACGGGTCGTACTTACACTGTTGGGGTGGGGGTACGCTCCATACGTACGCGGGTGTGGGTACGGGTCGTACTTACACTGTTGGGGTGGGGGTACGCTCCATACATACGCGGGTGGGGGTACGGGTCGTACTTACACTGTTGGGGTGGGGGTACGCTCCATACGTACGCGGGTGTGGGTACGTGTCTTACTTACACTGTTGGGGTGGGGGTACGCTCCATGCATAAGGGGTGGGGGTAGGGTCCGTACATATCTGTCCCCACGCTATGTGATGCTTGTGCGGGCCGTACCCAGGCCTTTGCCACGTGGGTACTAGCCGTCCCGCCATTGTTGGGGTGACGTGGGTGTGGGCGTGGTACGACTCGTACCCATGCTCTTCAGGCGTGGGTACGGGACGTACCTGTCTGGTTGTGTTGCCGGTTCGCGTCGTGACGGACTTCCGTTGTGGCGGTCGCTGGCTTAGCTGGACACGCCCCCACCCCCTCGTAGTGACCAGGGCATGGGAGTCAGGTTTGTCCAGGGCATGTGTGCTCTGTGACTTTGTTGGGGGGTTTGTGGCCTGCCCTGGTCCTGCCACCCCCACCCCACCCCACTTTCCCCCCTCCCTTAGTTGTTCTGACCTTCTGCGGCGTCTGCGTCGGAACCTGTAGAGGAGGTCGACTGCTATGAGGGCCGGGATGACACGTAGGTTCGGGTCCATGTCTGTCCGTCGCGTACGGGTCCTCCTTGTTCGCGTCGTCCTGTCTGTCCGTCGCGTACTGGTCCTCCTTGATCGCGTCGTCCTGTCTGTCCGTCGCGTACTGGTAGTCCTTGTTCGCGTCGTCCTGCTTTCCCGGCAGTTTTTGGCAGCCTGAAAATATTCACCGTGCGGGATGACGTCGGTGCGAATCGTAATTCCTGGTTCGTGAATGGCAGGCTGCGAGCGTCCCGACGTCAGGTCGGCGCTTTCCCGGATCGCATTTGTAGGTTTATTTTGTTCGGTCGGGGTTTTTTACGATTCGTACGGAAATGGTGTTCCCGTGCGAATCGTAATTCCATGTTTGTAAATTTTGACGACCGGGTACGCGTCGGACGGAGAATATGCTCCGTCCGACGGTTCGTACCCGGTTTTTACAGGATCGTGATCGGCACCTGAGTGTGAATGGAGGTAGCTCCTCCTGATCGTAGGTGTAAATAAAATCATCCAATCCCCACTGTTCCTTGTTGGGGGCAGTCTCCCCTCTTTGCACTACTGTAGTCCACCTAAAGGGACTTATCCAAATTCAAATTATGGTAAACCCACCCAAAACTCTGGTGCAACTTTTCTGGATCAATCGATTACTTAAGTTAGAATCTTGCGTTTTGAATCGATTCGATATGCTTCAAATGGATTTTTTGTGGGTTAGTTTAATCATTATTGATTACTGTCTTCATATCATGTGCGGTATTATTACACGGTGATAATTCAATCCTAATGCATTCCAGGCCCCAAAGGGCCCTTCATCAGGGGATAATCTCTTCAAAAGATCATAACCTCCAGGTTGACTTCTAGATTCACCTTCACCTTCTTTCAGTAGTGCTTCATCTGGATTCAGAAGGCCAGCATGTGTCTGACCACATCCTGAGGGGCTTTCTTTGGAGCTTAATCTCAACTCTCCTCCACCAGACTGAAAGGCCCTCAGATAGGGTGCCCATATAGAAGTTCAAAGAGGCTGAATTCTACTCCTTTCTTTGGCACCTCCCTGTAGGCAAACAACAGGCATTGCAGCAGGACATCCCACTTCCACCTCAAGGGCTCTGACAGGCCCATGATAATGCCTATAAGGGTCTTGTTGAATCTCTCAACAAGCTCATCGGTTTGGGGATGATAGGGTGTGGAGAACTTGTATGTTACCCCACACTCATCCCACTTGGACTTCATGTATGCCAAAATGAAGTTGGTATCACAGTTAAATACTACCTCCTTATGGTACCCCACACACATAGATATCCCCATCAGAGCCCTGGCCACTGTAGGTGCAGCCAATGTCCTCAGCGGTATAGCCACCGGGTACCCAGTGGCATGGTCCACTGAGAACAGGATGAGCCTTTCAACCTAATTTCAATGACCACCCTTTCAAAGGGGGTGCCAATGACTTGAAGGGGAATAAGGGGGAATTTGTGCCACCCATCTCACTGGCCTGGCAGGAGGGATATAACCCGAAGAACACATCTGAAGCCATCCTTATCCGAGGCCGATAAAAGTGAACAACAAGCCTGTCAAAGGTCTTGTCCTACCTCAGATGACCTGCCAGTGGAACATCATTGGCTATTTCCAGTAGGAAGGACCTGCAGCACTGGAGGTCCACCAACACATGGGTTGCACCAGGTTCAGGAACCTTAAGCTCACTATAGAGGAGACTATTCTCCCAGTAAATAAGGGGATCACCAGAGATGTTGCCAGCTGCCTGGGCGTTGGCCTGTCACAGAAGACCCTCCAGAGTAGAACACTCCTTCTGCGCTCTGCAGAACTCCTCCCTGGTGGGACCTCCTTCTTCTATCAATTAGTCAGTTCAGGTAGGATTCCCAGGGCGGGAATGTATTTCCCTGTAGGTTCCAGGGCTTCGACCTCAGGTTCCACCTCCTACCGGACTGTGGGAATTTCAGGAGTGAGTATCCCACTCCCTTGCCTTTTCTATTTTTGGCAGGTACCTGGCCCATTCTATCAGGCACCAGATCCCCTTGATTACCATCTCAGGCACCCATGGACCGTGTGGTCAGGCCCACTCACTCAGGCAACCCCAACATCTCCAGATGGGACCGGAGCTCCACCTCCTTCTAGATGATATGCTCCAGGTCATTACAGAGCAGGCAATCCACAGTTGAGGATGGGCTCACAGCTAACCTTAAGGATCCAGAACCCCCACTCTTTCAAAGGGAACCAGAGCCACTGTCTAGTGACTCTTGTAGTTGTCGGCTACTACAACCTGGGGGAGTACATCAGGAAATACCTTCTCTGAGGATAACAGATGACACCTGATGATTGTTATGCTGACTCCTGTATCTTTCAGTGCTTCCTCCCTCTGGCCATTGATGTTGAACTAGAGCATTGTGAGCTTTGGCAAGGATCGAGGTCTACACGTGAACTGCTTGTGCTATTTTTGTTGTATATTTGTGGCGTTTAATAGGAGCCAGAGTTCAGCTGTTGGATAATGCCTCTTATCCTGATGTGGTCAATCCCTGGTCTTATACTTCGGGTTCTTCCTCCCTCATCTGTATTTCTTCCGAGGGGCGTTCTCATACAAACAAAAGAAGATAAGGAATATAATGATAAGTCGGATGCCCTGGACCGTCGCGTAGGGAAAGGGAGTGAAGGTACACCCAAGTACCTCGTACCGATTCCTGAGAAGTGAGGTAGTGATAGGGAAGGGAGCGGGTCTGACCAGCAGGAGACGTGGGGGCCTGCCCACTACTTGCCGGCTTTCTCCCTCCTCCCAGCCCACCCAGTGAACCGTTCACGTACCTGCGGGAGCCGTGCTCCTCTAGGAGCATGGCTGGGCGCAACACGGAAACATTGGCCTCCTGGCTCTCCCTGTTTTCCGGTCTCTACCGTTGTCGCTGTCTGGCACGTAGCTTCCTCCCCGCGAGTAGAGGTCTCCTCACTTCGCGATGCTTGGGCGACGACCTCGCGTCTTCCGGGGTCTGATGTTTCAAGTCCGGAGCCGGGTTCATCTGCATCCATCATTGGCATCCGAGCAGTGACGTAGAGTCCATGGGCGGGTTCTTCGGAAGAGTGCTCCCAGTTAAAGGCATACTGTTGTGGAAAAGGAGATTGGAGGGGAGGAGGGCGACATTGAAACCCAGTCCATTCCGAAGGTTGTTCCTATGGTGAAAAAAGGAGAGGATCTTCTTCGTGAGGTACATGCCACCACTCAGTATTACTATCAGTACCCTCCTCATGTGCATGGGGATCCTGACAGGCATGTATGTTTTAGTATTGCTTGTAGTCCAGATGTCGATAATCTGTGGTTACTAAGGGTTAAGATCAAACTGGTGTTGTAGTTTTAAGTTCCTATTGTGGATCTCAAGGATCCTTGGTGTAGTTTTGTTTTCACGTATTTGCATAACGCATATACTATTATGCACCTCTTTCTGGGGGTGCATGTCTTTTGTGGTGGTAAGTCTGGATGTGGGCCCCTATTATGCAGTGTTTTTAAGGGGGAGTGGCATTTCTGATTACACTGAGCCTCTGTCGAATGATACAGAATGCACCACTTGGCTCCAATAAAGCTCTGGAGTGGAGCTACTGTGATGAACATTGATCCAATGCCTAGGGAGCTGTTAGGAGGGGAGGGAGTCATTTTATCTTCACTGAGCCTCGACTGCATTGTGCAGAATGTGCCAAACGGTTCTTGCAGAGCTCAGGAGTGCGGGACTTCTGTGATGATCGTGGCCCCGGTGCATAAGGCGCTGTTAAGATGGGAGTGAGTTATCGTATGAACAGTGTTTGTGCGGTGGCCATCATGAGATTGAAGCTGCGGTATGTGTAGCGCATATGCACGGTGTGTAGTGCTACGTTCAATGTTGAGGACGAGACAAACTCGGGTGGTTAAAAACAGATACACATGTAATCTAAAATACATTGCAATGATTTGCCGGAAGGTGAAACAGCGAATTGGGGAGCATCAAAGTAACGTGAGATGCAAAAAGTCCACTACCTGGATTAGTAACCACTACATAACCCAACAACACACGACCAATGACCTACTTTGGGTCATCCTGGAAACCCTAGACATAACCAACAAAAATGCTGAAAGCATCCTTTTCAGAAAAGAACAAAGATGGGTGTTTCATTTAAAAACATATGATCAAGGACTGAACGATTAAATCCCACGGCTATCTTTTAAAAATTAAAAACCCCTCTCACCATTGGCATGGCCTATCCAAGTGCAGACTGAGACACATACATGTCTTTGAGGAATACTCTGTCTGCCTACATGTAGCTGACCTTCACTCAACCCTCTCCAGAAATCTTTTACCAGACAAATACCCAACCCTGAGCGCTAATAATGCAGGATTGAGGCCAACAATTCCAACAAACAAGCAGGATCACTATCCAGCACACTTCCCACCCAGCTCTTGGTGGAACTTATCATTAAATTGAAGATTAAATCCGAACTTCGACAATAGCACTCTATTTAATACCATACCCTTATTTACACATGGGAGGCAGCTTTCTTTCACTATCTGTGCAGGTACGTTACTTCACCAGCAATAACATCTCCCTTTTGCGCTGATTATCAACACTTCATTATTTAAAGACACTGCATTTGCCACCCACCAGGCTGGCGAATGTAAGAGCTCTCGATTCCCCCGTGACCGACGCAGGAAAGAGCGGGGTCGGGTGCTGGTGATTCCCCTGTGACAGATGCGGGGGGGAGGCCGCTGTGCCCCCCAAAATATTCCATCCGGGGTGACCCACCCCCCACTCCTCCTTTGCTACGCTACTGCAAACGGGTCACTCATTGTGTGCGAGTGAAAGTCTTACCCTTCCAATCACAGACCAAGTCCGGGAATATAAATGAAGATGACCTCACCCCTTTTACTTCCGGGGCTTGAAGAATGGCAGCAGTACTTGCCGATAAGTCCACAATCAAGGTATGATGACCAGGAGACAGCGTTGCCCCTAGTTAAAATCTTTCCACTGTTTTCGCCACTTTAAATCGCCGACGCATACAAGATTATCACCCGCACTTCCAGCTCTCTGAAGAAAGACGCACCACTCACCCCTTAAGGTAAAGCCATGCCATTTTTATTGCTTTCAAGTCATGTAACCATTAATTTGCATCTCTAGATCGATCCTTTTGGGAAACTTAGAGCGAAGTTGACCCCATAAATATAAGACGTGTATCTGTTTTTAACCTCCCTAATTTGTCTTGTCCTTAACATTGAACGTAGACACACGGTGCATATGAACTACACATACCACGGCTTAAATCTCGTGAAGGCCACCGCACAAACACTATTAATATGATAACCTGTCTTAACAGCACCTTAGGCATTAGATCAACGATCATCAGAGATCTGCTGGAGCCATGTGGCACATTCCGCACCACGTGGTGGAGGCACAGTGAAGTCGGAGATGCCTCTACCCCTTTAAAACAACGCTTAATATGAGAACACATCCAGACTTAGTACCAAAAACGACATGCACTCCCAGAAGATGCACACAATAGTGTATGGGTTATGCAAATGTGTGAAAACAACAATACGACAAAGATCGTTGAGAGCCACGATACAAATTTAAACTACAACTCCGGTTTGATCTTAACCCTTAGTAACCACAGATTATCGACGTTTAGTCTACAATTAATACCACTTACCTTCCCTTTGTGTACATATGATTAGCAGGTCTTCTGAAGGTTGCTGTGAACCCTGCCATGCCAGTGGACTGTTTGCTTGGTAATTAACTTAAGCTCACTATCTGGAGGGAAGGGGAGTACAAGGCTCATGTGGAGATGGTGGGGTTACTTGATTGGATGCGTGCAACTACAGGGTCCAGGGCTGTCCAGGATGAAAGTCAAAAAGGGCTGAAGCTTGGAACATGGCCCAACCAGCTACTAAGAATGGGGAAAAGAAGAGGGTGTGGGAAACCAGCATCTGAGTGTCTTCCCAGTGAGGTGGATGAGGCATCTGCAGTTTCCCCAAGGAAGTTGTGTCTGACAGTGGCACAAACCTACAAGTTCTCCACTCCTTACAATCCACAATCAAATGGGACTGTTGAGAGACCCTGAAGGGCATGAATAGAGGCCTACCTGAGACCCTCAGGAATAAGTGAGGCATCCTCTTGCCATGCTTGTTGTTTGCCTACAGGAAGGTACCACAGAAGGAAGTGGGCTTCAGCCCCTTTGACCTTCTGTATGGGCACCCTGTCAGAGGACCTCTTAGTTTGGTGAAGATGGGGTGGGAGCAATCTCCCAGATGGATTCCCCAGGATGTAGTAAAGTACATGCTGGCCTTCAGAATCCAAATGGATACGTTGTGGAAGCAACTTCTGACAACTTAGAAGCCAGTTAAGCTATATTGAAAGAGTGGTATGACCAAACTCCTACCAATGCGGAATTGGAGCCTGGTCTGAAAGTGTGAGTTATGGAACCTATGGAACCCAGTGCCCTCCAGGACCATTGGACTGGGCCCTATGAGGTGATTTAGAGGAAGGATCAATCAACTCAAGCCCTACCTTGAGAGGTCGGAGATCACCATGATGTTGGTGACAGATGGAGAAGAGGAGGAGGAGAGTGAACCTCTCCCTGACCTCTTGGACTCCAAGGAGAAAGATGGGTCTATAGAAGGAGTAATCCTTTCCATCAAATTAACTCCTGCACAGCAGAGAGGCTGCCACCAAGTGTTGGGACAGTGCTCCTCTATTTTTTCCCTTATTCCTGGGACTACCACCCAGTGTACTCATGACGTGGACACAGGGGACAGCCTCCCAGTTATGAATAAGTATTACAGGTTGTCGAATAAGGTGAGGGCCAGCATTAACAGTGAAGTCTCTAAGATGCTGGAGTTGGGGGTGATAGAACCTTACAATAGCCCCTGGGTCGATCCTGTGGTTCTGGTACCAAAAGCTGTCACACAGGGCACCACACCTGACCTAAGGTTCTGTGTGGACTATAGAGGGCTAAACTCTGTGACCAAGACAGATGCTCATCCTATTCCTCAGGCTGATGAGCTTTTTGAAAGGTTAGGGGCTGCCCAGTAATTAAGTACCTTAGATCTTACATCAGGGTACTGGCAGATCACCCTAAAAGAAGGTGCCAGGGAGAGGTCAGTCTTCTCCACTCCAATTTTGTGTGATGCCCTTAGGACTTAAAAATGCCCCTGCCACCTTTCAGACATTGGTGAGCCAGATCTTTGCTGGTATGGAGGGCTCCTCAGCTGTCTACCAGGATGAATGAGCTGTCTTTATTAGTAATTGGAAGGACCACCTTTTTCACCTCGAAGGAGGTGCTTCAGGCCCTGCAACAGGCAGGCCTGACTATCAAGGCCTGTAAGTGCTATATAGGGCAAGGGGTCTGTGGTGTACTTGGGACACCTGGTGGGAAGGAGTAAGGTGCAGCCCTTCCAGGCCACGATAGAGACTATCATGGCCTGGGAGTCCCCCAAAACCCAGGGTGAGGTCAGAGCATTCCTTAACCTCACTGAGAACTACAGGAGGTTTGTCAAGGGATAAGGCACCATTGTTGCTCCCTTGACAGAGCTGATTTCTAATTTGCAGCCAGAAATATGACTTGAACAGAGGAATGCTTAAAGCATTTGACTCCCTGAAACAAGCCATGTGCAAAGTCCCTGTAGTCAGGGCTCCTGATTTCTCAGAGGAGTTTATCATTCACACAAATTCCTCAGAACATGGCACAGGGACAGTTTTATCACAGCTAAATGAAAAGGGCCTGGGCCAACCTGT
Source organism: Triturus cristatus (assembly GCF_964204655.1). Classification (NCBI taxonomy): domain Eukaryota; kingdom Metazoa; phylum Chordata; class Amphibia; order Caudata; family Salamandridae; genus Triturus; species Triturus cristatus. The sequence continues at coordinate 911,062,562 of NC_140590.1, read as the reverse complement.
AGCCTTAATCTCCAGGAGGTTACTCCCCATGGAACAGAAGTGGAGTGCTATAGAGAGGAAATATTTTTCTGTGGTCTGGGCACTGAAGAAGTTCAGGCCATACCTGTTTACCACTCACTTCCTGATTCAGACTGAACACAGGCCCCTCAGGTGGCTCCTATGAGGGGTGAGAATCCAAAATTGTTAAGGTGGTCCATTTCACTTCAGGGTATGGACTTCAGGGTGGAACACAGACCGCGGGTAGATCACGCCTATGCTGATGGTCTGTAAAGGTTATACCACCTTAGTGATGAGAACTCTCTAGAGGTTGAGTAGATCTCTCCACATTCAGCTGGGGGTACATGTGTTAGACCTGTCATCCTTAGGGTGGTCTTCTCCCAAATGTTGTGCCCGCTTACTTCCTCTTTTTGCTGTATCCTTTTGTTGGCCATAGGACTATGAGCACTTTATCACTGCTGATCAGTGCTAAAATGCATCTGCTTCTCCCGTAAAAAATGGTGACATGGTTGTATACCCAACTGCCATATTTACTATACTTATAAGTCTCTTGCAAAGTGATATATCATATACCCAGGACCTATAATCTAAATGCTACTAAATGGCCTGCAGCACTGATTGTGCCACCCACACAATTAGCCTTTCAAACCTGTCTCAGGCCTGCCATTGTAAGGTCTGTGTGGGCAGTTTACTGCCACTTCGACTTGGCATTTAAAACCACTTGCCAAGGCTGAAATTCCTCTTTTATTACACGTGAGTCTCCCCTAAAGTAAGCCTTAGGTAGCCCTAAGGGCGGGTTGCTGGGTAACTAAAAGGTAGGACATGTACTTTTAGGTTTTACATGTCCTGGTGGGGACAAAAATCTAAGTTCATTTCTCATTACTGTGAGTCCTGCTTCTCTCATAGGCTATCATTGGGAACTCCTTAAAATACTTTAAACTGCAATTCTTGATTAGAAAGGAGTAGCTGCATCATATTTTACATCTTTGGAAGGGCAATGATAAATCCTCTTCACTGCTAAACCTGGATTTAACAGTACAGGGTTTAGAAATGCCACTTTTAGAATGTGGACATTTCTCTGCTCTTACTGCTTTGTGTACCTTGCAGCTTGTCTCCAATCCACACCTGGGCATTTCTTCTACACAGCCAAAAACACAGGAAGGGTGGATGTGACAGAGAGCTCATCTGCATTCACCTACATACTGATAGCTCTTCCTGGGCAGGAAGAGGGAGGGGTGACTGATACTTACACCTGAATAGGCAGTGTCCTGTTTCCCATACAAAGGGCTGATTACGCCCCAATAGATAATCTGGAGCCAGGGCTGGGATGAAAGGGGGGCCTGTGAACTTCAAGGGTTTGCTTTGAAGTCACCCACACTTCAAAGGCACAACTGGGTATAAGTATTGGGGCTCTGACCCTACCAAGACAATACATTACTGGACCTGTGAGGAACTCTGCCGGGAGTAAAGAATGCTCTGTTACAATCATTGTCACTCTTCTTGACTACTGCTCTGTGGAAGGGGAAACCCTAGAAAGAAAATGCATTTTGTGAAGGACTATAGATTGGTCGAAGTGAAGACCTTTTCTTATCTTGGTATACTCTGCATACATTCAGTTACATGGGGTCCTGACCTCAGAAACACAAAAATGAAAATAGCCAGGACTATTCAGGCCCTGTTCAGATTTTCCAAAAAAAATAGCTAATAAGCCAATTTGAGAACTGTCAAAATTATAAAGGAGTAAATTCCTACCCTCAGCTATATATGGAGTGACTGTGTGGGTTATAGCCAAGAACCTACCGCTACAATCAGAGGAAAATCAGTTTTATGTAGGGTCTTGACAGTACTCTGCACTGTTTCATCCTTTATTACTCACAGAGAGTATATTGAAGACTTGATTGATCTGAATTATTTTATCTGATGGCACAATGTTTGGAGAAAAGAGGTTCAAAAGTTTCAAAAGAAGTTATTTCTAAATTTCAAACACTATCATAAGATCCCTAGGCTAGGGTACATAAATAGGTTGTTAACTGAATCACTTAGGGGTACATCTGTAAGAAATCCAGCCAGTGTTTTGCAATTTAGTAAGAAAGATAAAAACAATGTGTAATAACTGAAGAAGAAGTGCAAGAGGGAAAAGAGAAAGTCACAAACCCTCCATAGTTAGATAGATTCTTGTTATGTCCGGCACATCTGAGATTACCCATGTATCTAAATACGGTAACTAATATCCAGCATGTATTTTATCTCACACGACTGTGATTGGGCATTTTACCCAGCTGGTACCATGCCCCAAAGAAAGATGCATGGACAGAAAAGCTTACCAAAATGCCCTTGTGATGGCCGGGCCTCACAATCAACTGTCCATCTCATGTTATTTTGTGGACTATATAAAAATATTAGGAAAAATCTGTTATGCCCCTTATTCTTAATTCAGACATTATTTTTTTATCAAGATGTGTTAAAGTTTTTATGTAATCTGGAGAATGCATTAATTTGTCATACTGTTTCTACTTATATTGAGCGTGTAGTTGCAAGAAGGAAAATTGTAATAGCTCTAGATGAGATAAGATATGAAAATTAAGTCTTATCATGACTGTTTTGATCAGGCTAAATGTACATTTAAAAAAATGTTTTATAAAATATGTATTCATTATTGGAGAATCATCAATTGCCTTAGCTGTTTTAAGGAATGAAATCATGCCATTATTTAATTATGTGATGTGGCCCAGAGCATATTTTTCATTGTTCTTTTATAGAATGTTGTATATATTGTATGTACTGTCTCATATGCTTAGAGAAGTAGTACTATATTCTATTTTTTTTTTGCGAGGATCTTATAATTATTTTTTTACATGAAATGTATCCTTTATATCTTTTATGGATTATTTAATATCTTAATAAAGAGCTTTTGATTGCTTGATTGACTACTGCTCTGAAGGAACTGCTTTTCTGCTTTGCTAAGCTTTCCTTCTGCCCGCTGATCTCTGCCCTGCTGAATAAAAGGACTGGACCCATCTAGGGTCTGGTGGCTCAGTTTACTAATGCATCCAATGTAGTGGGCTGCGTTCTGCCTCCTGGTCACAGGTTCAAATCCCGGTGGGTCCACTCAGCCTTTCATCCTTCTGAGGTTGATAAAATGAATACCATTGAGTTGGGTAACAATAAACATCTGCTACTCAGTGCCAACATACCCTTGGATGAACGTGCACTTTATAAGTGCATGGTATGTTATGTTCCCTTACTTAAACCCAGATTGACTCCAAGGGCTTGCCAAGTTGGCCCCTGTTCTGAAGTCTCAAGGCCATCAAAGACCTCCTGCAACTCTGTAACATCACCTAGCCTCTGCCATATGTGAGTCCTGCCCTGCCAGTGATTCCAATCCAATCCTTGACCCTTGAAAGGTGATTTTTTCTCTCTCCAGAACCATCAAAATCGACGCAGTGATGGCTTTGCGTCGATTGGAACTGACGCAATGCCCTTTGACGTTAATGCAATGCCGATCTGAGGACATCCCTGCATGGCTCGATGACCAGGTGGGACCCGATTGCAAGGTTCGATGATGACTCAGCACCTGCATCGTACGAGGTTCGACGCCGATGCGAGACCCAACTGCAAGGTTTGACTATTATGCACCACCTGCATCGTAAGAGGTTCAACACCGACAAGGGGCCCGACTGTGAGACTCATCAACGACCCATGTACCTGACTGCGTGAATCGGAACTGACGTATAGAGTCTTCGATGCCGATGCTTGCTCCATCCAAGGTACTTTTTCAGCAGACCTGTGTGTATCCTGTAGCCGGCCTGCCCTTGACCACCTCGGTCGGCCTGAACTTTGGATTTACCCCGGTTCAGATTGACCACAAGTAACCTCTTAGCGCTATTTGACTCTAAGCACTACTTTTTGATTTATTCTTTAAAAAATCATTGCTCTGATTCTACTTATTTGATTTTTGTTGTTTTGGTCTTGTTTTAATCGTAAAATTATTCTCTATTTTTCTAAACTTGTGTAGAGTATTTTTGTAGTGGTTTCATTGTTTTACTGTGTGTTAGTGTGTTGCATAAATACTTTACACATTGCCTCTTTAGATAAGCCTGACTGGTCTGTTCCATGGTATCAGAGGGATAGCACAGGTTATCTTTTAGTGTGTATCTAGCTTACCCTGACTAGGATGGTGGTTCCTACTTGGACAAGGTCCATACCTCTGCTAACTAGAGGCCCAATTTCTAACAAACACCACATCTTAGTAGTTATGCCGCTGTTCTGCTCTCTCCCTTTCACCCACTGTAGCACAGCAACTCAGCAACTAACGTTGCATGAATTCTGCATATATCTGGGCCTCAGTGTTTCTTACATTAGAATACTCCTTCCCTTTATTTTGTGCCTCTTTCAACTGTCAGATTAATGACTTAATGATTGTATTACATTCTGCTATACTTCGTGTTTCATTCTGTATTTACCGCTGCTCTACAAGTATGCAAAGGCTCCAGAGCTGCCAATCTAGCATTCACAAGCATCACAATTAACTATCCTTCAAGTTTATTCCAGTACTTACATGCCTGAAGAACCCAGTAAAGAACTGGGTCTGCTAAAAAGACTTGCAAGCCAGAGTGTTTTATGTCTTGGTGATTTTTCCTTCTAGTGCTATTTTGGTGCCACTGGACACTACTTTGTGTAAACTGCTTCAGAAATGAGCACACAGTGCGGTTTAAGAAAGCAGTCACCCTTCCTCCTTATTGTGTTTTTTCTCTGCCAGTTTCTCCTTGGGTACTTTCTAGAGATTCTGTATTCAATTTTCTTCTGTGTATGTGGGTGGTGCCTTCCCACTTCCGAGCCTCCTCTTGCGCTGTGGACATTTTGATTTGAGTATTCTTGGCTGATTCCTGTTAGCCAGGGTTCCAGTCATGGCACTGCTATTACACACAGTAGGTAGGGGAACAATATTAGTGAGAGGAGTGTATTGCTTTGATGTTGAAAACTTGATGAATTGATTCAGACCTATATTTTCAATGGACCTGATATAGGAATGGTTACAGCCAGAAGATCCTGGATCCAAACACCACACCCAGAAGCTGCTGAGGTCCCTTTTCTCTTGTGTTTCTTTCCCATCCTTTTCTCCGTTGACATCCTTGTTAATCAGTAAATTCTGAATCCATGGCTGTTAGTGGGTTCAAAGAGGTAGCAGGAGGATTGCCTTCATGCTCTACTGACCACCTTAGACATTATTCTTCTGACAATGACAAAGTCCTGGTGATCACATTCAGCACTAGGCAAGATATTTGGAGATAGACATATTTCTCCACTGGAGGATGGTGCAACGTGTGTGTTGCCCATGACATGCATTCTTTTTTATCCCCATTTCTAGTTTAAGGCCAGAGTTTTATACTAACAGCATTGTGTTATGTTGTATTGAGGAACTATTGTAAAAACATAGTTTTGCTAATAGTTAGAGACATAACTATCTTGCCCTATATTTGGATCTCAGAGGCTAAACCAGAAATTGTCTCTTTCTTTAACTCCTAAAATTAAACTTGAGAGTCACAACATATGTCCTTCTTTTAATCCCTTTTGTCAACACCAATTAGATATGGGAACTTGTTCTGTGCCTTTTATGGGAGGGCGCCGAAGAGAACTACTGCAATACATAGAAGTATAAAAGATTGAGTTGTCTATGATGTCATTCAGAATCCAGACATGAAAAACACCCATTATTTACATTTTACCTTTCTATATTTTATTTTGTATATTGCCCCCTCAAATCATTTGCTCTTGCTTCCAACATACGTAGGGGCACAGCAGTAACACAAGAGCCATGGATTACATGTAACAAACTATGTTAAAAAATAACCTGGCATCCTGTCGCTCACTCACACCGCCCTTGACATATACCCTTCACTCCCCTAAATTAAATAATAATACATGGCCTCCTACCAAACCCATATACCCTCTCTCCTAAACTGGAAACAATAACCTGGCCACTCTGCCCCACCACCCTCTCCAAACCACAACAAAGTGACAAATAGATACCTGGCTTCATGCTACCACCCTACACCCCTGTGCACCATCCCACTCCCCTTTCAGTTTAAAATCGCACTTTATGCTCTCGCATAGAGAGCCTAGAGCCAGCATTGTTGTGATAGCAGCCCTGTGAGAGCCGTGTGTCAATGAAGGTTGATTTCTCATCTGCGCATGAGTCTAGGGACACCTGCATTGACACAGGAGAAGGTGGTTGGCACAGGAACTGCGCCAATCAAACTCTCCCTTTTTCTTTGGCCTATGGAGACCCGAGAGGGGAAAAAGTACTGGTGATACAGCCAGGCACCATTTCACAGCTGCTCTTGGATCTCTGGAGACCCAGACGAGGAAGGATACCAAAAGGGAAGCAACTGCTTCCCTTCGTGACATCACACCAGTGATTAACTACTTTGGTTAACCACTGTTATGATGTCACTCATGTTGGTGAATCACTGCAGTGAATAACTGCAGTTTGATCCAATTGTTTATGAAAAAGGTTTCCTGTGGAAGTCATATACAAAAATATAATTGTGCTACTGGTTAGAGACATACTTAGCATGCATTATGTTTGGAAGTGATTATAAACTAGGCTTTTTGGGAGGTGGTAAAGTCAATGAGAGGATTCAACATTTATGAGGCAAGAGCACAAAGTCCTTACCAAACTAAAGCCCCAAGCAATTTACTTGATCCAGCCAAAAAAAAACAAGCTGTTCAGAATGTGACTGCCCACCAAAACCTAAACTCAAAGGCGATTGCTTCAAATACATTTAGCTGAAACTACTTAAGGCTCATCCAATTCTCATTTTTATTTACTCCGATTGCAGGGTCCAATATTAGGAATAGCCATTATACATGGATGTATAGATATGAGAGGTAGATTTGAGTGTCATCTGCATAGGACTTACTGTCAAAGAAAACTCTGAGATCAATCTAAGAAGGGGGAACACGTAGATATTAAAGACAGTGGGGCTCAAAGGAGAACCCAGTCCAACCACACATATGATCATGTTTGGGGTGATGAAAATGGCCAGTGCTCTCCACAACAACCAGGTGACTGTCTTCAAGCATTGTAGCACGTGTGGATGATCGAGTATGAGATGTAAATTTATCCCAGTAAGTTTTGCAAAACATTAACTGCAGCCAAACATTCTCACAAAAAAATGTTTTTGTTAAAAAATGTTCCTGCTAAACATTTTTACAGGACAACGTTCCTTCAAATTATAGGTTTTTGCAACGACTTTTTCCTGCAAAGCTTACTTTTACGGTATAATTTTTCATTGCCATTTCTTTTTAGCTTTTGAAACTTGCACAAACATTGCAAAGTTTTGAAAACTTCTTTAGACAGATTCTAAAACAAAATCTATGCAAATTGCCGCTCCATTATCATAGTGTTGAAAGATAGTGTGAGGTGTGATGGACATCAAGCCAGGGTCTCCCAAAATCCATTGTGGTTAAAATATTATCACAAACATCTATGGTGTGGATGAGGGCCTGCCTGTAAGGGACGCAAAAGATTTTATTTCTTAAAGATGTGCCTAACTAATGATGACCAACTCCACCGACCAATTAAAACTGGCTCGTATGATAACATTGGACTATTCCTTTCAATGTGAGGTCCAAACTATAGGATTATAAAAATATCACTTAGAGACAATAGGAATCATGAACATCCCATTGATTTATATTAACCAGTTTCTATGGGACTGGTAGCACATACTTCTGTGTCAATACTGTTTGTAGTTGCTGTCCTCTAACAGTTCAATGCTAGAACACTCTGGCTTGTTTTGCTTTTTTGCTTTGCTTCATTTGATCTATTCAATAACTCATTGTTAAATTAATTAGCTATTCCTTCGTAAACATTATTGCTGACTAGATAACCTAACGTGTTAAATTTGATTATATGCGTATATTTTGTATCTAGTTTCAATATTCATACTGTCTCCCATGCAAAGTCACACCTTGCACTTGATTTCCTTTGATATTCAGTGTTATCTGACCCAGGAGAGAGTACATCTAGTATCAGTTTAACAATTCTGGGTGTCCCCTACAATCTAAAAGAGGACGTGGAGAAACAGCTTGGCAGAATGCAACTAGTTTAACGCTGCCACATAATTTTTTTTTGAAACGCATGGTCAAACAGTATCGTCGCTAGGTACCATAATAGTGTATCTGTCATTATTGGACATGGCCCTTCTAGAAGGAATTTCCGTAAAACATTTTGCTTTCTTTCCTCCTGATTTTTGCCAACTCTCTTTCCCTGACATTAGGACTCTGGGCACTTTCACCACTGTACTGTAGGGGGAAAGTGCGCGTACCCTTCCTGCACATGTCAGGATAGGGTGCTTACTTGATTGGTGTAGGTGTCGTACCTGTGAGTAACCTGTGAGAAGGTACACCACATACCCTGGGCAGGTGCGATCCTGGCTAATAGGGGGAAGTCACACTGATTGTGCCACCCACCTGAATAGCTCCTGTCCAGTCATAGGGTACAGACCCTGGGCTGGGGGTCCAAGTGCAGGAAGCCATCACTGACCTGGTCATCATGGAAGCAGGGAAAGGGCCAAGGCCCCTGGGCCCATTGATCCCTCCTTCCTGGAGCCCCCATGGACAGACGTCCTTTGGTGTCTGGGTGCTTGGTTGAGGGCGCTGGCGGCTGTTGGAGTCCTGGGTTCGATGCTGTTCCAGTGAACTAAGGGGTCCCGAGGGTAAGGACAAGAGTACCACCACCGGGGGTGAAGGGGCCACACCCTAGGGTGAGCCCTGAGAAAGGAAAAGGGGATCCTACTGGAATCATGGGCCGAGAACTGGGGGGTTCCACCGCAGTGGTGGGCCATCGTCCAGGCTCTATCGCCCTGAGCCAGGAAGTTTATCAAGGGGATGATTAAACTAACCTGGCTTTAGGCTGGGAGGGGGTCGTGTTTCTTCTTAGGGGGATTTCCTTAAAACGTTTTGCTTTTTGTCCTCCTGGTCTTTGGCAACTCTCTTTTCCTGACCTTAGGACTCTTGGCACTTTCCCATTGTACTGCAGCAGGAAAGTGCGCATACCCTTTCTGCACATTCCAGGATGGGGTGCTTACTTGATTGGTAAGAAGGTTCACCCCATATCCAAGGGAGAAGCGACCCTGGCTAATAGGGTGATGCCGCACTGATTCTGCAATCCACCTCAATAGCCTGTTAAAAATGTCTCATACTCAGTTTGGCCAGTCCCACTCCATATCCAACCCTGACGGGCCGTTCACTACCACCAAACCGGGGTAGGTGAGTGGCCGGGTAGGTACATCTGCATATGCACTGCCCGGGTAGGGATGAACCTACCTAGAGGGTCGGCTCTCCCTGTGTGAAACTTCCCAGATGGGGCCAATTCTCTTGTTGGGGCCAATTCTCTTCTTAGGGCCTCAGGCACTTTCCCACTGTAAGTGCAGTGTGAAAGGGTGCGGGCCCTTCCTACACACATTAGGAAGGGGTGCTCACCTGAAGTTTTTAAAGCATAAGTCGGGTCTGCCATGGCTGGCTGGGGGTGTGCACTTGCACTTAATATGTTTTAAGACCCGTATCTAGCCTACCAGTGCAGGCTGGTGTGCGCACTGGCACCAGCGGTGTCTTTGAATACGTGTCCAGCCTGCCATTGCAGGCTGGTGTGCGTGCTGCACCGAGGGTGTGCTAAACATGTGACCATCCTGCCATTGCAGGCAGGTGTGCACACTGGCACAGATGGTGCTCCTAAATACGTGTCCGGCCTGCCATTGCAGGCTGGTGTGCACTTTGCTCTGATGGTGCTCTTAAACATGTGTTCAGCCTGGCATTGCAGGCTGATGCGCACAATTGCGCGTTTCCCCAGACAGGCCCGTTTAAGTCACAAGCCATACTGAGAGGATCTTTCACTTCTACCTGAATATCTCGAGGGTACATCTTAAGGGGGGAAGCAAGAGGTAGGTGAAAGGCAGGGCAGGTACACCTTTGTGTCCCCTGCCCAGGTAGTGAGGAATACTCATGTGTGTTTTCACTACCTATGAGTTGTACTTTTTCCATAGGCTAACATGGGGTAATGGTTGAAATCACTTCAGGCTCCAATAGGGTTTGCAGCAGAGCAGCCTCATGATGTAAATATCATTGGATTCTCAGTGAAAATCCCTTTCCAGTGGTAAAGATGGCTTTGTTGTAATTTGCGTAGAAATGCCGCCACTAGAAAGTGGGTATTTCTATGCTCTAAAACGCTTTGTGTGCCTTGGTGCTTGGCTCCAGTCCACACTGGAGGTCTGGGAGCACAACTGGGCATTCCCCAGTGACAGCTATAAAACACGGGGAATGCAACTGGAATGACAGACCTCTGCCATTTGTGGACCAGCTGGAGAGATTGGAGGAAGAGGTTTTGACACGTGACCTCTGGAGCCAGGTCATGGGCACCACTAAAGATAAAGATCTGCATTCCACAGCCTCATGGCAGACAGGACTGAAATGTAGGGGTATCATCTGTGGTTCAAAGGGAACCACCCCCAATTTCAAAGGCACACTCCAGGTTAACTACTGGTGCCATACTTAAGCACAGGGTGATTTAAGGTTGTGAAGATGTGGGACCAGAGAACCTGGAACTATGTGGTGCACATTGCCAGAGGCCTCTGTTGTGCACAAGGAGGATTACTGCCATTGAAAGGGACCGTGTGCCCTTCCTGAATCGTGGCTAGCCTGGGCCACCTTGATGTGTGCTCTCCAAGGGCTTGTTGAGCTAGCCACCTGTTCTTTCAGAGTTCTCAGGGACATCAAAGCTCTCCTAAGAGAGAACCATACCGTCTACCTGTGACAACTGAAAGGTGGTGCCCTCTCAAGTGGTCACATTGTCTGCTGGATTCCAACTGGTAACGCGGGTGGGTGTGGAACTAAGAATTGTGCCTGGAGACCGGATTGCCTTGTGCGGAGACCCGAAGTCTGGCCAGCATCTAAGATGTGTGGCCCACGCATCATGAGTACTTTGGCATGCATAAGCATCTCATTGGTGGTGAGTGGATTCACCAGTTGTGGGACCCAGCGTGGCCCACTTTGTCGATCGTGCTGCATCTCTCTCATGCGACACGTCTACTGCATTCTCATTGTATGCAGTGTCCGATTCAAAGGTTCCGACCCTCAGAGGTGGGGGCGTAACAATGGTAGTGCCTCATTTTACCTTGTGAGGCATTGCTGAAATTGTGTCTGTGTGTGTGACAGGAGCTTTCTGGGGCAGCCGAAATCAACATACATCAGATATTGTGCCTCATTTCCAGGGAGGAACAGATTTTGCAACTCTTGGTCGTGTGTGAACGGAGTGGTCTGGTGCGGCACATATCATTGCGCACTGGACGTTGTGCCCAGATTGCCTGGGTGCAACTAATCAACATGTACCTGATGGAGAGCCTCCTTCTTCCGAGAGGACCCCCTACTTCATTCTCCATTCATCGACTGTTCCCTTACTTGGCCCTCAGCACAGCGGACAAAGTGCCCTCTCCTCACCTGGCCTTCCCAGACGACACAGTTTTGCCTGGTAGTATTGCCAGTATCGGGCCTGGGTGGTGAGAGTGACTGACATGGCTGGAGGAATGCTACAGAAAAAAATCAGGAGGGGGTCAAAAGACTAAGTGACCCCCCTGTGCTTCGCAGAACTGGACTGGTGGTGGAAGACCCTTGGAGACCCCTTTGGTGTGACCGTCTATTGCCTTCTGCCCGTTTATGCTCTGCATCCTGTGGGTGAACTTCTCGAGTGGCTGCCAAACCCCTTATGCCAACTGCCTCCTAATTGACCTTGCTGCCTACCCCCACCCCTACCTCCTTCCCCTGGACCCTGACTAAAAGTGACTTGAGCTGTGTGTGTCCTAGTGCCTGGGGGTAGATGTGGTGTCTCCAATTCATGGGTGTAGGATAGTCTGGGTGAGTTGGAGGGTGGAGGGAGGCTTGGGGCCACAGGGTCTGCTGTGTGTAATCACTTGACCTGCTGGGTATCCGTTGCACCACACTAGGGTGCTGAGTGCTTATGTGTGCGAGCTCTTCAGTATGGACTTGCCTGATATCTGTTGCACCATGTATGGGTGTGGAGTGAATGTCTGTGTGGTAGTGACAGTGGGTTACCTCCCGTGATTCACGACACTGGACAGTGGTTTGCCTGATACATTGATTTCTTGCCAAAAGTGCATTCATTTTCACATTGTTTTTTCCTCACGTGGCCTCCGCCTGCGATGCTGATAAAAAGTTATATAATTCTATGTATGTACCTATTCCTGATATTGTTGTGACCCAGGGTGCACCCTCGAACGGTGTGTGGCTGAATTATAAGAACTGCTAGGTTGGGCCTGGGATAAACAATGTGTTGCACCTCATAAGGGAGCTGGGGGGGTGTGTAGAATAGTATCTTTCCCAAGTGTTCTTATTGCTGATGTAATTCAAACACGGATGGGTGCAGTAAAATGTAAATCCGTATTTGTAAAGCGTAAACTACTCACCCTAACGGGTCTCAAGGCACTGGGGGCCATCGTGGAAATTAAGTGAGCTATTGCCCAGAGTCACGTGATGCTGAGCTGAGCTGCCGCCGGGGATCAAACCGTGAACCCTGTGCTCCAAAGTCAGCTGCCCTGGCCGCTGCACCACACCACTTCACCCTGTTAGTAATTTTCTTTTTTGCATTTTAATGTTGTGCAAACTCGACCCGAAGGTATCAGAGTGCTTTACATGAGCACCAGTTGCATTACAGACGGACACATTCATTTTTTTGTTGTTTTTTTAGTTTTAGGCATGGGGAGATTAAGTGATTTGCCCAGAATCACAGGATGTTTGAGCCTCCTGCCAGACTTGAAGCCGGCTCCCCAGCTTCAAAGTCGGCCGCTCTAGCTGTTACACCACAATGTATGCCCAGAAATACATGATGTTCATGTTTTGTTGATTATTTTATGTGCTGAATACAAATGGTATTTACATACATCACGTGTGAAGTCTCTTTTGTGATACTCAAGGTACTTATCGTGAGTGAGTGTTGTGCCAATGCTTTACACATTGCATCTGTGGTAAGCTTGACTGCCAAGCTACCCAAGGGTGAGTGCAAGTTTTATAGTGTGTGTAATCACCCACCCCTGATGGGAATGGTAGGTTCTGCCTGACTGGGGTACTGCCTCAGGCAACCAGAAAGTGCCAGTTCAAACAGTCATGAAGTATATATGCTTACCTAGAATATATGGATTTCAACCTAGGATTATATGCTCTTTTTTTTCTTGCATTTCTTGGACTTGTCCCAAGGACTGAATATTATGGCCCAAAAAATCCACATTGTTAAAAATAATTGACTTTTTTTTAAGACAATTAACATTTTTGTACTCCTATTATAATCTGAAATCAGGAAAAAATACATGAAAACAACATTAAAAAACAATACTATTATGTGCTTTCCTGACCAAATTATTATAAACTTTATTGAGACCGCTACTCGTCTAATGGACCCAGTCTACAGTAGAATTCCAGACTGCCCACATGAGCAGTACTCATACATTCACAATTAAATATTTTCTTTGTTCAGATTCTCTTATAGTCTATTGAGACTTTGGTCTTCTTGACTATTTCTTTGTAACCTATTTTTATATCTGAAGTGATGCGCAACTCAATTGATGAGGTCTGGAAGAAAAAGGAAGAGAAAAAGAAGGAAAATGAAAAAGGAGGAGAAGAAGAAAGAAGAGGAGGAGAAGGAGAAAAAGAAGGAGAAGAAGAAGATGATGATTATGATCAATTGCCCACTAATGTAACATGGTATGAAATGTAAAAATCTCTAATCAACACGCATAGGTCTGGTGTAGGATGAGTCAATACTTGTTTCAAAATTTAACAAAGTTTACAGGTAGAAAATTTCAACTCAATAACAAACGTTTGGGGCAGTTTAGCACTGCGTGCATTAAGGCTGTTTTGAAGTGTAACGGAATAAGTTAGAAATAAATAAAGGTTTGAGTAATTTTTCTGTGGCAATTAGTCTGTTGGTGTAAGTGAAGTTGAGAATCCATTGCTTTTCTGTCTTCTCCACCCTCCCCAAGTCCACAACTGAAAGCAAATTTTCACAGGAGTTTTAGAGACTTTATTTATGTATAAACATTTTAAACACTTTGCCATAAATTATCTTTGCCTGTCTCTATTCTTTGCTTAGCAGCAAATTAAAATATAAAAACTCAATGAACAGTTCATACATGTATCTTACAAAAAGAAAAAAAAACAGAAAAAGTTCTTTTACCAAAGTTCATATTCGACTTTTGTGGTGGCGGCAATGTGATTGTCTCAGTTTCTTGACCAAACAAACACACTTAGAACTGTATTTGAAACAGTGATTTGTGCCATCTGGCTCTTGTATGTACAGGGTGATCTGAAGTGGTGCCCATTTGCGGTCGTGTGACACAATGCCCACACATCTACTGGAACTGATACCGACAAACTACTGAATCTAAACAGACTTTACACCCTGTAACTGTGTTTATACTGTCCACAATGGAGTCTTCAAAGACAAACAAGAGAACGAAATAATTTGTTGTGATCCAAGTTGCCATCTTTTTGTTCTTTACACTCCACCCCCCTACTCGAGTAAAATAAGTTTGCCAGACAAGCATAGGGCCCAAGTGCAAATGCAGTTTGCTTTTCAGAGATATGCCACTTTCGTTCTTCCACGTCTAATGCTTTCGTGTTTTTTTGCTTCCAGTGCTATGAATCACTTCAAAGTCATGGTTTCAATGCGAAATGCACTTTGCTCAAATTAAAAACCTTAGGAATAGTCATCAAACAAGCAGTATCAATATTCTTTTTCAGCAGGTGTGTGGGTGATGGTGGTCCTCGTTCATCTCTGAAAGTTCGCTCACGCGTAGGTGGAGTGAGGTAATAATGAGGCCTACCTTCATGTTTCTTGAAACCCAGAACAAGTGGGTAATATTTTGGGGGACTTTCCTTATCTTTAAATAGGCATGTTCCATTTGCCAACGAGCAATTAGTCCACACCAGGCGGTTGTAGGTTATGCTCAGACAGTGGACAATACACTCAAAAAATATGAGCATTTTTGCCACTGATCGGTCCCAAAGCAGCTCAACCAAGTGCCCCACAAAGGTCTCTTCATCTCCTTAGGAGAGGAGATAACAGTTGTGACCACTGAATCATCCAATGCAGGATGACAGCAGATTAATTTGTTACCTCTTTCCCATTTCATTTTGTCTTAAGAACTGGATGTTGCTGTAACTGTCTGCCAGCTCTGGATACTGCTCCACAGGAAGTACATAGTAACCCTCGTACCCTTGAACCCTTCCGGTACTCAACAGTTGCTGCTTCTCGCCTTCAGTCCAGAGGCGGCTGCCGTCCCTTGCATCCCGCGCCTTTTGCTGCTCTTTGGCCCATGCTGCACCCAGAGCCCGCTGCCGGGCTTGATCCAGCACCCTTGCTCTCTCGTCATCGAGCGAATCGATGGTCAAGCCATAGCGGATGTTAAGCAGCAATGTTGAGTACTGAAATTCAATATTTGTGAACCTTCTAGTCCTTCCGTTGACAAGAACGGTGGGTTGGGAGGCTGTTACGTTAACGCCACTGTCCAGAACCTTGCGTCCTGTTGAGATGCCAATGGTGAGAAGGTCACTGTCCGAAGACCCAATCTTAACAAAGTAATGGGTATCCTTGCCTTCTATGTTGTAGTGCATCTTCTCCAGATAGTGGGCGCTGTTGAGCACTAAGGCAATTTTCTTGCTGTCTTCACTTGCAATGTTGGAAATGCCAGTGGTAACCCGGCCTTCCTTGATAGCAAACATAATTCCTTTTCCGATAATTGGGGTGGTGGTGGCAAACCAGTGCCCGGGCTTCTCCCGTATATTTCCATGAAGCTGTTTTAATATGGTCTGGCCCTCCAGAGCCATAAATTCCTGGTTATGTCGCTCAGTGGTCTGTTGGACACCGGTAATTAGCTACAAAAGAAAAAGAAATATGTTAGTTAACTGCAGATATATAAATATGCATTTATTTTGTTTGTTATTCGGTCACCCTAAAATAAACTAGCACACAAGGGAAAACATGATTCATGTATGTAATGGTGCCTTCTGTAAAGCCCTATAAATCACAATACGGAAGGGGCTTCAAAGGGCAATTTTCCACATACTATATAAGGACTTGGCTAACAGTGTTACAGTAATGTGATTTTTAATTGCAAGGGAGACTAGCGCGCGCTAGAGGAATCACAGGGCTTATGGAAAGGAGCTCAGTGTAATTCTGTTTCCAGGGGGGAGCCGTTCTAGGCCAGCGCTTCAGTATGCCCAGGGTGCAAGAGAAAGGTCTCCCTGTCGCATTATGAAGTGGGCTGTAAACGAGTGGGCAGCTCAGAAGGAGATCCCATTCATCAAGCACCAAGGAGCGCGTATTACATTGCACGTACGCGATGAATATTCATGAAGGCATTCTCAGAAGATGCATTAGCAAGGCATTAATAGCATATTGACAATGGAGCCAATTCAACATAAGACGTATGGCTATGAATGGCGCAGCACACATATATCCTCTTATTTGTTCCGAAGGGACTTTCAATGCTGCACGCTGCGCCCGTCCGCAGCAAACACCGCCTCACAACCTCATGCTCGCATAATGAACAAAATGGCGCCTTGGGAATAGACGGGCTTGGTCTCTTTTATGACCTTGCGACGTCACCGAAATCAGGGCTTAGGAAATGAGAAACTAACCAGAAAAAAAGTGATTTTTTAAAATAATTAACTTCCAAGTTGTCATGGAAAGCTTGCGGCTTTATGGCCAAATTAATGTATGCACGTATAGGGAACAGTGCAGTTTGGTTTTATGTTGTGTATAAAATTATTCTTGAAGAGAACAATACGTGCAGGCCGCGTGTTTACGACTGCACATAAAAAGCCAAGAGGGTAATGATGGCGCGCGATAGGTAGAACAGATGTTCAGCTACCTCCAGATTTCCCGGTGCCGTTGTTAATCAAGTCAGAACTCAAGGGTCCTCATTTGAAGAGCTAATGATACTGCAATTACGATAATAATCGAGGCTGGTGCAAGAGATAATAAGCAGATGCGGGCTACGCTGAGAGGGATATGCTTATGAAACAGTCGTTACTCGGATGATAAAACGCGTGTGGTGGATGTTGGGGCTGAGAGAGCATAGAGAGGGGCTGAGAGAGCATAGAGAGGGGTTGAGAGGACAGCATAGAGAGAGGCCGAGCAGCGCTGGCGTTAACACATGGGCAAAAGTTTACATATAGCGCCTGTGCTACTGCTTAAAAAAATCTCTCTGTTGTAAACGAGGGGCAGCGCTAAAATGGCGAAATATCATTTTGCCTAGGCTTTTAAGAACTGCTTGTGTGGAGACTGGTTATTAGGTATTTCAGAACAGTAGCGCTCAACAAGGATCAACATTTAAGGGGTTTACAAGACAATTTCTAATTCTGTGGTGCAAATATGTTAACTACTGTCCAGACAGGTGGCTTTCCGCTGTTTTCAATGAGGATATAAACCCCGCACAAATTAATAAATGATAGCACAAAGAAAATCAAAAAGGCCGCAAAGGCGAACTAATATGTGTAAACATTGGCAACTCCGTGAAGGCGGTTTCAAGAGTCAACGTTTGCACCATGCAGTGCTAAATGTGTAAAAATACAAATATAACTAGATAGATAAATAAATGAGTGCCGCGTCATCGCTTCAGCAAATGCTAAAACTCTTTTTTCAACCCCATGACCTTTCTTTATCCACCCTGCACTTCCTGTCTCTTTATTTCACTCGTGCATGATTTTTGTACACGTTTCCTCCTTTTGTCACTGTTTTCCTACCTTTCTCTCCCTTCTTCTTTTTCAGCCTTACTCTTTTTTGTTCAGTGTCAAAGTAAGATGATGCAAAATAAATCCAAAATGAGTGCCAGTGCGCACCACCCAGAGGTACTGAGCAAACTACTGGCTTACTACCAATGCTGGAAAAAATGCATCTCTGCTCAAACCTGAATGTTTTATCATTTCTACCTCTGATTTTAATGCCAAAACGTCTGACCTAGTATGGCAATAGTAAAGAGAGCGGCATATACAACGCTGTATTGGAGAAAGTGATGACTGCATTCAGTGTACAAGAGGATAAAAAACCTACTTCAGATACCCAAGTGTGTAAATCTAAAACTGATACACGGCTGCACAACTAGGTACATGCTATGGAAAGTGGATGACCATCAGAAACAAAGATACATGGTTATTCTGGAACTTGGCTGTGGATACCAGTATCTTGAAAAAAGTACAAGTCTCCAGAGAGCTCCCTTTTAGCTGACTCCTGGGGTCAGTCATTCCAAAGGTGCTAATTACAATGCCAGCGGTCCGAAGACCACGGTACCGTCACATGGTGGTCTTACCACCGCCATTGCGTCGGCCCTCCTGCTCGATTATGATGGTGGCGGTGCCACCGACACAAGACTGCCGCCACTGCCAAGAGCCAGGATCCCGTGGTTGGGGGAAAGCAGGCAACATTTTGGTGGTGCAGATGCAGGAACCGGCCAGCAGATTATAACCTGCCTTTCCACCATGTATTTATTGGCGGGGACCCTGCCATGTAATGCATGGTGGAAAGGCATGTAATGGGGTCCCCAGCAGGGCCTGGCACAAACTACCCATGGGGGTGAGTTTAGGGGGCACATAATGTGGCATACTGGACATGGTGCATGCCACACCATGCACGGACTTGCTGCAGGGGCTGTCACAGTGGCGGTGACCTCTTTAGACTCTCCTATAAACCTAGCCTTCCTGCCACCGTGACACTGCCTCCAAAACCCTGCCAGCCCTGGATTACTGTTGTCATCAGGCAGGCGGGGATGCCACGGGCTTGCCGGTCTTCCTGGGACTGCCACAGCGGCAGTCCATCAGGAATAGTGCCAAACTCATAATCGGGCCCAAAGATCAATTTGGGAAGTTGTATCCAACAATGTCAAAGACTGGCACCTTATCAGATAGCAGTTTATGGGGATTAAGGTTGAAGAGAAATTTTCAATATTGTCTTAGAGATTCTCTAATGTTTATGAATGTGATGGCTGGGAAATTTATCTTTTCATCTAACCATGAATTGTAGGTTTCTATTTTGACAATCATGTTTGAAGCAATAACGAATACCTGCTGAGCCCCAGCAACATAAAATAATGTCTAATTTTTCAAAATACCCACTACAGAGTTATTGAAATTAAAGTCTGCCAGCAATGCGAGGTGCCATGCTCTAAATCAGAGCAGATTTTCAGGTAAACTCAAGTTAGCCTGAGATTACTGCTAACTCACTGTCTGCACCGGAACAAATCAATCATTTTATTCCGGAGCAATATTTGGTGATATGTTGGCTGATGAAATAACTTTTAATCCCCTTACACACCTTTCTTTCATGTTGGAACGTTGTTTCTTTACTGCTTAAACCTAGTATGCACATTGTAAGTTCTGCATTTCTTGCTATATTGTTGCGTTGATTGATTTAGGAAGCCCACTACCTCAATGCACTTTACCCAGACATTGCATTGGTGATCAGGCCAAGCGGCCAAATATGAGCCCGAGCTTCACTCACTGAAATTTCTCCAAATATTCCCTTGACAAGGTGCCTTTCAGCCACAATGTCTGTGCCAGCCGAAAAGTCAGATATTGATGAAAAATGTGGTATTTTTATTACATTTAAACAAATGTATTTGATATAAAACAGACAATTGCCCCCAAAGTAGTGGGCGTATTTAATTCGCTCTGGTGTGGTGGTGGTGTGTTTTGCCTAGCAATACTAGGAAGAAAAAAATTGAATCTTAGGACCCACACTAAAAAAGGTGTACACCTGCCAACAGTTTAAAGCCAGTGGTTGTGGGGCAGATGGGCGACAAGCTGGCCATGTCAGAAAACAGAGCCAGCAGAAGTTCCACCAATGGAAACAAAGTAGGTTCGGTGACTCTCAAATAAGCCGAGAAAACCCAAGGTGGGAAGAATGGAACATCAGTCGATTTACAGCAAATGTCCCTTTACCGCAAACCATTAAAAGTCCCCTTAACCTTGCATATCAAGGCCCTTAACATAATCTTTTTGGATGTCAAACCTCTTATGCAAATATATTTTGAAACAGAATTCCATGCCGATCATTTTCTGAATTTATAAAATTATAGACTTGTTGATAAAATAATGAAATACAACGTGACAACAAAAAAGTAAAGTGCACAAGGATTATGGTGGCTAAATTTGAAACCGAAAGATAATTTACATATGTGCACCCTCACTCCTGAATCCTGATTAGAAAGGCCTGCCACCTCCCCCGGCCATTGTACTGATTTGAAATAAAATTACTGTTCAATCAAGCGACCTGCATAGCTGACCCATACTGTGCCTTATTATTAGCTGCAATCTGGTCTGCGGATGATGACCCATTTGTAATGAGAGCATTGCTTACCTGTCCATTTTCACATTCTTGACTTGCTGTCAGTTCATAAGGAGGAGGCACAAAGTAGTTTTGTGCTCTGGGGAACCCAGGAATGATGTTGCTGAGCTGAAATCCAAACATCACCAGCCAACTTTTCACATCTGTCAAAGAAAAGATACAAGAATTCCAGTAAAAAAGAATTGCTGTTAAATGCAGTTCAGTCAGATTGACTATTACAAAGAAGATCATTTCTTCTAGACAGCAAAAGACAATAACAGAAACCACACAGAGTGCTTCAGACTGGTTCATTGGGCCCCTGTGACAAAATGTTTGCATTCTGCTCAGTTTCATCTACTCCCAGAAGCATCTCAATTACTCTAATCTCTTCTCATCTGTTTTCTTAATTTGTATGTGATTTATAAAAAAAAATCAGTTAATAGAATACCAGTTCTGAGAATCAATTCCACATAAATGTCCAAGATGAATGGCATTTTCCATTTGGTAGCAGCCAATTAACAGATTATCTTTGTTTTTTAATTGCTGATTTTTAAATGCGTTATTTATAACGTGTGAACATCATTACTTTAAAAAATGGGTTCTTGTTCTCTCTGTTGTTTTTGCCCTACAGAGTTTGAATAGACCCTTTTTCCTTCCCCTCCTTCCCTTCCAATTTCCTCTAACTAGTTGAAAGGTCATTCTTTTTATATATTGTCGTTCTGGGTGATTACCACTGAATCCCCTCGCTATCTCCACTGTCTATTCCCTCCCACAGTCCTCCCCACCCGTCTCTTTCTTCTGCTTTTCATTACTCCCACGATTTTGTTGAGGACAACGCCAGCCCCTACCTTCATCCAATATTAAAATTAGTGTATTTGCCTACTCTCTTCTTGTTTCTTCCACTTTTGTGGGGCCCCTTCCATAACATCATGCCTGTTGCTAACACTTTTCCTACCATGCCTCCTGCTACTTGTGTCTCTTATCCTCTTTTTTCTGCTTTAATAATACAACTATGTTCCCAACCAGGACTGGCTACGAGGTCCACGTTTTCTCTTTACTTTTCTTTTCATATTTCAGCATTTTTTAAACAGTCGATTTTCATCACTCACTTTAAATCAAAATGTACTTCTATTCATTTCATTCTTAATGTGTTGCAATTATTTGGGTTATCAGAAATGGGCTTCTGTTTTTTTTTTTTATTGAGTTCCCATTCTACAGTCCCCCCCCCCCTTAAAATTATCAATTAAATAAATGTAGGATTCATAATAGGGCAGGCTTATTCATATTTAGCGATGTATGTATATCTGTACAGTGTTTTGTGGGTGCCCCAATGCAGATCTAGATCATAGTCAAGATTTAATGTCTAGGGACATTTTGTGGATGATGCACGTGAAAAATCAGCCAACATCTAGCTGTTTTTCTAGTGCGTAGCAGCCTAATGTGCTCCTATTTTGGCCCCAGGGCTATTCATCCCCTCAGCTATATTTATTGTCATCAGTGACTCCAAACATGCGATTGGAAACCTGTGCAACTCCCTACCCCTATGACCGCCCCCAATACTCCAGGTCCTCGTTTACAGTTGAATAGCCCCTCAAACTCCCCCAGACTACTCATAATGCCCTTTGTGTTTAGGGTAGTGAGGAAATGCCCTCTAAACTCAAATCACATGTACTATTGTAGGGAGTACAAAGAGCACATTGCAACTACTAGCAGGCGGTGCGCCATTAGTCGATCCAAGGGGACAAGTTGTATTTAACCTCTCTATTGTGAGCAGCCTTCTCTCTGCTCCTTTGTTTCATTTCCCCCCCTCTTTGCTAAAAGGCACACCTCCCAGCAGAGTGGGTGACATCAGTTAATGGGAGCGGCAATGGGCTTATGAACCTGAGTTGCACAGCTATTGCCCCCTTTTGTCCTTACCACCCAAAAATGGAATGTTAATCACTATGTGAGATATGGTTTGCACTGGGTGGAGCCAGTGGTGGGGTGTTCGCAAGAGAGAGATGTTCCTCAGCTACTGCTGAGCTACTGATATGACTGAGAATGCTCCAGGGGCATGTTTGCCAGTGACCCCCCATGCCCTATGGTAGAGGTGAATAGAAAAAATGCAACAGTATCACCTAAAGGCACAACAAACATATGAACGGCTGCTCTAACTATGAGAGGTTTTGGTGGGTGTTGGGCTGAGTGGAGGGAGTATTGGTCTGCTGATGGCCTACACCTTCTGGCTCTGTATCTGGATTCCCCACAGATAAACAGTTCAATGGGGTATGGCTGGACTTTAAGGCACGGTTGATGCCTTATAGTTCTGCGCCTGATTTCACTATCATGTTTTGATGGTGCCTGGGCAGGCTGGAGGGGGGTTGGCCTGACCACAGGCGTACAGTTTATTAAGGTGTGGCTGGGTCAGTCATGGGTACCCAGAGCAGGGATGGTTCCCTCAAGTCCCCTGGTTGCACTCAGTTGTAAATACGTGATTCTAATATGTAGCATAAGTATGTGCTGTTTAAAGAAAAGCCCATGGGGCAACCAAGACTTTTGTTGGCTGTCTGATTGTGCCCGGAGGTGATATAAATCTGATGACGTATAACAAAGTTCTGTCATAAAGAATTCTGCAAAGAAATGATGTGTAAACTTTAACATGTTTGGTGTTTGGATTTGCAGTGAAGAAAGCTATTAACCTACTACGAATACTAACAACATGCAATCTGTGCTATATACTATATGTGTTAAGGAACTGAGGTGGTGTTATCAGCTGGGTCGACATGTGAGCTCAAATACTTTTTCACAATTCTAAATTCCTAATGTGCTTTCTCAGGAACCGTTTGCTCTTTAAAGGCATCTATGATAAGTTACTTACGCCCTGCTGGGGCTAATTCAGTTTATTTTACTACTTTAGGGGCATATTATCAAGCACGGCGATAATGGCATTGATAATATGCCGCAAAGAATTTCTATAGAAGCCCATGTTGACACCAGAACATGTGCTTCTATTGGAATTCTCTGCGGCATATTATCAAGCCCATTATCGCCGACTTTGCGGCAGTTTTCTGCCACTAAAGCGGCGATAATTTTAACGCAGTTTTTTGATAATATGCCCCTTAGTTTTTTAACATTTTCTTTTAGGGTAGTAAATGATATAAGCCAGATCGAACCTTTCCAAGGAACATGGAAGGAGGGAGGACAGGATGAATTCGAGAAAAGTCCAAACCATCCCCTTAGCGTGGGTCAGCCAGGACAACACTGGGAAGGCCACTGGTGTAAAAGACGTGATTGGAAGGTGACAAGAAAGCACACATACTGTGGAAGGGAAGATGACGGATCCTTTTAAAGCAGCTTGTGAATGGAAGAATAAAAGCAGTTGCTTCTCTCTAGTCCATTTACGAACGCACCCATAATCCTCTCACCATTTTCACAACCTCCTTCTACTCTAATCCTTATTTTTAAATATTTAAACAAGCGATAGTAATTTTGTTTTACCTTTGGTAGAGTGAAGCATAATGCTCAAATGGCAAACAGAGATTTAAATTGAGGTGAGGATAGTGGATTTACACTTTGCTAAACAACAACGTGCCTCCAGGGGGCTCTCACTCCAGGACGTCCGAGGTCCACAAAGCTCATTTGCCTGTTTGGTGGTTCTTTGTCTGCGCCCTTGCTGGCATGGAACTCGGTCCCCCAGCATTCTCCCCAACTGCAGAGGAGGAGGGAACAAGTGCTGATGCTATAAAAGCTCCAAGGGACTCCTGCAGCGCGGAACACATGCGGGTATGCCGGGCCATACCCGCGGACCATGCCAGCGGACCTGTCCATCCCAGGAAGAGGCTGGGCTGGGTCACCCTTCTTGGTTTGCTGATCTTCCACAACTGAGGTCCGCGTTTTGACATTATTGGATCAAGAGGTGACAAGATGGGTAAGAGGGAATTGGGAGGGTGTCTGAGTACGGCGTTACCCCCTTCTGCACCCACCTCACTTGATAGAATGATTCAGCGCGCTTCGATGGCCATTCATAACAAAATAGATCACATGGAAAGGAGGCTATCCCTTACCACAGCAACTGGGCCGGGTTTTATGAATAACCGTCCTATTTCCCCTTCCTCTTCAGCTCCCCTGCCGAATACCCAAGAGCTTTCAATCCCAGCTTCTCCCGCACAAAGCACAGGTGCAACATCTTTGCCCTCAGGCTCATCTCCCATGACAGTCTGCATCTTCGAAGGGAAGCCATACGCACCAAGCATTTAGCCTTACACTTCAGCCACAACATAAGCTGATCCAACCCTGTTGTCAGTGGGTAATGAGTGGGATAAGGAGAGGCAGGCCATTGGTGGGCCAATGTACCTGGACAGGGAGGATTTAGCAAAAGTCATGAAGCTCCTGCAGGCAGAACTGCTCCCGATATTTTCTAGACTTGATGCCATACACTGCGCTTTACTGGATCTTAAAAAGTCAAGGGACGCACTGGAATGGGCCTGTTGTTATTCAGCTATGGCTGTCACTAGAAAGGCAGATCCTTCATGCCCACAAGAGCCAAATTTATTGGGACAACTCTCCCGCAAATTGCCTACCCCACCACAAATTCTAGGCCTGACACCCCATGTGCTGACTCAAATTGCTCAAACACCCAAGCAAAGTCACATAGTCATGGGGGGATTGAAAAAAGTAACAACAGAGTCCAATCTGAGGGGCAATGCCCAAATTTGATTCAGGGCCAAGGAGCCGGAGAAAATGGCAGAAAGGGGCATGTTCAAGTGAAAACACAGCCTGTTATAGGCTTGCCTCCAGTCTTCTGACCATATGTTATAATCCTTTTGGAAGTTCCTAGTTTGAGAAAGGGACAAAAGGAGACTTATGAAGAGTTACTCAAAAAGACTGTGAACTGCCTAGGCTGTTACAGAATCTTTCCTTCCACATTGGCCAATAACATTTTGTTGAAAAGGAGGAAGGGATGGATTGGCTCCGGACCGGTGGATCATCAAGGGGATTGCATTATTGTTAACTTCAACTCACCATATCTAGCTAAAAGTCTACTTTTTGGGCATTTGAGTACCCAGATGAACCCAGTAATATTGCATAGTTGCCCTTGGGATGTTTTTATAAGCTCGGTAGCAGAGCGACTTGGGTCCCTTTCGGGTTCACAACCAACTAGGTAGAGGTGTGTCAGCTGCAACAACAGAGCCTTACATTGGTCCTGCTAGCCAATTTGGGATTCTCACCTATAATCGTTTTGATGTACTGGCAGACATATATTGACTCAATAGAACGGAGGTCGGCTCTCCTCAGGCTGATCCCAGGAAAAGGGTGCGCTCGGTAGAGGATAGAACAAAAGAAGCGTCGAAGAAGGAATGGGCTTCTATGGGGACCTCCTAGAATAAACTGGGAGTACTCAGCTGGAACGTTGCAGGGATAAGATCATTATTAGCTGATGAGTAGGAGCTGGAGATATGCAAATCCTAAGATAGTATGTTTCCAAGAGACCTGGGATGTGGAAGGGACCTCTTTCATGGATGGGTTCACTGCCTTCTAGGCTAATGCCATGGCCTCCCTGCATGGTAGAGCTAAGTGGTGACATTTGTAATCTTAGGGTTAGGTTGTGATATAGTGTGAGTATCCTTTGATTTAGGAATTAGTCCTATCATCCTTCCCAAATAAGGTCAGGGTTTTGGTAATTAACATTTATGACTTGCCCTCATAAGAGGTGGTGCTGGAACCTGAATTAAGAACATTTTGGGAAAAGACCCTATTTGATTGAGCTTTTTAGCCTATAATTTTGCTAGTAGTGGATTTTAATATACATCCGTGTGCCTTATGTACTACTCCTAATAGGAGGAAGCAAGGTCAGTGGGAGAAGCCAGAGCAGGTTCATTTTAGTCACTCCTGTCCGGGAGATTTTTTAAATCTTATGGTATCTTAATTTAACCCTATTAATTTTAAACCCAAGATACGTATGATTCCCCTGGTTTAGGTGTTAATACAACTATTGATTTTTTCTTTGTGACTGCATGCCTTATCCCTTTTCTCATCAAGTTTAGGGCAGAGTGGATCATCTTAAGTGACAACAATCTAATCATGGCTGAGTTTTGCTGGTATGATTTCAGGGATAAGTTTACTAATACATATGAAGAATCTCTTTTAACTAAGGAGCAAAGCAGACAAATTGGATGGGGTAAGATTACCCCAGAGGATTTCATGAGGAATTTAGTACAAGTGTGTAGTCCTGATTTTGAGGTGTGCATGCAGATCGATTTCCCTGATCAAGCTATTGTGGACTCATTCTCTAACATATTTAAAGAGATTCAGACTGCCCTAACTAGAAAAAGTAAAAGGTCAGATAGATGCAGCCCTAAATGGTGGTTTATGCTCAGGCGTGCAGGAATCAAAAGAGTGTCCTCAAGAGAAAATTCTGGGAAGAGCTTAAGGAGACCTGTAGCTCTAGAGATAGTTCAGCCTTCTGGAAAGTTGTGAACCAGACACTTTTAAAAGAGGAAGCTGCACCGGATATGGGTTAAACCATACCATCTCAGAAATGGGTCGCTCATTTTGACCATGTATATGTGAGCAATAGTAATCCCAAACATTTGCACCTTCTGATTACAATTTGATTTGGCTGAGGTGAGGGAAGATGTAGCAGCACTTACACCAGGGAAGGCGCCTGGCCTAGATGTGGTAACTGGGGACATTTTTAAATCATGTGCTGACCTCTGGGTCCCACTAATCACTCAACATCTAAATGCAGTAGCGTGAGGCCACATTCCGACATCCTGAAAGCAGTCAGTTATTGTTCCAATTTTAAAAGAAGAGAATCGAGCGGACCCAGCGTGTTGTTGACCAATCTCGTGAAAGTTCTGGGTAGGGTTCTGCTAAATAGACAAATGGAATGGGCAAACAGCAAGGAAATGATGTTGGGAACTCAATATGGTTTTAGACCAGGATGAGGAACAGTGAAACGAAATCTTAACCTTTATTTATTAATTACCAAATATACAGTTGCTAGAAGTAAAAACCTTCACTTGGCCTACATGGGTGAATGATGCTCTCTTGGCTTTTTTGCATGGTTTGCACTCAGTGCTCGAATCCTCTCTAATATTTGGGTCAATGGGAGAATGCACTATGCACTCTCAACTAAGGAGGTGGGTCCAGCAGGGATCAATATTGGCTCCCATGCTTTTTATTATTTATACTAACCGGCTAGATCCGTTTTTAGGAGGACATTCCAAAGATGTACCGAAGGTAGGAAATATAGTGGTTCCACATTTACTGTACACAGACGATGTTGTCCTTACAGCTCGTACAGCTAATGGTTTATAGATTAGATCGATTTTATGGAAAATTTGGGTCTGAAAATTAATTACACCAAGTCTTGCACCATGACACTAGGTCCGAAAAATGCCAAAACGAAAACATATTCAATTAAGGATTATTGTATTGGAAATGTGGATAAATTGTGTTACCTTGGCATCTTACTGGATCACAAAATAAACTGGGATCCCTTGATGAGTTGACACGTTGAATCTTTTAATAGGGTAGCCAAAAGTATTGATGCTTTCTCTAGGCACCTAGGGAAGTCTTTATTATATCTCTATAATATGAAATGTGTACCAACTGTGTCTTTTAGTGTGGAGATCTGGGGATACAAGCCTTGTCACCTCACACAAGTAGCAGAAAATAAACTCTTCAGAAGAATGTTGCGGATTCCCTAGAGTATACCCGCAGAGATAGTGAATGAAGAGTTGGGTACTGGTTTCATTGTAGATTACATATGAATTCGCGCCATACTTATGGTTTTCCATATGGCTTAAAAGTGACTTAGAGTTCAATAAGAAGATCTTAAGAGACTGTTTGAGAATGGATTACTAGCAATATATACCATGGCTGAGTTATAGAAAAACAACTTTAGGAGAACTGGGCAAAAGCCAACTGTATAGTGAGTCCAAGAAAAAAGGGCCATCGGCTCACAGTTCAGAGTATGTGTATGCAATACGTGATGGTGAAATCTATGAGCAAAATAGAATTGTATTTAACGCTAGACATGCTGGCATTGCACAGAAGACTTTTAACATATTTTTGTTTGAACTTGTTCTCACAATTATTAGTGGGGTGGTACAAGCAGTTAGACCCCCACCCCTTGTTCATGTGACCTGGACTCTGTACTACACACTTTACATATTATTTTTATTTGTCCTAAATGGGGGGGCCTACAACACAAGCATATTCATTCTCTTCTTTTGCCTCTGAATTTTAAAGCAAGCAATACCAGCCCTAATGTATCTGTAATTTTTAGATAATTTTAATTTATGTTTTTATTTATCTTGGTTTTTATCGGGGTTGTTTTATGCTCATTTTTGAAATTGCATTTTAATAATTGAAAATGAATTTATTGCTGATAGCGAATTGCCTTTATGGTACTTTCATGATGTACTTTGTCAAATCGAATAAAGATAGTCTGACTGACTGCAGTCCAAGTACATCCGATAATTAATGATGGATATCCAGGGGTGGCCCCTCCATTAGGGCGGAGGAGCGTCGGCCCACTGCTTTCTTGCAGTGCGAGAAGCAGAAACAGAAAATTGTGGTTTTAATACCATTTTATGTTTCTGCTTCTCACGCTGTGAGAAAGCAGAAGACAGGGGTATGCCTGGTTGGGGGCGGGCAGGAAGGTATGCCTGGTTGGGGGCAGGCAGGTGGGCTGGTCGGGGAGGTGTGGCTTGCACCACTCGGAGTACCCTGAGTGTTCGGCCGGCCCTGGAGCCGACCAAAGCAGCCATGCGCACTCTACATTTTCTCTATGTAGGCTGTATGCAGCATACATAGAGAAAATGGCGTCCCTCATGGTGCCCGGCTGGGTGCTGTCCGTGACTCTGCACCAATCACAACGCTGACATTGCAGCATTGTGATTGGCTTACAGGAGGGGAGGGAGCATGCCTGTTCCTGTTTCTGTTCAGGAAAATGTGGGACCTGGCCCAGGAGCAGAGGCGGTGCGGGACCCGGTCAGGTAAGTTTTCTTCTTTTATTTTTATTTTAACACCCCTCCTAGCGGTAAGCCACGTGAGACACCCCCACCTGCGAGTATTGCGAGCCGCGACTGATGTCTTCTAAACATTGGGTATATGTACGCCTATACCGACTGCCAACTTCTGCTGGCAAATTAATAGACTACCACTATAGCACCTAATAGGTTTTTTGGTGGGAGAACAGGAAGCCTTGTTCTAGTATTGAATTAATACTTGGAACATTTACAGCAATCCAAAATGAGTTAAATAATGTCTCTGTACCCCAGTTCAGAAATGCAACCACAAATGCAAATACTTATAAATGGAATCAATATTTATATTAAATGCGACATATATTAGCAATAACATATTCATTTAAAGGATATGTTAAAGGACGTCACGAGCATCGAAATCATGGCAGGGAGAGGCATCCCAAAATACTAGTCATCATAATATGAAAACACACGTCAGAGGTCAGAGAGGGGGTTTTCTGGTCTGTTATTGGTTGAGATGTCCTGCCACCAGCTAAGGAACCAGGCCCGGTTCTAGCGGGTGGGCCGGGTGGTCCAGGCCCACCCAAACATGAGCCTGGCCCACCCAAACAGGAGCCTTGGCCCTCGCAGTGAGGGCTTGAAGGCAGGCGCGCAACGACATTGGGCTCACAGTGCTTCAACCCTCCCCCCCTTCGTGTGTCAGCACGGGCCGAGAGAGACAGCTTCCTGGGCGCGCCCACACACAGACAGTTTTAGAGATTATCGAAGCTGCACCTGAGTACTTCACAGGTCTTTCAAAGACAATTTACATGTTAACGAGGCTTTGTTTATGTTTTTCACCCCTTCATCCCCACTAGGGGCAGGGCGAAAGGCGACAAATCCTTTCTTTGACAACGGTATTCTTTGCCTCCTGTTCTGCTGGTGGATATTTATTTTTCTATGCAGCGCGGGAGAAAACTTTGTTTATTCCTATTCACCTTTCCTGACCCCTGCAGCTGCTTATCACATCAGGCTGGGACACAAAGTTTGACTAATGGAGTAGGTAAGAGAATGTGTTACTATTTGTTTTTCTTTTTAAAATCTGCACAGGCCCAGCAAGACACATACTTCGTGAGTGCTTCAAATAAACAGTTTTTATCATTATCATGGCCGATGCAGGACAACAATAAGACAATACAGAATGCCCAGATAACGCTGGCGATTAATGATCCTGCTGGAGAGCAATCATCTGTCTGTTAGTAGTTTTTAAATGCAGATGAACTGTATTTTATGTGGATAGCTCCGTGGGCTACTGCCTTTGTCACATAGATCCTTGTGTTACTTGCAGTTCAGAAGTTACAATCCTAACATAGTACAGTGACCAATGAACTGTCATCAAAGAGCTGCATACAGACATGAATGGTATAGTTAGAACTTTGCTTTTTTTGTTTTGTGATATAGGTAGAACTTCCTCAGTCTTTCGTTATTCTAATGTTGCTAAAATGAGTATGTTTGGGCAGATATACATTTTTGTCAGTAAAGCTGACCCCCATGGAATACTCTTTAAATCCTAAGGTTGTGTTTCCCCAGACCAAACCCTCTTAAAATATCCGGCCCACCAGTATGTATGACATGTGATTCCTACACCTTGCAATCCTCATTGGTTTATGTGACATTCTCTGTAGACTGATTTACATACTTGTATGATTCATTGTCTCCGTATAATGTGTGCGTGGTGTAAAGTACTGACACACACTACACTGATATGAGTAGCGCTATACAACAAATAAAATGCATATGGGAGAGGGGGTACATAAAGATGAGGGGCACTGTTGGGAGGTGGCAGTGAGGTAATCCGAGGAGGAGGTAGTAGGAGAGGCTATGGAGAGATGAGGGGCACTGGTGGAGGGTGGTAGTGAGGGAGTCTGAGGAGGAGGTCATGAGGGGTAGGGGCTACAGAGAGATGAGGGGCACTGGTTGAGGGTGGCAGTGAGGGAATCCGAGGAGGAGGTCATAAGGGGGAGGGGCTATTGGGAGATGAGGGGCACTTGTGGCGTGTGGCATTGAGGGAATCTGAGGAGGAGGTCAATTGGGGGGCCATGGAGGGATAAGGGGCACTGTTGGAAGGTGGTAGTAAAGGTATTTACGGAGAAAGAGGTTATTGGTGTGGCGCTAAAAAAGACTTTCGCATCAGTGCTGAAGTCGGCCCTGTCATGGCCTTTCTGTTTTTGTTTATTTAATTAGCAGTCGGGTCATAAGGGCTACTGTGGAACTTACTTTAAAGTGCGTGCTAATTAGATTTACTGCAATATTCAATGTTTTAAGTTCGAAGGTGATTTTACTAATGTTTTTACCAGGAAAAATGAAAGTGGGGCCCGATGGTACCTGATATAGGGCTGGGGCCCAAGGTCAGCTGTGAGATAACATGCACTAGAGAGGAGTAGTGGATAATCAAGCCTGTAAGGGAGTGCGTTGCAGAGTCCGGGGTGAGGTGGAGGTAATAATGAAGAGGGATTCTCCCTGAAGGCTCGCACAGAGGGAGCCTGATACTCCCACCTCAGAAACCTCCTCTTCCCTTCAAAGGAACATTACATGGAAAAAACACTTTTTGAGAGTGATAATATTAAGAAAGAGACTTGGAAAAGAGTGTGTTTTACTGGGCCTTGTAAGACTAAGAAGAGATAAAGGAGGGCGCTGAAGCAGGCCTGCCTAGACATATATGCGACAAAACGAGCCCACAGTGGCCCACCCTAATGCACCCTTGGCCCACCCAAATAAAAATTCCTGGAGCCGGGCCTGTAAGGAACGCTCATTGATTGAGATGTCATACCACCAGCTACGGAACGCCGCTGTCGCCATTTTCCACAATAAGCCCGACAGGGAGGCCTCGAGCCTTCCTTCGCACGTGATGAACAAAGCATTCATCTCCGCTCCAGTCACTCGGCAGAGCTTTTTATAATTCTGCACTATCCGTTTGTAATGTTTCTAAAAGCATTTCATTAAATCATTAGTAAGACTCCCTCTTTCCCATAAGAAAGTGCTTCAACAAAGGCATCGTCAGGTGCTAGGTGTAATTACAACATGTAAAACGCACTGTGCATTGTGTGCAGGAAAGATGTCAAGTCTGTTTAATCATTTCAGAAAATTACACTCCAAGTGACTGTCATGAATTCCTGCGCGTGATTACAGGGGGTCATCAATTACCGATTAGGCAAGCGCTAATGGAAAATGAAACATTAGGCGCCAACAGCCAATCAGGTTTTACGGGGATATTTTGAGGCCGCACAAATGCATTTCGTGTTTTTTTCTCTAAAGCTTGGCATTGCTAAACTAAGTGAATTGTTGGGCAATGCCAAGACGTGTCTGCTGTGTGACAGATGCAACATAAATGCCTTTTTCTCTCAAAATGGTCCTCAGGGTCGCTGTCTACACCACTTAAAATGTGACACATTACATTTAAGGAAGGGCGACAGACCCAGAAAAACAGTGATTACATTTGGAAAAGAAAATCCAGAGTTCACGCATAATGCAGGTGAGATGTACTGAGGTCGTCTCTGACACCTATGAAGATTGATGGTAGCGGTGCTAGGCACTAATGTAATACGAAATCCTCATTTAGCCACAATTTTCCTCAGTCTTCTCCTAAAAAATGTCATTTTTGGTACAAACTTGTGTTAAATGTTCTACGAGTCTGCAATGTCAGGGCTTAATATGTGCATATTGGACACTGGCTTTTCTATTGTAATTATGTGCAAATCCTAGAGATCTATATTGAAATTTACCAGTTTTCATTTTGAAAATGATTAGGCCGGCACATATTTTGTCTATTTCCATATTAGTAGGTGTAGCGCCCACCCCAGCCCGGTAGCATGTCAAATGAATCACACCACACACGAAGCTCGGTATTACACGTCTTTATTCTCTAGAGTGTAACCGTCAACTGACACGTACTGCGTCATGAGTTTTATTAACCACACCTAATCACCTACGTCACTAGACTACAGAGTCTGTTCGGAACCAAAGGGGTCTGCTCTCTATAATGCACAAGACACCACAGTAGGTGTAGCTAATGTACCCCCAATTTTGACAAGTGAAGGTTTGAGGCAATTTTCTGGCTGGAATAGTGGCGAAGGAAGAAGTAAGATCTGCATCTATGATGACTCTTATGTTTCTTGCTGTGTATCTTTGCAAGCGGCTCATCCCCTATGTCTGCACGCCAGCCTTAGATCTTTTGTGGGTTTCATATATGCTGTGTTATGCTTAGAGCAGTTAGAGGAACTCCATGCAAATCAGTTCCTGAACCTGTGATGAGTGGTGAAGTCTGTGAACCCGGGAAAGTAGGCTCAAGGGCATGAAGTGGCAAGAACGTTAGTTTATTTAGGTTGTTGTAGCAGTGATCTTACTTGGACATGTTACAGACAGAATGGTGGATTGCCCTCATTCTACATTTTCTGCATGTTATGCTGGCAGTTTTAGGACTTTTAGGCTTGGACCAATCACCGGTGTATGCTTTGCACCAGTTTGTACTGCTGTGATTTGCCTGCCTAACAACCTTCCCCTTCTCCCCCTCTCTTTGCGCACCTTTTCTTTTTTTGATGAGCCACTCTTTCTCTTCTCTCTTTCTGTACAGGGAAGAGTGGCAAATAGAATGATATGGCTCTTTGTGTAGGGGACGGGCTGTGATCTTAATGTTTCTTTGTGATTTCTGCAGAATGCATCCCTTTTGAGCTATAAGTGTTTTCTCATATTAGGAAGTGCGGGAAAGTAGAGGGACCCTGCCGGATCCTGGTTCTGGGAGCTATTGTTGGCATTTGTTTTTCTCATATTAGGCAGTGCTGGAAAGTAGGGTGATCATGTTGGATCAAGGTTCTAGAAGCTATTTCTTGGCCAGATCTGAGATTTGGGCGGCCCAAGAAAATATATTGAATTTTTCCTGGTGTCATTTTCTGACACCGGCACACAGTTCAGCAGCACCAGCAAGTTCTCTGCTTTCTATTCGCTCGAAGCAGAAACCTGCAGTCCCAAAACAATGGTATGATATAAAGGACCATCAGCCCTTCTTTTGTTCAAACATCATTCTGGCTAGGAGCGCTCTGTGACCTAATACCTAGATGTCCATGCAATGGAAGGAAACAAAGGCAAAGAGCTTATCACTTTACAGGCACTTTAGTAACTATGATGTGGAGGCAGGTTTTTCAGTTTGTTCAACCCGCTATGTAAGAGATGTGCATGCACTGTAAGATTTCTAACAAAAACAATAGCCAAACCTACTCAATAAGAACCAGGTAATTAAACAGTATCAAAAAGACACCGCTCTTATTAGAAATGCAACTGGATACAAGATGCAAGGACTAGCTCAATTACAAGTTACAATGGGACTGTTCGAGGATGTAGTAGGGAAACAAAAAGAAGTAGTCATACATTGCTTGTGTTAAAGTATCTTTCGTGAAGGCGGGAATCCCAATAAGATCAAAGCATATCACAAGCAATTGTTTGGACTGGAACAGCCTAACACCACGCTCGGTGCTGAAATGAGCTGGCGATGAAGAGAGCTGTGTGGCCAGAATTTGATCCGGTGGAGTCAGGGAAAGTGGGCTGCTGAAATCCAGCCTCGTCCCTGCATACAAGTCAACCAACCCAATCCGAGCGATTGCTTGTGATGCGCTTCCATTTCCTTGGGATTCCTGCCCCTGGTGCTCTTCCCCTTTACTTACACTCCGGTGATGTGCCCTCTTTGTGATTCAATTATGACACCATCAGGTGTACCCACTATCCTTTTGTCCTGAATAGACCCCATATTTCAAAGAAGGTCGAAACGTCGTCAACACATATAAACAAACCAATTATCCAACCCTTTGACGGAAAAAAGGGCTCGCTTGCATTTCGATAATTTACTCATGTGGTCGTTTGTCACAGTTTGGAAACATGTATAATTCTTTTTGTACTGCTGAATAAATGCATTGTCCTTTGTTGTTAGTTTTTGGTTCAGTTATTCATGTGGGGTACTTCACGCATTTGCATTTAAGAAAAATACGGATAATTCTTAACACAGTCAATATATGACTACTTTTTTTTGTTTCCCTACTATATCCTCGAACAGTCCCATTGTACGTGCAATTGAGCTTGTCTTTGCATCTTGTAATCAGTTGCATTTCTAATAAGAACCAATGTTTTTTGATCTTGTACTGTAAGAATGGCATATCTATTTGTCTGTATGACTAATTACACAAATAACTATTTAAATGGCTCTTACTAATTTATTTTTTGTTTAATTCTTTTCTAGTGTTAGTCATCCCAGTGTAGGGTTCCAGACCACTTACATCATACATAGACACAATAAATTATACAAGTGTGTAAATCAATGTACAGGAAATATTATATAAAAAATGAGGATTATAAAGTGTAGGAATCACATTATCATCCATACTTGTAGACATTATGTGTTAAGAGTGAACGGTTGAGAGAAACACAAAGTCTGGATGTAAAATGTACTGCACTGATTGGGGTTGTCTGTGCTAACATGACTTTATTACTTCCCAAATGAACACTTCTTTGCAAACTTAGAACAATAACAATAAGGATCTAAACCCAAGAAATACAGTTTGCATGCAACTCGTTGATGCCGGTAAATTAATATTTGTTCTACATTAGAAGGATTGTAACGTATGAACTGGAAGTAACAAAATTATCTCCGTGTCAAAAGCAGTATCCCACTTACTTATAAACATTAATGCAAATCCGAGAGCTATATGTTGCACTATATGCTTTGCAGACGGCACATTACCCCTATATGCTACTTTTTAAACTGTGACTGGACTAAGCACAGAACTCTCTCAGAACTTCATTAACCACCAGAGTTATTTTACTGCTATAATAATCTCAAAATTGCTGGGCACACAAAGACCTCTGCAGCAGGTGTCTTAACACTAAGATATTTTAATATGCATAATTTTTGTGCTCAATTAGGTAAACTAGAACAGATTTACTGACACATTTGTCCTTGTTGCCAATTTCTGTGCAGCAGATTTTTTTAATGAATGCGTAAACTGTGTGTCAGACTCTGCTTTTCAAACTCCTTGCCTTGTGAGTTCACACCTTTTTCCCGTGCCACACATGACCCCCAAATTATGGGTCCCTGGGGTAATTTCTTTACTAGGCCAGCAATCTGTTGGTGAGTCATTTTAGGAAGAGAGGCTGTAAACCCCTATGTTATGCTATTCCCATCTTCTATTTTGTGAGGAGCTGAAAGTTTTTAACAGCCCAATTTGTACGAGTTAAAACTCGTGATACTTTATGAACAGCGTCGGATTGGTAACGTGGGCACTCGGGCAATGCCAGAGGGGGCAGTGTCCGAACTCCAGCTTTGGGCTTCTTTTTTCAGCAACATGGGGGGCGATTTGTGCCAGAGTGGCCTTTCTGGAGGCAGATGGGCGTCCATTACCTCCCTTTTATCACCGGGCAGAGGTGACACTCTCTCTCTCGCTGGACCGGCCTATTAATATCATATTGAGCGGGGGCAGGGGGCCTGAGCAGAAGTGGCCTCACTTGTTTTCAAGTGTGTTTCACCAGTGTAAACAAATTCGTGCATTTTTTTAATGCCAGCCCCCACCTTTTTAATAAAATTTCGCCGAAGCAGTGTTTTGGGGAAAGGCAATATGCAAATGTGGGCCACTTTTTTTTAGCGTGCCCGGGCAGATTTTTAATACCAATCCAACCCTGTTTCTGGATGGGGAAAGACAAGCGAATTAATGGTCATGACATCAAAAATAGGTAAGTAGATAGGTTATAACCTAGGGGCCCATCGTACTGCTGTATGATGAGTACAGAGCTTTGATCATTCTATCTGAGGCATAATTCCCTAGTACGAGTCATGTTTCCATACAAGCTTTTTTTCTCTTTACATACATCAAATGCACACATGTGGTTGGTATTGTCTGCCGCTAGTGAGAAGACATATCTGTTGCTGATGAGGAATAGATTTTGATCATAACACTAAGTTTGCACAACAAAACCCAGGTGAGGCAATGCTCTGCCTTTCAGCTATCTGAATATTCCAAAATTCTGGACGATAGTATGAAGGTGAATACATGTGCATATTTTGACTAATGTGCAGTACCATAGGCCTTGCTTAAATTGACTAGTACATGGAAACATCGCTGCCACTCTGCAGTACAATCAAAGATGTCTTTCACCTCAAGGGCCTAATATATCAATTTTTCTGCTCATCCTGTCTCTATAGGAAATGCGTTGAAACTCAAAGGCTCATGCCCACTGTACTTTAATACAGACAAACAGGAAAGTCGAATATGGATTTCTCTGTAAGGAAATATCAGTGAATCTATGGCTCAGGTGTTGAACATCATGCCATATTTGTAGTCCATAAATGTTCTGTGATATTGAGTTGTGAGTTTGGAGGAACTCGGGGATAGCTGGGAGTAGCGCACTTCTGTAAAAGGGAAGAATGCTATATAGTCACTATCCCTTCCCTTCAAGGGATCATATTGTACAAGGATCGTGAGACAGAAATTTGTGTGACGCTTTTATTAATCATTTGCATGTTATTTACCTAAATTCAACACACAAATGCTGGCTGCTCATTCCGCGTCAGTATAACACCTTTGTTTGATTCCCCTTATTGTTCAGTGACTTTATTCAGCACAAAAATTATTAATGGTTTACATATGTGCTCGTGCATTTTTAGGTGTTCGAACGAGTTTTCGGTCAGCCCCTTGGACCTGATTGGATGGCTCAGCTTTTTATCTAACGTCGACGCTCCTGATTCAATGGCTTTCCTATCTATTTCCTCCATCTTGCAGTGTCCAAGGTAGCAAAGAATTAGTGTCAAAGCCATGAGAATTCACCGTTGAGACCTGCTGGCTTTTCCAATGCTTTTTAAAATCTGTTATCACTCCCGTTGCAGCTATCAGTGGCAGAATTGTTTTTAATGTCGCACAAAAATCTTTGCCCTTAATAGGCACATTAATTACATGTTATGTTTTTGATATGGTGTTTAAGTATGCATAATTTACAGAAGAAGTAAGTGCTGGTGCTCAAAGCTCTGCGCAGAAGCCCACGGCTTGTGCTGGTTCACCAAATTCCAAGGTTGTGTAGTCTGGAATCCACCTCAGTGGTGTAATAAAATTTGAGAGGGACCCTCTGCAAGGTACCTGAAGAGAACCCCCTTCAGAATCAATCAGGAGCTCTCAGGCCAGGGTACTGTGCTGATGGGGCCCCACGCACCGCGGGGGCAGCAGGGGCCTATGTTACACCATTGATCCACCTCACGCCTCTTTAATGACTACTAGAGACCCTCCCTGCCCCATTATCTCATTCTTGCAGGTTCCTGCTTTCTACGTTTGTGACGCTTTTTCAGTCTTTCTCTTTCTTCTTCTTTACCCTCAGAGTGTTTTCCTGTGAGGCGCTCGGGACATGTCAGATGACAACAAATATGTGTCAGTGAGCCCCACCGGCAACCTCTGGCCAAAATTAAACTCTATGCATAGAAAAGGTAAAGCTGAGTGTATCTTTTTTGGCTCCAGTGTCCTCCTGTGATTGCACAGGTGCAATTGCTTAATTGGCATAGTACTCTCACTTACTGTGATCTGTGGTTAAGGCAGTGATACTCAAAGTACGGCCCTCCTGACATTTACATGCGGCCCCCTCGTTAACTGCAGCACTGACCTTCTATTTACTGGACTCAACACAAACAAAAAAAAAGATGTTAAACTGGGATTTCTGGTTTCTTAATTCAGCAACTAGATGTATATGCTTAGCTTCCCCTACACCTACCTTACCATCAATTCCCTCCCCCCTCCCACCTCCGACTACCACCCTGGAGACGTCAATGCGACCCTCGGTCACATCACAGACCAAACTCTATGGCCCCCAGGGAAATGTTTGTGAGTACCCATGGGTTTAGGCATGGATATCCTGAAACCTGGTACTCTGACTTGCTTGGACAAAGTACAGGTTCTTCTGTTAAGTTCATCACGCCGGCACGTAGCCTCCCTGAACTGAAGTGGTCCTTCAGTTTTTTTAGGAGGAGAGAGCGCTGTTTTTTTGAGTTAGCTTTCGCTCATGTTCTTTCTTTTTACATCATTGTCCTCATTCTCTTTTCATCCTCTTTACTAATCATGTAGAGACAGTGCATTGCTGTGCTAGGGATAATTTAGAGCATGGCCGTAGCCGACTTCAGTAGAAGTGTGGATGCTCATGACCTAATTTGACTGATATTAGCCACTCCTTACATTGTTAAAAAAATATAAGTGCCAGGGCCCAAGATATTTCTCAATAGGCCTGTGTGACCTATTGTCACTGTAGACTGTGCAGAGCTATAATACTGGCGAGCTGGTATTCTGTCCTTTTGCTGCAGCTGAATAGTTAAACACTCTGATGGAGTGCACAGACAGACAGGACAGCCATGTGATAGACTGTTATAAATATGTGACGATTTAAAGAAATCAGTGTGTCGCTGAGCACCGGCGAAACACGGGCGCAAATTAACACCAATATTGGCACATTTAGCTAATTGGCAGACTCCAGATCTGAACTCGTTTTACTTCTAAATCTGATTCTGAGCACTCAGGGAGAAGAGCTGTGCCCTGGAACACTTCACTCCTCATTGGGAGGGCTATATCAAATTTCTTACAAAGAAAATTCTGCCCACTTATCTTGAGCTAGGGCTACTTTTTGTATTCATTTTCATGTTCTATCATTTAACATCCTTTTAATAGCAAAAGCATATTTAAATATCTCACATTGTATTGGAATCACAGTTAGGAGATATCCCGTGTAGAGGAGGACCAGCCATTCATGCAAGGCCTTGACTCTTGCTGTTTGCCACGTTATCGGTGTACATTGTGACTTTTTTAGTGTACAAGAGCATATCATGATGCCTCCCAACTTACATATGATTGCACAGCCCCACCACTAATGAGTTTGAAGGTGCTTTGCCACACAATGATGACACAAGTTGAGGTTGTGGGCATATGTGCATCCTGCGGCACTATGTGATAGGTTGCTTTTTGCAGTGCGCGCTTTTAAGACTAGCGCTGGGATGTCCCATTGCTGGGGCAGCTACGCACTGTACACATTTTTAACGGTAAATAGACATAATATCGAAAAACAAATATCGACTGGACAGAATATCGAGTTTTTAATATAGAATGGACAGAATATCGAATTGCCAAAATATAGTGGTGAAGAATATCGAAAATCAGGTAAGAAATATCGATTTAAATAATATAGAAGTAAGTAATATCGACAGTCATAATATAGTAGTTAAAAACATCGAATTTTTTTATAGTGTTTTAAGTGTTAGTATATGTGTTAAAAGTATGTATTAATATTGGAATGTATGTTAGAATATTTTTAAAGTAATGAATTTTATGTTATTTCTTTTTTGTGTAATATTATTCCGTAGCGGGTTGTGGGCTTATAGGGGAGTAGGGTGGGAAGTAATTTATTTATAGTACATTAAATAATAATTTATAGGAATTATTAATTATTTTTAATTTAATTTTACGTTTTTCTTCTGT
The DNA here is from genome assembly GCF_964204655.1 of Triturus cristatus. Lineage (NCBI taxonomy): Eukaryota > Metazoa > Chordata > Amphibia > Caudata > Salamandridae > Triturus > Triturus cristatus. The sequence goes on along the minus strand of NC_140590.1, from coordinate 911,021,682 downwards.
AGCGGGTTGTGGGTTTATAGGGGAATAGGGTGGGAAGTAATTTAATTGTTATTAGTTAATTATTATTTAGTATTGAAAATTAATTGGTTATTGATTAATTATTTATTGGTAAATAATTTGTATTAATTGATAATTAATTTGTATTAATTGTTTAATTGATAATTATGTTAATTGTATTCATTTAATATTTGTAGCGGGTAGTGGGTTTATAGGGGAATATGGTGGGAAGTAATATAATTCTAAAAAATTAATTATTTAAATAATTTGTGTATATTGATAATTAATATATTATGAATTAATTATTAATTGGTATTATTTGCATTTATTAATGTTTGTTATAGAAAAATAATTGGTTGTTAATTAATTATTAATAGGTAATTAATTAATAAAAATTGTATTGGTATTTATAATTAATTAATTATTAAATATTGTGTGATTGGTAATTAATTTTAATACTTTTTTTGTTATTAATAATTCATTTATTTTTAATAAACTATTAATTAATTTTTTCCCCTACTATTGCACTCACTGGAGTGGGAATAGTAATTTTTACCCCTACGCTATCCAACGTATTCCCTACTATTGCACTCACTGGAGTGGGAATAATAATTTTTACCCCTACGCTATCCAACGCTTTCCCTACTGTTGCACTCTCGGGAGTGGGAATAGTAATTTTTATCCCCACGCTATCCAACGCTTTCCCTACTGTTGCACTCTCTGGAGTGGGAATAGTAATTTTTACCCCTACGCTATCCAATGCTTTTCCTACTGTTGCACTCACTGGAGTGGGAATAGTAATTTTTACCCCTACGCTATCCAACGCTTTCCCTACTGTTGCACTCACTGGAGTGGGAATAGTAAATTTTACCCTCCCGCTATCCAACGCTTTCCCTACTGTTGCACTCTCTGGAGTGGGAATAGTAATTTTTACCCTCCCGCTATCCAACGCTTTCCCTACTGTTGCACTCTCTGGAGTGGGAATAGTAATTTTTACTCCTACGCTATCCAATGCTTTTCCTACTGTTGCACTCACTGGAGTGGGAATAGTAATTTTTACCCCTACGCTATCCAACGCTTTCCCTACTGTTGCACTCTCTGGAGTGGGAATAGTAATTTTTACCCCTACGCTATCCAATGCTTTCCCTACTGTTGCACTCACTGGAGTGGGAATAGTAATTTTTACCCCTACGCTATCCAACGCTTTCCCTACTGTTGCACTCACTGGAGTGGGAATAGTAAATTTTACCCTCCCGCTATCCAACGCTTTCCCTACTGTTGCACTCTCTGGAGTGGGAATAGTAATTGTTACCCCTACGCTATCCAATGCTTTCCCTATTATTGCACTCTCTGGAGTGGGCATAGTAATTTTTACCCTCCCGCTATCCAACGCCTTCCCTACTGTTGCATTCTCTGGAGTGGTAATAGTAATTCTTACCCTCCCACCATCCAACGCTTTCCCTACCGTTGCACTCTCTGGAGTGGGAATAGTAATTTTTATCCCTACTCTATCCAACGCTTTCCCTACTGTTGCACTCTTTGGAGTGGGAATAGTAATTTTTACCCCTATGCCATCTAACGTTTTCTCTACTGTTGTAATCACTGGAGTGGGAATAGTAAATTTTGCCCTCCCGCTATCCAACGCTTTCCCTACGTTGCACTCTCTGGAGTGGGAATAGTAATTTTTACCCCTACGCTATCCAACGCTTTCCCTACTGTTGCACTCTCTGGAGTGGGATTAGTAATTTTTAGCCCTACTCTATCCAATGCTTTCCCTACTGTTGCACTCTTTGGAGTGGGAATAGTAATTTTTACCCCTACGCTATCCAACGCTTTCCCTACTGTTGCACTCACTGGAGTGGGAATAGTAAATTTTACCCTCCCGCTATCCAACGCTTTCCCTACTGTTGCACTCTCGGGAGTGGGAATAGTAATTTTTACCCCTACGCTATCCAATGCTTTTCCTACTGTTGCACTCACTGGAGTGGGAATAGTAATTTTTACCCCTATGCTATCCAACGCTTTCCCTACTGTTGCACTCACTGGAGTGGGAATAGTAAATTTTACCCTTCCGCTATCCAACGTTTTCCCTACTGTTGCACTCTCTGGAGTGGGAATAGTAATTTTTACCCCTACGCTATCCAATGCTTTCCCTATTATTGCACTCTCTGGAGTGGGAATAGTAATTTTTACCGTCCCGCTATCCAACGCTTTCCCTACTGTTGCATTCTCTGGAGTGGGAATAGTAATTTTGACCCTCCCGCTATCCAACGCTTTCCCTACTATTGCACTTACTGGAGTGGTAATAGTAAATTTTACCCGCCCGCTATCCTACGCAGAAAATATTGAATATTTTTGATTAATATTACGTTAATATATATGTATAAATGTTTTTTTTACTTACATTATTTATTAATTTTAATGTTATTTAAGTATTTTTAAGTATGTGTCAGTTACTTATATGTATTATTTCATTCATTTTACATTACTTTTAAGACATTTAAAAAATTCGATATTTTGACTAACTATATTGTTAACAACGATATTTTGGATTCTGTATTTTTGTACTTACCTGTTTGGAGATAGGGATTCGATATTTTGGCATTCTATATTTTGGCATCGATATTTTTGTATGTCTATATTTTGGTAGTCGATATTATGTCAGTGATCCATTTTTAACATAACATAACATGATTCTGGAAAATCACCTCTGATAGCAGTGACGGCTGGTAGGGGACGGTAATGGGGGATCGGGCCGGAGGGGTAGAAAAAAAATGAAAAAGACTTACCTGTGAACGCTCTAACACCGCGGCCTCTCCACCATTCTCATCTCTCAGAACAGAAGCACCCAGGCTCCCAGTCTCTCCCAGCCAATCCCGATGCTGCCTTACAGCAGTGTTGTGGTTGGTGTGAGCACCATGGTTCTTCGCTCAGAGAGGGACGGGGAGGCAGTGCATGTTCTTTACCCAGGCTGTACAATACAGCTGGGGGAGAACATGCGCACTTATGGTGCACCCACTACTCCTCCCTCTGCTGGCTTCATGCGATCCCAGCCCACCCCACCCTAACATGGAGCTGAAAGGCAGACTAAAAATAAAATGATAATAACGTTCTGTTATTTTCATTTTATTTTTACTTTGATTTTCACTTAGAGTAGTGGGGCGGCGCTCCTCCGCCTTAGCGGAGGAGCCCTCCTGTTTGATAGATGGGTTGATGAGTATGGAAGTGGAATTGTTTACGTATATATTAATTTCCATGGAGAAAGCTTATTTTAATATTGAACAATAAATCTGATATTTCCCGCTGACTATTCTATACTCATAATTTTTCTGAGGTCTGGAAAACCTGTTACACAATGACACAACGTGATTCTGAAATCAAATTTGACCACATGATCTAAAGCATACAATAGTGTGCTTTAGTGTCCGATAACGCATCTCAGCATTCTGGCAACATATAGACAAATTACTCGACCATAAGATGTGCCATTTATTGTCTCTTTATCGCTCCTTGACAACATTAATAAATGTTCATTTAGTTACTAATAGTATGCTGATTATCTGACTGTCTTTCTACTTTGTAATGTGTTCTATGAATGTGTTTTCTTCTCCTGACAGACATCGTCTGCCCTCTCGCTTCCATTTGTTTCAGTTTGTCACAACCCATTTAGATCTTGCCTTTGCAAATGACCCCTTAATTGTTCTATCGTCCAAAGTTCCTTCACTACGTCAGAGTCTGAACACATATGGCTAAATAGCAACAGCAGCTATATTGTGCCCTTCTGTATTTTGTCTTTACCAAAACCCTCAAATTCAAAGTTTACCTGAGAGCAATCACACAAATGCACATTGGTAAGGATGAACAAACACAATAGCACACATCCTGGCTCTCCTATATGTGCAAATGATACACAGATAAATAGAACCCTAAATTACCTGGAGGTCCACCCACATTAAGGCACCATGTTGCCAATTTCAGCTGTCATCGGCTCTATTGACTCAAAATCTACTTTACAATTTAGTGAATTGTTGGAAAATTGCCCTCTCTGAGGGGTCACCCCAAACATTTTGCCTTTCTCCTCCTCTTTTATTGATATTATAGCCTTATAGCCCGCCGTAGCGGGCTATATCGGCTATTAAAGGCCCACTGCAGCGTTAAAGGCCCGAGCCAAAGGCGAGGGTCTTTAACAAAGCAGAGGGACTTTAAAAGCCGGTATAGCCCTGCTACGAAGGGCTATAAGGCTATTAGAACATTCTGCCACTAGAGGGCAGAATGTTCTAACAAATAAAACGAAGCCTTCAGGGAGTGCGAGAGGATTCAAATCCCCTCAGGCTCCCTGAAGCCTTTGTTCACAGCCAGAGCTGAGCACTTTACCACTGCTGACCATGTGTTCTCTCCTGTAAACATGGTATAACTGGTTTACACCTAATTGGCATATTTAATTTACTTGTAAGTCCCTTGTAAAGTGGTATACCACATACCCAGGGCCTGAAATTAAATGCTACTAGTGGGCCTCCAGTACTGATTGTGCCACCCACACAAGTAGCCTTCCAAACCTGCCTTAGGCCTGCCACTGAAGGACCTGTGTGAAAAGTTTACTCCCACTTTTACTGGCATCTAAAACAACTTGCTAAGGCTTAAACTCTCCTTTTATTCCATGCAAGTCACTCCTGAGGTAAGCCCTAGGTAGCCTATAGGGCAGGGTGCTGTGTGAGTAAAAGGTAGGACATTTACTGGTAAGGTCCTGGTAGTGACAAACAGCTACATTAATTTTTCACTACTGTGAGGCCTACTCCTCTCATAGGCTAGCATTGGGAATTCCTTAATACACTTTTAAGCTGTAATTCCCTATTTTAAAGGTGTTGCTGCATCATGTTTTATATCTTTGGAATGCAAATGATAAATCCTCTTTGTTGGTAAAGTTGGAATTAACATTACTATTTTAGAAATACCACTTTTAGAAAGTGGACATTTCTCTGCTGTTAACTTAGCTCTATGTGCCTGCAGCCTGTCTCCAATACACGTCTGGGGTGGGTGACAGCTACACTTTGTGAATTTCCTCTAGTCAGCCTCAAACACAGGAAGAGTGGGTGTGATAGAAACCTCATCTGCATTCTGATAGTTCTTCTTGGGCACGATGAGAGAGGGGGAACTAACACTTACACCTGAATAGGCAGTGTCCTCTTTCCTGCACAAAGGTCTGATTACACCAACCACCACAGATAGCCTGGCAGGAAAGGCTGGGATGAAAGGGGACCTATGCAATTCAGGGGCCTGCTCTGAAGTCACCCCCACTTCACAGGCACATTTGGGTATAAATACTGGGGCTCTGATCCTACCAAGACAGTACATTACTGAATCTGTTCAGAACTCTGCTAGGATTAAGGACTGCTGTGCTTGAAGAATTGCCACTCTGCTTGACTGACTGTTCTTAAGGAGCTGTTTTACTATTGTGCTGAGCTGCCATGCTGCCTGCTGATCTTTGCCCTGCTGAGGGCAAGGACTGGACCCATTTCACTTGAACCCAGAGTGACTCCAAGGGCTTGTTGGCTAGCCTTGTGTTTCTGAAATCTCAGGACCATCAAAGATCTACAACCCTGCTGGTGCTGCTGGACTCTGCCATTTGTGAGTCCTCCCTTGCCTCAGGAGCCCCCTCCAGTCTTAGGCTCAGAAGTGGTTTGTTTGTAGCTTTTTCTACATCGATGTTGTCGCAGCAGCGACTTTGCCCTGATCAGAACCGACAGATCACTCTTTGATACAGACCCAACGGCTGCTTGATGATAGTGATGCTACAGCCAGCACTGCTTGACGACGGTGGTCTGAGCAGCTTGACAATGGCACAGTGCCTGCATTGTCAAGGGGTTTGTCAATGAAGAATCCACAACAGCGTGGATTGGCGCTGACACTTGACTCCATCCATGAGATCGTTGACGACGTGGTGACTACTTGCCTTGAGTCTTCGATGCCGAGGCTCTGCCCCATTACTTTGCTAGTGGGACCTGTATGAGTCCTGTAGCCGGCCGGCCCTTCATCATGGTTGGACTGAACTTTGGATTTACCCGAATCTAGCGTGACCTCAATTAACCTTTTTGCGCTATTGACTTCTAAGCACTATTTTTGGTTTATCCTTTAGAAATGTATAACTCCAGTTCTACTTATTGGATTTTTGTCATTTTGGTCTTGATGTATTCATAAAAATATTCTCTATTCTAAACCTCCGTGGAGTCTTTTTGTGGTGTTTTCATTGTGTTACTGTGTGTGCGCGCTGCACAAATACTTTACACAATGCCTCTTAAGTTAAGCCTGCCTGCTCCATGCCAAGCTACCAGAAGGTGAACACAGGTTAATTTAAAGTGTGTATCTAGCTTACCATGAGTAGGGGTGGGCGGAATATTGCGTAGTCGCGCTACGCAAAGCTCCTCAAAACGGTAAAAAATCGCCACGGACACGCAAAAATTCCGCGAACGTGCGGAATTGCTTGTTCGCGAAGTTTTTTTCCTGTTCACGATCGCTGTTTGCGTGCTCGGGGAGAAATATCTCGCAAACACGCATTTTGAGAATGCGAACAAGCAAAAAAATTCCGCGATGCCGCGGAACGCAGAATTTTGGCCAATTCCATGTTCTCTGCGGAACACGAAATTACCCAAATTCTGCAAATTCCGCAAGTGGAACGGAATTTACCGCCCAGGCATAACCATGAGTAGGATTTTGGTCCCTACTTGGATAGGGTGCATACCTTTGCCAACTAGAGACCCAATTTCTAACGGATGTTATTTAGAAGTTGCTTTGTATTTGACATCTGAAATGTCAGGAAATTCCTTCTGGCAATTGCATGAGAAACCAATGCAGCATAATTCCCTGTATAGTTGGGTGAACTTTCATACATAGTTTTCGAAATATGGATGTTTTCTGGCGAAGCTCTCATGCTTTGCACTTTATATAGGTTCAGCTTTGTATGTTTAACAGTTCATGTCAAAATTGTAAATACAATATATATTGCCAAAAGTGTATCATATGTTGTGAAAAATACCAGTAAGGTAGACAGCTAAGTGTGTAATACAGTGTTTTTCTTGTTATTATGACCATGTCGGGAGATGATCAAACCATTCACAAAGGTATGGGTGGCAGGGTTACTGTGGTAAGGACATGGCCTTGAAACGTGGCTTTTTTTTAAGGGTTTCATAAACGTCTACTTAGGTCTTCTTATTTGGTGATGTAGTAAGAGAAATATGTGAACTGTCAATATGCCCTTTCTCCCTCTTTTATGTAACAATTCTGTATTCTCCGCATCTCCCTCCACCCACCCATTTTATTCTTGCTACATCTGATGCCAATTTGTTCGTTTGACAATGCCATTTAAAATCCCTTCACATTTTTCTTCTAGAAAGTCATACAAAGGCGCAAAAAGTTATTGACATCATTAAAAAAAAGTGGTCATGACTCACCAGTAACATAATTCTTTAGGTCCATTTCGGTGCTGAGGGGGTTATTGTTCTTGAACATGTACAAGTTGAATGGAGCTGGATCCTTGCCAATATTTTTCCACCTTCCATATTCTGGTGATGCCCAACGCCCCGCCAAGATGTCATAATCTCTTTGAGTAAAATGCACCAGTTTTGTCAATGGATCATGCAGTCCCCCATGAAAGCCTATCACAAACTGGAAGTTAGGATTGGAATCTAAATATATCTCTCCATATGTTGTGTACTGAAGCTGTTTGATCATGAGACCATTGACACTGAACACTGCCAAAGGTGTGCCTGTGTTGTCGGATGCTATATAATACTCTTCACCACTACTGCTTTCCATGGCAAAAAGGTGGCTCTGTAGATCATAGTACAGTGAGGTTATTTCAGAGTTAGAATGGTTGTAGACATGGGTTACTCTGGTTGGATTGTGAAGGTCTGCATAAAAGAATTGAAGGTGATGACCCAAGTTTGTTTTATAGGATGCCCTGCGGCCTAATCCATCATAACGGTACTGAATGTTCCACCCACTGACTTTGTTGTAAGCTCTAGTTAGAAGACCTTTTGAATTGTATTCAAATATGTCTGAGCCCCGCTGGGTCAGGAAGCCATCATCATCAATTTTGTACTGCACATCACCAAGGCGTGTAATTCTGTCTCGCAAGTCATAACGTAATGGCATTAATCGAGCACTATTACCGGGATTTAGCAAGTGAAGGTTTCCATTCAAATCATAATTGTAGCGCCAAGTGGGTCGATCATTTACTGCCACATTCTGCAGCTGTCCATCTCCATCATACTCATAGGTATATTTGGTTGTGTTGGCATAAGGGCCTAGTTTTAGCTCTCTCTTAGTAACTCGTCCCATACTGTCATACTGGACAGTCATCCAGTACATTAGCGATCGGAATATTTCATACTGAACTTCTTTGATACGTCCATGAGTGTCAAAATGTTTAGTGAGTGTCATCACAGCTGTGGTGATGATTTGGTTCACATCATAATGGATGACACCAAATTTGCCAAAGTGCTCAATTTTGCCTGAGATATCATCGTAACGGTAAAGCTCAACTGGCAGGGGAGTTTCACTTATGATTGGCTTGATGCTTGCTACTCGAAAACTGTTATCATGATATGTGTAGTCAAATCTCGCATTAACCATGCCTTCTTCGGAGAATCGGTAAATCTGTTTGTCAACCAGTGGCCCTATTTTTCGATAGCGGATCGTGCAAGAGAATGCACCGCTCTGCAAGCTAACCATTTTTAAGACTCCAGTGGTTTCATCATATCCAAAGGTAACTGCTGTGCTGTCATACACAATTTCAGACAATTTGGACAACTTTCCATACTTGTAGAAGACTTGCCGACCAGTTCCAAGGAAAGATGTTTTCAAAACCCTCCCATCCTCAGTGAAGTCAAAGATGACAGAAGCGTTGCTCTCTGGAGGGTTGTAGATGTTGCGAATGTAGCCAATGGATGTGTGAGTGGACATACTATGGCGAGCAACACTGGGCATGGTGACTGCTTGAAGGCGGTCAGAGGCATCATACTCAAATATGTACTGCCTTTGGCTCTGGAGCAGAAGCACCATGGACTGTGAAAAGGAGAAAAACAAAGTTTATGTTCAAACAGTACAGGATCTTGAACCTTCTCATTCACAAACTTTTAGAAATTCGAAAATATTTTTCATGAATGTGTGTATGCCAATTAACAGTTGACTGTTCCTAGCTCTTAGTTTTTATCATGTAAAATAGAAAAAATAACAACACAACCCTTTAGTTTTGTTCTTATTGAAACTGTTCTGAATCAATGGAAACAGTTGAAAAAAGAATTAAATAAATGGTTTGGTTAAACCTCTTACTTCAGCAGGGAAAAACATTTTAGTATTGTCCAGGTCAATTCAGCAATGTATTCTTATTTGGGCAACATGATGAGTAACAATTTTCATTCAGTAATTATGAACTGATCAAGTAGGTGCCTTCTTCATCAATATTAAAAAGAAAAAGAGATAGATGGCAATATTTGAAAAATATCTGAAGTTAGGATAGACATATGTGTTTGGGCAGAGTATAAACGGGGAGCCTCGCTGAATGTATACATCACTGTTGTTCTAGAAATGCGCACATTTACGTAACGTAGATTTTGTCACCAATTTCTAGCATTTCATCACTTTTTGTTGTCAATGTCACTGCTTCTAAAATGTGAGACACTGAGCCTTGTCCCTGACGTCCTTAGTGTTACAAATACTAAGGCATAGTAAACTCCTTTACCATGTGCCCCTGAGCCTGGCATATTAAAAACCTGTAGACAGAGGCAGTGCCGAAAGGTTTCCAGGCTTCTCTTCTCAGCTTGCACTGGCACTAAGGTTGTCTGTTGTTATGGTGATGTTGGAGAACATGACAGCAACTATGGGAACACTAAACCAATTCAGCACAGGCCTGTCTATCACTAAACAGTGTTTCCATCATAAGTATTGTAGCCCACCCAGGGCAAAAGACTCTGTGAACCCGTGCTGCGGGATAGTCACCTCTTCTCCTTCTGCACTTAAAATGTGTAGCTTTTCTGTAAGGGCGAGTTGCTGCAGATAGCAGAGGTCAGTCACTTCAAAGGGAGTTTACAATTTGTGTATTAGGGGATGAACAAAAGACAGCACTACAAGCTCACACACCTGCCTGGTGATCTACCCCAATGCACCTCCATAAACCTGACCGCTCTGGTTAGTTTGTGGTTAGGTTTCTGCACAAATGAAAAAGTCCCCTGTCCTGTAGTCGAGTCAGATGATAAGGGTGACCCTAGAGAGATCCACGCCCTTGATCATGACTTACTATTGGCCCTCATTCTCATTTCCTTGCATTTAGCAATTATTGGGAGGTCTCATTAGCCTACGATTATGAAGTACATTAAAGAACAACCATGTATCTTCATTTTTGTGAAGTGGAAAGATAGGTCTCCATAGACCCACATCTGAAACACAGTGTCCTTCTATACCTCATGTCGAATCACGTGCCTTGATGCAGATTATTCCTCAGTATAGTAAGCACAGGCTCTCCTTACTACCGTGGAGGTGGGTACTCACAGCACATCACAGTGCTGCAGAATGTTACAGCAAAGTGATAATGTGTATTCCATGCATGCAAAGGATGAGATGAGCATTTCTACAATAGATCTATTGACCCCCTTGCAGAACATTTTATACCTTGACTCGTGCCTATATTGGGCGTCGCTGTTATGTAAACTTTCAGCTCACCTTAGATCAGCTGAAATACAGGAATTATCCCTGTCTAGTGTTTCAATAGTTCCAATGACTTGTCTAAGTAAATCCATAGTCCTCTTGTTAATGTAACATTAGAAGACAGAAACCACACTGACAATGTTTGGGCTCCGACGCCAGTGGGAGTTTTAATGCATTATTGCCAGGCTTGTAATCCAGTTGAGTTATCAAAAACCACAGTACCTTGTGTTGTCCAAATCCCTGTGTTCTAGATGTGCTCTCGATCTATTGTTCATCCCCATGTGACTATCAGAATGAGTGGCCTTACAAGGCTTTCCTTGACCCTAATTCAAGAGGGGACATTGGGGCTCCTTGTTGGGTAGTGAAAGTCAGACATAATTAAGGTAATTCAAAGACCCTCTCAAATCTCTGGGCCTCGCTCTCACTGCACCAACAACACCAATGATAGATACTCCCCTGATTGGTTGAAAAAAGTGCAGTTTGAGCTTGTCTACTCACTGGGTTCAAGTCAGACTTCAAGGAACTAAGAATAATGTGCACCACAGGAAAATGAACCCAAAGACCACTATGATATCCCCTAAAGGATTTAAAATATAATCATGTTATGTAGAAAGCACATATGAAGCAGTCCTTCCCCCACTTTCATTTTCTCATTTATTAATGTAAGATGACTTATGAATAATGTGGATGGCTACCTGTCATTTATCGTCTCTGCTACATAACCTTCGATATGCAAATATATTCGATATACGTTTAACATGCAAATGTATAAAGATTTCACAAATATCAATGGTGATGGATCAGTTTAGTGGGATAAGTAAAAGTGCAAAAGTAATGGCAGTACAAGCCTTTAATAGTAATGTTTCTTTGTACCAACATGTACATGCATAGTCACAGAGTGGCAACAAATCCTTTTTGGCTTAATGATGAGCACTGTTTTGAGGCAGAAATATTATAGACTCACTTTTTCAAGGTATGTGTAACTCCAGACTTTCCCATCGGCAAATGTACGAGAAATAATCCGTCCTTGCTTGTCTATCTCCGTCCGTTCACTCATAGCTCCACGTTGGAGTCCGGCCAATCTCCCATTGAAGAAGTAAGAGACGTTGACAGGAGCGAGCCCATTGCTAGGAAGCCAAAGAAGTGGACGTCCCAGCTGGTCGTATACTATCCTCAAAGTGAACTTCCGGTGGTCATCATAGATTTTCTCTGTGTGCGAGTTTCTATCAAAGTCTATGGATAGCAAGTTTCTTCCATGCACCTGTGGACATTTTGGAAAATTGTGAAAAGTCATCAATCAATATGAACTTAAAAAAACACACATACTGCAATTTATTTTTACCAGAAAGCTCAATTTACAAACAGAGATTTGTTCTGAAGGCTCCTACTGAACATGGATTACATTATATCGAATTCTGCGTGCTTTTTTAATAGTGCTTGTCCCGAGAACCCGCCTGGAGGCCAGATGTAAACAATAACTGTATTTACTCACCCTTGGTGTGGTTTGTTGTATTCACTTAATGCACTTATGTTTGTCTCTTTTGCCTTAACCCCTCTGCCTTTGCCATTCAATATGCTGCCCCTAGGCAACTGTCTTAATTTTCTTCCTTTGCTTTGCCTGTCTGTTCAGTTTTTAATTTCTTGTGATGCAGTTCTAAACACACCAAAAGTATACCTCTTCATGATATCAATGACTCTACACAATGAAGGTAAATAGATATAAATGTGAACGAATCATTACTTACCACTAGTGGCTCCATTACAGGTCAGGGAGTGAGGTATCCTGGGAAGTGAGGGTGGGGAAGAAGGATGCCACACGCCTAAACTCAATACAAGTTTTAGGAAGGATTGCACCTAGTAAATCCTATTTAGTTTCCTCCTACTAACAGCAGAACTGGAGTGTGATACCATTCAGAGTCGGTATCTCTAGCATATTCACCTCCAATTACCGTCTGCCCTGTAATAGGATTCTATATACATGCTTCCATATATTACTTAAAATTGTAATGTTAATGTGCAGGTGAGTTAGCTTTCTTTATAATTTAATGATAACCTCAAGAACTTTGTATGAATTAAATTTGCTAATTTAGTGATGATGAACCTAAACTGTTTAATAGAAACTTGCGGGTTAATGGCATTTACCACTTCATAGCAACCAACTCGTAAAATGTCTTTTATTTCAAAATTAGATTGGGCATGCTTATTTTTTAAGGTGTAAATATTGTAGCTCTTACTTTCAGAAACGCTTTTGTTTGAGGTATTTATTTCAGTGTTTTGCTTCAGGGGACATTACTTATTTTACATTGTCAATTACTTTGGATGTTTTTTATTCACTGACCCCTCACCTCCTCTACACATCATCCATTCCTGACCAACCTAACAACTCATAAAAATGATCAATTTTTGCCCCTAAAAGCCCATCTCCATGCCTAAATCCCACCCATCCCTGAACTATTAACACTAATCACGATACATTCCAAACCCTAAAACTCTTTCTGCCAATACCCGACCCCAAAAACTGCTCACAACCCCATACATCTGCTCATAACTGGACCCTATAAAGCCCTCATCACTCCTAAACTCTATCAATCATGGAACATTAAAATCCCCTTACCAGCCCTAAACTTCGCCTATCAGTAAACACCAAAAATCTCGCAACACCCCTACACTCTACCCTTCCCTGACCCCTAAAAATCCCTCATCACCCCTAATCTCCAGTCAATCATGAACCCTAAAATCCTTCTCCACCTCTAAACTCCATGCATTACTGAGTGCTACAAAACTCTCACTAGACCTAAAGTCCACTCATTTCAGAATTTGAAAAAACACTTTCAACACTAAAATTTAACCCATTATCAACCCTCATAATTCGCCCCAGAATCCAAAAACCCTTCACTACCCCTAAATTCAATTTAAATGTCATTTTAGATTATTCATTAAAATTCTTTGTTTTGAAATTAGTTTTTTTTAATTTTCAGGTTTTTTTTGCATTTCCTTCAAAGTGGGTTTTCATGATTCAGTTCCTCCAATGTGATTTCTGAGTTTTTGTTTTTCCATGAAGTCACATACATCATGCGAGCTACCTCGCACTGTTGGCGTCAATGCTACAAAAAGTCTTCACTAACCAAATGTCAACCTGCCTTAATCTCGCTGCACACTTTTTTGTTTTGGCTTCAAAAACACTTCTGACTTTTTTTGTTGTACATATTTAATAAATTCTTCTATTCCCAGCATTGCATTTAGTGTGAAAGTGCAGAACGGTCCAAGGAATGGCTGGGGTGCCGATCTAAGTTTTATCACTGCTTTTACTTCCTGTTTTGGCACTGTACTGATGCGATGCAGTGCGATCGATTTATGTTTGAACAATGTACATTCCTTAGTGAGATTCATGATTTTACTTTTTTTTATTGACAAATGTTGACCTTTCTGACAAATTCATAGATTATTAGAACAGTAACAAGCAACTATTTGTAGTTCTGTAATCTTTTAATATTTCTGTAATTGAAGGTGGTTACACAACATTTATGCTCAAGAAACAGCCTGGGTGGAGAGCATGCATGCTATGTGCACATGGATGTTTGGCCAGCCTGAGACACCTGGCCAAACATCCATGCGCACGTAGGGAGTCCAAAACCACTTCTCCACTCCCCTACTCCTTCAGCAGTGCAGCCCTGCACCCCTTCCCAAAGCTGCTGCGCACGCAACAAGAAAAAATAAAATGATACTAACATTGAGTTAGTATAATTTTTGTTTTTCTTACACTACTAAATAGCAGTGGGGCGATGCTTTTCCGCCTTAGCAGAGGAGCCGCCACTGATTAATGCACCACCATTTGCCTGTTGTTGGATCCATCTGATGCCACTTTTTAGGATACAACGCTCGAAAAGTTGAAAATGACTGTCATTGCATAATATTTTTCTTCATGAAACAACACAGGACTGTGAAACCAGTTACTGAGAACCACCAAAGTACCCACATGAACACAGAACCTGTCACAAATCGCACAATTGCCCATACCACTGTTTTAAAAAATAGTAATGTGCTATGAGTGTAGGCCACTACAAACCAATCGTCTGAGCATAAAATTAAAAAAAAATATTAAACGATAAAACAAATTTTATGTCACATGCCGCTCCCCATTGCAGGACTCTGAATCCTATACTGGCACCTTAAGTCTGAAAAGATTTCTGGAGTGGATGTTGTTTTATGTCGGAACCATGAATGGATGTCCTTAGTTTGAGTGATACTTTTTCAGCTGAGAAATAACAACATTCTCTATGATTTAAAGAAAAATAGTCAAGCACAAGAAGGAAAATCAAACACACACAGACACTAAGGTGTTTATCCCCTGTCTCGTTATATGTGAAGGATCCTAGCTTTGGCTTCACCAGTGATGCTTCCTACATGGGTGTGAAGCTGTGGGAATGGCTTAGCATTAAGCAGCATTCCTTAATCACATTCTGTAAATTAATTTACAGAATCTGTAAAATAGACTCTAGAGAACTTAAGTTTTCAGTTATATTGGCTTGGTCTGGGTCTAATATGGCAATCTGGATGTGAAAGCTTTTGAAGCCTGTGACCAACTGAACCCAGCCGTCCATTTATCTCATTGTCAATGACGGCTGCAGAGATGAAGGTGGTACCACCACCACCACTAAATGGACCGGAAAAGTTGTAGACTGTCAAAACATGACACAAATGCAACAGCCTCTGTGCATTAAAAGACATGGAAGGCAAGTGGCAAACAGAAATGATGGCAAATAATATATCTGAATTCACCTACTTTCCTTTATGGGTGATCATTTGGATCCTTAAAGTTTTGTGTCCCCTTTCCAATTGCCACTTAGTCTTCAAATCACAAGAGGCCATTTGAGGAGATCTCTTTAATGTGGGTTTCAATGCAACATGGAGGGTTTGGCTGTAGGTTCGTAACTTTTCTTTTTTGTCATACTTTTCATCCAGTCTTGATTTAACTGTATTTTTCTGAGGAAATAATCTTGGGCTTTATTATAGAAAGTACCCCGGTGGCACAACGGGCGTGTGCTCACACTTTGAGTGCCCCGGGGAACTTTGGTAATACAGAAGGGGTAGCAGACGCTTGTGCAGCCTCTTCTGTAATACAGATAGCACTGGTGCACATGTAGCCCCCCTGCTATCTCTAATTGGGCATGCCCTCATTTGCATGGGACCATGCACCCAGAGGGAATCTCTTTACCTCTGCGTCCGCACCATATTATGGACGTGGGAGCAAAGGCAAAGAAGCTGTCAGGAGGCGCACTTAAGGTGAACTACACAAAATAGTGGCGCCCTCTCAGTGCACCCTGTGATTGCAGCCATTTGATGGGGAAAAGGGTTCTATTGACCTCCCAGACATCCACTTGCAAGGGGATGCTCTCTAATCCCTTTCTGAAGCGCAGGTGGGTTGCCGGCTGCACAGTGAAACACGGAGTGGCTTTGAAGCTGACGCTCCATATTTCACTTGAATGCGCTGCCCCAGGGCACCATGAGTTTGCGGCTGCCCTGGGGGGGCAGTGTATTCACTATAATAGGACACACTTTCACTGTTTGTGCACAGCGCACCCATTTAGAGGTGCACTGTGGCGCAAGCAAAAAAAGTGAGCCCTATATGTACTAGGGTCCCTTTTGTCTCACAGATGACTGTCCTCAGAAAAATCAAGGGCAACAATCCCTTCAATGGCTCTGTGTAGATATTTTATAAAGAATTTCTTGTGAAAGTGTGTCGCATCTCTCTGATATGACTGGATTGCGGGGATATGTTCCTCTTGCCACTCATTCAAGAGGCCCGAATGGTGCATTGCACATATCCTTTTTTTGTGATCTTTACTCAAATCAATCTCTGTTTGCAGAAAGTGGGGTTGGGGGCTGGAGGGGAGATTCTTACCCACTTCAGGGACTCTAAGAACCTGATGCACCTGGGTAAATCTTAATATGGTCCTGTCATCCCTTCAAGATGCTGCACTTCTAAGTGTTTCAGGAACTCTGGACACACAATTAAGATCACTTGGATGTTGCCAACGTCCATGAATGATGCTGCCGTCCTCTCTCCTTACCTGGAACTGACCATGTTTAAAACCTTTCACGTTTACACGGAATGCTGGTTCAGATTGGTCTGGAGAATTCCATCTTTTGTCTTGTCTCTGATTGATAGTAATTTTTGTTGTGTTCACTATTCTTCAGATTCTGTAAAGCAGGACGGGTCCGCATGTGGCCTCTCTTTCCACCAGTGGGGCAGGCCATAGCAGTGTCTTCGGTGCATGCAGGAGTCTTACTTTTCTCACCGGGACCCTTTAAGAAGGGCATATGAAAGGGGGGGGGGGGGAGAGGCTGGGACAGAATTTCCCATTTCTTGCCCATGTTAATTTGTAGTGTAATATTGGGAATATGAAGCCAAATAGAGTCAAATGACCGCTGATTTAAGCCAACTATAGTCTCATCAATAACAAATTGCCATTCAATTATTTTCCTAAGTTAGACAGTTTTGCATTCACTTCTGATTTTAAGACACACACCGACCTGCCAACTCTCTATTAGCACTGGAATTATTAGCAGCGCTGACACTACTTCAGGTTTTGATATTAAAATTGCAATGGAAACATTCCAAGACACGTGCAATACAAGAGCAGACCAAACGGAAGCACTCAAATCGAGCTAGATCATTTTTTCTGGGCCAGACCTATAATCTAATAAAGCTTTTAAAGTAATTTAATTTTAAATGCGCCATTAATATAGTTGCAGGTTTGAGTATAAATATACTGTGACACCTATGAGCACTTAAACTTAATTTGTTTCCTAGTTTTTCCATGCTACACCTTTGCTTAATGCTCATTTTGATCTCCTCACATTCATTCTCATCAATATATTAACAGCCTACAATGTCAAGCTACCTTTACGCTAACTGCAGTGAATGTAAATGCTGCCTTGAACTTTCATTTGTGCATTTATGCAGCTGAATCCCAGGTTCACTCAAATTTTAAGAATTCTATTTGAGGCACAATGCACACTCTGCCCACACTGGCCAACAAATATATTGGAACATAGATACATGTTTGGAATAAAATGATAAGCTTTTCCCTTTGTTATGTTTTAGACCTGATTCTTAATAAAGCTGGCATCATCTAAAGGCAAAGGCGAGTGCCTAACTGTGTTTGATGTGGGCATCTACTGTTCAGATGAAGGACCAGAAGGAATGTCTGAGATTGCACTTGTGGGGAATACAGTGTGGATACATCAATCCATGTGGACTTCAACTAGATACAATGGGTCAAATTAGTCTCAGATTTACAGAAAAAGTATGACACCTCCTCTGAACATTGAACATGAGGAAGTTGTTGGACGTCTATGATGGTATTTTCTTTTAGCAGGACTGTCTCTGACTGTGAGGGGGCTGTCCTCACTGTCTTCAGCTATAGCAGAGTCATCCATAGATAGGTGGATTAAAACAGCTGACTTTTACTTAATGACTCCGGGTCGTTCCAGGCACCAGTAGAAGAGTGGAGATTAGGTCTGACTGCTAATTGGATGAGGTTTGGCATTCTTAGTTTGCCTTTCCAGTTTTCAGTATTGGTTGTCTGTTGCGCAGGAAGGCGGCACACCAATCAATGGTTTTGCCTCAAAGGTGGAAGAGATGTTAGTTGCTTGTAAACTGATAGCTAATGACAGGTGAGGGAAAGTTAGTAACACAGCTACAAGGTGAAAAAATGGATTTCAGTCATTTGGAATCCGACAAATCCTGACAAACAAAAAAATAAATTTTTCCTGCATTTCTTCCTAGAATGTCACCCGAAAATAAGTGTTTCCAGTGTGTATTTTTGCATGATAGTTTGAAAATTACAAATTTTGAACCACCGGACATTTTTCACTCTTAAACACAGATTCTAGGGTAATTCCATCTAAAATTCCAGTACAGTGAAAGTAGCTATTTCTCCCCAGGCCTGATAGATAACCGATGAAACTGCCGCGCAGACTGCTATAAGGCTCGCAATCAGTTAACTGACGGCATATCTAAGGCAACGCATTATGTTAATGCGGCTGAACCAATAATGAGGTCCTTGGGGGCAAACAGAAAAGGCAGCGATTACATCAAAAATGGAATGCACAACTGAAATGAGTGAAGGCCATCAATAAGCATGACCCACATTTATGTATCTGTCATTTTAAATTCATTGTCAATTATGACTAAAAAGCATTTAAACCCTTGCTTAGAGAAGGCTTCGGCATTTCTAGGATGTACCACAATTCCATTTATTGAATTACAGCAACTGATAATCAAGATATGCCAGCAATTTGCTAATGAAATGTACAACACTTGTGCAAACTGTGTTTCTGGATATTTATCTGAATTTGTAGCTGTGAAATTAGCATCTGGATTTCCTCTGCGAAGAAGTGATATCAACTAATGGTTTGATGTCCTTTATTTCTTTATTTATAGGGTTTATATAGCGCTAGCTAGACCCGATGGTATCAGAGCGCTTTACATATAATGCGCTTTACATATAATGCAAGACCCTTAGATTCAGGTACATGCATATATAGAGACAAAGAGAATCGTTAGGCAGTTAAGGGGGTTACAATATGTGGACAATTAGACCAGCATGAGTTAATGGGGTAAATGACATAGTAGACAGCTGAAACATTCAATCAACTGACCGTCGCAAGCGGTCTAGTCAGAGAGAGTGTGAGCTATAGGAACACAGTTCAGTTAGTGTGCGTGTTAAAGAATTTGTTGAAGAGAAGGTGTTTCAGGTACGTTTTGAAATAGAAGAAGGAGGGGTTGCAGTGGAGATGTCTAGGGAGTGAGTTCCATATCCTGGGTGTTTTTCCAGAAAATTAGCATGTCTGGGTGGATTTCCTTTTCAGTTTGGGATGTATGAGAACAAGTGAGTTGGAGCTTCTCAGAGTTCTGGCTCTTCCTGCTTTCGAAAGTTTGTTATCCAGATAGATGGGGTTATGTGTGTTAAGGGCTTTGTGAGTGGTGCAAGCAATCTTGTAAATACATCTTCCTTCGATGGGAAGCCAAATGAGGATCTTGTGGGCGAGTGTGAAGTGTTCAAACCATTTAAAACCTGTTAGGAGCCGGGCCGCTATATTGAGAACAGTGCTTAGGGGGACGAGGTAAATTTTCGGTGTTCCTGTGATGATGGCGTTCCCATAACCCAGTTTTGAGAGGTCTAAAGATTGTGCTACCGCCTTAAAATCATCAGGGGGAATGAATGGTTTGATTTTCTTGAGGTGTTTAAGTGTGTAAAGCTCTCCTTTGGCAGAGTTTTTGATGTGTTCCTTCATTGACATGTTTTTGTCCAGGATGATGCCTAAGGACTTTACAGAGTTGGACAGAGTGAGAGAACATTTAAGGGCATCCAAGTTCTTGATTTATTGTTAGAGGGTTATTTTTAGGGGAGAAAAGTAGTAGCTCAGTTTTGTTAGTGTTCAACTTTAAATGGATGGTATTAAGCCAGGTTTGTATCTTGATTAGAAGGGCGTTCAGAATTAGGATGTCACTGGTTGATTTGATTTTGTAGTAGAGTTGAGTGTCATCAGCATATAGGTGCTATTTGACCCCTGCTTGCTTGAGGATGATTGCAAGGGGTTCCATGGAGAGACTGAAAAGGGATGGGGAGAGAATTAAACCTTGGGATACACCAACACTAACTAGTTTAGGTTTTGAGAGACAGGTGTTGATTTTAATTTGTTGCGAGCGATGTTGCAGGTAAAATGTGAACGACCTTACGACTCTGCCATTGATACCAGTACAGATCTTGAGTGTCTCAAGTAATGCTGTGTGATTTACAGAATCAAAAGCAACAGCTAAGTCAAGTAGGATTAGTAGGCATGCATAACCTTTGTCTAATGATCTGTGGTTGTCATCTGCTATATTGACCATGGCAGTTTCTGTGATACAGCTTTTCCTGAATCCTTATTGGAAGGTGTCATGGAGGTTGAATTCGACTATATTTTGGTTAAGTTGTTGTAGGATGCGCTTATCCATTGTTTTGGCTAGGAACTGGAAGTTGGAGATAAGTCTGAGGTTGTTGAGATCACTGTGGTCAGCCCCTAGTTTTATTAGTATGGGTGTGATTTGTCGTAGTTGGACAGAGTCAGGTACACAGCCTGAGGTGAGAGATGTATTGATAATTTTTGTTCAGAACCGGGCAATGATGTGGTTGAGATTTTGTACTATCGTGGAAGGCAGGGGATTCGTAGTGTGGGAAGTCGGCTTCAAGTTTGCAATTATATTGAAGACTTCATTTTCTGTCATGGGTTTGAAGTCAGACCAATTAGCATCATTTTTCAGTTGAGTGAGATTATGGTTGACATTGTTTTTTTAGGGGCCATTCGGTCAATATTTAGCTCTGGTGGTGGGGCTACTGTGGAGGGAAGTGAGTCAGTGGGGAAGGTAGGTAGGCATGTCAGATTTGTGACTTGGTTGAAGGATTGCTAATTTTTTGTGACTTTATCACTGAAGACGCTGTCAATTTATTTACAGTGTTCTTTGGTGGCTGGTATTTTATGTGGGGAGGTGAAGGTAGTTTGTCACTTAATGATGTTTAAGAGTGCCCTGGGTCTATTCTTAGCACAGTGAATTTGCTTGCCAAAGAAGGTGGTATTTTCTCTAAATATGTGTTTCTTATAGGAAAGCTAAGCGATTCTTAGGAGTGATAGGTGCACTGTCGAGGGGTTATGTCTCCATATCCTTTCAGACTGTCTGAGTTGTCCCCTCTCGTCGTTAAGATCTGAGTTGAACCAGGATTTTGATTGGACTGTTCTCAATTATTTTAGTGTGAGCGGGGCCACATGGTCAAGAACATCAGTCATTACTGTATTATAAAGGGCAGTGAGGTCATTAACAGAGGTTGATGCTGTAGTTGGGCACAGATCCTGGATTCCAATTCAGTTATTGGGACTTATTTGATGTTTCTAGCCTAGTGCTTAGGTTTATATGTTGAGGCTGGGTGGGATCTGAGATGGGTTTCGATATTGAGGAGTATGAGATGGTGGTCTGACAGGTTAATGGGTGAGATGGATCTCAGTGAGACAAGCTCATTTTTGGTGATAATTATATCTAGAGTGGAGTCTTTAATATGGGTTGGTTCATTGCACTTTTTAGGTCGTTTATTTTAGGAAGGTTTGTAAGGTTATGGACTGTGGTGTCTTCAGAGTTGTTCCAGTGAATGTTGAAGTCGCCCAAGAACATGTCCTTCACGTCAGTTAGGGAGAACTGTGTTACTAGGTCAGATAACTCTTCTGCGCAGAGGGTGTGATCACCAGGAGGGTGGTAGATGGTGTGTAGTTTGATAGGAGAGGAGCCTTTGGCCGTAAGTTTTACTATGGGGTATTCAAAAGTTCTAAGGTCTTTAAGATGGAAAGATGGATTGCTTCTTTGTGAATGATTGCTAGTCTGCCACCTGTTCTTCTTGGCCGGTCATGTCTAATGATGGTGTATTCAGGTGGAGTGAGGCGGTCTAGTGTGGGGGTCGAGTGATCATTAAGCCAGGTTTCGGTGATGAATTCAATATCTATTTCTTCACCGAGTATAGGTTTGGCAATATCTGTGGCGTGTTGAACTGCTTATCTACAGTTGAGGAGCTTGCATGTTAGAGGGCTAGGACTATTGTTAGTGGAATGTAGTGTCTGCAGAGTGGTGTATTAAGCAGAAGGTCTTGGTGAGTAGATAATTCTAGGGATTCTATTTGTGCCCACAATTACAGGGATTGTGGAGGAAGGCTTGTGGACCATATTCTGGTTCCTTGTGAAGTAAAATGTGCTGATCGCGTCAGCTCCCAGAGTGGAAATGGGGATGAGAGCTCAGTGGGGTCTGTGGGACTGAAGACTCAACAGAGTAGAGGGCCAGAAGGTGCATTGTCTGACAGTTGGAGAACCTGTTGGGGGAGACAATTTATAACTACCAGGAGTGAGAGAGTGGGATAACTTGGCCTGGCTTGAGAGTTCCTGTTTTAGATGTGAGATGTCATTAGCTAGGGAATCAAGTGTTTGTTCTATTTGGTTCAGAAGCTGAGTTAGTGTGTCAGTGAGGCTTCCAGCCATGAGAGTGGGGGAATAAACAAGGTGAGTGAGCTATGCAGGGTCGTTGGGACTGGAAATGTAGACAGGTTGTGGGAGCTGAGTAGGGTCTGCATTGGTAGGAAGGGTTGAGTCCACAGGGGGTTCAGTAGCTGATGGTCTAGAGTTGGGACCCGGGCCATCTGGCTCAGGGTGTGCATCATTGAGTTTTGTTACTGTGTGCTTGCTGGTTAGCACTCTGCGCATATTATAAGCTTACACATTCTGGCCTACTTCTTGGCCATGACCTACACCACTAAGCCTCAAAGAACAATACAGAAGTTGCAATTATAAGAACCTACTAATTCATGAGGATCAACATTAAAGCACAAAGGCAAAGATCAACCGAGGCCTTCATTACATATAAATCTGTAATCCCAGTAGGCTGCCAACAAAATTTACTGACCCCAGCATGATTACAAAATCCAAGAGAACACAGCAGGCTTTAGTGTTTTCAACTAGAAGCAGGTGAAGTGTCTGGATAAACAAATGAGCAAAACATGTGGAAGTCAGTGCCAAATAATCAACGCCAGCTATGGGGGGTAAGCCTCATCGTACAGCAAGACTCACTGAGAGCCAGACGAAATTTGATTACATCACTACCAGCTTGAAGGACCTTCTTTGGCATCCCTTACTGGCCTGCACCATTTCCAAAACCTGAATGACAAGCTCACTATCCCTGGTGGCAATCCACACACTCGTAGCCAGGACACCGTCAGATAGGAGAAGTGCATAAAACCCAAAATAAAGGCAACATACCTTCCCCATCTATGCAGCCAGGATTAGGAAAACACCGGTATAAGGAGCCGAATAAACATTTTTGAATAACACTACATAACAATACATTAGCATTCCACTTCTGCTCTAAGAACCCACCTGCCTCTCTAATCACTGTGTCTTTGCACTTGTGTACATAAGACAATGTACAATACTCTGCTTCGATTTGGCTGGGTGGGGTATACAACCACACACATTCAGACCTACAGTTCTGCACGCACTTGAGTTATTGATGATGCAGTGCCAACAGGGTGGCACAGGTGGGATTTAATTAGCCTTTTTCTGACCCACTCCTAAAGGGGCCTCTATTGATGTGTTTTGTCAAATGTACATTTTAGTTTGTTAAAATAGGTCTTTAAAATATTAAGAGTATGATACACCCACAAGCTTATATTATCAAAAGAGAGCAAGTCTGAGGAGTTCCCTGAACATCAAGAGTGATAATGCTAAGAGTCTTTACAGGGTAATTGTAACTAAGAAATGACACGAAATTTAAGTACACCATCTTTAGCCAAATTCAGAGAATTTTGCACTTCTTATGATGTGCAAAACTTGTTGAATTTGCCTATCTTTCCAGGGGTAAATGAAACTCCCCCTACCCCTAGTAAGCTGTGTTATGTTTTTCTAACTTGTGAAAGTTATCTAGTCCTGGTGGTAGGAGGTTTAGACAACAAAACTGAAAACTAATTGAAGCTAATTGAAGAATTGAATGAATACAAGGAATGGTTTGCTTGAGTGCACATGACTAATACCAATAGTAACAATAAACATTAACACTGATTAACCTCTACCCTTGGGTTGCTGAGCAGCATGTCTGACTTAAAGTGCTTTAACACCTTGTCAGCTGGAGTAAGCGCTATATCAATGCAATGCAATGCAATACTGTACAATACAGTACCATTTTCAGGCAGGTAAAATAGTAGAGCTGCTACTTGTTGTGTGTTGCTACTGATACCGCTTACCTTTACATAGCAGTGATAGCAGTGTGGCTGGAAACAGCGTGTGGACCCTGTACAGCAATTATTTCTGGCACTTTCTTGGGGATATCACTCCATATTCTTTTGTGTGGACTGTCAACTTCTATTTAGTGGAAAGTGACTCCTCTTATCTGGTTGATGGGCTCTATGTATTACATATGAAAACAAATGCTTGGTTCGATGCTGTACATTATGATTCTGATGCAAATGCTAAGAAGCACAAATATTGTTTTGCTGCACTCTTTCCACATGTTCCCTGAAATAAGTAGTTTATGAGTCAGCCTCGAAAAAGACTGTTTAAAGGAATACGTCAACACGCTTTGGAAAGGAAAGGTGGCTCTTGATAATGACTACTTCTTTGTTTTGGTGGCTTCATTTCAATGTGTAACCTAAGCGTCACTAGAGCGCATAATTGCAATGTCATACTAATTATAATTATAATGAACCCAAAACAAAATCCTCACCTCCCTCTTCCCTTTGCGGCAAGACACATTCGGAGCTTCAGAATTTTTTAATCTGACGTACATTAAATTGATTCTAATTTATTTTTGCAACAGCTTACTCACTGCTTTTTCATCTGTTTAATTTCACAAAACAGATGTCGCTTTTATTCTCCTTACCTGCAACCATACTGTCTCTTTCATATGAAAAAGCAAGGCACCAAAGATTTAAGCAGTTTGTGGGAAAGGTGATGGTTTGCCCATGTAGTATAAGGAATAAAATACCATCTACCGTACATTAAGAGAATTTTGCAGGTCATCCCAGAGTTCCATGACCTTATAATGTATGGCATGGGATACTTTATCTTATGTATAATGTCAACCTGGTGTTCTGGGGGCACAAACCTCACCACTTTCGATAACTTATGTTACTGGAACGCTTTGCTAGTGACACTACCAGAAGAAATGGGCACTTACTATGTCTTTTCCATCTCTCTCTCCATCTCTCTCTACCAATAGGAGGTCCACACCACTATCCTTGGATAGCTATTTTGTTGCATAAAAACGGCAGCAACAGACTGAAGCCGAGGCACTGCAAATAATAGATTTTATTCTCATCCTATTCCATAGCACTCATTCTGTTGACGATCTTCAGTGGCTGAGTGGACCGAGTGGGAGTCAATGCAATCATTATTACAATACAAGCAGACCTGTGCATTAGATGTTGTAGTAGACTGAGATTTTATCTATAATTCTCAGTTGTGGGGCCAACGAAGCACTGCTACAAATGCAGTACACGTACTAGCTATAACCCTCTATTGAATCTGATGGTCAGGAAGTGGTCACAATCTGAAACTAATCTAGCAAGCACATGACATAGATCTTACTTTCTAAATTTTCAAGAAAATAAAATGCATTTATTTGAAGACTGTATTAATTTTTGTGTTTTTGAAGTGCCGTGTGTTGCCTTATGCTCACTTTAGAATGCTTTGGCACTCAGTGAACAATAAGGATTCAAATACCAGGGAAATTAGAATCCCATTGACAGGGACAGCGACAAATGGAGAATTCTTCATTCACAGATCAAGGGCCTGATTCACTCAGAGCCTTCGAAGGGTGGCAGCGTCGCTGCAGTCACGGTGGAATCTACACACTGCAGGTCTCATTCCGGAGAGTCCACCATGAGTGCGGAGACTCCGCCACATGTGCAGAGCCTATACCACGACTGCGGAGCGTCCTCCATGTCTGTGTGAATCGTGCCTCAAGTGTCAATTGTTCCTTTAATCTGATTTCTTAGGAGCTTAGTTTTGAGAACTTTCCTTTTTGAAAGGTAATGTGGTCCTAACCCTCAGACAAGGATCCACCCATTCCAGATTTTGGGACTCTGTTTCCAAAAGCAAGCCACTTTGTGTTTGGAATTTGAAGGAACATTGGAGGTTTAGGTCCGAGTCAGATGATTGGAGATTTCTGGCAGTGATATAATGCAGAAAGAAAGGAACCGTGTTGTCAGAAACTTGGATGAAAAAGAAACATGGCTCTCTTATGTTATCTGCACTGTTTCCAGAGAAACAAAAAAATACTATTAATATCTCCTGTTTAATCCACTTTGCTGTTTTTATCAAAGACCAAAGAAACTGTAATGGAACAATCAGTCTTTACATATCCTTGTTGCGGGACAGTAGTTTATTAGTTGGTTTAGATTGGCGCACACCATAAGTAATAAAGTCACTAACGTGTTAGGTCCAGTTAAAGTTTTCAATCATTAAAACTTGAGCTCAACCCTGGTAGCTACGGCACAGAGCAGTCAGTCTCAACTTAAAAAAATGTGTAAAACATTTAGAAGTCCCAAAACAGTTAAAAATTCAAAAACATAACACAATTAAAAATCCACTCAATTTAGAAAAAGGTGACAATTTTAATTAGCAAATCGGGACTCTAAAATGACAAAAACCCAATAAGAGAGAGCCAAAAAGTGCACATGGCAGCCAATGGTCATAGTAGCCAGGCCCTACTCACGATTTGAAGCTGACCACAAAGGAGCTCAGGTCGATACACCAAGAATATTGGCCCTGCTAGGGCCTGGAAGTAGAGAAATTTGATAAAGTTTTGATCTTCTGTCAATAATGAAAATGTTACTCATTATATTGCATTGCTTTGAAAATGTTGTTGACTGCTTTCCTGGCTTTAATGTTTCTTTGTCACTGCTTAAATTCTTCAGCAGCATTTTTTTCTTTAAAAAAAAACCCTGATACTTTGAACCAAAACTAGAGAAGTAAATCCCAGATTTTCTTATTAAAATTGTACTGAAACTAACAATGTACAGATTGACTAATTCGGTGCGACTACATAAACATTGCATCAAACTTGTTAATGCATCGTTTTGAAGGATTACCACTGCAATAACAATGTTGATTTCAATAGTTTAAAAAATTATATAAATTGTTAAAAATTATTAATGAGCTGTTGATTAAAACAAATCAATGAATTTACAATTGTACATATTTCATGATGTTTACTATTCTAAATGTTTTCTTACACTTTATGTGCAATGCAACTTTTTAAATGTTGGTGATAAAACATAAAATAAAAATTCTACATACAACAGACAATGTTTAGGGACACTGTAGTAAAAGAATTAACTCAGGGGATCCAGTTGCTAGGGCACACGCGCAGGCATCAACAGGCCTTCGTGAATAATAGAGGGCACCCATTTCTTGTGAAGGACAGGTCGCCTGATCAATTCTTTCAATTACGAACCAAAGAGAAACTTCAGAAAAATCTAGATCCAAAACGCATTCCATTTCTCCCTCATTTGCAAATTACACGCTCAGTCCGCTTCAGCCATTATAATCTCAAAGCGATTCTCATTTGATGAGAGCTAAATGGGTAGGTGATTATTGTTATGGGAACGAGCTGCAGACAATTAAATGTAGAGGTGTTGACAGATAAAAAAGTATCTCAATTTGCATAAACATGGCGCCAAGAAATCTAACCCTGGCACAGAAGCAGGCGGGAGACGTACGCATTTAACTCCGGTTAATTACCACAAGTACATCTATTAACTTTTTAATAATCAGAGCCAGGATTAGAAGCATTTTACCCGCGGCCAGGTTTTTTTTTAATTCCCTCTCCGAACTCGCATTTCGCAAATTTCAGGAAAAAAAAAAATCAAGAAGAAGAAAACGCTGAGCTCACTTGTCGGGGTGGAAAGGATTCATTATTACAAATAATCAACTTCTCAGCCCAAAAAATCAATTACTTCTCACTGAAACCTCGTTAAGAATTTAGCTGCTAATTGTATTTTTTTCTGTGGGCGCGTGCCGTTTAAGAGGCTGGAGAGGCGGGCAATCGATAGAAAACGTGGATGATCAAGGTTAATGCCGTTGTAAGCAGCCCATCTTTTTTTTTTTACGGCTTTAGAATCATCTGCTCTGGAGAATGAACATTTCAAGACCATCGCGTCTATCCCTGTTTAGTAAATAAGCAGCGAATTGGAATGGAGTGCCCTCTTTAAATTGAAAGAGCTGTCCCGCAGATGCATGGGATTCACGTCTAAGCTTTTTTTCTGCGAATTCTGCACAAATATTCTGCCATTTTCATGCGTCCTAGTAAGGATCTTGCATTTTCTATTCCTGGTTTACATCAAGTTCTAAGGTGCAAATTATCCATGTGCCTGGCGTGTGAAAATGCATTCCTCCCACTACAGAAGGGGGTGGTAAGCCGTGGGAAAGGCAGGACTAACGTGTTAGATTGCACGTGACCAGGATTTTCCCATGTAAAATTAGGCATGATAGGCTATGAGCATGACCCCCATTACAGTCTTACTGTCGAAAAGACTTGAGTAGGCGCGTTTCTAAATTAAACATCTAAACTGGTTGAATGAAGGCCGATAACATCGCAGACAAAAGTAGGTCTGACGATTTTTTTTGGGGGGGGTTGGGGCTGTAAACAGATGAAAATCCGCCATGATGGTCAGAGCTGTGTCCTGATACAACGGGGAAAAAGAGAAATGAGCCGCCGCGGCCGCTGCAGGTAAGAGCGGTGAGGCAGTAGGGCCGGCGGGAGGGATTTCGAGAGACAACCACAAGGAAACATTAAATAAAGAATTATTTTTCCCTCGTGGTCGTCTCTCGAAATCTCCCCCAGCAGCGGCCACGGCTGCAAATGAGCACACCTGCAGATCAGAATGGGGGTCATTTTTACTGCAATAGTGGAGGTGCAGTTGCCCAATTCACTTTCTTTTGCCCAGACCTAACCACAGGCCCAGTGCCCGTACCTGCCTTTGCCTTGTGGTTCACAAAGCTAGCTCTTGCAAAGGTTCTAAGGCACCTGCCAGGAGAAAAACTCTGTTTTCAAAATGAAATGTTCCTGAATTGGAGATATTCAATCACAAACGATGGCTGATGGCAAATGACCCCTTCTCGGATGGCCAGTGCTCAAAGATCTTTAGTCCAGTGATTCGAGGAGCTTGCAGGAAAGCTTTCCAATACCGGCCTATCTAGGGTGACCAGATCGTGAGACCCAAAAACTGTGACATATCGCCAAAATAGAGGAAGGAATACACATTTACATCAATAAAGTGGCAAAGAATGCCAGCCCTCATCCTCATACAAACACAGAAGAGGCACTAAGAAAATAAATAGAATGTTATTTTGAAAACCAGCATCATACCTGTTAATTAAATTTCTTACTCATAACAGCTGCTTACTAGCCCTGCTATGGTACACTTAAAAAATTGCCTCTCACAGTTTTCAGTTTATCCTCTCAAAAACCACGACATGAGCCAATTTTACAGAAATCTGCCGGTACAACTGTTGAAAAACTGGGACAGTCCGGGTAAATCTGGGATGCCTGGTCACCCTAGGCCTATCACTAGGTCTGTTGGACATCTTCATAAACCAACCTCATGACACGCACTTTTCACTTTGACTGGCACTTAGAAACACTTAGAAATGTGCATCCAAATAAGACTCCGTAATCTAACAGTGCCCCAAGTAGTGCCACCGTACCATCTCTGGAGACGAACATCTTCTTATAATGACCAATGGCATTTGACTCTTACGTCGCGAACCAACTTACCATACTCCAAGAAGATTTGTTTGTAGAGTCAACACCGCTGTCGTAAAAACCGAGTACCTGACTTGTGTTGTACTCTTACTACTAAAGCCGCCAATCAGGGCCTTTTTTACTATGAACAAAAGTAACTGGGAAAACTTGGAGGTAAAATAATTAATTTCAAAGCAAATCATCCATATCTGGTGGTTTCACTCAGGCCGTTTTCTGCAGGAGGTTTTGCTGCCCTGTATTGGGCTTTAGGATTTTATGTCCACCTTCCCTTTAATGTGGTGATAAAGGGAATCTAATCTCCCTGCTGTTATAATTACACCCTGTCACTGAAATAACGTTATTTAAAGGTGCCAGGGAACGATGTGCCCTGGCATAAATGTTGATACACAAATAATTAAGCAACCCTGGCACTAAGTGTATATTGCGTGATTTTGGGCAAACCACCTAATCTCCCAGTGCCTAGAAATTGTACATATGCTGAAAATATAATGTAAATATATGTTATTTACTTGTGAAATGGAAATGTGTAAATCTAAATTGGATAAAAAGAGCACAGTTGCTACGGGGCTAGCCTTATGCTATACAAATAGCCACACATACATACATACCTTGTATAAAGCTATTATGTGCAGTACAGAAAGTACCTTTGATGATTGATAAGTAGACTCATTCTGGTATTGGAATTATTTTTCACTACCATAGAGAGTAGTTGCAAAATAGAAATCAATAATTCATTAGAGTCAGGCATTTTTCTGGACATGTTGATGAACCCTCATTTAGGTAGAGAATGTATCCAGTGTACATAATTACATTTAGTTCTCTATGGAGCTGCCCTTTTACATCTGCTGATATGGGATCCTAAATACATTTCAGATTCTTGCATAGTAGTGCATCTTTTTGAGTGGTCATCTCCATTTTTTACTAACTGGTATTTTTGTTTTTTAATCTCTGCACAATGGCCCCGGTATTTGTTCTCTGACCCATAACACATGAAAAATTGTCTAACACCTATTTGGCCTATTTAACTTTCCAGTGGAAGTATAGTTTGTGCTGTAGGAAAATACCCCAATGGGATGGAAAATGTAAATATCACTTGTGGATTGCAGCGCATTGGCCATCAAGTAGGCTGACAATGAAAACAGGTCTACCTGTCTAACCTGACTCCCTGGTACCTGCAACTTTTAAACCTGCAGGTGAATCCTTTCAAAAGAATTCTTTTTGAGAGACAAAAACCTTAAGATCATCTGTATTTAAAAATGGTACATGCAAGAATTTAATGTTAGCATGTATCTACAGTGCAGTGCTGAATTTGAGCTGGTGTTTGCTGGGGCTCAGCACCAGTACTTAATTCTCAATACCGGCACTTATGGCAGTCCACCACATGGTGGAGATATTTGTCTATTTTTGAGGATGCTTAATAATTGAATATAGATAAAACATTAATCAGTTGTTACTCCCTTTCTTAAAACTTTGTGTGACCTGGAATAGTCTGAATTGTCACACTTTTCGGAGTGTGATGGTTAGCAGTGGTGATGTCAATGCCATATCAGGGGCAATGGGTGGTGCACGCCAATGTGACCTCCTGAGAATGAACCTGGCACTTACCTTTTTACAAATTAAGCACTGCTACATAGAATAAGCTCCAAAAGCTATTTTCACTGTTAGGAGCTGTGGGTGTCCAATGAGAAAAAATAAAGTTTGGAATAAAATCATAACTCTTCTGTCTCTGGTTTTTAACCAGCTACTGGCATAATTCAAACAATATTTGTAATGTTTAGTAAAAATCAAATTCAGTGGTGAAGTTGAATTTGTAATAAATATTTAGGAAAAGTGACTTTTAAAAAGTTAGACTTTGTCTGCCTGAACCTTCAGGTGGCCAATTAGCATTAGCCTTCCCGCAGCTCGCCTGTCAGTATGTCCCCTTAAAGAGGGGTGAAAACAGCTCCTAGATCAGAAACAAAAAGCTTAGGGCTTTTGGCAGGTATGAGGTACGTGACATATATCATGTTGTGACGGACAGCTGGGAGGGTTCAGGAACGTCATTAACTTGACAGAAACCAGGTTGAGCCCTGCCCATTCATAGTTAAGTGTAAAGGGAAACTTGGGGAAGAAAAGCCTTTTGTCTCCTGGGCTCTGTGTAGCCCAGAGTGAGACAGACTGGTCACAGAACCAGTTTGGTTTCGCTGAGGAGGAGGGATCTGTTTTTTTCTTAAACCTACCCAGGACTGGCACCCCATCCGCCTTCAAGGGCACAAAGGTGATGCTATCTTGGATTTCACTAAGAACAATGCACTGTGACATAGTTTGCAGTAAGGCAAACAGCATGTGCTGCAAATGTGGAAATGTTCACCCTTGGGAGTGTTTTCTCATTGGTTAGGAAGTGCCTGGGAGTCTTCACCACCCACTGACACATGAATACTACAAAAGTAGTACCTCACACATAGCTCATCAGAACACTTCCTGGACCTGTGGAAAACAGACGAGGACTGGACCTGCTGTTTGAGACATGTGTTGAGATCTGAAGGGCTGAACCTGCTCCCATTTATATGGAAGTCTAAGAAGTGGAGTCCAAAGGTTAGTTGGCTGACCTTCTCTGTCACTACAGTGACTCAACAAAACTGCTAGAATCCTTTTTGTGAAGAACCCAGCTGACCACTAGCAACGGGAGCAGAACAGGACTATGCTGGCGGCCTCTACTGGAGTGCTATCCCTGAGGTCCTGGTACCTCTAGAAGTGACCAAGAGGAGCTGCTCCAGAAACTCTGAAAAGTTGGAACTTAGAAAAGTTTTTGACTTCAAAGACCTCTCAACCGTGAGCAGGGCCTTGTGGGAACAGAGGCAGATTTCGAGTGGACTTCGTCAGATACAGCTCCAGACTTGCCCTGATGGATGATTTTGAGCTTCATAAAAAGAATGAGTTAGAAGGTAGAAATCTTGAATGGGCAAATACATGAGAATAAATCTGCCTGACGAGTGGACTTTGGCAGCCGCAAAATTTAAATTTCCCCCTTTCTGAGCATTTCCAGACAAAACCAACAGCTTCAGTGGGACCACTATAAGCAGCTATCTGTCTGCAGGAAGACTTCAGCAGTTACAGAATGCAGCCTTCCCCTACTGGAGGATTTCAACTTCCATTTTAGAGCCCAAGTCAGAAGGACAAATGTTTGACAGGGACAAATCTGCTTCGTCTATCCAACTTGCGCTTCATTGTGATTGGCCTAAAACTGTATCTTGGTTGAGGTAAACTGTGAATGTTGACTCTTGGTTGTTGCTTTACTTTTTCTTGGTTATATTTGCTTTAAATCCTTAAAAATCACATCTCCAGTTCCCCAAATTAAAATTTTTCACTTTGATATCATTTTGATCATTAAAGTTTGCTCTACTTTCAAAAATTAGTTGTGGGATTTTTATTGTGTTGTGCTTAGACTTTTTAACTGTTTTGTTACTGCTAAATATTTCACTCATTTTTTAAAGGTAGGCCTATCCGCTCTATGACATAGATATCAGGGGAATGAGCCGAGGTTTATAAATAATATTAAAACTATGCTTTAAGTTATAATTTTAAAGTTTGATACATGTAAAATCTTTATGGTTTAAAGACACACTTTGACAGAACCTTTGTATCAACTATCCAATGATCGCCTCTAAGAAGCTGGCAATGGTCTTTAATTAGTGGTGGGAGAAAAATTTCACCCAAATGCTAAATTCAGCTGTGAAACAATTTTGTAGACTCTGGAGTCCTTTAACTACTCCCACACTCGCACAAACCAATTGAACACCACAAAACCCAAAGAAACAGCACAATTTTATTGTTTTTCATAGATGCCGCAAGAAAAGGGTTTTTGTCACAATTCAAGTGTTGCAGATCATAAAAAGGGAAGGAAGAAAGTGATTGAGTGTATGCCAGCTTGGATTGGAACTCCTTCATCGCTGGTTTCTGTTCGGTTATTAAATATGCTGTGTAATCTTAAGCAGCTCATTATACCTTGCTGATCCAGTTGCTCAAGTATTGAGCAACGACACTGCTTTGCGTTAGATTGGAGACAGTGGAAACATTGTGGTGCAAGTAGAAATAAATCCTTCTGTGCTTTAGCACATCAAAGATGGAGTGGAAACCCATAGTTCTGAAATGTGTGGGGAATAGATGTATCCTGCTAGCTACATATGAATATATCTTGGTATTTGTGCATCTATCTTAATATTTATCTATTTTCCCATCCATCTATCTATCATATATCTATTATGCTCTATGATATAATACATTACAATTGAGTTCTGATGTCACAATACCTGTTGCCGCTAGACAGTGTAAGAGGCAGGCCACTCATCAGATTTATTAACGTTATTGAAATAAAGAAAACTAGAATTATCCTTTCAGTTCTTCTGAACTGTTTTCCTTAAGTGACCAGCTGTTCGAAGAACACAGCAATTTTTGCAAGCATATTCATTTTTTCAGGGAATTTTTTTTACAGGAAAGGAGGAATCTAAATTATAGCTATTTTTGAAAGGGACTTACATTGAATGGCATATTTTATGTTTTGCAGACCGTGTTAACTATCGAAGAGCAAATTATTGTGGGTCTGGGTCAAATTGTCAACAGCCTCTCTTTGAACATCGAAGAACTTATGAAACTGCACCTTGGCCCTATTCTCACCAGGCTGGATAACCTTGAATCACTTATACTCCAGGCAAACAAAGGTTTTACTACTAGCTCTTTGGTATGCATGGGTATAGCACAAAATGGGCATGCCAAGGTAAATTGATGTAACAGTCAACCACAAAATACTGGGGTGACAATTATTGGTAGTAATCCAAGGGTGCCAGATGATTCACAGCAGTTCTCTAGAGATAATAGGCAGAACCTAAGTTGTAGAGATCCGCAAGGAATGACTGGTCAACCAATAAATGGCTGAGCCCAAGGAAGTGCCCCAGATACAGCCCTAGCCATATGTAATTCACTTAGGGGGGTACCTGCAAAGACAAGACAGATGTATGGTACTGAAATCACCAAGCCGAGAGTGTCCAAGCCCAATAGCCAGGTGAATCCGAACAATGATGTCCTACATTTACCCCCTGAGTCAGCTCCGCTCGTGACTGTCTTAGTAGGAGTCCCACCCTTATTGGAAAATAGCAAAGAGACAACAAGGGACCTAATTCATAAGGTAACACATTGGATGGGGAAAACCTAACCATATGGTCGTACCTTTGCCCCTCATATCATCATGGCTAGAAGAGTGGGCTGGGTAGGGAAAACCATAAGAAAAGATAGGAGTGGGGATTGCATTGTGGTAAATGTAACTCATCCTGCCCATGCAAGTGCAATGTTACAAGGCCAGATAAGTGCCACTGTTGCCTCGGGTATAGAGATATTCCCACTCTGCTATTTCTATCCAGAAGGGTCATTACAACCCAGATTTGAGGGCAATAGATACACTCAGGCCCAAGGGAGGGTACCGCAAACTAATGAAGTCAGCCCTGTCAGGACCACACTAATTCCACTTTCAAATAGATTTGCTCCTTTAAGGATCATGGACAGTGTAGATTGACAGCAAATTCCTTCAGCGACCATAGTTGGTAAAAGTCATTCAGTAAGAGTACAACCGATTGGTCCGCTAGAATCACTATGTGACAAAGTGACAGATCCCTTGGCATGTATGCTTATGACATGGAATATTGCTGGTTTGAAGGCAAAAAAAGATGACGGCCAGTGGTCAAAGGTAATAAGGGAGGCCCACATCATTGCACTTCAAGAGACCTGGGATACATCTGATTCTTTTATAATGGATGGCTTTGCCCCTTTTTTCAAAGCTGCCTGACCCTCTATTGCCGGTAGAGCAAAGGGTGGTTTACTCACCCTAATTTCTCTTAAATTATCCTGTACCATTAAGGATCTCCCCAGCTCATCGCCACACATTCTAGCAGTAGAACTGACCTTTTTAAATGGGGAAATATTGGTGATTGTTAATTTCTATAACTAATCTTGTAGAGATTTCGAGAGTGAACATTTGACTGGTCTCGATGTCTTCTTAGAGGAACTTGCACAGGGATGACATACTTCCTACGATCTAGTCATAATGGGGGATTTTAATATTTATCGATGTAAATTAAATTGTGAGGGGGAGCCCGATGAAGATTTACCACCAATGGTCCATTTTGAACATTCAAGGCAAGGCACCCATCTGGATAGTTTTTTAGCAAACAATAATTTATACTGTCTAGAGCCGGGGGAAGAAAAAGAGGTGATACCATCTTTCTTTGGTAGAGGTTGCAGTTCCACTATAGACTATGTCGTAATTTCAGCCCCCATATACAAACATATTCGGGAGGTTAGGGTGGTTCAAACCAGTTTTAGTGACCACAATCCTATTATTGTGGTAACTAAAGGCTATTTGGTCTTTAGGGGCGGAGAGCCAAAAGCTTTGGCTAATGGGTTTTTTCGAACAACGGCCCAGGACCGAAAGATAAGATGGGAGAAAATTGTCCCGGAACTCTTTTTACATGAGCTATATACTGAGGGCAAAGAGGAAATTGAGCGTTGTATAAATTCACACAGTGAGCCGACAAAAGTATTAGAGGCTTATGATCGACTAAGTAAGCTAATTGGTAATAAGCTAACAAGCAAAAAGTCTGAGGCAGGAGCATATGAGGCAAAGTGGTTTGACGCCGACTGTTCCAAAGCTCATAAAGCCCTAATGGTTGCCCTAAAATGCATACCTAAAGACCCCGAACTGATTAAATCTTGTAGAAAAGCTTATGATTTAGCTTTAAAATCTAGGAAGGCTTCACTGAGGGATCAGGCTTGGGATGATGTAACACAGGCGTGTTCACAAGCGGATAGTGCAAAATTTTTGAAAGTTGTAAAGAGCTCATTTTTTTAAAGACAACAAAACAACAAAAGTAGAATGTGTAATTCCAGCTAACAGGTGGGTTGGCCACTTTGAACAAATCTACTCAGAGGTTGTTGGAGAACCTATAGGTCCCTTCTGGGCACCTAGCCCTTTACCCCTAGACCTGACTGTGGACATAAAAGAAGTTCAGAGGGTATGTCCGCCAGGAAAGACCCCGGTCCTGATGGAATACCGGTGGACCTTTACAAGTCAGATGTGGGTGTATGGGCGAAAATTTTAACTGGATTGTTTAATGCAGCCGTAGGGCCAGTCAACCTCATTCAAGGTCAACAGCGATGATATTGCCAATTTTTAAAAAAGGAGCTAGGGAAGACTCGGGATGTTATCACCCAATTTCTTTATTAGACTCCGCAGCAAAGATCATGGGAAAAGTAATTTTAGACCGCTTAGCGACCTGGCTGGAAGAGAGGGATGTGTTATCAGAACTACAATTTGGTTTTCATACAGGGAGAGGCACAGTAGAACAATGCATGAACCTACTCATGATTACCAGTAAATACACCCTAGCTAAAAAAGGCCGTATGTCATTGGCGTTTATGGACTTAACATCCGCCTTTGACAGGGTAAATAGGTCTAAGTCATGGCACTTAACAATAGATACTGGGATGGACATGAACTTAGTAAATTTCCTGCAAAACTCTATTTCTCACTAGGAGGCAATTAGATAGAGAAAGAAAATAACTTATGAAACCTACGTGTAGATATTTTATGATTTTAAGTCCTGGTATTTTAAGTCAACCATTTTGGTCTTTTGTAAATAACCTGCACCACCGCTTTATTTTATCTAGGTTTAGATTTAGTTGTATTCACTGGCTCCTAACTGTACCTAAAGGCTTCTCAAAGTTAGGCTCTCTGCAACCATGCACATGTGACAACTTCTCTGAACAAGATATTTTGCACTTTATGTTCTTCTGTGGCTTTTATACTGAACTGAGAGTTACATATATTCTACCACTTTTTAAAGATTGCTATTTTGCACAAGTTAGGCCAGCACTGACCTACCTACAAATGCTTTCTTCCCCCTTTGTTTGTTATGGGGTTGCATGTTTTCTGTCAAGGGCGATCCGTAAACTAAATAATATGGTGGGCTTACATTCATGATTTGGGTCATTAGAAAATGTCTGCCCTTTGTGTTTCTATAACTTTCTCTATTTTAACTTACAACATCAATGTCTTTTAAAAAAATTAACATGTACTTTTATGGCCATCATGTGGCCGAATAAAGTTTTAATTGATTGATTGTTTTGTAACAAATTATCCGCTGTATATTGATAAATGTAATTTTGTTCTGTGGATTCCAAATATATTCTGCATATTTGTAACCATGCTGCTTTATAAGAAGAATAAAGAGATCAAGTTTAAAAGCATGTTGGAAAAACTTATTGGTGTGGTGTGACCATGTATTCTAAGGTATAAAATACTTCTGCCATATGTTTACAGAATATTACAAGTTGTCTCCAGTAATATGACAAGGGACATGAAACCTCTATATGGATCCTCCGTATAGTGACGGAACCCCTGGAAGATTCACAATATTTTTATAAGGTAGGGCAGAGGGTACTTTAAATATAATATAATATAATATAATATGATGTGAAGTAAAGTGATGTGACATAGCTTGATAAAATAATCTCTCTGACTACTTTACTCTGCCATCTGTGCTAGTAATATGCAATATAGGTAAAAAAACTATTTAAATTGCTGCTGATACTGCTCATCTAGTTTGATAAGTGTATATTGTTAATACACTGACTTTTTATTTATTTTCAAACTATGCAAAATATTTATGTTGAGGTATAGCTCCTCCACATTTCAGAAGCTTCTGAGAAAGATACTTGAAGGAAGTGGGGATGGAAATTACAGTCCTTGACTCTGAAACAGCAGGATGACAAACCTGTACAATTAAGAAGAGTCTGCTCTACAGCATACATTGAGGATCAGGGAATTGAAGCCTTTTCGATTTTTCCTGAAGTTCACCATGAGGAGAAGGGGCAAAGAGAAGTATTTTCAAAGGGAAGATCCTTGTGAGCGCATATTTCTTCCCCATAAGGTTTCCATTTTGCATGGTGGGTCATGAATTAACTTTGGTGGTACGACCAGAGGTATCTGATGGACTAGTAAGTTTTTTCTAGTTAGGCATGGTGACCGCTAACTGGTCGCTTTCTTGAATACCAGCTCAATATAGACAAGCACCTCAAAGTTCAGCACAACAGGAGGAAAGGCCATATATACAAGTGTTTATAGTCATAAAGCAATATATTTTGCATGTAGAGAAGTGAGTTTATTTGGCGTTTTAATCTTATATAAGTATAAATCTTACCCTCAATTTTCTTCCAAACACAATTATTTTTCC
The DNA here is from genome assembly GCF_964204655.1 of Triturus cristatus. NCBI lineage: Eukaryota > Metazoa > Chordata > Amphibia > Caudata > Salamandridae > Triturus > Triturus cristatus. The sequence continues at coordinate 910,982,388 of NC_140590.1, read as the reverse complement.
TTTGGTCTGCTCTTTTCTCATCCGCCACTCGATGGAGTTTAAGCCATTGTCCGTAGGTAGTGAAATGTTGCGGCGCCCAATTGTAGGGGTTGCAGTACCAGCCAGAATGTGCGGCTCACTATGGAAGCTGATACCCATTCCATTGGCATACATCACCCGCAGAGTGCCGTTGGTGCAGAGCTGGTAGCTATTCCGCACTTGATCTAGGACAACAGAGAGCAACTTGTTAGATAACTATGTTCCAAAAGGATGGTTAAATCCTTCCTCCCTGAGACATGAGTGGTCATAAAGTGAACAGCTGTAACTCGGCCACTTCTTGCATTTGAATCTTTACCAATGCTTGTCCCTTTTCTCTTTCTTCCACATGGGACGAACAGAACACGATAGAAGTCATGGTAAACAAATGATGTAAATAGAAAGGTGGAAAGTAATAATTAAAGTGCGTGGAACGGAGATTCCCAAACAAACACAGACATTTCAACTTCATCATCGAGTGCATGTCGGAGCCAATTTAGGTTTTCCAATCCACATTTAGAAAGAGTGTTTTAGTAGTGATACAAACAGTCTTTGGGTGGTTTGAGAAACAAATGCACATAGGGAGGTTTTACGAATAAATTCGTAATTCAGTGTGTCAGTCATCAATCTGGAAACGTTTAGGATGATAGAGTCCAAAACAAGAGGTGTGCCAATTTAATAAATCTGTACAATATCATACGGCTACTTAAATCTTATTTTATTGAGCACCAAAAGTATTTCTTGCTGAAAAAGGAGATGTTTTTCCTTTTCCTGAAAGATGCTATGCATCCAATTCATGGAGAGAAAAAACAAGGAAACCCTAAGGGTCAGACGGGACCAAGGGTAGATATATTTTTAAAGCAACAAAGGTCCCATACAAATAGGATAGGTATAGTATCACCATTTTTACAATCAAAAACTGGAATTATCCATGTACTCAATTAGAAAGATAAATGCAATTTATTAACAATAAAGTAGAAACACGTAATATGCAGGGGGATAAGTGAGCAAACCGTGAAGAGGTAAAAAGGAAATCAGCCGATTTCCTTACCACAGTCAAGTGACTTAAAAAGTGACTTTTCAGTGTGTGCAAAAAATGAAAGTATAGAAAGTCACAATCAGCTTAACATCTCATACTCAAAGGTAGAATACATAATATAATTTAGAGTTAGAGACGCGAGTGCATCCAATTCATTGCACAGAGAGGTCCTCAGTCTGAGCGGGGTGGAGAATTCCAATCCCTATAATTCCAAGTGTTGCAGTTAACGCTGTATTCCCGCAACGTTCAAGTAACACATTTGCATCAGTCAAACCTTCCACAATTTATCAAAAATGTGCAGAAAACGCTGATACATTCAGAAATTGATAAACTAAGCTTGTACTTCTGCCTGAAATTCCTCATTTTCCCATGCGAAATGCAGAATCTCTGGCATTTACTACACCCGGTTAGTTTCTCCCCTGGGCTATCTGTATTTACAAGGTTCAGTGAATACCCCGACTCAGGGTCGTAGTCGTTTCAAGACTTGTACCATCACCTACACGCAGTAAAGCATCCTGCCTTTTATTATAGCCAAACGTAAGGCCCCATTTGCTTCTAGTAATCAAAGAGGAAGCCTTATTCACGAAGAAATCAGAGTTCAGCACAACTTTCACTGCAGCAGCACTCATGCACAGATGTGTTTCAGTGGACTCTGAATGCCAGCACACTTGAGGCCTACAATAAAACTGTGCGCGCTCCTGTTTAATGAATGACGAATTAAATGACACAAAACAAGTGCTGGCTGACTGTGGAGTAGACGAACCCATGATACAGTATTTCAACTGTTTTTAGACAAAGGCAAGGTGGGTCTCTTTTACATGAATACAAGTCACCCTTGAAGCAAAGTTCCTGTTTTATTTCTTCTTTTAGCCTAATCATGATCTCCTTTCTCGGAAAGTCAATCAAAGGAATGGCTAATTAATTCATTTCTGAAAACTGACATTTTATTATTCTGAGCAATATATAAAATACCACTTATGTAAAAACAGGTGACCACAAATAATTTGACAATCACAGCCGTCCAGCAACCAGTTGCTACTTTGGGAATAGAATTGAAGCTTATACAATAAAATGCAAAGTTGGAACTAACAAAATGAAATAAAAAAGCATTAATTGTCCATGACGTAAAACCCTACAGAACAGAGTTGTAAGGCCATTGCCAAAAACGGAACTTATTAACTGTGGGCTCACACGAAAAGCTGTCCCTATTAGACTTCTCTGGCGGCTTGCCTCGCTCTCATGCCTCTGTCTGTGCATCTCTATCCCCCAGTCTCCATGATTGAACACTGTCAAGGAGTCTGGAGACTTTGCTCACATTGTCATATACATGAATCATCCTGTAATTTGCAAACATTAACTGTTTCTGGAGTTCTTGCATATGCCAATCATGGAAGATTACTTTGTTAGGAAACAGAAAAAGTTTTAGATTTTTTAAACAAAAAGCTCATACATTGTGGCAAATAGTTATTTAACATACAATCTGAGGGCGCACATACCTTGAACCACAGTATAAGAAGCCTCTACCGAGGAGAGATTGGTGATCACAGTGACATCATCGTCCCTGTTGGAGTTCTCAATATCGATGGTGATGGATTTTTCCATTTCTCGGTGTAGACTTGTTACCACCCCGGTTGGGCGGGTCACATTGGTCAGGCGCCCTTCATTGTCATAGCTAAAAGTTCAAGACAAAAAGAGAAACATGGTCTTCAGAGCTGCACCTTTATAGGTTTGGTGTTATTTTTACTAAACTTATACATATATTACTGCTCAGAAGGGGGTTTCAGACAGCCCTCTTCATCCTTTGGTCTGTTATTGTGTCATTCACATTTCTTTCACCCATAATGCCATAGAGCATGAGGCAATGGGCGAGCCCATTTCAGTCATTGGTTATCTTCACTGTGAGTAAAGACAAGCAACCAGCCCTTTGACGAAGAGCACATGCACCCACAGAGTAGCTTGGTTTAGTGCCATGTACTACGATATGGCAATATATGCCTTGTGAGATAAAACCTTTTTTTTTGTTTTTAGACAATGTTTTTTTCAGGATTGGTTGAGGGCCAGTAGCTTCTTAACAATACAGTTTTACAAAAAACCATGACAAAACAAACATGACTAAACCAAATGACTGGTGGGCAATACTAGACCTATAGGCTTTGCCAGTGCTTGTTGAAAACAAGTGACTGCCGTTGGAAGGGAACCACAGGAGAGGAACTTGTAAAATGGACCGCGTAAAATGAACACATTATTTTATAAATGTTCCTTAATTTTATGTTAGATCATTTCACACTGTGATTACGTTTCTCTAGTAAATATGCATGCACAAGCATAATAATTTGTGTATATGGGCAGAGTGACACACACAGACACTTGCACATAGACAAATTAACAGATCTGAAAAATGTTTGATATACATATGCATTAAATGTGAGCAACACTGATTTTTTGCAACATTTTGTGAAATGTACTTGGCAGTAATGTTTGTGAAAATGAAATACAACAACACACCTTGAGCTTAAAATCACACCAGATACCAGTAGGCCTCTGTTTAAACGATTCAAGGAAAATGTCTATTGACCACAATTCTACTGTACCCCACGTAATACAAAAATGTAACATTTTATAAGATTTTACCCATGGAAGAACATTGTTCAGACTTAATTTGTAATCTCTTGTGGGAACTTCAGTTCCTCAAAAATCAGAATTCTGAGACTAAATTATCTTGAAAAAAGTGGGAGAATGTGTTACCACTGTAAATCATTTAATCCTGCTGCGTCCCTCATACACCCCAAATTCCATGCACATGAAAATGCATTATATACAAAGTGCCATCGAAAATAACCTAAGTACCAATAATGAAATGTAGCTGGATGTCATAAAGATTAGATGAAGATAATTAGGCTAGAGGAGCTGTGAACAAACAGCTAAGTGGTTGAGCAGGATTCAGTCTCACTTGATGGGAAAATGTACATTTTAAGAAGTCACATCAAGCAGAGCCTAAGATTCTTTATCTGCAAGAATTTTGTGCCAAAGGTTTCAAGCACTGTGCGAAAACCAGGGACAGCAATGTGCAAACCAGGAAGGTTCTCATATTAGAAGTTGGTCAGACAGGCCAGGTACTAGTACAGTAATTGAAAAGTGATTCTCATAACGAAATAATCTACATTCAATGTCTCCTCTGCAACATTGGTTTCGTCTCTCCTGAAAAGATGGGAGCTGAGAATGTCTATTTTTAAAATCAACAGGTGCCCCTAGCTTTGCATTCCTGGACCTGCTGGCTATTCTCAAAATGAGGACTGAATTGCATGCTAGTAGACTCCTGCTCACCAAATGGTGTGTACCGGACATCTCTTCAACCTCTGCTTTGCCTGGAACATGCACCATGATTTTCAGAGTTCCTTTCAATACCTAAACAAACTCGGGGGCATATTTACAAGGGCTTTATCTCTGCTTTTTTGGCTTACAAAGCCAAAAAAGCGGAGATAAAACCAGCGCCCTATTTACAAGAGGGTGCTAACATGCATAATCGCATGTTAGCACCCTTTTTCCCAACGCCTCACTTTGCATCTCCAATGAGATGCAAAGTGGGCGTTACTGGGCGTACCCAAGATGGACTACCTTGCAAATATCGCTGATGTTTACATCGCGATATTTACAAGGCAGCCCACATGATTTTAGCACACATACGATTTTGGCGAAAACTAACGTCTGCTAAAATCCTGACTTAGCCATCCCTAACATAGGGGGTGGATTATGCTGATACGACCCTGTGGGTCGTATCAGCAAGGTAATCGCCCATTTGCAGGGAACATCACTGGAAAACCAGCGATGTTTCCTGCAAAAGGGCGATAACCTCACTATCTCTGGAATTTTTATCGCCCTGTTAATACCGCACTACCAGGGCGATAAATACCAGAGATAACCTGCGATAATATAGTTATCGCTAAGCACGGCCAGCGGCAATTATCGCTGGTCATTGGTAACATGTCCCTATTTATCTCTGAAATTCAAGGGCTTCGCTTCAGGGTCGGACTGGCCAATCAGGCAGTGCCTGTTGGGCTGGTCTGACAAGTGAGTGTGTGGGTTGTGTTGTTTTGGCTGGTTGTGGGCCTGTTTGATGACTCGGTGGGCCAGTTTTGTTGCTGCCCCTAATATTACCACAAATTCTGCCTGTAGCAAGCTTAAATTCTAGCAGCCTCTTTGCCTCACAAAGCACTTATACAGCATGTCTTTACAAATTCAAAATGGCACCAATTTGCAAATATGGGCCACTTTTTTAGATATTTGATTCGTAAATAGGGGATACTTATATTTTGGTGCATGAGCTTATTTTCTGTTCCAGTCGGACCCTGCTTTGCTTCTTTGACGTCTGAATTAAATTGAGCTTCATTTCACAATACTTCATCTCCCTCTCTGCTCTTGTTTGTTTAAAAAAAAATGTAGGAGTTTTATATAGCGCAAACTCCACCCAAAGGTATCAGAGCGCTTTACATGAGCACCAGTTGCGTTACAGATGCACACATTCAATTTATTAGACAAGGGGAGATTAAGTGATTTGACCAGAATCACAGGATGTTGAGCGTCCCTGCCGAGACTCACAGCAGTGGTGTGTGCTCTAAACAAATTGCAAGTGGTATAGGGATTCTTTGCACAAAGACTGTGAGTTCGAATGCGTTTATTAAAAATTAAATATGCATGCTTTCATTTCGGAAAAATATATTACAACTCTAAGATTAAATCGGTAAACAAGACAGTAGATAAATACTGTCATTACCTGTAACAGGTGTAACACCTAACTTGCCTGCTGTGCACCTCACGGTGCATGAAAGAAATATGGCGGCCTGGTGCTCTGGTGGTGGTGCAATCGGCTGAGTGATGATGTTGGCACCGCGCCATCAGGAAGAGAAAGACTGAGCCTACACCAATGCTGAACGTCCTGAGGCCGCACCTAAGCAGAGTGTCCCCAGCCATTTTCTGCACAGCGTCCTCCTGAGTGGCACAGCCAACAGGTTCAGGTAGACTGCCGCCACCTGTAAGATGTGGCTGCAGTGCCACCTAGTGGTCACTCGTGGCACCACACCTTGACCTTGGCTCAGGGAGATAACATGTGCATGAATGAAGAGCCTGTAGTGACCTGCGACCCCGCCTCAGGCATCCAAGACAGCTGCTGCCAAAGTATGCTGAGACAGCCCAGAGGCAAGGTTATACTGTTCTCCTCCCACCAGACTCATGTACCTGCTGCACATAAGAAGCACTCTCACCCAACAAAAGGGTGGTGAGGTACAGGCAATATAAGAAGCAACAGCACGGCAGAAGGTGAGCCCAGCGGCAGCAAAGAGCCCCAGGGAGCCCAAAGCTGCCCTTACCAGAAAATCTGCCAAGAGTCCAGTGAAAGCCAAGGCTGTGATGCCACAAGTAGCCAAGAAAAGTCCAGCCAAGGTTGTGAAACCAAAGGCAGCCAAGCCGAAAGCAGCAAAGCAAAAAATATGCAATGCCCTGCAACTACAGTAAGGCTGCCGAGACCCATGTTGACTCTGGCTCCACCTGGCAGTTGCCCACAACATTGCGCCCAGGTTCCTGAGGGAGCAAGGATGTTTGAAATACCACAGTTGAAGAAGACTGTCAACCCACGCAGGGCCCCACTCCATCAGCCACCAGCAGATAAAGGAGAACCCCCAGATCACTGGAACGCCCTCTAAGTCAGCCTGCAAACCCTCTAAAGGCATAATGAGCACTGTTCACTGTGCGTGCCCCCTAGCACCTGTCTGCCACCCCCGCACTTGAGAAGATAGCGTAACATGCCCCTGGTGGTGACTGGCCACCACTGCAAGAAAGAAGAGCGGACACACAAGGTGCCAGCAAAGGGCAGCAGCTCACCAGGCTGCACCCTGTCAAAGACAAGGCACAGAGACAATGTAAGACTATACCAGAGAGCCCCACCGAAGAGTCTAACCGCAAGGGCAGGAGCTTTTGAAACAGAAAGTACTCAAAGAGTCCAGCAATGAATGGCCATCATTGAAAATGTCACATGGAGTGATCAACCCTGTCAAGCGCACACAAACCTAGGTAGGACCAAGCGCTACGACGGCGCAGCCTCGAAGCACAAGCACTGCACCCTTGAGTGAAGGTAAAAGGTAGGTCATCCTACATCTCTGGAGTGGAGCACAAAGAAGATCCCTGAGAAAGGCACCACCGGCGGGTAGATGGTTGCCACGTCCACCACAGGAGAAGATGTGCCGTCCTATGAACAGGACAGGACCAGAGAGAGGTCCACAGTGGAAGAAGATACAGAGTCCTATGAACAAGACGAGACCAAAGAGGCATCTATGTGAAGTTAACATGCAACACCTGGCAGGAAACCACAACACAGTGAGAGAACGGGAAAAGGGTAAGAGAAGAGTGCGTATGACCAGACCTGGTCAGAAGAAGAGGCGATCGTGGCATGGCGCCACATCAATGAAGGAGAATTGAAGAGGAGAGGAAGGTGTGTGGCAGACCTGTCACACTGAATATCTCAACAACCACAGAAGCACAGGAGAAATGAAGAAATGTGACAAGACCGAGGACTCCTGCCACTACCGGAGAGTGCACCGACAGACACAAACTAGCCACTGAGGTGAAGCGACATCCCTGGTGACAGCTCTGCTGGAGAACTAAAAGTAAGCTGCCAGCAAGCGCGAACCGCATCTCTGCCCCATGCTTCCCAGTGTGATTATCCGTTTCCAGGCACCGGCTGCTCGAGACAAATGTCATCCCTGCTAGCAATCGCACATGCCAAAGAAGAAGAAGAACGGCACCAACGATGTAACAAGTTACGTGGCTACTAAGTCCCTCCAGTCATCCTCACTCCAAGCAAGTCATCGCCACCTGTCGTACAGGTTGTCAACTGGTAACAACATCATAATTGAGACGTGCATCCCCCTAAACACCTAAGGAGCATCTCACCACCAGAGTGGAGCCTTACCTCTGCGAACCATCAGGAGACCAACGAGGAGCTCCTATTGTCTGTTAGACCCCACGAGCACCTGAGTCCTGCTGACGAGAGCACACCATTGCGTCATCTGCACTTGTGGTTGTACGAGCAACTCAGCCATGGCCCTGTCGGAGGTCCTGTATTGGCCCCCGCACACCCCATATGCTTATGTGGTTCTGTGGCAACCAAGTAAAAAGGACCGCAAGTAAGTCTCCGCACTAAGGAATCCCAGCACGAGAGATGAGTCCGAAGCTGCTCCACCGACAGGTAACAGGATGCACCTGGCCTCAGAGGAAGACATCCATTCCCAACACCATCACTGTAATCCCATCCTTTGCAGGTTTAACTTTCAAAGAGCCAGGGCACTTCAAAAGAAACCTCTGGTGCAGACTCCACCAGCGGTCGTTTTGCACTCCTGAGTTTGAACTTTTAACGTCAACTCCAACACCAAGAGAGAAGGTGGGACCGAATAACATCACATAGGTGAACTGTAACCTCACAGACAAGCTGGCGAGGGATCCGGACTCCATCTCTACTATGTTTGTGTCATCTGGTTAAATTACGGATGCGTGCTGTGATGCCTAGGTGTTCCCAGCTGCACCTGTCCACTTCTCCTGTACTGTCCTACGGTCTGCCTGAAGAGAGTGGTGTTTTGTTGTTTATTCATTTAACAGGTCGGACTCGTTGATTTTTTTGATAAAGTTTGGAAGGAATGTAGAGTCCTGCTGGACACGTCACTCTATTCAGCCAATCCAGAGGGCTGGTCTCCACTAACCCCACACACATCCAGCACAGGCATCACAAGTGATGTGGCGCCTGCCAATAAAAGGGGCTAGCCGCACGTGCCCAGAGCCAGTTGCAACTATTAATTATAGGTGTCTGTGTCGCCCTTGTTACTGCATGCGGGCCTAGGGCCCAGAAGCCTACACAAGCTATGACCAAGAGAAGGATCATTCTGACAGCAGTGTTTGGACCAGACTAGAATGTTTGGCAATCATGTATATGATTGCATTTTTAAAAGGGGTAACTGAACTTAAATGCAAACCTTAAATATGTTTAGACATATTTAAACATTGTAAATTTAATAGAAATAATGTGAAAAAGTCTGGGGGGGGGCTCCAAATGATTTTATTTTACGCGGGGTTCACATAAAAAAGTTTGAAGAACACTGCCGTCCAGTGAGGAGGATGGCACCAGAGGTTGCAGGGTGGAGGATGTTGCGAGGCACAGGAATGCTTGTATTGAATTGCAGTTGCATAGATATAGTGCTTAAAGCCCTAAAAGCAGTGCCGAAGCACTCCTATGATACAGCCACCAGTACCACTGTGAATTCATAAATGTAATAAGGATAGAGTCTGACAGGGTACAAGTCCTAAAAAAAGAAGTGGGGGGACGCTGAAGTCACGACAGGAAGTGACGTCACGAAAGGTGGCTTGCACCATCAGACTCATTGCCTCCCCTCGCTCACCCCTTAGATGCGATTGCATCAGAGAAGCCAGCGCGTGAGCAGCCTTCTGAATGAGCTACGATCTCGCCCCAGAGAGGCAAAAGAGTGAATGTGTGGCTCCATTTGCTCTAGCTATCGAGCTCCCGGTAAAATAAGTGGGGGGACGCCGTCCACCCGCGTGGTACCCCGAATCGAGCGAGCCCTGGAGTCTGATCACTTTTTATATGCAGGAGAGCCATGGTCGGATGTCAAGTAATTGTGATATTAATCTGACTTTAAATGACATCGGTGACACGCGCTGGCATCATGACCTGTGGCGAACAGTTTGTACTTCCCTTGATGTCACAGTCATTGTATCGTCTGGTTTAATGATCTGCATAGCTGGCGCGCACCAGTATTATAACTAATTAGTCAATTACGAAGTGTCACCAGAAAGGAGGGGCTTCTTCCAGGGATTATATTATAATCGTCCTGCGTTGCAATTTCAGAGCAATGAACTATATATATATATATATATCGTCCAGATCGAAGCAATTCTACAAAACAACCAGCAGGTGGCCTCAGTCCCAACTGTACCTCAATAGAGGAAAGGGCCTTCCCATTCTGAAACGCAGTCTGGACATTTTAACTAAGAATACAGCTGCCTATCTTTAAATGGATTTTAAGTCAGGGTCAGTGCCACCACACTGCTCTGTCGATGTGAAATAAAGGACGGGGAATACCACATTAATTGGCAGAAACAAGCAATTGTTGGCAGCGGTGCTGAGACTTCTCCAGCGCTGGCCTTTGCTCTGAGAGGGCGCTGAGCGAAACCAAATTTGGCGCCCCTCCCATTCGCTCTCTTTAAATGTGCGTTAAAAACAAATGGGACGGATGGGGGAATGCGAGGGAGTGGTAGAAAGAAGAGCCATGAAAAGGAAAGCAGCCAAAATGCAGACAGCGCCAATGGTCTCAAGAAGCAGTGGTGCATATTTATGAGAGCTTTGCATCATGCTTGCACCACACAACATGGTACATGCGTGATGCAAACCTCTAAGTCAGATTTAAAAGCCACACAAAGCCACTTTGCGTGGCTTTAAAAATCTGTAGTAAGGTAATGCAGCGCAAATCACTGCGTTGCCTTACTCTATGCAAGGGAGGCGTTCCATGGGAGTTGGGGTGTGCGTTCCCACACAAATCCCATGGTTTTTGACATATTCTCAGATTTAAAAGACCTTGTAAACCTGGGATTGCGCCAAAACAGATATGCCTCCCCAGAAGTGTAACGTGGAGAAATATCTTTATTTCGACTCAGTTTTTTTCCATACAGAGAGGAAAAAATCTCTTAGGATTGTTTTTATGCAGAAAAGTGTCCCTTCCAGCACAAAAACAATCCTGCCTACAACACAGGCACCCTTGCACCATACCTGCGATAGCGTTAGGCTGCCAAAATGGAGCCAGCTGAGGGAGAAGGGAACGGAATGTGTCGTATTGCACATTCCCGCCCTTTCCCTCTGACGCAGAGCTGCGCAGCAAGGAGAGACTTATTTCATAAATATGGCCCATTATCAGGCAATGCAAATTGTGCTTCTCCACTTTAAAGGACTGCGCCCTGGTGTGGGCCCAGCTCGCACATGTAAAAGGCAAATCCTGGGTTTCGCAACACACTTTTTTCTTCATTTTTGCACCCCCCTTCCAATCATTGCCATTATCGTAGCCTCCTTGTTTGACTACACTTAGTTTCCATGCTGTTTCTGCATTCCATATTCTTAGCCCCAATTTGCAAAGATCTTTCCTTGAGTAACACCTGCCTTAGGTCTGACTGTACTTACCTTGCTCGCACAGATTTCCAAACCCTTTTCTACAGCTATTTGTGACCTACTCCAGGATTAGGTGTGACTCACTCTTATGTTTCCAGGAGAAAGACACAGTTCATTTATTGCTCCTGCCAGATGTAACCTGTGGCCAGTATTGCACTAAGTGAAACTGTCATGCTAACATCCTGAAACGCCTCAAAGCAATGCACCCTGGAGCCACGCATTTCCTGTTTGACCCCCTTCAGTGATTGCAGGCTGACCAAACCCCGCCCTCCACTTTTCAATTATGCAAATCACTATGCATTGTTCAGTTTTAGTTTGGTCATTATGTTAGAAAGGATTCTTAAATTATTCATAGTGTTCATTAAATATCTGTATAACTCTTTGTAGAAGCCTACTGAAAAAACCCTCTAAGATGCCTGCATGTAATTTGAGAATTATGAATTGCTTTTAACATAGCGCTTGCTACCACCGTTTTGCTGTTGCTAAGTGCTGCAATAATTGCCCAATTTAACAAGGCACTATTAATCATCTTCAAAGGATGAAAGTCTAAGATGGCACTCCGGGTACCTGGACTCACATCTTGCTCCCAGACAATAGCAACACCCCCTCAGCTCACAGATCTCCACTGCCAGCTCTCTGATGCAAGTAATGGAAAGAATGACCACCCTTAGGGGTTTGGGTAATTATACATGATCCTAATGGCGATGCATGCAAATATACAAGCAGCAAGAAAATGTGAGGGAGCAGGCAGAAAAGCCTAAAATGATTCTACTGATGAGGAAAGAAGGCATACAATAAATTAAATCGGGTAAAATAGTTAAGTTGACATTTGAGGGCTCCACTTTCTGTGCCTATTCATGTCACTGGGGAGTGATAGAGGCCTAAGAACAACCGGGCTGGTGTCAGTTTATCTCAATTAAATGGAGTGAAGGAATTATTAGTAAATCTGATGATAAATGCACTGCAACCACGTGTGTAATATTCCAGGAATCAAATTAGAAACACACAGCAAAGTCAAAACACATAAAAATGTATATCTTACTCATAAAATGTTGTCCAGCCTGTTTCATCACTTTTTGTAGTTAAAAGGCCGCTAGTCCCATCATAAGCCATCAAAGCCAGATCCAAATTCTGGGTGGAGACCGCCTTCAGACCACCATTGCTGCCCACTGCCAGAGTCACAATCTGGTTATCGGGCATGAGTAAGTGACGTGGGGTGCCGTTGGCGTCCCTGCGTACTTTTAAGGAGTTGCCACTGTTGTCCACCATCTCGATGATATCATTGTCGGCGCTGTAGGTGAAATTATACAAGTATTCCCCGGTTACAAGGCTTAGGGTATACTGGTGAACTCCATTCAGATTGAAGACATACAACTCTTGCTCCCCAGGAGATGCCACCTCATATTGGTTAAAAGCATTGAGGAGGGGCCTGTTTTCCATGACGGCTCGGATACGAATATTGCCCAGGTCGGCAATGTAGACTGTTCCATCTGGAGCTACAGCTAGAGATGATGGAGCATTCAATAAGGCATCGGTCGCATATCCATCATCCCCGGCATAGCAGTTACAGTTGACGTCATCCTTGCAGTTGCAGTCTGAGGCTGCCCCGGCGAGAAGCGAGATCTCCCCATTAGTTGTGACTTGGCGCAGCCGGTTGATTTTCTTCTCATTTGTTTCCGCAATGTAAAGGATGCCTGTGTGTGAGATGGTGATGGCGCTCGCGGACTCCAGAGCAGAGTGAATGGCTAACTTACTAAGGGAATAGTCTATGCCCGGGACCTGGCAGTGCATGGGGCGCCCAGCAATGATGCTCACTTGATGGTTTTCTGTTATGCGTAGTATGACATTGTTCTCTAAAACGTAAAGTGCGTTGTCCATGGGGTTTACCGCCAGATCGGTCGGCCATTCCATTCGAACCTGCAAAACATAGGACATATTGTTACAGAAATCTGTTTTATGCGTATGTCAGTAACTTTACCTACAAAGCAACAGATTAACCTGTAACATAGCTGTAAACTATAGTTTAGTATCACAGTACTCTCTCATACCAACACAAACTGATTTTAATTGCGCAAAGGTATATTCAGTCATCATAGGATGGTGAATCTGATGGTTGCAACCGATGGAAAACATTATTGTACGTTTATAAAAATGAGAGCAGGGGACCCATCATTAGTAACACACCTCTTTATACGGGATGATGCAGAATATTAACTGCTACATCTTAGAATTTTAAGAAATGTCTGAAATTTCTAGTAAGGGAAGAAAATGTATCTAGGTTGAGTACATCAAGTAGAAATTCTAAGAAAGTGTAGACATCTCTCCTGATACAATTTGAGACTAAATTGCCTTTTACTCTGACAGGCAGCCATCCCACAGCAGAGGTGGGTGAGCCACAGAAATCTCGAGCTAGATGCCTTGCTCTGGTTCAGCTTGTGGTCCTCTCTGACCCTGTAGCTTCCACATGGCTTCTGCCGGCCACCTCGTGAGGCAAGAATTAAAGAAAAAGTAGTGAAACAGAGGCTGAAAGCACAGGGCGAATCCAGAAAACCTAGGCCCAATCCCGGCTTCTCTGCTTGACCAAACTGTGTGACTCTAGGGCCTAGGCAAATATTTTATTATACTGAGACTCCTTTTTAGGTCTCGCCTGAGCCAGCGCTTTAGTGCTACTCTGGCGAGAGTTTTAGTAAGCGGGTTTTGGAAGTGCAAACTAGTGGCTTTTTTCAGGCCTCCAGCTACAGTGCATGTGCGCCGGGCACGTGCACCATTTGTCAGCCTGCGTGATCACTTTTGCGGCCGCTTTGATGTTCTCAGTGAGCCGCGCGGCCACTGAGAACATCAAAGCGGCCGTGAAAGTGCACACCATTTGCCAGCCTGCGTGCTTCTCTCTGCCTTATTGCGCGCAACGTGCCCTACCCCTCCCTTATCCCACTTCCTGCTTGTTTACATAAATATCCTGCAGCGTTTTTAAATAAACTTCCATTTAAAGCTATTGCAGCAGTTGTAAATAAAGTTTCTGTCACTTGCCTCTCCCCCTACTTTCATTCCTCTCTCTTCGTCACCACTTACTTTCTTTCCCCTTTCATTCTTCCTGTTCACTCATCACCTCCCTCCTCTCTGAATCTTTTTCTCTCTCAGGCCCCCTTTCTCTACCCCCATATTTCCTTTCTTGGTCTCTCTCACAGGTCTATCCCCCCACACTCATATCTCAACTGCTCCTTCTCTTTCCTTTCCTTATGTTTCCTTCTCTCACTCTTCGCCAGTGCTCCGGTTGCGCCACTCTCCATTCGCTCTTCCTTACACAACTATTTCCTGGCCTCACCTCTGTGGCCCCCCCTCAATACCCACAGCCCCCCGTCCTCAACACCAGCTGTGCCTCGAGGACACGCACGATTGGAAGCCCCGCTGACAGTGACGCAAGTCTCTGCTGCAGTTCTCGCCTGACACCTCGTATTACGGAATTTATCCAATGTTTCATTATTTCCGTACTCTTAGTGATGAGATGCAGTTGACCCTCAATGCACCGTCATATTTAAATGGTGTTTTGGACGGTTGGTGAACCCTGATTCACGAGCGGGTGTTCTCGGCGTGTATTTATTCCAATGGTTTGCTGCGCTGGAGACCATATGCGTGTGTGTTCCTCAGCATAGGTTTTACTCGTTATGTTCGTTTGAAAAATATGGAAGAAAACTGTAGCCCGTGGCATGTCGCATTGCTGAATATGTCTCGACATAGGGCCGCCCACCCCTTATAACGTGTAAATGCGGAGGTCCCTCCACCCTATTTACTAGCCGCCGGAAGTTGTCGTGGAAATATATTTAATTTCCATGCACACAGGGCTTTAAGTGGGATGAAAAAACTGTGGGGGGGCTCTCAAAGGGGCGTGGCCAGTGTAATTCAGAGCGTTGCTTAAACACTTAATCTAAAAATCTGTGTTGAGCATAGTGTGCCGCCCGACTTGTATTTTGCTGTTTCTGTCATTGTATCTAGATATACGATACAACAAGCAACATCATATCTACAAGAAGTCAGGACTATTGGCTTTGTCAATGGTTGTTAGTTGCATAAGATAAATAAGCAGCAACCATGGAACTATGGCTTGTATATATTATTGAAAATACTTCCACAAACTACCCCCCCCCCCCCACCCCCTTCTGTCGTGTGTGGCAGCCAGGCTGAGACAGCTTCCCGGGCACACACACAGCTGCACCCGAGTTCTTCACAGGTCTTTAAAAGACAATTTAGGTGTTATAGAGAGGCTTCCTTGTTTTTCACCCCTTCTTAGAGCCCCTGCAGCTCCAGTCTCCATATTGCTGGAAGAGTCAGCCCCCCACCCCCCCGAAATTTTTAGTAGCCCTACCCCGCCCCCGAAATTTGGCTTTAGTTGTGCCTCTGCCTGGTATGATGTCATGCCTTTTTGACTTCTGCACTAGTGAGAAGTGAGCAGTGTGAGCAGTGCACATCAATGTGCCTGCTGTCACTGCAGTCCCCCTGTGCCAGGGCACAAAACAGAGCCCGATAGAGACCCGTTTCGAGGCCTCCTTAAAACAAGCATTGGCATAGCTAAAAGGTGTCGGCTTTGGGACCTTATGAGTGTTTAGACAAGCAACACTTGATGTTGTTGCACCAAGGATATTGTGCTGGTTAACTAAACACTTATAAGGTCCCAAAGGCGAGACCTATTGGCTATGCCAATGCTTGTTCTTTTTGATCCCACATGAGAGCGCCTTCAGATACACAGGTAACATTTTGTGTTTGATTTAATAGACTATAATCAGAGCCACTGAAATTATGTAGCATGAAGGACCAAATTATGTGGTAGGTATTCCTAAATTATGCAGCAAGAAAAGGCAAATTATGTGACATAATGCTACGTTATTTTATCATTTTTACACATGCTAACATTGTCTGGGCAAAGGTTACACATTATTCGTACTCATTTAAGACCTCACTGCAGCAATACACATCAGAAAGGTGACCAGTCATCTTTTTGAAGGGCCTTCCACTGTGGGGCAACGTGTGTCACCGCTTTTCTAGTAACTTTTGATCCGTTTGAGCAAGAAATAATTAATTTTTGTTAAAATCTGAAGATTATGCAGCAGGCAGTTGATTAGGTGACAGAAATGGCATGTCCATACTTATGCAGAAAATACAGACTATAATGTTGCTCCATATATAATGAAAACCTAGGCCACTTATAGGGAACACATGCCAACTGAAAAGCCTCTTACTTTACTTTAGTTATTGTTGTCAGCGTGGGGATGGCATCAATGTTTTTAGATTCATATTTTAAAAGTATCACGTTTAATAACTACCTCTCAATGCATTGGTATAATGCAATGCACTAAGATGAAACACCTCCGAATGTTAAAGAAATACACTTTTTTTGAATTTTGAAGGGACCTCATCACATCTTTGCACAAAGGTTGTTGCATGATTTACATGCCAAATATATTTATGGCTCAGCTTGTGCACAGCCTCTTAGAACCAAGCCAAACCAGTGGCTCAGCCCCATCGTGGGCCTCCGTGTTCATTTGTTGGCTCGCCCTCCGTTACCCCACAGTGCAAGCAGATTTTCTGTGCCCCAAAGTTGATTTAGCAGAGTTTAGCATGGTTAGTGTGAAGCAAAGACTGGCCATCTGCCCTCCACATGACTTATAAGTGAATGCATTATACTGCACTGCTCATATTTACTACAGTTCAATTATACATTGGGCAGCACAGCAGCATACCAGGCTCTTCCCTCTCTTGGCAGGTAAGTATTCTGGCATCCCTCAGAATAGATTAGACCCAATATCCTAATCCTAAATAAGACCTGTATTGGACCAACATTCTTAGAACTCACTTCATTGCTGTTCATCTCTCTCTCTACAGGCAAAGTTTTTCTTTGTTGTTGTAAGTGTGAGATGTAGTAATGAGGATTCAAGTGTTTTCAGCCCTATGTAATTCCCACTAATTTATTCATCGATGAAAAGCCAGACTGGGATTAAATACAGCAGGGCGAGCGAAGGAGAACCATAATACCTGGGTAATATCCATGCTTGAGTCGCAGCTTAGCGGCCGACCTGCCGCTAGGTCGTTCGATCCCAGCAACGTGGAGATGATTCCATTTTGATCAACCTTTCGTATCATGGTGGCATCCACAAAATAAATAAGTCCGTTTTTGTCTACTGCAATACCTGTGTGAGACAAATAAGAATTAAGATACATTTGTATGCAGCTGTCGTAAAATAATTGTGCAGTGAGTGAGAGGGGTTCAATGAATGTTGCATTTCTTACTGCATTTTTTTATATGATAGGCGCCCACGAGTGCATTTTTTCCTCCATTTCACCTGACAATTCATAGTTGTCTCATATGAATAGTATTGATAACGACAAAACAAGCAATAATATGCATTGCTTGTTTTCATATCACATTTCATACCCACTTCTGTAGTTTCTATTGGTGAGTAAATAATAGGTGCTTCTATCCCAATTAGTGGCGCCTAATTTACCAACCTCGGAAAAATGAAAGAATGAATTGAGCTGTAGGGATTCAAACTCATGACTTGAAGATCACAGCCAATGACAGTAGCAAGCGCTTAACTCACTGAGCTATATTGCCAGCACTCTTCTGCATGGGCATCATCCCAAAGGATCATGAGAAGCCATCCCCGTGTGTGGCTGCCCACGATATGGTACCTGCTCGCTCTCACAATCTTGCCTACTGCCTTATGTTGCTGGGTCTCCTCTTTGGCTAGGTGATGCAGTGGGTTATTTGAGCAGTGGATGTGAAGCCCATAGACTGTTTTAATGTGTTCATGGGCTTGGAATGGGGTGGGGATATCACAAAACTGATTCTCCATTCCAGAGTTCAGTCTCTCCTTAGTGCACAAGCATGCAGTTCAGCGGTAACTGCGCATGCATGCCGGGTGTATTCGTCTATGGCTTAGAGCTTATCGACAAGCAGCCCGGTGTGGTTTTCTGACTCAGGAGCTGAGCTGACGCATCATGATTGTTAGTGGACTCAGATTCAAGTCATTAAAGTGCAGGATTCCCTCCATGATTAGCAAGATGGGAAGATATGTTCATGCCACAGCACCTTGATGGACCAGCAGCTCTCCCCCCTTCCCAGTGCCTTGAGACCCTTACGGGTGAGTAGTCTCGCTTTACAAGGCATTGATTGATTGATGCCACAAACAAAACATCCTGAGGTATTCATTGTCTACCACAAAGCATCTACGGGGTGCCCCGTTTTGTCTTTCAAGCCTTTCTCAAGCCACCCTGTAGACACAGCTTTTGTGTAAAGTGACATTTTTCACAGCAGAAAGAACTGTGGCTTAATGTCTCCAAGGTGGAGCACCCACTACTTAGGCACAATAAAGTGTGAGATCTCCCCGACGAAGCAATCAAGGACAGACGAAGAACAGGCCAAGCCTAGAAACGTCTCCCTAAAAAACAGAAACTGCTAATCCACCCCTCACGCCTGATCTCCACCAAATGGCAGAGCTCAGGACTAATCTGCATCTTCTTGATAAATGAAAGGCTCCATGGAATTTCTAAAGGTAACCAGTCTCTTCCACCTCACCTCGCCTCAGTGACTGTGTCTCCTCCCTCCTTAAAACTTCAGATTGTCACCTTACCTTTTTTCTTGATATGACTCTCTCCTCGCTTTTCATCCTCTGCATGCTTCCTCTACGATTACAGCCTACTCTAAGTCATGTGCATGTTTGACTTAATGTCTAATGTGGTATCTCAGCAAATTACCAACATTTCATCTTCAAGATCACAACCTGTCCTTCTTTAAAAGCCTTGCCTTGTCCTGCAATCTAGAGATTCCTAATGTCCTCCAGGCAATCTACTAATCCCGACAAACCATCAGCATGATCTCACATACCACCAATAATAAATACAGCTAACTCTGCTTATGTAATCCACCCGAAAGATATTGGAGTAAATGCATGGACAGGTCTCCTTGAGGGCACAAGACTAATCCCAATAAACAATAATCACCACTGAATTAACCACTAACCTTTGGAGCAAAGTGCTGCCTGTCATAAAGCGTTTCAACACCTCATCAAGGTGCTATGCAAATGCAATTACAATTATGTTGTTTCATTATTCATTTTATTACAGTACATGACAGACCACATTTTATCAGACAACATATTATGAGTTAAACTGAGAATGCAACTGATCTGCACTTATTGTTTTCGCAAATTAAGCACTGGTACAAGGCCTGCTTCTCCTGGATTTTAGTGTTAGTTGCGGGTGGACAATGGTGATTTCCAATTACACTTCCCTACACATCCCAGACTTAGGAGCCTGAGCTTTAAGCACCTGAATACTTTGTCCATCTTAGATTTGTCCTCCCACATTGCATTTTGGGCTTGTTTACAGTAAAGCAAACAGGAATGACTGAAAAAGTAGCTCAGCTAGGGCATGTTAGCATTTACTCCATGTGTCAGAAGGGCTAGGAGTGTCTTAGGTGTTCCCACACCTGCAGGCTCATGAAAATTACAAATCTGGACCCTCGCCCAGCCTTCCTCAGAACACTTTGTGGACTTCTTTAAGAAGAGAAGAAGGACTGTACTTGCTGCCTGCGGTCTACGAGGATACATAACGGCCTGGACCTACTCCTAGCTTTACCCAGAACATAGAAGCTGACTCCAAGGGTCAGTTAGATGACCTCCTGTGTTCTACAGGTACCCAACAAGCTGCAAGAGACCTTTTTCCCTAAAGTATCCAGCTGACCAGTAACAACCGGTCCTGCAGTAGACCCTGCTTATGGCCTCCAGTCGACCATCTGCATGTCTCTAAGGGCCTCTCCTGAAGTCCAGGTGGTCCCTAAAGCCGTACAATACAGCTCCCCTAAATTCAGTGCCTCCCCCTCTCCGAACAACAATGGTGCAGTAAACTGTCTGGACCATCATCAATGTTAGTCCTAAAAGCACCTGCCATCACTTATGGTTTTTGCAAAATGTCTCACAAATGAGCTTCCCATACAAGATTACCCTGAGAATTAAATGTAGTAATGAACTTTCTGAACGATTGCAACAAAACCACGTTTGGCTCACCCACTCCTTGTACAAAGATGCCCAGGCGTATTCACCACTACCTTGAAGACCTTGATGGTAAAGAACATCACTGAAATCACTCCACATTGTCTCCAAAGCAAAGCTCAACCTCAGTCTTAGCTCTATCAGCAAATATCCAAGCCTAATCAGTCAGCTGTATGTTTAAAGTTTCCTGTTCATTGCCAGTTCATTATTCTCCTATCAATGTTCATGCCAATTCGTGGAAACTCATTCTCCTTTTAAGCTCTCTTTCCATCCACCACAAGCTTGAAGATACTGTCATATGACTTTTACGTGGTCTAGAACACGACTGTTGCCATTGTACATTGGGCTCATCGTCATCTAAGTACAAGATCCTTGAGGGGAACCACAGTGGCCTTTGAAGAGTGATCAGTTTACTTCACCACCTCTAACCTGTCGCTTATCCATGTTGTAAAGCGCCCTGAATCATCTACGAAGCAACATGTATTTGACAGACAGGCACATAATAAGTAAATAAAACATAAGTATGCCAGATACGTGGGTGTGTGGAAATGGGCATCCCGTAATTAAGATGGCAGGGTGTTCTGCTTACCCTGAGAGTGTGACGAGCACCTATGCATGTACTTTCCATGGGAAGAAACCACTATCGGCTGGGCGCGAACATGTCTTATTGCATGTGGGGTTCTGGTACAGTGAGCGATGTGAGCACCATATGTTGTCTCTTCAGCTCTTCTTGATGTATGTTACGCACACAACAAGTATAATTTGTGCTTCACTGTACACTCATCTGTGTTGACAACCTGTGTTTGTTAATTGCTTTTGCATATTTATGAATCTACAAGAGTAGACGCCCAGATTCATTGTTGTCAGTGTTTATCCTCTAAATTATCAATCACTCCCTCACACATTTACGTGCTCAGCTCTATTAAAATGTGTTGTTTTTTAGTTGCTTTTGCAACATTGAAAAAAGAGTAGGACTTTTGTGGGTGTGGCCTAGGTTTATGTACAACAAAATGACCCTTCAGATGATCTTTCCCTCAAGGATCTGATATGAGGAAAAAGTTAAACTGCACTTCATTAGAATGACTGACATCTGAACAGGCGCTCACCCAGTATTTCAGATGTTTGAGCTTTCTGTGCCATAATCTGCATATCCCAGTATTTACTTGCTCTTTTTCACCAAATAAATGTGTCAGATGTGACCTGCGGAAATTTAAAGAGGAGACTCCGTAGATATTGCTTTTATCGAACCCTAATTACTTCAGATGGGGATTGGAATATAATGAAGGGATGGTGATCGAAGCCTAAGGGGAGAGGATGTGGTCCGTCGGCTTAAACTGCTGACTTTGGTGCTGGAAACAAGAGTTCGAGCCTCGAGGTGGCGTCCACATCCTGTGATTCTGGGCAAATCACTTAATCTCCCCGTGCCTGAATGTGTAATGTAAATACGGTGCTCTTGTAAAGCGCTCCAATACCTTCGGGTCGAGTTCGCACTATATAAATATGCAAAAAAATAAATAAATAAGGGATGAATGACAGAATGATGTATGCATTGGGATCTGGGCCACCAGTCAGCTTGTACATTTCTTGCATGATGTTTTGTGTATTTCTGCTAATGCAAAACGTGAGAGAGAGCATTTACCTTATACCCTGGTGGAACATGACTGTCTATTTCATATTCAATGGTATCACTGTCTTTGAATTAAAAGCTGCAGTCTCACCTCTGGGATTCGTCAGGATTGCATCTACTGCCTTTCCGCCATTGCCACACCTGGCTTCATCGTAGGGCATGCACTGGTCGCCATTTCCTGCGATCACTTCCGAGTTGCTGGCGAGATCTTTGGCGCCCATCTGAGATTTGATGCGGTAAATACGCCTGCTGTTGGTATCGGAAAGAAACAGTGACCCGGACACTGGGTCCACAGCCAGATAGTACTTGTGGGCTATGTTGTTGCTGTAGGGAGAAAAGAAAAAAACATAGATTAAATGTAGGTGTCTTGATTTAAGGATGCATATGTTCAAATGATTCAAAAGATTTTCCTGTGAGAGGGTGTAAGTTACTAATGACTTAATCGTGAATTTTCACGAGCACTTACTCATGGAAAAAAGTTTGGGATATACATTACTTGCTTAAATAGCACATTTATCTATTTTTGACAAAAGTATATGCAAAACTGCACGTTTCGACATACGTAGCTTTATGTGTAAGGTGATAGACACATTACATTACATTACATTACATTACATAACTGCACGCATATAAGTCGATTATTAGCCACAGGATATCTGCTGGAAGTTCAGTAAGTTTCACTGCACGCAATGCGGAAAAACTCCATAAATACTGCAGCGGCGGCTCCTCCGCTAAGGCGGAGGAGCGTTGCCTCACTGCGCAAAAAGGAAAAATCAAATTATAATGACATAAAATGACAGTGATGTATCGGTATTGTCATTTTATTTTTCCTATTGCGTGCAGCCTGTGTGCAGTGTGGGGCAGGGCAGGGCTGGCCAGGGAAGGAGTGGTGTGCACTCCCAAAGTGCGCATGAACTGTTTGGCCCGCCCTCTTGGGCCGACCAAACAGTTCATGCGCACTTTGCATGCTTCTACCAGGCTGCATTACACAGCCTGGTCAGGAACATGTACAAGATCCCTGTTCACGTCTGAGCGCCGATCCACGGTTCTCAGACTAATCACAACACTGAATTGCAGGGTTGTGATTGGCTCAGGGGAGCCTCTGTGCCGGGTGCTTCCTGCTGCCGGCCGGACTGCAGAGGAAGAATTGTCATTTGTGGTCTGTTAGACCTAGCATCTTTTGGTGTGGTTCTCCTTGTCTTTTTGCATCTGACTTCCTGTTTCTGACTGTGTGCTGAACTTTGCTTTTGCTGGTTTTAGGACTCTGGGCACTTTACTACTGCTAATCAGTGCTAAAGTGCATGTGCTCTGTGCCTAAAATGTAATGGCATTTGGTTTCTCCATGATTGGCATATTTTATTTACTGATATGTCCCAAGCCGGTCTGAGAGAGAATTCGAGAGATTTCAACACAGTTATTTAGCTATTTCTGATTGGTTGGGAATGGATTTAATGACAGTCGTGGTTATTTTTATTATACTTTTGGGAAGGCTTCCTGGTACCACTAAGGGGCTTTTATTTGTTTTTGTGGCTACTCCATGGTACTTTTTAGAGAAATTTTATGATGCTCTCCTAGAACATTTAATTGTATTTTACGGAATAGTGGAAGAGGTGTGGAGCAGCGGCCAGGGTGCCTGACTCCGGACCACAGGATTCACGGTTCAATCCCCGGCGGCAGGTTAGCTCAGCACCATGTGACTCTGGAAAATAGCTCGCTTAATCTTCCTGACAGCCCCCAGCGCTGGGACACCTCTCCGGAGGTAGCTGTGCGCTTTAAAAATGCTGGTATTTCATTTCAATAATATCACGGGCATATCATGGATAAGGTGAGTTTTTTATGAAGAAATATGTGTATTAGGACCCCACTTCCTAAGGTGTTATTAATTAACCTGTGTGCCATGATGCCAAAAAAATGCTAAATTATTTGGCATGCTGAGCAAAGAATGGTTTTAGGTTAATTTATTTAATATCAAAGCTGTATTTGTCAAGTTTCTCACATAGCAAAGAACCTTTTACTCCTGAACTGGAAATCACTGGGAGCGCATTTGAACAGATTACCTTCGTTTATCCTGCTTACCAAACTGGGAAGAGCGGCTGGCTTGTTCATACCTGTAGCTCATTTTAAAGTAATAGATCCTCCAGTTTTAGACACCTGTTTCAACTTCCTGGTCAGAGAGGTAGCACAGTTTATGTTTTTTTGCTGAACTTGTGACAATAACAGATAAATGCCAACACAGTACCCAGTGACTACTCTAAATCACATATTTCGACATAATTGCAGGTGAAAGCAAATATTTTGAAAATAACAGTAGTGTGAAAATAAAAAGCAAGAAATGGAAATAGGTGTGAAAAAAATAGCAGGAAGGAAAAATAAAAAACAAAAATAAAGATAACAATTGAAAATAGAAGAAGATAATGGTAGCAAATAGAAAGGACCTGGAATACAGGGAAAGAATAGGAGTCAAGCTGAGTGGAGGGCGTAGCAGAGGATTACAAGGGCCCCTCCCGCTTGAAGAAAACATGAGAATTAATAAAGGAATGATGGAAATAGCCAACTAACAAAAGAAAGGAGAAGGGACACAAGGACAAGAGAAGAAAAACGGGGGGTTAGGGTGACCAAAAAAGTCAAATGAAAATATACAGTTCTAATTATTTAAACAAAAGACTTTAACTGGTTGAGTGCTCATGACGAGCTCAGCTCCTCATGAGTCACAGTGGAGCTGTGCTCATGACGAGCTGAGCTCGTCATAACGGCCGCGGCCCGCCCACGCGCGAATAATTCCCTGCCTGTGCGAGAGAATTAATGAGTGGGCGGGATCGTGATGAGCTCAGCTCGTCATGAGCACAGCTCCACTGTGAATCATGACGAGCTGAGCTCGTCACGAGCACAGCGGCGCCGCGGCCCACTCCCCCCCGCGGGGAAGGGGTTAAGCTAATGCCCATTTCAATACAAATAGCTATTTGACCTCTTTGTATTCAAACTAGTTATTTGTGCATCACAAAGAAAGTGTCAATGCAGACATATGTGAATATTGAAAGGTTGTTCCATGTAGCTAGTCACAATATATTTATTGTTAAGAGTACCCCTAAGGCAGGCTTCCTCAATGAGTAGCTTGTGAGCTACTGGTCGCTCTTCAGCTACCTGTGAATAGTTCTTCTGTGCCCAGCACTTACTACTAAATTAGAAGCTTTGACTTGGTTGAATTATTATATGTGCACCAACATTAAAAAGTGAGTATTGGATACGAAAATGTGTGTAGTTCCAGAATTCATAAGCTGATGTTTGAAGAAAAATGGCTAATGGTCCAAAATATATTTAACGTAGGTAGTTGAGTACTAATTCATGTGGTATTTGGGAACACTTAGTACTAACATTGCTACCTGGGTGCAGGGGCATTGCAGCTATGGCTGGTATGTGTTATCAATGTAGAGACATTTCACTTTGACAAAGCCTTTTTTTCATTATTGCTGACCCCCGTGCCTGATGCGGTGAGGTGATCACTGCTAGTAATATTGCATATAGCGGCCTCTAATGTAACATTGTCATTTGTGGTCTGTTAGACCTAGCATCTTTTGGTGTGGTTCCCCTTGTCTTTTTGCATCTGACTTCCTGTTTCTGACTGTGTGCTGAAATTTGCTTTTGCTGGTTTTAGGACTCTGGGCACTTTACTACTGCTAATCAGTGCTAAAGTGCATGTGCTCTGTGCCTAAAATGTAATGGCATTTGGTTTCTCCATGATTGGCATATTTGATTTACTGATATGTCCCTAGTACAGTGTACTACATGTGCCCAGGGGATGTAAATCAAATGCCTCTGGTAGGCCTGCAACACTGATTTTGCCACCCACATTAGTAGCCCTTTAAACCTGTCTCAGGCCTGCCACTGCAGAGCCAGTGTGTGCAGTTGTAAACTGCCATGTCATCCTGGAAATTTCACCTACTTGTCAGGCCCAAACCTTCCCTTTTATGATGTGTAAGGCATACCCGAGGTAGGCTCTAGGTAGCCTCAAGGGCAGGGTGCAATGCAGCTAAAAGGTAGGACACGTACCTTTGAGTTTTACATGCCCTGGTAGTGAAAAACTGCTACATTTGTTTTTCTGTACAGCCACGCCTAACTCTCCTGTTGGTTAGCATTGGATCTGCCTTGTAACACTTTACAAGTGTATCTTCCAATTATGAGCAGATAGAAAATTGGAGTTTCGTGTCTCTGGATTCCAAATTCAAAATACATCTTTTAGTGAAGTTGTTTTTCAAATTGCACGTCTGAAAATGCCTTTTTTTTAAAGTTGGCTTTTTCTTACCTAACCATTCAGTGCCTCTGCCTGTCCCTAGAATACACATCTGGGTCAGAGAGACAGCTAGTCTTTGTGCCTCCTCTCTAGACAGTCACACACAGGGAGCAGAGGTGTGCCCTGCGTATCCTGATGTCCCATCATCAGGCTGATGGGTCTTCCTGAGCTAGAGTGGTGGGAGGAGTTGGCACTTGCACCTGAGTGGGGTTGTGCCTGTCCACACACAAATAACTGCATACCCCCCTGTAGTGTGTCTAAAGCCTGGGCCAGGAAGGGAAGGGTCCTGTCACTACAAAGACCTTTCTTTGACGTCTCCCTACATCAAAGGCAAAAATGAGTACTGTACCTCTCGCACCATATACTCAGAACACTTCTGAACTGAGGACAATCTGACAGGAAGAAGAGCTGCTGTGCTGCCAGGAGGGACTGCCACTTAGCTGATGGCTTTGCTGTGTTAATTTACTGCCTGCTGCTTCTTGCCTGGGAGTGAGAGGACTGGACTTTACTCTCTAAACCCTGCATCTATAGGTTCTCCAAGGGCTTGACTGTGCTTGCTTCCTGTTGCTGACGTCTCAGGGACAACAAAGACTTCACCTGCATCTTGCTACCATCACCTGGGCTCCTCTGCTGTGAGTTATGTTCTGCCAAGTGGGGCCAAATTCAGTCCTGGGCCCTTGGAAGTGAGTTTTGGTCTGCAACCAAGAAACCAATGCCTCAATTGCAAAGTGTAATTTCAGAACTGGTGCCTCGCTGTGACTCAGTAGATTGTACAGAATTCAAAATAACAAACCTACGAAAGCTATGTTTTCTCAACTGGCATCCCTCTCTTTCAGTAGTCCTCAAATTAAAGAAGGACTCCTTTACCCGGGCGAGATCTTACTTATGCACAAGTTCTGGTTTGGAGAAGAGTTCTGCTCT
Organism: Triturus cristatus; assembly: GCF_964204655.1. Taxonomy (NCBI): domain Eukaryota; kingdom Metazoa; phylum Chordata; class Amphibia; order Caudata; family Salamandridae; genus Triturus; species Triturus cristatus. Next base: position 910,955,241 of record NC_140590.1, on the reverse strand, counting down.
TCACAACCTCCCTAAACATGTCTTTATGTTGTTAAGCCATGGGATGTGATGAGCATGATCAAGGCCCATACACTCCTCTAGTACTTAAGTACTCTCTCCACCAGGATACAAACTACCTTCGTTATGGTACACCACCATCTAAATAAATGCTTTAACTGTGTACAACCTTTGACCAACTGCTGCAATTGTTCTGGTCACATCTACCGATACAAGTGGCTGAATTTAATTACTGTAGCTGTAACTCGTTGTACCCCTGTATCATGCTACTGTTTTAAAATGCTCTCATGCCTTCGGGCTATGTCAGTGCTATATACATTTGCAAAAATTAAATAGAATAAAACAAATTTAAAATAAAAAAAGGCCTCTTATCTAGGCACATTCCAAAAAATAGTACTTGACATTTGAATATATTCAAGTAAATTCATTTGAAGGTTATGGTACACCAAGGGTGTGCAACGAAGGTCCAGGAGGAACAGATCCATGCCAGATTTGCAATTGGATGCATTTGCATAAAATGAACTTAAATAGAAAATATTTCCTCAGCAAGTGGTGATCCTGAAAAAACAGCACAGATCCTTTATTGAACACCCTAGTGGTGTACCATACAGTTCGATTGGTGTCTATTACCCTTCAGGGACCACCTACACCCCACAAAGGAGACCCACACTGCCATAGAGACACATACAGATGCACATTCACAGTACACAACCACACCCAGGGGCCCGCACATATCAGTCACACACCCACGTTGGCTCTGCGTACTACGGCCCAGACCACTCCCCTTATGAATTGAGTGGGTGACAACAAAGCTACATGTCCAAGCTCAAACCCGATGCCTGCGGTGACATGCCTGCATCCGCTGTACACAGCACAAGGTAATGTCGTAGGGCCCTGGGCCCCCATGCATACAACAAGACCACAGGGACACACGTAGACATTATGTTGAACTGGCTATGGGCATGTGCACCCGGCCCCTTTATTGGCAGGGCCACATGTACAGTGACAACTGTGCTGGATGTGTGTGGTGTGGGTGCAAGCCAGCCCTCAGGGAGTTGTTGGTGCTGGCAACAAATACAACAGTTAACACAATGAATACGTAAACAGACAATACCAGCATCACAGGGACAACTGAGGCGCATCATGGAGGCAGCCTGAGTAAGTCCAGAGGGCACACAATGACCTAACAGAAGTGTCTGTTAGTTGCAGCGCACTGAGGTCTGGGCACTACAGCTGAGCGCGCCCATGTGAAGAAAAGTCTTGGATTGTGTCCCTTCGAGATATTCCTAATGCAGATGCAGTGGAATGTGTTACACCTGCATCATCTTCCTCATCAATGTCCCAGGTCTCCCACACTGCTTGAGGTGACATCACTGCGCAACCTCTCCACAGCACAAAACTCAATCAGTAACGGACGATGGCTTGCTGTGCACTGAGTCAGTGGCACCTGGAGTGCCTAGCAGGGTATCAGTCTGATGATGGTATCCACGACCAGTGTGAGCAACTCTGTAAGTCTGTCAGGACCACTGTTTTGACTCTGGCACATGGCGGTTGGAGGTGGTCCTGGCGGTGGTGGTGTGTGCCTCCTGCGGTGATGCGACGTCCGGACCGGTCAGGACTCGATTTGGTGAGTGAGCCCTGGTGGACCACAGTTGAGGCTGGAGGCAGCAGACAGCGCAGGGCCACAGACACATGGAGTTGATGACCCTAAGGCCATCACCTCAGATGCCATCCAATATCTCAGAAGAAGGGGTCCCGGACCTGACCAGCACAGAGTTAGTGGCCCTGGATGCACAGCAGCCAGCACAGGCACCCTGCCACGGGACGGTGACTTCCGGTGCACTGAGGTAGGTCCACACGCAGTGAGCGGGTCCTCATTGATGTCGAAGGTGAAAGTGGTGGAGTCTTGCGGGGGACAGAGGAAGGTGTCCTCCGGGGCATGATGCAGAAGGTCTGATGTTATCCGGAAGCAGCAAATGGTGGAGTGGAAAGCGACAGCCTTGTTTTCGCAACCAATTCGGTATCAGCTACATGAGGATGAAAACTAGCCCCTAGTCCATAGACTCAGACGCCACCAATGTACGAGCAGAAAGTGTCCATGAATGTCGGGGAACAGACTTAGTGGCACCGGTGCTGAGAGGGGATGCAGTCTGCGATGGTGCCGGTACACTGATATGAACTCCGCCATCGCTAAATCAAGACTCTGTGACCTACTGGACCACAGTGTAGGCCGGAGGCAGCGGTCAGCAGTGGCCCACACCCACCTGTCGACGGTTCGCTATGCACAGAGTTAATGACACCAGGGCAGTTGTCAGTAGTGTTCGATCACCTCCGTAACTATGATCCAATTCCCTCCAGACTGCAAAGCTTCATCCTCTTACGCCTCGCCTTGGGTGCGATGATATATATTCTGCTTTTGAATAATCAATGTTCAGTTCCAATTCTGTGACCTACTCTTGCGCAGCGTTGGCCGAGGGCAGTAGTCCGCGCAGACACGTGTGGTTGTGATGCTATGCACAGACTTGGCGGCACCACATTGCAGGGAGTATAGTGACATGAACTCTGCCTTAAATACTGTTCAATGCCATGGTGTAATCAAGACTCCGTTCCAAATGTGTGATCTACTTGACTGTGGTGTAGGCCGGAGTCGGCAGTAGAGTACGTCAACGAGAAAGGAGTAAAGCGGGCCTGTGTCGTGGAGGCCGTGATGGTCTGAGAGGCTGTCAAGGTCGCGGGCCTCGGGTTTGTAGCTTGCGCCGACACGTGGTGGGCCCTCCTTGACACACGCTGGTGTCGGAAGGTGATCAGTGTGGCCTGGCTGCGCATGGGTGGGCCTGATGGGTTTGGGGTCCAGCCGGCCCGGGTACGGCAGGCGCACAGGATCGCAGGCAACTCCGCTCACGAGGATGGCGTAGGACCTTGTGGCATGGTGAGAGGCGCCGCTCTGGCAGAGACATTGGGCTTTCCGGAAGAGGACCACGCCCAGGGCTACGTGCTTTTTATTCACACCCCTACGCTGTCCTGGCGTATGCCGGGCCATCCCACTCTGCTCACACTTATGGGGGGGACGTAAGAGGCAACATTTCCGCGAACTCCCCTACTGGCTGGGGTGACATGGTTGCGTCCACTGTCCACTACACTCCGTACACCAGAGGTGTATGTTGCCATGGATATGGGTGTGTTCGGCATACTGCGGTCTGTCCAGCACATCTCCGCCACTCTTGGCATTGTGTAGTTGTGTAGTTGTGTAGTTCTCCTGCGTCCTTCACACATGCCTGGTTGCCACCTCTCCCTACATTGGGCTAGTGTGTGGCTGAGGTGACATGCCATTGATGGCTCATGTTCACGGCTTGCCCAGGTTGCCATTGTGCGTTGTTCTGTCATGTCTGGTGGGTGGGCATGTTGTTTTGCATGTTGGTTGTGATTTTGTGACGTGTGCATTGCCAGGGTTGTGAGTTGCTTGGTTGTGGAGTTGAGGTGAGTGGGGTGTTCATTTGGAACTTGCCAAGGGGCTGTGTATTTCCCTTGGTGCCATCCTGGGAACGCTGGTTGCTGCTGGACTGTCAGACAATGAAGGGACCATGCACACTGGCTGGGTATTTGGAGGCGAGATTGGTGGAGGTTCCACGGTGTTTGGACGTTGCCTGCACATTGACGTGAGACATGTGTTTTCTGTTGCGGTGATTGTGTGCTGTGTCACCAGGGGGCACAGGTATGACGTGTGTTGTGGATTGCCCCCAACACGTGCGTGCATCCAGCTATGGCGTATGGTCCTTGCTTGGTCTCCAGCAGATCCTGCGCATTGTGTTGGACGTATAGGGACTGGGGTACCAGGCTGATGGTGATGTCCAGTACAGGTGTGAGGGACTTGGATGTGGCTGGCTGTGAGACTCATCTGACTCTGGCGGGTGTTGGTTGGTGGGTGCCAGGGGCCAACAGGTGCAGCACAGCCAGCAGCTTTGTGTGGGGTGGGTTGTTGGTTGTCCGCAGTGTTGTTGCCGTCGGCCTGTTGGGTGATGTTGGTCAGGATGCGTAGGATAGTTGTCCTTTTGTGCCTGTAGTGGGCAATGACATTGTCAGGTGTTGGGTGTGTGGGCTGGTGAGTTTCCTGGGGGTCTTTCGTCTTTGTCTGCACAACCTCTCTGGTGGTCCGAGGGAGGGTTCCGGGTGGTGTTGGGGTCCTGGGGTTGTGGAGGTGGGTGTTGTGGCCCTCTTGGGTGTCCGGGCCACATGAACAGTGGCTCCATGGCATTTGTTGCCCTTCCGATGTGGCTGGCTGGGCTCCCTTTTGTGGTGCAGGCTGTGGTCCAACTTAGCACCAGGTCAGAGCATGTGTTTTTTTCCTGCTGCTAACGCGCCTTATTGCCTGTTTTGTGTTCTTATTGCAGTTCTGGCTTGTCGTTGTGAAAGTTGTGGAGTGGTGTTGACACGGCTTTTTGCACGGGAACGCCTACTCTGCATCTCATTAGCGATAGCTGTGGGGGTCATCTGTGGTGATTTTTTTGCAGCTGCTATCGCGAGTAAACTGGTGCTGTGGGCTGTTAACACCAGCTTGTGATCGGGGCGATAAGTTTATCGCAACTTTGGCTGCGATAAAGTGCCGTTAACTCGGCAATAGTTCCTTGTGAATATCCCCCTTCATTTCTCTTTGCAATGTCCAATATCTTAAACCTCATAGTATGTCCTAGTGTGACATTTGTCTATTATACATTTGTATTGTTCAATACAATGCTGGAGAACATTTTCTAGATGGAAAGATGAACTTTCAGAGGCCCCTGGTGTAGTCATAGAACACAGCTTTTATTATAAGAAGTGTAAAAATGTAGGGATGCTTTATTCTGAATGCAGCATTGTATTTTGTACAAACAGTTTTACTCTGGAAGTTAGAGAAGGCAGTGTAAATGAAACTGTGTTTTTGTCCTTCTATGCAAGCCAGAATCATTCTATGATCGATATCCTCCTGAACGAGACCTTCTGAATGTGTATAGTTTTCAGTTTTAGGAGCCCTAGGTTATTTCTATAGTTTTAAGATCCTTACTGTCTCAATGCGTGCTAAAAGGCCCTCATTTCAAGAATGTAATAGTACAGAATGTGTTGCATAGTTTGCGTTTTTAGCTGCATAATTTAGTCAACCCGGCTACATAGTTTGGTTTTCTAATATGGCATAATTCCAGTAGCCCCGGTTGAAGGGTAGAAGAGATAAGGAAAGTCATAGGTGCAAGCATGTCTGCTGACTTATTTATTGCCTAGCTCACCTTCAGCTGCAAATTTCCATATCCCTGACGGACTCTGTAAATGTTGGATCTATTACTTAACACCATCTGTGAATCCAAAAATGGTGTAAAATTCAATTTTATCCTCTCATCAGGTTGCCACCACAATGCTGGTTTGAACATCTGTGCTTACATCGCTTCACCGAAAAGCAGATTGTAATTAATTCTCCTGCAATGATTTTTTCAGCCTAGATGGTCACTAAAATGCATTAATTCCACACAATATTTTTCGGCAAATAATATGCATTTTAGGATAGAAACTGATACGCAATTTATTCACTCGACTAAGCCCAGTGTGATCACACTTTGCCGGTTAGAAGACGCCCCTTCTTGATCACAGTGGAAGCCACATGTGGCATCCTGGTACTTGGATGAAGAGGTGCACAGTAACAGTGCTGAATTCAAAAAAGGTAAAAAAATGGAAGCATACTAAGAGAGTACAATAGCAAAACATAGGCTGCTATAAATATTGCTTACAAAAGTATTGCCCAATTGGAGTTAGTAACAGAAAATCTATGCACAATGATATAATATTTATGTGAACAATATTTAGGACACAATATTTATGTCAGATAATAATTCTGTGGTGATATTTTAACATAAAAGGCAATTACAATCGTTGACTAAAGTATGTTTCTAATTGCTGTTTGTTAGAGAAGGTCAGAGCCACTGGAGTTATGTGACAGGAGAGGAGCAAAGTATGTGGCATGACCGACAAAATTATGTGCCAGGAAAAGACAAATTGTGTGGCATAATGTAGTACATTTTGTGATATTATTATCTAGTGGTTAATTTGTGAAAAAATAAGTGCTGGGGCTTTCGACAGGAGGCGGCTTCCACCAGACCAATGCTCCAATTAGTGCCGCCTATAACAGAACTAACCAAAACCCTACAAGTGGGGAGAGGATGGGACACAAGGCCAAGAGCTGCCGACCTTGAGGCTGGGGAACCAGGTTCATGTCTTGGCATAGGCTCAACATCCTGTGATTCTGGGCAAATCACTTAATCTCCCTGGGCCTTTAAAAGTGAATGTGTCCTTAACAGGTACTCATGAAAAACTCTGCATTGAATTTGCATTCTAAGCGCCAGTGTTGACGATTAAGTGCCGGCGAAGAGCACCGGAAACCACCAGATCAAATTAAGCACTGATATTACCTCATTATTTTGCCACTTTTACATCTTTAGCATCGTCTGGGCAAAGATTTCATGTCTTTAGTGCTAGTGTCACACTAAATACAGCAATAAGCAACAGAAAGATAACCCGTCAAACTTTGTGAAGGGCCTGCCACTGCACAGCAACATATTTCGCTGTGTTTTTAGTAGCATTTGAGCCATTAGAGCTAGAAACAGTTTTTGTTTTAATTTGCAGATTATGCAGCAGATGATGGACTGTGTGGCAAATATGTATCTACGATCAGTGCTTAATTTGTAAAATATGAAGTGCAGGTGCTCAAATGTTTATCGGAGGCCACACCTACTTTTCTCTGGCCCCACCCACTTCCTCCACTGGCTCCACCCACATCATCAACTGGCACTGCTACTGTGTGCAACAATGGAAAATAAGCCAAATCACCCAATATCAAATAAATGTGTTGTATAACGGGAGGGTCAATGGGCACAGAATGATCAACACAAGTGGATTTTGCTATTTGAAATTAAAATTCATGTCACTTTCCTCACTGCCGTGATGAGGATGCCCTAGTATGTACCTCAATTTGTGACCTAATATGCAGGCTAAGTTGTTGTTGTAAGTAGAGAAATATTAAAGACTATTACAAGAAAGGTTTTTGTGCAGTGCATGGGGAACATTTCCATGTCGTGGTGCTCTCATTGTGGTGATAAGGGAAAACGAGGCACAGAGAAATACTGGCTTAGCATCACACACCTTTGCCAAGTGGAGAAGCGAGGATGTATCCCTGGTTTGCTACTTTCACTTGTGAAATTTAATTTAGGCATTAGATGGGTGTCTCTTTCTTTCTTTAGTTTTAATTCAAAGGTAATGATGTGTCTTTAATTATTTTCCATGTTTTGTTTTGTTTTGATGAGTTTTATGTAGCGCGAACTTGATCCGAATCGGTTATCAGAGCGCTTTACATAGCACCAGTTACGTTACATGAGGACACACTTTCATTTTTTGTTAGGCACGGGGAGATTTGCCCAGAATCACAGGATGTTTTAGCGTCATTACCGAGACTCGAACCCAGTTCACCAGGTCTGAGGTCGAGCTCCCTAGCCATTAGGCCAACTCCTCTCCCCTGTTAAAAGGCATAAAAGTTATTAGTGGTAATGCTTACATTCAAAATATACATCGATAAGTGGAGCTGCACATCGTGCAAACCACACCATATAGATGTTTGTTCAACTTCATGTACACTTCTTTTTATACGGTGGCTTGTGGCCTTCACAGTGATAATGCACAGTGGTATAATCCAGCCTACAGCCCACAGTTTTGAACAGGGGGACACTCTCTTTCACCTGATAAAAAACACTCTCAGGGAGATTAAGCATCACTCCATCTCTTTCATGCTCTGACATAACATCTGTGCTCTGAGCGCCAGGGAGTGAGGCGCAGAATCAGAACAACATTATTTTTCAAAATCAGTGACACCGCGGCTGCCCTCAGAAATTCGGACGGACTCAGTTTATTTTACAAGACCCGGTCCCCGACCAGTCCGTCCAGCATCAGTGTACGATTTTCTGGGAACGAGAAACTCGCAATCTCGCCTCGCATTCATATCATAAACTGAACCAACTGACCCTGATAGACTCTTGGAAGGAAGAGAGAGAGGCCAGAGACAGTAGGGAATGTTTAGGCAAGGCAGCCAGGGTTACGTGACGTCAGGGCATGCCCGGTACCAAGCCTTTTGTTGAGTGACTGAGACCAGACACCATCACGCAGAAACCAAACCAAAGTGTGTTTCGTCGTGGGGAACAGCCCGAGAAGTGAAGAGTCAAGTGAAGTAATTTGTGCGTGGCTGCGCGCCATTTTGGACTACAAGTGCAACAGTGGCTGCTGTGTGGACACGCCGGGCAGGGCCCGCCCCACCCTTGTCTTTACACTACTGCGGCAGGCCCTATCGAAAAATCACATTGGTTAGGACTAGGAGGACGGTTAATGAAAAAAGTGTGTGTACCACCTTCGACGGCCGGCGGGCGCCGCAGTGGCTACTAGGGCAGACACAGGCACTGGCTGGGCAGGGCTGGCAGTCAGTGAATCTGGATCGCATTATCATATCCAGTTAATCGAATCTTAAATGTGGGGCCGACGGAGGCTAGCTGCCCCGCCGGGCCACCAGTGCCACCCCTACCACCACAGTGATCAGGTGACTGTCGGTCGGGTCGTCACGCCACCCCCCACCCCCACACTCCAAAATGAAATGCAGCGTTGTTTTTTGTGCCAAGGCAATGATGGCATATTGGCATCGCTAGTAGCAGCTACTAGTACAGTACAGTACTATTACTAAGTAGGTTAGTACTTAACTTACCGTTACCGGTGGTGGGTCGGCCGGCAGGGACTCACTCGGGCACACTGACACCGGCTGCATGCACGGCCTTTTTTCTTTTAATAACTGATTAGGCCTGCCTGGTGCTGCTTAATACTACCAGTCAGACACAGTACTCTAGTGGATGTGGCTGATCGATGCCCTCAACGCCACACTGGGTTGTCGTCGGGCGGTCGGGCGGGCGCGGCGGGCCGACTCCTGATGAGCTGCCTGCTGTGCACCTCGGTGGTTATGCTAGGGCGTGGCAATGTGAAATAAATCTGCGCACGTTGCTGCACAGCCCGCCCCTACCCCATCAGAAGCAAAATCCAGCCCAAACCAGTGTCCTCCGGCCCGCCCACCACAGGCAAGAGGCTAAGGCGGCAGCGGCGCGCAGTGCGGTGCCGCCATGATTAACACAGTTATATTTCATGAAGAATGAAGAATCTCTTCTGGGGGCGGGGCTTAGGGCAGGTTAAGTGTCCCACACGGTAGCACTGTTAACCGCCGGCGCCGGCTGACTCACTCGGGAGATGTGATGCGAAAAACACAATGCTGCTGCACAAGAGAGAGGACAGTAGTACAGTAGCAAGTGTACAGTAGTAAGTTACATTGAAAAACGTGACGTGCATGGTGAGCCTCGTGCGCAGCAGATGCGTGTAGAGTCAGAGTCAGAGTGTCAGACTGTAGATCCGGCCCTGTTAAGGAAGTGCCGGTGCTAAGCACCGGAAAGCACCGGCACAACTTAAGCCCTGTCTACGATTAAAAAAGCGTTGCAGCAAAATAGCATAATTTCCAGCGTCTCTGGAGAAGGTACAATAGCTCCTGCAACCACTTAACCAATCACTAGTTGTGCCAGCATCTAAGTTCTCTACTAAAGATTTGTTTAAGTGTGGTGAGATACTGAGTGATGGAATGCCTTCACAATAAGCTGTTAGCTGCACTTTGAAGACACAGCATGAGATCTAAAGGGCTGCCCTGACAATGCATGAAGCAGTTAACATGAAGATGTGTCAATGTACAAAAATGCTTGTCATGAGAGTGAGACATGGTCGTGCCTCTGGGCTCAAGCCCTGCGTAGGCGTTGTGCCCCAACCAGTGCGTTCTGTGTGAGAAGAGTGTAGGAAGTTTCCTGTTGTGAAATGTAGTTGACCTCCTCAAAGACAAGCTCTCTAAATCTGAGAATTTCCGAAATTTGTGACAAAGCATTCCAGTCCCTTTGGCAGAGGTTAAATAAGTAACTCTCACTGCTGGGGGTTGCTCAGGAAAGGCGCCAAATCTATCAATCCTAGTTCAAAACTGGAACCTAGAACATGCATTACATTAACATGGTCAAAAAGTGCAAAGAGAATTTGAAGCAGCAAAGGTATCTCATAGAATAGAATAGGCAATACTTAAAAGTGTAGGACTAACACACCATTGAGACATCAGCGAAAAATGGCGATATTCAGTGGCACTTAGAGTTCCATGTTCTAGCAATCACAAAGTTAATTCAATGAAGGAAATTCGAATTACCCAGTGCTTTGTTTGAGCCGGTGGTTTTCGTGCTCGACACAGGCCCTCAATTGTTAACACTGGTACTTATTGTATTCTGCCACATGTTAGTGCTGGTCGTCTAGTTTAGGCATGAGGATAACAACAGTTGTTTATTAATGAAAATTACTTATTCTTGCCGCCCCACGCCATTCTTATAGCTTTGGGGCCTGGAATAATCTGAAGTATCGCACTGGTAGGAGTGTAATGGTTTGTAGTTGTGTTGGTAGCGTTGTTGACAACGCTCACAGGGCAACGGTGGTGCAAGGCCCTTACACCTATTTACGAATTAACTACTAAAATGACCTCAACATAAGCATACGCTACTGATGAAGCAAATAGTAGCAAAGAGACTTGAAGCAAATAAAATAAAACTTCCAAAGTCAAACAAGTCATGAGGAACATATTCCAATTATTTCTGCTGATTATGTGCTTAATTAATGGTGTGTGGCTGCCCATGTATGAGCCTTTTTCAAGTTTGTATTTTTTGGTAACTTTAATCGGCGTTCATAAAACAACATCAACAAGACGCGGAGTCACTTTAACTATTTTTTATATGGTTAACAACTCATTATTTAGTGAGTTTGCATCTGTGGCCTGTTATTATTGATGTGTTATGATTAATGCATCAGTGGCCATGGCTCGTTATTTATTCTGCGCCTACATGGAATAAATGTAAACAAAAATTACAGCAGAATGCCCTTCATAGTTTCAATTGTTCCTATGATGCCTTGAGCAAGATACACAATTCAAATTGAAAACATTTGATTAAACTAATCCGATAGCTGCAGAAGAAAACTGTCCATGTTTATATGAAAGAACACAAGAATGTCATAAATCCCAAATGGGTTTTATCCAGAGTACTTCAAATGCGCCTCATAGATGCTGCCCTGGAGTGCTATGATCTCCAACAATGCCTTGTAGTAGGGATGTCTCAGCTTGACCTTTCCCATCAATAATGCAATCAAATGTCAAGAGGTGAGAGGGCGAGCTATTGCCCCATTCACAGGTCATTTTCTTCTCATCATTAGTAATGGCAAATTAGAGGCACATTCACTGCAAGTTCTGGTGAAACATATTGCCTCCTGCTTTATTAGCAGTCAGAGGTGGTGTGTTTGATGGATGGAGGCCACTTCTAGCATTTATCCTCACAGGCTACATGACAGCCAAAGAGGTGAAAGGTCAGGACGTTTCTGAGACACTGCTTACTGCTTCACTACTGGTTTCTGAACTGGAAGGAAGTGCAAGTCCCTATACTTCAGTGAGTTTGTGTGTGGTGGCAGAGCGTTGGGTGCCCAGTATTGGCACCTGTTCCCGATGCCTCACTGAAGTAGTCAGAGGTGACAGCAGTATGCTTGGCATAGCTGCTTAGTAGAGATTGCTCCTCAGTAACCATCTGTAGCTGCCATGTGATATGTATAGGCTTTTTTATAAGCATCTATTATCAATCAATCAAATTTCATTAGAAGGGATAATGCTAGGTAACAAAAGTAAAAGCTGTCTTCCAAAACTGAAGGTCACAAAAATAAACAAAGTTATTGTGAAGTCACATTTTCTAATGCCAACCAATATTGGAATGTTAGAGGCAATCACAATAAATCTCAACGGATCAGTTACGTATTCAAGTGATCAATAGCCTTTTTGCAAAGTACAGATATTATAAATATGTACATAGAAGCACAACCTGCAAAGATCCTTAAAATCCTGATTTATTTTCAAGGATCTCGCATAATAAATATAAAAGTATTCTATTTAAAAGGTTTTCAGGTCATTAATGGTTTATATATGAGATAAAGTCCCCTGTGCTGTACCTTATAAGGTTAACACAAGACAGTGAGGAGTTCTTTATAAGGTCACAGAACTCGAAATGCCTTGCAATATCTTTATAATTGGGGTACTTAAAACCTTATAATACATGGCCACGTCATCACAATTCCCTCAACCCACTCAAATCCTTGGTGTGTTGCCCTTTCCTATAGAAGAGATAGGATCTGTGCAAACATGAAAAATAAAAGTAGAATGTCTGGTCTAAAATTACACAATCCAAACAAAAATAAATTAGAATCAGTTTAATACAGGTCAGATTAAAAAAACACTACAGCTACAAATGTATGAGAAACATGTTGATAGATTCCATCTTTCCTATAAATACATTACCATAAAAATTACCTTTCTGCTTAGCCCTGTGCATCTAGGAAAACAGAGTAGAAGGAAAGGCAGATTTGGTATCTTTGTTTAAACTTTAGTTTTAATGTGCGCAGTGACCTGCCTTTCGCCCTGGCTGCTGACTCGGGCAGCAGGCATCGTGAAGTCAGAACTCAACTGCAATAAGTTATTACAGTTGAGGCTAAGTCATTTCTTTATTACAGGCGTCAGCACAAGTCATGTGTAATAAGGAAATCAGGAACCGACATATTCTCATGGAATGCAGGCTCGCATGTATGTTAGTGACATACTGGATCATGAATGAGGAACCCCTATGCACAATAATCATTTTATGCTGAAGTTTTGGCAGGGCTCCCCCACATTCAAGAGATTCGCCTAACAGTATTTTAATCTTGCCTATTCCTAGTCCACAGGCTTTCTTTTTAACTTAATTCATGGTACAAAATTACCCTTCAAATTCCGCTCTGAAGAGTGATTTCCTCCTTGCATGATTCAATTACCAGCTGCTCTCTATTTCCTCAATTAAGATGTCATCAGCATTTCACTAAATTGTGGACCATCGTTTTTTTGCATTCTACTAGAACTATGCACCTCATTACACCAATCCCTGTCTGATTGTAACTTTGTTTTTCAGTTCTAGGCTTTATTTGTCTGTATTTCTGACACTTGGCAGCCTAGTGATGGCTTCTTCTCTATGAGAGTCACAGAGTGCAGAGTCAACCCAAGAGTAGGGAAGTGCAAGAATTGTTGTTAAACAAATACGTCCAATTGTTTCGTCAAGAGCTTCTCAGTGCTGGAGAAACGTGCCTCGTGTCGTGTTTCAGGGAGAAAGGGAATTGAAGCCAATTCACAACATTCCCTCCTTTGAGCTGTGGGGAGACACCTTAGACTACTGTTGTTGGTCAGGAGCCAAATAAGTCACCAGAGGTGGAAAGCATGAATGCACTGTTGTGATGTCAAATTGGGCTCATTCACTATTCCGGCAATAGAGATCGACCAGGGAAAGGCCTGAAAGTGTTGAGTAAAGTCTGGAAGTAGTTATCCACAGTGCATTTTTGATCTGTAATTTGTTTCCAGTATCAATGCAAAAAAATCGTTTGGGGGTGGGCCGTTAGTTCGCCCAGCAACATCACTTTGAGATGTTTAGCCCATATACATGAAGTTCAATAAGTCTTTGTGGTATAAAAGTGTCATTTTTACAGATATTCATAAACACAATTAAATCATCTACACGAACCCCCGTTCACATCCCAATTATTCACATGCACCAATGCTATAACAAACAAAAAAGACAAATATGAAATTGCATAACTCTGCTGCCTTACCTGTGTTTAAACTCTTTGTTTCTTTTTGGAAAGAAAAGAACAAGGAGAAAGGACAGACTGTTAGATGAAGCGGACAAGATAAATCACGCAGAACATAACACTCCATCTTGTCCACAGACACAGGTGAGGCAAATCAATCTTTTGTATAAAAGGCAAGGTCTGGTACTCTGCAGCATAATTGAAGCTGGCAAGAGTGGGCAAATTGATTTTGTACTATTTTTGCTTCTTAATAAAAATAAAAATGAGAACCATATTTCACTGTTTTACGTGCGTAAAAGGTGGAGGTAACACTGAATATTTGCATCGCTGTAACACAATGTGGCACTAACAGGACAAAAAAGTTTCTAACTTAGTTTTAACTGTCATAATATTTTACATAATGTTATTAGATTTTACATCAATTTAGTAACAACAATTAAACACAATTTTTATAGCTCTCTAGATTTATGTCAAACTGCATTTTAATTGGTCTGCTTCCAGTCTAAATCTTTCTACAAAGCCAAACAGGGAACAATGAAAAGCTTTTGAAAAACGTTTACAATGATGCATTGTTACATGGGGAATTGAGACTTTTTGAGAGCAATGACATTACACTAGACTTGAACCTCTTAGTCATCTAATTGCTACAGGTTAGCACCGAGTGATAACAATGGCTGTCCTTCAGGCACTTTACTATTCCTACATATTCTGCATTACCACAAATTCATGATGAAGACAATAATCTTAAGCAAATAAACGGTCTTGCTTCCAATCAAAATCATTAGCTAAGGTTTTGAATAATCATGGGACGCATCAGCTTCTAAGCACTGATTACATGAAAGTAACCTTCTACTGCCTGAAAGCCTGAATATACAAATCAGTAGCCTTACATTAATCCCATACCTGAGCTCCAGAATACTAGTGACATTTCTTGAAGGGTAGATTCGCCGTATGAAGTTCACATCACCGACATAGATGCTTCCATCAGGGCCTGCTGCTAAGGCAACAGGAGCCAGCAGTTTATTTCCTTCAGCGAGACCATTGCAGCTTGGGCAGGATATGCTTCTTCTGCGCCCGTTCCCCATGATGCTGACTATCACTGCAGGCTGCTGGGTTAGAAACTGGTTTTCACCACTGCCTTTATGAAGTATTCCTGGCAGAAAACAATAAACAGTTTCATGAGTGCTTCTGTTGGAACTGTTTGCCTTTTGTTGATAGAAAGGCACCTGACCTTCCCCCAAAGGATGTTGGATGTGGCAAGAGACAAGTCTGTCATTCCTTTATGAAGTAGAAAGAACACACCCTGAACAGAGATGATGGTTGATTAAATTAGTGTTTTACAGAAACAAGGGAACCCAATATGTGGTAAGGGACCTTGGGTACAAATTTTATTTTTATACAAGAATAATGGTCCCTTATAGAGGAAGGGATTAGTAGAAAGAATCTTTATAGTTGTACGCCCACTTTCTGGGGTCGTGCCACAATGAACTTGGAATTAATCCATGTTTGAGGTGGGGGAGAAAGTGCTCCGAGGGGAATGAAAACAGGAAAAGCGATGATACTAAAAAAACTGGATTTCCGCTTGAGCCAAAAGTGATAGCAAGTGGTCTCTGTGACTGCCTGTATTGAGATTGACTCTGGCACCTCACCAAGTTCATTTCGGCATGACCGCGAAAAGTGGGCGTCCAACTCATGGAAGATTGTTCCCGTGAATTTTGCCAATTGGCCTGCATGAGCCTCTACCCTATTCTCTTGCACCGCTATGGATTTAAACCCTAACCCTACAGACGCTTCACCCTAACAGGCATCTTTTCTCAGGCAGTACTTGCGTTGTCCTGAAGATGATTCCAGAATTGTTTTAAAGGGATCGAAATGTCATCGACCTCATGTACTTTGACACAAACACATAATATTGATTATGCTGTGCCTAAGTACTCTAATGTAATTTATGCTGGCCTAACAGTTGAATTTTCTGGCCACGCTTCAAAAAACTGTTCTAGCTTTTATTTTAACAAACTGTACATGTTCCCACTTGTATGTTCTCTGAACTTTTTCACATTAAATGATTTTGTCCAGTTGAGCAACAATATATAGATATCATTGTATCTCTATATAAAGGTTAATTAAATCAAACCATACACTAAATGCGAAATCTAGTAAATGCAACTGATCTTAGAATATGAAGTTATCAATGAGGCATCTAGAACAATCATCATTTTGTGTCAAATTTCTAAGAGTGGTTGGTGTTGGTGTTCATTTGTGAAAAACACTTTGGAAACTTACGGATGATTTCCTAATTATGTGCAATTCTCTTTTCAGTTTCAGCATTTTTGCAACACTTTCATCAGAGAGATATAAGGGTCACCAAGTCATTGTTTCCCCGATGCACACCTGTAACCTGAATAGACACTTTGCAACATACCATTGACTTTTGCCAAAGAGTGGCTGTATGTAAAGAGCATTTTATCATGAAGAAAGCAGAATTAGGAAAGTTATTAGGTTGAGAAGTAGCAATTCACAATTAATTAACTTTCAACCCGATTACCTTTGTTGATTTTTCTCAAAATCTTGTCTTGATTTAATGTGTAAACAGAAAAGATTAAAAACAATTCTGAAACACTTTACGATAAACAACAGAGAGAATTTGTGCTGGAGGGGATAGTCTGATTGCCTGAGATTGTTTAGTTAACTTAACATACTCCCTGCATTTCTCCATTTGGCTAGACACTTTGTGGGGAAAAAAGCACAAGTAGAACTTGTGCTCGAAGGGATAGTTTGTTTGCTTGAGTTTGGTCAGTTAACTTAACCTCCCCACTTGGAATTATCTATGTGGCTAGTCAATTAGTGCAAATAAAATATCAATTTGTGAAGTTTACTTAATATTATCACACTTTAGTCTTGCCAAATGTGAGATTTGTAACTGGTTCATTTGCTGTCTAGAAAATATAATTAATGTTATCATCACTTACAGTAAAAGGATCTACTCTATTCATGGAAAGACAAAGAACGACCTAAAATGTCTCTCAAAGTCCAAATGGTATTTCGAAAGTGCATGGCATAGATTCTATATATGATACTGCTAATAAATAGGAATTTCATAAACCACAGTATCAGACGTGCTGTTGCAAAAGTCTAACAGGAGAGGCAGGATCAAATCAGATGGTCTCAAAGATATCCAGGTAAGGTCTACCACCATGGCGCATGATCTACACATGAAAATATCAGGCAGCCATGCTACCTAGAAACCCAAGCTACACAATTGATTCTATCTTGACCTTGTAGGCTTTACATTCTTTATATGTTCAGGTCAATTCTCCTTTGGTCCTAAATCAGATTTGTTTGTTAAATATATTTTAATCACATGGAGTGCTGGCATCATTCTACATACAGAATCAGCATGTTACCCTGATGAATTACCTCAGTACAGATAGGGTTAAAGTTTGACTATTCAGGGTCTCCAAAACATGTATATTTCTATAAAATTATTTGCACAGCGTAATTAAATACTTATTTTACATTAAAGGGATAAAGAGGAAATATTTCAGGAGTGCTACCTGCCTATTACTAAGAAGGAGCATGCTTGAACAATATTATTTATTTGAGGCTATACTAACTGTGACTTGAAACAAACATTTAAGACCTTTTGCTGCAGATGTTGGCTTAGCTCATTGAAGACCGTCTAAAGAAAATATGGCACCCAACACTCATATGGGTTAGAGTTACAGGAACATGGCGCAGGAGGTCTCTCCCAAATAAAGGATGAATTCAGGGCACAGCCTCCCAACAAGCTGATTTATTGTTTGATTGAACAGATATTCAGCCTTATCACATACTGCTCCTGGTCTGCACATTTCACTTCCTGCCTAAAAATTATCTCAATTCACAATTCCTGTACAAACACACGCAAGCCCAACCCAGTGCCATGTCAGCATAGCAAGAACTGGCATGAACAGGGCGTATTTCAAATTTCTACTTTTTGCCATGAAGGGCTGTAGGGGGTGGGATTCTGTAATTATGAGACATTTGTAAAGACCCATTGCTCTCATATAACCATGTACCTAACTTTGGAATTCAGGCAACCAACCAGACCCCTTACGGAGGAAAGAGGTGAATTGATCTACATAAAAGCATGAGAGAACTGGCTTTGACCCACTACAACTTCTATTTATCCATTTAAAATGTGCATCAATAGAGACTTGCCTCTGTATCGAGTGTGCCATTTTGACAAAATAAATTAAGGACGGATAAAATAGAAGAAAAAAAGAAAAAGAAAATGAAGGGAGGGAGGGAGGGATACTCAACATACAGTGTGAGAGCTTTCTGGGATGGTCACATTGCTTAGTGAGCAGAATGAAGGAAGCAAGTGATTGTACTGCAGTGATATCTAAAAATATTCACGCTTATTTTGCCTTACAAGCGTTCTCTGGCATCAACGTTTAGGCTTTAAGAGATAAATGAAATACTAATTTAGATGATCCTCTCCAGTTCTATTAATTTCTTTAGGGACTACCTTTTAAGGTTTAATTGCTCAATTATTGAATTTATTAGAGTGTGCGGTCTTCTTTAAAAGTCTGAAAATATTGAGAAATCCAAAGACATCATGGCCAACCCTGTTATTACAAATCTCCATTTGGTGATCTATATTATGAGCCATTGCTTTTGGCATATAGGTGTTTGCAATATGTGTAACATTTTCTCCACCAATTCAAAATGAGTGTCTGAACTTGAAAATAAATATTATGAATGACTCAGGTTATCAACCGAAAGGAAATGTCTCTAATAGAAAATGGTGTAAGCTTCTCAAATGCACTTAACAGAAAGGCACTAAAACAACCATGATACAGCAAAGCTCCCAAAAATGTATTGAAACTTACCACTCCCAACGTTCAGAATATGATGTTTGTCCACGGACCAGCCTCCCAGATTCGAGGGATCAAGCTCAAATCCCTGCAGCAACGTTGTCCTCTTCTCCCACAGGATCAGACTGGGGCAGGTCTCGTACTCAAATCCCACAGAAACTGAAAAACACACACCACTCTTATGAAGAGATTTACTGTTACTAACATGTGTGAGAAAGGTTTCTCTTGAATTCTAACTAAGAAATTCTGCCTTACATGCCAGTTGTCATGGTACGACTGTTGCAACTTTGGCAAGTGCCACACAACACCTGCCTAGTCACCTTCAAAAAGGACCTCAAGCTCCTCCTAGTTGACAGATACCTTGGTTAATCACCCTCGATCATACTTAAGTACTCAATCAATCAATCAAATTCCCTTTATTCGGTTTATGCATAAAACCATGAAAGTATTCTAAAACAGTACATTATACGAAAAGAAATAGACCACATTATACAATACATGTTCGAGAACAATTGAGAAAAGGGGATAAATACTGAGTCTTTAAAAAGAAGGAAGGACACGGAGTACCTGGCAATTCAAAATAATCCCCAATCAAACATGCTTAAACACGTGGCAGCCACTTAGAGCCACAATCAAGTTAATCACAACAAGCCCTAAGCCTCACTGCTGATTAAAAAAAATTAAGAACATTAAAAACAGTGTTGCCGGATAGCAATTGAAGAAATATGAAAACTGGGCACATCTGCCTAAAATCCAATGGGTTCAGGATTGGGATAATAAAATTTCATTGGGGAATCTTATAAAAATTACAAAACATTATAAAATGGAGCATGTCCTGTGGAGACTTCCCGTCGAAGCCAGAGGACTCTAAGCTCTGACCTCTACTACACCCACGTGGCTGTTCCAACAAAAGATGGTAAAGATCAACTTGAAACCTTGTTAATAAAAAACGTTCATGAGCACTAAAGGCCCCTAAAAGATATGACTCAGTTGATTGTACAGATTTCACAATGACAAACCTACGAAAGCTAGGTTTCCTCAACTGGCACCCCTCCCTTTCAGTAGTCCTCAATTAAAGAAGGACTCCTTTACCCGGCCGAGATCTTTCTCATGCACAAGTTCTGGTTTGGAAAAGAGTTCTTCTCTTCCCAACCTCCCTAAACATGTCTTTATGTAGTTAAGCCATGGGATGTGATGAGCATGATCAAGGCCCATACACTCCTCTAGTACTTAAGTACTCTCTCCACCAGGATACAAACTACCTTCGTTATGTGACACCACCATCTAAATAAATGCTTTAACTGTGTTAAACCATTGACCAACTGCTGCAATTGTTCTGGTCACATCTACTGATACAAGTGCCTGAATTTAATTACTGTAGCTGTAACTCGTTGTACCCCTGTATCATGCTACTGTTTTAAAGTGCTCTTATGCCTTCGGGCTATGTCTGTGCTATATAAATTTGCAAAAATTAAATAGAATAAAACAAATTTAAAATCAAAAAAGGCTTCTTATCTAGGCACATTCCAAAAAATAGTACTTGACATTTGAATATATTCATTTGAAGATTATGGTACACCAAGGGTGTGCAACGAAGGTCCAGGAGGAACATATCCATGCCAGATTTGCAATTGGATGCATTTGCATAAAATGAACTTTTATGGAAAATATTTCCTCAGCAAGTGGTAATCTTGAAAAAACAGCACAGATCCTTTATTGAACACCCTAGTGGTGTACCATACAGTTTGACACAGTCATAACAAATGTTCAGTCATTTAAATACAAATTATTAGTTTCATTCTGCCACAATAATTTTAGAAGATGGCGATAACATCACTTCATTGTTTGTAAAATATAATTAGCTGGATACTCTCATGACTTTAAGCATTTTTAACACACACACTTGTGATGAACATGAATTGGAATAAATTAGATGTTTGACATTAGGCTGTATTCACTTACCAACAGCGTCTGCCAGCCCATACACCTTTTGGCCATAGGCATCGCTTTTGTTCCAGATGAATGTATAAGCCAAATTGGGGGATGCCTGGAATGACTTTTGGAAAAGATGTCCTTCCACGGCCACCATTAGATGAACTTTGATGAGGTTAAGAGGGACGAAGGTCTGAGTCATGGTGATCTTCAGCAAAGACTTGTATCCGGTAGTGCGGGAACTCAGATAGCAGAGTTTAAGATTGGAATTGATCATCTCTATTTCTTCATGGAGGACCTGGACAAAGAGGAGAGTGAAACTGTTATCATAGACAACAAGGATGCCTTCTTAAATCTTGTAGGAAACAATGTTTATTAAAAGCAGTCATTTTGCAGGAAAAAAGTTATGCTAAAATTTCCCTTTGTATGACACAACACTGGATATTGGCTCAAGAGGGAATATCTCACTACCTTCCTGGGCCATCGCTGTTTCTTAGATGAAAAGAGAATGAGGTTTAAGCCTCTGAGAAAACTCTGCAAAGTTGATTTTTCTTCATTTTCTAAATATGCCCCTTATACGTGAATCAATGACTAGCAAACAGATTCTTTCCAGACTGTCCCTTTCAGAAGAGGTGCAGTAGAACATTGACACTTGCTGTTAAGGGGACACAGCTTTGGAACCACCTCGTAGACACCTGCACAGACAGGATAACACTGAAACCTGGCTGTTTCCTTCCTGCCTGATGCCGGGTGGACTGTCCTTTATGCAACAAGAAAATAAAACCCACAGAAACTGGTAAGAAATAGTAGCTAGTTGATGAAGTACATGCTTACAAAATTGGGATAGAAAAAGCTGTTTTTTATGATACTCAATGAATGGAGCTCAGAATGATGAAGGATTGATGTTCTCAGGTTTGGGGATGAATTTTTGTAATTTTTGTGTTTAGTGTGGGGTATCTCAATTTAATGTACTTGTGTTATTATGCTGTTTAACCACTTATCTGAAAAACTCTAAGTATTACTTTTAGTCAGCTCTTCCAAGATGCACCTATAATCTACAGGCCGCCCATTGACGACAGCATCAAGACCTTAATGCACAAAGTCATCTCGCCAGCTCCGAGCATAAATAGCACACTATATTATTATTATGAGTTATGTTACCATTATGATTATTTTCTATTTGGTATCCTCTTGTTTTTCTTCTTCTAATATTAATACTTCTATTACCAATGTATTTATTAAAGCACTTTATTTCAGTCAAAGACCTTAAAAGCAACATAAAAAGACAAACTACAATCTTTCACATAAATATAACACATCCGAATAATTAAAATTCTGAACCATTAGCAAATCATAAATACATTTGTAAAATAGTCTTGGAAAAACTCAAATGTAAGCAAAAATATTAACGTGCTTTGGAAAATGCAATTTTACACAAACATTTATGAGTTTGCTGTTAAGAGTTGGTTATTGTTTATGTGTGATATAATGCTTCTGTTTTAAGGGTTTAAGGTAGCACACCAAAGAAGTAGGTTGAATATAGAAAAATCCTCAGTTGTGTGTAGCAAAGAAGGTTCAAACCCCCCTATCCCAGAGGAACATGTACAACATCATAGATACAAATGTAATAAAGTGCATTAATAAATATATTTGGGCACGTACATTGATTAAGTTTCCCTAGCAATAGGTCACTTGTTATTCCAATATGATACAGTGCTTTGTTTTTAAAAATTCAAAAAGGTACAACAATGTTTTAGTTTTACAATAAAAATTATTTCGTCCAAAACTAAGGGTAAGTCATTTAATCCATTGCAACTGGGTAGAACATGGTAATTCTAAGAACATATAAAATAGAACATTACCCACTTCTGTTGTTGCTCGTTCCGAGCAGGTCATCCTGACGTATATCCAAAGTGAAACCTAAATAACTAAAACCAGATGGTACAGGTACGTGGGTTGTGATAGTCTCAAGAGGAGCTGAGAGACATAAAATCTTGGACCGAATGGGCCAAATACATTCAAGGTATTTTGCGCCTGAAAACACAAACTTACAGGTTCTCAGCGCAACCAAACATTGGCGGGTTCCCAATGTACGACAAAGTGCCACAATCCAACGCTGGCGCTGGCTGATGCACTTTGGGCAGAAGAGTAGGAGATGATCATCAGTTTCTTCCATTTCACTACACGCTGGGCAAAGTTTGTTACCTTTATTTGGGCCTTTTTACCTGGCGGTGGCAATTGTGAGTGGAAGAGCTCCCAACCAAAACCTTATCTGAAGGTATTTTGTAAAAGGATGGTCCATCTCATCCATGAATGGCTCAAACCAGGGTGTAGGTTTCATCTCTAAGAATCTGTTTATCAGAGTACTCGAATTTGATTGAATAGTTTCCATCTCTTCAGTCTCCCAAAAGAGGATCTTCACCTTTTTAGTACAAGAAGAAGTGTGTGGGGAGGACTCGGCAAAAAAGGTTTACTTCTATTATCATCATTATAATTTCCATTAGTGTTTACTATATCATTATGATGAGTAGTATTAACATTATTATTATTATTTCCTATTTGTTATCCTCTTCTTTTTCTTCTTTATTATTAATAATACCATAATCATCTTTATTAGTATTAAAGCTTGGCTCGCTCAACACCTGGCCAACATGCTAATGACATAAGCATCCTAAACCAGCACAACAGTCATTGTTATATTTATAGGAATTGATATATTTTATTTCCCCTTGAATGGAACTTCCTTTTTTCCCTGCTGAGTGCTTTCAATTTCGTCTTGTGACACCGCTCCACCAGAGTGGCACCGGGTGATGTGACCTCAGCAGGAGGAGGGCAACGCAAGCCTGTGGGCAAATAACAGCCAATTTGGTGGATAATACATTTGCAAAGAAAGAATGAAACTCCAGGAATCGAAGCAAACTGGGTCACGTACTACGTTCTCCCTCAATAGCCGGATAAAACTTGGATGGGAAGAAAAACAAGAAACAGATAACCATTTCAGCGTCTATGTGAGGAATAAGTCGAATTTTCAACGCTCCTGTACATCAAAGAACCAGTTGCGCATTTTTGTCTAGATGTGAAGATTAAATGACTTTACCACACTAAAGAATAGATGGCTTAGTACTAACATTTTAACGAAGGCTTCTGAAAAGGACAATTATTTTATATTAGGTACATGATATATATTTCAAGCAATTCTGTTCAGCCGTTCGGGCTGTAGCTTGGACTAAAGGTCCTATGGAAAAATGCATGGGGAAAACGCGTTTTGGGACCCCCCCTTTTTCTCAGCCCCCGCTTGACGAATCCCCCCGAGACTTTCAGGGTAGGAGCTGAGCGGAGCGCCCCACCTATTTTGAAAATTTCGCGAGGACTCGTCAATCGGCGCCAAAGTTATTCAAAATAGAATGTTGCGGATTTCCTATGGCAACACGGTCCTAACTATAACTATCTACTGGCGGCCGCCAGTAGATTTTATATATATTATATATATATATATATATACATATATATATATACACTGAAAAAACCATAGGTTTCACACACATTATAGTTAGGAATTAGCATTTAAAAAACCTTGCAAATTCACTGAAAAAACCATAGGTTTCACACAAGTTATAGTTAGCTGTACATTTCACTCGTAAAAAACCAATGAAATTCCACGTTATAGTTAGTGCAGGCAACTATAACTCACGCGACCGCAATCCTCTGCTAATGACATATGTGTCTTTATGAAAAAAAAATATTTGTAATATATGTATAGCTAAAATTTAATGGAAGAAGACATGGGCAAATAAGTGTCTAAATACAGTATTAGCATCAGCAGAGGATTGCGGTCGCTTGAGTTATAGTTGCCTGCACTAACTATAACGTGGAATTTCATTGGTTTTTCACGCATTTGGCGTTTTTTCAAAAAAAAAAAAATTTTTAATTTTTGGCCTTGGATGGCCTTCTGGGACACCATAACCAAGGCTAGGTGGTTAGGAGCTGTCTAGCCTTCCCCTTTTCATGATATCCAACTTTGTTTTTCCTCCCCCCCTCAGAATGCGAGAGAGAAAATGGCGGCCGACACTTCCTGGTTTCGACCGATTCGAATGTTTACTAAGATCTAACAGCCAATCAGAATCACGCTCGCGCACGGCACCGTACGCGTACGGTAAGCTTACGGTGCGCGCTCGGAACGCGCTTACAGATATATATATTGATTTAAATGCTATTTTCTCAGGAACTACTGAACAGATTTACACCAGACCTACAAAAGGCACTTCCTTGACCTGAGGACTACGTCTCTGCCAAATTACAAGTAATTCTGTTCAGCCGTTCGGGCTGTAGCTGTGTCTAAAGGTCCTACGGAAAAATGCATGGGGAAAACGCGTTTTGGGACCCCCCTTTTTTCTCAGCCCACGCTTGACGAATCCCCCCGAGACTTTCAGGGTAGGAGCGGAGCATAGCGCCCCATTAGTTTTGAAAATTTCGCGAGGATTCGTCGACCGGCGCCAAAGTTATTCCAAATAGAATGTTGCGGATTTCCTATGGAAACAGGGTCCTAACTATAACTACCTACTGGCGACCGCCAGTAGGTAATATATATATATATATATATATATATATATATATATATATATATATATATATATATATATCGCAAAAATTCCCTTTGCTTCTCCCTCGATTCCTCAAAGGTTCGTCGAAGGTAAGGATCACAGCACCACGGGAGACACTCAGATATCCAAACCAAGTCTCACTTTGGGATAGAAGTAGGCAGGACACAGCTCCGGGTCAAACAAGTGGGTTTATTAAGCAAATAACAGCATGTGTGCTTCGAAGTCTGTGAAACGCTAGGGCAGATGCGTTACAGCTTTCCTCAGTGCCGGTCTCACAGGCTGAGCAATTCACCCGGGGTAGATTTCAAGATGGTGCAGTGACCACTTCCAATAAAACGGTCTCTCGGCCCCTCCTCCTACTTTAAAGGAGTGTGACATCATGTGCTGTATCTATAGGCGAACTGCATGCTGGTTAATACAGTCCCTCGTGGAACCCATTATGTAATGGGAGGAATCCAAAAACCCAGTGATGTCCCTTTTGGCGATGGACCGCACTCCGCCGCATTCCCCTTAAATGCGATAATCCGGCTCAACCACTTACTGTCCCCTTCTCAGGCAGTAAAATATCATCTCCTCTCTCCCCATTAGGGGGGCGGCATGTTACATTTGCATGTGAGAACCAAGTTGGCTGACATACGCATAGCTCCTGACCGAGAGGGCAGTCCCCATGTCGGGGTCAGCATACCGACCAAACATCCAAACCAAGTCTCACTTTGGGATAGAAGTAAGCAGGACACAGCTCCGGGTCAAACAGGTGGGATGATGGAGCATATAACAGCGTGTGTGCTTCAAAGTCCGTGAAACACTAGGGCAGACGCGTGTCAGCCAGTGTGGCTTTCATCAGTGCCGGTCTCACAGGCTGAAATATATATAGATATATAGGGATTGCATAAGAGTGTAAGTATGTGTTAGTATCTGTATGAGTAATTGAGGTGGTGTGTGTATAACTGTATAGGTGAGTAAATGGGAGTGTGATTAATTCTTTGCATGACTGACTAGGTGTGTGAGTAACGCTATGGATGAGTGGCAGTGTGTGAGTGTCTATATAGGTGTATGAGTGCATATGATTGTCCTGTACTGATGAGTGTCCGAAATTATGAGTAACTGTATGGGTGAGTGAGTGGATGATTGTGTAGACCTAAGAATCAGTGAGTGGGTATGTAATTATTGGTGTTGGAGTGTCTGTGGTTT
Source organism: Triturus cristatus (assembly GCF_964204655.1). Classification (NCBI taxonomy): domain Eukaryota; kingdom Metazoa; phylum Chordata; class Amphibia; order Caudata; family Salamandridae; genus Triturus; species Triturus cristatus. The sequence continues at coordinate 910,928,903 of NC_140590.1, read as the reverse complement.
TGAGAATGGCAGTCTGTAATTTAGAGTGGGTGTATCTATGGTTATATTAGGGTGTGAGAAGATGCATCAAATGATCACATGGATGATGTCATCAGTGATGTAATTTGAGTAGTCGTCAGTGATGTCATCAGTAATGTCATTGACCATGTCATGAGTGATGTAATATGTGACGTCATCAGCAGCGCATTGCGGGGGCGCATGTTATAGTTAGCTGAACTAGCTATAACGTCCGAATTTCACTGGTTTTGTACGAGTAAAATGTCCAACTAGCTATAACGTCCCTGAAACCTGTGTTTTTTTCAGTGAATTGCTAAGGTTTTTAAATGCTAATTTCTAACTATGCCGAGGTAGGACATGTGCAGAAAGATGCAACAGAAGTCCAGAAAGACAAAGAAAAGTACAGAAAGAAGCAAGAGATGTGCACAAAGAACCGACAGAGTTGCAAAGTCATCCTGTGCCCCCAACTTTTTGCTGACTGGTAGTAACTGACTATGCCTAACCAGGCCTAGAGCCAGTGCTATGCTAAAAGACTCTTAGAATAAAGTGAAAACACCTACATACACTAGGGAACACTATGCGTTGGGGTGTCCCTGTGATTGGCATGACCTCCTCTTTAAGTACATAATAGGGCAGGGGGATTAAAACTACCTCTAAGTCAGAGGTGCAGAAAGATGCTTCTTTAAGTAGTAGTCACATTTGCAGAGTGGTGGAGAAAGAGTGCTGGGCCTCTGACCACCGCTCAGGAATTCCGCTGCATAGGACTAAGACAAGGTACCAAGAGGGCTTCTTCTCCTCCAAAGTCCCTCCGGAGTAAATTGGACTTCATCCCCCATCCCGTAATCTGCCAGGAAGAGCGTTTGAAGAGTGTTGGAGAAAGGGGGGCATGTCCTCCTTAGATGTCTTAGCAATCCAACTGTGTGGGACTTACTGCAGGTAACAAGAGGGGTAGTTGGCCACCAACGACAACCTTGGGGGCCACCTACCCCTCCTATTACCTACAGTAAGTCCCACACAGCAGGATTGCTAAATTCTCATAGCAGAACACGCCCCCTTTGCCCACCACTCAGCAAACGCGCTCCCTGGCACACTCTTGGATGGGGATTGAAGTCCCCTTCGCTGCTGGGGGTCCTTTAGGGGCCAACTAGCCTACGTCTTAACTCCAGTAAGCCCCACACAGTGGGATTGCTGAGAGGCGGACAAAGGCCACGCCGCCCCCTTTCCCCACCACTCTGCAAAAGCACCTCCTGGCGCGTTCTAGTTGGGGTATTATGTCCCCTTCATTCCCGAGGGTCCCTGGGGGCCAACTAGCCCACCAGGTACCTCCAGTATGCGCCACAGAGCTGCGTTGCAGAGAGGTGGTCCGAGGCTGCACCCCCTTTCAACACCACTCTGCAAACGCAGCTCCTGGCGCACTGCTGCTTGGGGATTCAGTCCACTTGTGTCCTTGTGTCCTCAGGACACAAGAGGACCTCATCGCCCCACCACCAGTGCATCAAGAGGCGCGTTTGCAGAGTGGTGTAAAAAGGGGCGTGGCCTCAGACCACCTCTCTGCAACACAGCTCTGTGGTGCATAATCTGCAGATTTCAACAAAAAATACATTTTGTTTCTAGCTCAAACCGATAAAAACTTAGTAAAAACGCTGCAGCACATCTTCTTGTGCAATGGAAGGTCTTTCACAAAGCATGACTGGTCCCTTTCAGTTGTTTGTGCTGTATTTGGGCACACAATGTTATCCGTTGGATGCCGAGTAGTAATAAATGTAGGTTTGATCTATGTAAGTGACTGAGCACTGAGTTTAAAAGTTGGTCATGCTTTGCTACCTGTTCTGTGATGTTGTGCAGTCTTTTTGCATGCATGGCAATATTCGTTTTTGGCTGTTTTAACAGTTGATACCATTTTAATCATATTTCAGTGACCATTGTACAGGGGTATGCTTAGTGAATTGTAGTGAGGATTCTGCTAAATCCGAGGGAAAAAAATGTCATGGTGATGCTGAAACAGGTTCAAGAAACATTTAAACTGAGAAGGTCTTTGGGAAGCAAACTTTAAAAAAAAATGTTTTTACTCTGGTGGGCACCAACTGAATCTACATTTCTATTTTTTTATTCTTTTGCCTTCCATTTGCTTCTTACATTGTTTTGTTCCCAAATAATGTCAGCACTGAAGTAATTGTGTAACTTCATTTCCCACATATTTTAAATATTTAAAAACTGGTCCTGGAAACAATGGTAATGAACTACCTATCTGCCTCCCATTAGGAGTGATATTCAGGTTCAACAAGAGCTCAATATGGCATTCAGGGTTATTCCGGGTGCGAAAATGCATAAACATTCTTAATAGTGCTGGAAGGCCTTTTCTGGCTGGGGGATTCTGCTTCAATCAAGTATATGGTATTATATGTCACCTCCAAAGTTGTCTGGATCAGAGCTACTGTTTTTCACTAAAACTACTTTCAGAAATGACATCCTTTCCAACACATTTTTCTGGTAATCTCCGTCATTAAAAAACAGGAGAGTGCACAAGCAGAGAGTCGATCAGGGCCAAGCATGCGTGAAATACTCTTTCACACTCGGTGGGAGAGGGTGGCACAATTAACGTACCTACTTTTGGGACTGAAAGTCCGCTTCTTCCACAGGGCTTGTGGTTAATCATGAGGTGAGATGAACCCTTTAGGTGGACAATGAAGTTCTGCTGCTCACACATTTCCCTGGTTACGCGGATGCCTAATGGGGTTTACATCGACCTGCAGTGCACACTCTGAAGCACCCACTTGCTGCACTTTAACATAAATTCTGTTGCAGACATGGTTACCTTTTTGGGATAACCAGGGGCCACAACTACATCCCCTGTGTTTTTCTGAGTTGACCTTTGTTTCTAATGGCTTCACAATAATCCATCCCTTACGTCCTCAGATCCCAAGGACCTAAGATAGTGTGAGTATGCATTACTATGATCTCACAGGAGCAGACTGTCAACCAGGCCTTCTCTGGAATATTAAAGGACAAAAGAGATGGCATTTATAGGTCAGCAGATTTTGCAATTGTCACCCTTTTGATTCCCATTGAATGGTGGTTGCTTGTCTTTTATCTTCAACCATGAGATGTCAACAATATTTACATAGGTGTAATACTTATGCAAGTACACTGTATCCACTTCCTGTCAAATGATTAGGTATAAAGGCTACATGCTGAAACTTTTTGCGATCTCATTGAATTGTGACGTCACTTCCTTTGATGTACGTCATATTGTGTTGATGTTTATGATGCAATTAAAATGTATTCCGAGGGTGCATATATATGTACAATAATACATAACAGTACATTTTACCACAGAGCAATATTTTGTAAATTAACGTCTTTCTTTAATTGTTAATTTCTATGTATGCGTGACGGATACAGTACCTGAGTTTCTGGTACGATGGGATTCCGTCCTGGAGCTGTGCTAAAGAATGTTGATAATGGCGATGAAATGATCACAGGATCAGGGCGGATAAATCCACTGAGGTCACAGCTGGGGATCGAGTTCTCGTCTGTCTTCATTGCTAACGTATCCATGGCATAAAAACTATTCCAGGGTAGCCACACTGTTCGCTCCTGGCTCATGAATGGCGCCCGCTCGAAGTGAAGAGTCAGGGAAGATCCTCCATTGGCAATCAAGTCAAACCTGAGGAGAGAACACTTTTTTGTGATATGCCACTAGGTTGGCTAGTTTCACCACAACATATTTCCCCATAAACCTAAATAAACATTGAGAAATCTCAAAACTGTACTGTAGAGCAATCAAAATGTTCAGCTCCAGCAAAACAGTTGTGAGTCACAGTCTGAATACTCTAGAAGTCATGCGCACAAAACCAGAAAAGTGTTTAACAAACTTAAACAACAGACTGTTTCTTAGCACATACTTTATACTCAGTCATAAGTAATGATAAACAGGCATATCAATCTACGACCCATGTGTAATTTAGCTGCTCCCAGCCATTGCTTCTCCAGTGTGATCTGCTGTCTCTGGGACAACAATCACGGCAACGGTGATTTCCGGCTGACTTCCAATGGAGATTAATATCATTCCTGCATTGCTGCCTGGAATAGTAGCCTATTCCTGAACCAGTAAATAAATGCCAATAGCTAGGTCTCACAAGCATAATGAGTACTATTGACTTGAGTAAATATTATTAAAATGCATGACTCTGATGTGATTTCAGCTTTTAGTGTGTGCCAAGTAACTGGTCAATATCAAAATCAATTTAAAGTAAATATATACTCAAAGACCTATGAACTATTCTTTTAATTGTGTTAGCTGTCAAAAAGTAAGGAAAACACCAATGTTAATAGAGATAATGTGCCTTTTCACCATCTGGAATCAGCTTGTTGTTTGTTGCAATAGATGCCTTCATTGCAATAAGTATGCCCAGATGTGAGTCCTGTGCTCAATGTGCCATAGGACTGAAGGTATATCTCGCTTTTGAGGCCTAGGACTTAGGCAGAAACCAGTCTAGGGCTGTTTGTGTTCCTGCCTGGAGGGGCACTGGCCAGGCAGTTCAGTCTGGGCTGAGACTATTGGAGCAGGGCCATATCTGATTTGCATGTTCCGGGTCTCTGCCTTCAACAAGAAAGTGGTCTAAAAACAATGGACAGGAATACATCTCATACAGATGGCCAGTAGATAAGTTTAATTCAAGCATTCCCAGCTTCACCTTATTGTTTGCTCTAATACCAGTTAAAGCAAAGACGACAATAGACATTAAGGGGCCTATATGCATATTTGGCGGATCGTCACCGCTGGGACGGCGGTAGCCACCGCCGGCTTGGCAGTGGTGATCCGCCCGCCAGATGCTCCCGTTTCACCCCCTGCCATATTAGTATGGCGAGGGGCACTGTGGCGGACGGAAAGACCGTCTGCCGCTTTTCCGCCAGTCGGATTCCCGGCTGGGTGGAAAAGGCCCTCAATATGGTGGCGGTGCCATATTAGGATGTGTGCGTGGGGCATGCCTGTCCATGGCGGAGACTCTGCCATGGAAAGGCATGTGGAGAATGTCTTTGGGGGCCTGTTGCGGGCCCCCGTGGGGGTTGGGGGTGGATGCCTGCACTTGGGGAGACCGCCCTCATCGCTGCCACAGACGACATCCGAACCCTGTTGGACAACGGAGAAACAGCGGCCCTCATCCTCCTGGACCTCTCCGCGGCATTCGACACTGTCTGCCACCGCACCCTAGTGCAGCGCCTCAGCAACGTCGGGATCAAGGAGAAGGCACTGGAATGGATCATCTCCTTCCTCACCGGAAGGACACAGAGAGTCCGCCTGCCCCCGTTCAGATCAGAAGCCACGGAAGTCACCTGCGGCGTCCCTCAGGGCTCCTCGCTCAGCCCCACCCTCTTCAATGTCTACATGAGCCCCCTTGCGGCCATCGCACGCCAACATAACCTGAACATCATCTCCTACGCCGATGACACCCAGCTGATCCTCTCCCTGACCAACGACCCCGCCACCGCCAGAGCCAACCTACACGAAGGGATGAAAAACGTGGCCGAGTGGATGACGACCAGCCGCCTGAAACTGAACACAGACAAGACGGAAGTCCTCATCCTGGGCTCCTCACCCTCCGCCTGGGACGACTCCTGGTGGCCCCCTGCCCTGGGCAACGCACCCAAACCGACAGACCACGCACGCAACCTGGGCTTCATCCTGGACTCCTCCCTCTCCATGACCAGACAAGTCAACGCCGTCTCCTCGTCCTGTTTCAACATCCTGCGCATGCTACGTAAGATCTTCCGGTGGATCCCCACCGAGACCAGGAAAACAGTCACCCAGGCCCTCGTCACCAGTCGACTGGACTACGGCAACGCCCTCTACGCCGGTACCACCGCCAAGCTCCAGAAGAGACTCCAGCGGATCCAGAACGCCTCGGCGAGACTCATCCTCGACGTCCCCAGACGAACTCACATCTCCAGACACCTGAGAGACCTGCACTGGCTCCCGATCAACAAAAGAATCACCTTCCGGCTCCTCACCCACGCACACAAAGCCCTACACAACCAAGGCCCGACCTACCTCAACAGCCGCCTCAACTTCTACGCTCCCAAACGCCACCTCCGCTCGACCAGTCTCGCCCTCGCAGCCGTCCCCCGCATCCACAGAGCGACAACAGGAGGTAGATCCTTCTCCCACCTGGCCGCCAAGACTTGGAACGCCCTCCCCACCGAACTACGCCTGACCCAAGACCACCTCTCCTTCAGGAAGAAGCTCAAGACCTGGTTGTTCGAGCAGTAGCGGACCCCCCCCCCCCCCAGCGCCTTGAGACCCTCCGGGTGAGTAGTGCGCTTTATAAATGCCTTTGATTGATTGATTGATTGATTGGGGGGTACCCATGGTACCCCCCTTCATAGGCATGCACAGGGTGGCAGGCACCGCGTGGTGCCTGTCACGTTGTGCATGCCAATACATGACATGCATATTTTGCATTGCCGCGGGTGCAACTGACAGCACCGTCCGCCGCAATGCATAATATACAGGATGCAACCGCCAGGGTAGCGGGCGCATCCTAATTGCCATAGCAGGACCACCGCACCTCTGGCTGTTGGTCCCGTTTGTCCACCCGCCATCGTAATGGGCCTCATAGTTTGCTGTCCACCGCCCTACAAAACATGTGACATTTCCATGTGGGAACGGTACCTTTCCATTCCCCTACAACATCTCCTCACAACCACAGAACCATTCCTACAGCCTTCCTGGAGGAGAGTAAACCAAAGAATGTTTCAATAAGCATGATATTTCGAGAGCAATCAATCAATCCATGTGAATGCATTTTCATGACAATACTGGCCATGTTCTACCAGTTCTAACGGTTTCCAACCATGAACAGAAAAGTTGCTATATGTATGTGTGTCACTGAAACGACTGTACCTCTTCCTGAAAAAGAACAGATATCGTCTGCGTCAGTGACCCACTATCAGCGCATCAAGACACAAGGTTGGTCCAATGGTATTTCTTGACTGAAGTAAAACAGTATTTTCCATCCACCTCGAACACTGGGGGCGCCATTTCTATTGGCGGGATCAAGGAGGTGCTCTTCTGCTGGTGTCGCCCGAGGCAGCGGGAAAGAATCGCAGTGGATTGGCTGTGGGTGCTGGTTCACGAAAAATAAGCAATCGCTGTCACCCAGTACTGAGTGGTCATAAGGTATAGCTCTTCTTTGATTCCACGAGGCCAAGTTATCTCTCTAATTATTGATTTTTTTTTGTGGATAAAAAAAAAAATACCTTCGTCTCCCTCAACCTTAAAAGGGTAGGCAGCAAAAATGAGAATCTTGTCAGAGCCTCGGTCTGGAGCCCTGGTTTATGGCACCGCTGTTACTACCGTTAATTTACATTTTCACAGCTACATAATATTTTCATTGAAAGACAAGGCCTGCTGTTCGCACGCTCATTTAGCAGCCAGACTTGTATGCTCTGTTTTGCTCGGTGATAGAAGTGCCACGTTATATCGGAAGCTCATTTTGATCTCACCTGAGGACTGCTGGGCGCGCGGGGAATTCACGCGCCACCACTAGACGGCAACATGTGTGTTGACACACACGCGGAATATAGCGAGCCGGTGCACAGAAAGAAGAGGCCACTTACGTGCCGTCCTGGCGAGTGATGGTGTAGCCGTACTTCGGGTACTTGACGAACGACACGTTGACCCCAACCAGAGGTGTTCCATCAGTCGTGAGCACCTGGCCTCTGATGAGCGACACCAAACTAGACACGGAAGAAAAGACATTAGCAATGTTATTAGCTGCAAAGCAATGACACGAGCTACGTGTGAGTCATTCAAAAGTCATCACGGAGCACCAGAGGTCCTAGTGGGCAGGGGCACCGGTGAAAGACGCTGTCAATCCTTATTCATTTGACCAAACAGTTCCCATGCTTTTTAGTTAAAAAACCAAACTGTTCCTGAGCGGTTTAGTCGCCTCGGGTTGAAGGGGGAGTCCACATGAAGTGAGAGAATGGAGAGGCAGATAAAAGACGAAAAAAACACAAGCCTTCTCTCCAAGGTGCCTGCTACCTGGAAGAAGTATACCTAGTTAGCAGGAAAATCCAAGGACTGCTGGGGAGCCAGTATTGGCTTTTATTAATAAAATCTGTCATTTGTTCTTTTAAACAATGGAAGCCAATAGAAAGGGCGTGCTCCAGGTACAATCCGCATATTACTGTAATCATAACTTTGGAAAGCACTGTAAACATTTAAACAAAATCTTTTTGCACATTCACTGACAGCCTATTTACTCTGTGTGCAACCCGCATACTGTATGTAATCCATTTTCTAAGCTGCGGCTTGCTTATTCATAGTGTTTTCTGCCACATGCTTGGACCTCTTAGCACTGAAAATACACATCACCATTTCCCCAATGTACCGGCCAGTGTTCAAATTAATGACTGTCCAGTTACAGCCACAGACATCAGAAGTGATTCTATAAACCAACCGAGTTGTCCAACCAGAAAAATGCATTTCCCACAAATACATTCATGCTGTGCTTATTTTTCGCCGTGTGCATTCAGTTTTATAAGCATTTACCTGTAGGTGAAAGGGCAACAAAAAAGTTACAAAATATCTTTTTAGCCATGTCTCTCGCCCTACCCCCAGACTCACTGACCACGCCCCCATTCTATCCAGGATCACAGTTCCCATACTTTTCTTTCTGCCCTTTGCGCACTAGAGAGCATTATCAGAGTGTGGCACATGCCTATTCTGAACACACTGTAAAGTGAGTGATTGAATCTGTTTAGGTTCCAGCATCAGACTGGGCTCCTTCCATACGTGGGTTGCACGTTGTAGGGGCTGCATGGTAAGGCAGACAAGAAGACACTCGCGTGCCCTGGCAGTAACCAGATTATTTATGCATAGTTCACTATTTTAAAACTTTTCCAGTTGTGACATAGGTAGTGATTAGGCACATTAGGGGTAAGCTGAGCATCACATGGGCCCTGTACAACCAGAACTGTACTTCATATGTTTTCAAGATGGCGCGTAAATATCTGGGTATTCTCCTCCTCTTCAGTCATGAAGCACCTAGAGGCTGTTCTCCTTTCAATATCCTGCTTGCCTGGTCAATTATCTGGGTGACCTAAGGTGCTCTAAACTTCTAACACTTGTGTCAGATCTGTGGGTCACAAGTTCATATGTTGAATGGACAGTTTCTGGCCCTCATCTTTAGAAGGTCAGTACAATCAGTATTATTGAGATGGGTGCTAGTCAGTTTGATTATTAAGTGCTAAAGCATAGAAACAACTATGGTAACAAGCTCTACATAATAAACAATGTATTATGCAGTATTTTTTAATGCAGCCACTCATTCCATTGTTAGGGTCACTGCTAGGCTGAGAATGAGATCATTCACCAAAAGATCAATTTTCAGAGTTCTTGGAGGGCCTTTGGGTGGCAGCGGACTAGTGAATACACATGAACTCACACAAAATGGCCTACAAAAGTGGGCGAGTGAGTTATTGTTTAGATGCATTTGGAGTTTTGATGTGATGCCGAAGTATGTGCACTGGAAACAAAGTGTCAACAGCATACTAAGATTTGTGCAGAACCATGCGAGAGATACCAAAGAGAAAGAGTACAACGCAATGTAAGTGAAAAGAGTGTCAGTGGTGCAAAGTGGGAGAAACAAGAGCTTGAGATATGCTGGGGAGGGATGACGTGTAAGGCAAGCAGCAGGTGAGAGGAAACGCATTCTGAATTTAAAGAAAGAGATTGAGTTATAACATTTTGTAAACTTTGAATTCACATGTTTACTGTCTTTTTTTTATACTCCAAACTTGGCCCACGGGCATTAGAGTACTTTGCATGAACACCAGATTACACTACACAAGGTTAGATTCACTTTTTGTGTATGTGTTTTAGGCAGGAGATTAGAGGATTTGCCCAGATGCATAGGATGTTGAGCATGAAAATCGGTTATATTTCGGAGTGCACACAAAAAATAAAAAGTATGCATTGAGTCTTCCGGAAGGCAGACATTTTAGTTTGTAGGTAGCTGTTCTTTGTATGGGTGTCCCTATAAGTCAAAGGACCTGCACATGAGCACCATTCTCTGTTGTGCCAGAGATGAGATCTAATGAGGATCATAACAGATCTTTCCAGTTATCCCTAGTCAGATATAATATGTCCAGCCGGACCTTGCTGTTCAGCAATATTCCTTTGCCCGTAGTTCTGAAGCAGCAGCCGCCAGTGCAGGTGAGAGCAGTGGGCGGGGATTTATAAATAATTAATTTTCCCTTGTCGTCGACTGTCGAAATCCCACCCATCCCCCACTGGGCCCCACCGCTCTTACCTGCACAGGCCGCTGCTGTTCTGCAGTTCCACCTGTGAGTTGTGTGAAGTAAAACTAAACGGACCAGAATGTGGAGTGACAGCAACTTGAGCTCACGCAACTGGCATGGGGAAACCTGACCTCTCCATCATCTCCACGAAGCATGTCCCAAGTCTTGTTGAGTTTCTCATGAAAAGGCGGCACCTCTGCCAGGATCATTCCCACCACAAAAACTAGAACTTGCTGGAAAGAAGTTATAGTCCAAAATCAAGGCACAAGCAGGAAGTTTTTACCAGACATTGAAAGCACGCTATGCTCAGTCCACTTGAATGAATATCTTCTATAGATGCTAATGACTGACCCAAAGGGTGTGGTCTTCCTTCCCAGTTAAATCAATATCTGAGCTCTGCACTCATCAGAATGAATGAGTGTATGTTTGTATGGACATGGGTAGCTTTAAGTGACACCCTCGCTAGAGAGCAGCAGGGTAACATGGCCAGGAATTGAAGGCCTGATCCCTCTTTGTTTACAATGAAGTTGTATGCACTTAAGTGAAAAATACAATCAACTCACGAAAATGTTTCCTATATGTCATTATTCAAAGGAAGGCTTCTATATTTTGTTCGTAGGGGCTTGGAATTGCATGTCTTGTATGATTCGTTTAAAAAGGTCTTGTTATGCATTGCCAACTCTTGTAACTTTTTGGCAATGCAATCTGGAGATCTTTCTGTTCGTTGTGATGTATTTAATGTTATTATGACGCGCATATTACTATGGGGCACAAGCGCTGAATGAGCTTTTTCAAGGCTCTCTTATTATTGCTTTTGCAGTGAACTTTTCAGCCATGCGTCAATAGCAACATGTCACTATTATTCAATATGGCTGATCATTTGCCTTCAGTATTCCCTTTGGTCTTGATGCGCTATTTTTTGTAATATACCACAGAATTATCCGTCACTGAAGGAGGTGGATAGTGTAACCCCTATAATTAGGGACATGATACCTTGAAAGAAAAAAACTGTATTGGGTCTTCTCTAAAAAGGACAAAGGCCCTTACTCACCAAAAGTAGAAGTGTGGTGCAGCGGCTGAAGCAGCTGACTGTGGAGCATGGGGCTCGCGGTTTAATGGCCGCCAGCAGCTCAGATTAGCATCAAGTGACTCAGGGCAATAGCTCACTTAATCTCCCCAAAGTCCCCCAGCGCCTGGGTACCCTTCGAAATATAGAATTTTAGATTTAAAGTGACATGCTTCATCTTGGCCCCTCCTCACTGTGGCTACTAGCCAGCTGCACACGGTGGCCCACCCTGGAGCTCTTAACCAAGAGAAAGAAGATGAGCCTTCCTACTAGTGAGGTGTGCAGGGACCTGTCAAACATATAAAAAGTGTAGGGGAAGGAATGGTGTAATTGTTTTTTATATCAGTCCCTCAGTATTTCATAACTAAACTCAGTGTACTCAGAGAACCGTAGAACGGATATCATTTTTCTTTAGCACCAGATACTTCTGTGGCGCCTGATAACTGAGGGAGGGTGTACCCCCAACACTATGCAACCTTCTGTTCAAAACCCCTCATCCTGTTTTAAGTGCTTGTAGCATTTGTTATAACAATACTTACCACAGGGGCTTCCTTGAAAAATGAATACAATACTTATACACTCTTTTATACTTATAGGTCGGATCATTTTTTATAAAGAAAATGTCTAGATAATTTTGTGGCAAGATAGAATATGTGAAGCTAAAAGGTTGCCTTGTTCAGTGGTGCAGAGACGGACAGATGGAGGGCTGCTCGGCCCTAATCTGGATGGCCATCAGTGGATTTGTACTTAATAGGGTCGTGGAACCTTGGCACAAGTGCTTACATCCCTGATGGCTACAATTACAGGGCTATCTCGAAGCATTTCAACCAAAGGATCAAGGCATCCACACTCTAGCACCGATAATGAAAATCCTGTCAACATCCTGGAAATCAATCTTCTGCCCAGGGATCTACGCGCGCTCTGGCAGTCTGACACCTGTCCATCCAAACCTGTAGGAGCAGCCTCCGCAGGGATCCGCTAAGGCTGATGTATTATTTAATATGTATTATCTAGTGTTAAGAGCTCTCCTATACCCTTATCCTAAAAGTCAATAAGAGAAACACTTTAGGCTGCATTATCTTTGCAGGATTGTGCAAGGATGTTTGTTGATGGAAAGTGCTTGCTGTCAATGAACTATGCCACCACAGCTGGAGCGCTACAAAAACAACTTGACTGTGAAACAGCTTTTCTATACCTCAGTAACTTATGCAATTCATTTTTCTTTTTGCAGGCGCTGTGTGTTCTCCGGTAAGGTGCAGGTGTTTATGGGCTGCGCTTCGCTCAAGCACCTCTGCCTTGAGTACACACGGTTAGATATAGAAACTCTCTGAGCACAAAAAGCTTACATTTTCTCACTGCAATTACATAATTTACTGGAAAAAGTCATAATTCCTATTTCTAAGCAGAGATTGACAATTTAGGAATTATCAGTTAAAAGTGACTGTATAAAGCACAGCGCAAATTTGAGGATTACGTTTCCTGTCCTACCAGGTGACAATCTTGTGCTACTGACTACATTATGATCTGCGCACTTTATTCGTGACAGTCCATTAATATACTATTTGCCCAAAACTGTAGATTCCCATTGAAATGTTAAACATATTTGTCGCAATGCTAAGTCTATGGGTGCCTTAAATTTATGCGACAAAAATTCATAATTTTTTGTTTTTTTGTTTTTTGCTCTCCTGCTCAATAAAAAAGGAAAGAAAAAAAATCTTAATTTTCCCAATTTCAGGGATTATGACAATGATAAATTACCACCAGCTCTAAGAGTTGGTAAACGTCAGTAGAGGGAGGGCTGTGGTCTAAATCAGGGGGTGTTGAGTGGGGGAGTAACTATGCAAACCGACACCTATATTATTAAACCTCGGTAGATGTTGGCAGCTCATCGTTCTTTTTTTTCTTCAATTGGTAAATGATGCAAAATTGTTCAAAACCTATCTAGTCACATCAAGAACCACAGATCCAAAACTCTGAAAGGCTAGACTCACCCTGCTATTCACAGGCAAACAGTTGGAGTAAACAGTAGGGTTTTTGATGATGTTAAACTCTTTATTACAAGGCTAACTGTGACTCCGCTTCTGTTTAGAGTGGCACTGTTCCTGCCCCTCTGCTTTATTTTATGAATTACCGGTTACACATAATTAATGATGCTTCATTCATGCATTGCTTCATTGATTCATTTACTCATTGCTCTCAAATGATGTGTAACGCTTGATTTGGGGTTTATGATTAGATCAATCACAGACTGGTCCAGTGGTTGGAGTTAGACCCACATCACTTTTTTCCTTCTGTAAGTGTAATTTGGAGGCAGAAAACGGGCACCCACCGGCACCAACCCAGATCCGGATTCACAGATCCACACTCTGTGATAGTTTAAGGACCCACTTACAATTGTGCACATTGCATCAAATGTGCAGAAAGTTTCTTAGCGATAAGTGAAAACTGCAGCTGAGGATATGGGTATTTCCTGAACAGATCCAGGAGAAAGGGCCTTGAAAATGGTCTGTGTGCCCACATTGTTAAATTTGTGGTTATTTACAAATATTTTAAATCAATTTCCTACACTGATCTGCATCTCTAAAAGCAGGACCCCCTCTAGAGCGGTGTGACCAGTGCCACCCCACCGTATGCTGACTTCAGGGGGCGCTGTGTTTGCAAGTTTATTTTGGTTTTAAAAACACCTGTTGCCCAGTTTTTTGCCTCCAGCAATTTCCAGGCAACAATAAAAAGGTCAAGATAACTCTGGTGACTAATGTTCTTCCTGGAGAGAGATTGGAGGTTTGTCTTGTTGAGGTTTTGATTGATCATAATAAAATAGCACAGGGGATTAATATTCCTGCTGCAAAGATCGTGTACCATGAAGATCACAAAGTGCATATAATGTAAGTAGGTAGGTCAGTGGATTACCTCTTTTCTGAAACATATTTTTGTTACTTCGAGTTTAAAAGTTAAAATCCTAATATAGAACAGTGAATTATTAACTGGCTTCTCCAGAGCGCGCACTCTTAAACTATACTGTCTACCAGCATGGATGACATGTCACTCCTACACCTTGTAGTTTTCCGGCCTATGTAACTTTTCCTATTTGCCGATTTACACACGTATGATTGTCTCTTTGCAATGTGTGTGTGAGATGCAAAGTGCTTTGACACCCTACACTGGTATGAGTGGAGAGCTCTATAACTAATTAAATGCATCTGAATTAGAGTGGTTATGGGGCCTGGATGGGCACTGTTAAAAGGTGGTGGTGGGGAAACCCGTGGTGGAGGGTGGTCGCCACCATGGATGGGGGGGTGCCAACAAACGCGACTGACTAAAATAATACAGGTCTTAGTGATGCAGTCAAAGCCGGAAGATGCACAAAACAGTCTGATTACTTTAGAGTCTGTGGGAGAAGTGCAATCTTTACATGAAACCCAACTCTTAAGGAAATTAGCCGTAAACTGTTGAGATTTTACATTTACCTAACACTGCGCCTGCTGTATGTATGTTTAGGGAATATGGGTGTATGCTAGGAAAGGAATGGACATCGTACCATTGCCTGGGACGCCCATGAGAGTCTGTGATCCAGGCCAGAACACCTACAAAAGAGCTGCCCCTAGGCAACATTTAACTGGGCTTTATGATTTTTAGTGAATCAGCCCTAAGATGTCCACAGTGAACCCAGAAGTCCTGCGTCCTACTCCTGACTATCCCGCTTCAATTAGTTTGTGTGATCTTCGGCAGATTACTTATCTCCCGGAGCACCAGCTCCCTGGTAATAGGATAACATATTAATAATGTGGCCAACTCGTGTGTTTGACTTTTAACGTGCCTTGGCATTAACACAAAGTACCAACTTGAACGGAGGACCTTTTCTGCTGTTGTGGGCTGTGTGCTACCAAAACATGTACTTGACATTTATTTCGACAGCTTTGCTAACTGTTGCTATGGGCAACATTTCTAGTTCTGGCAGTAAATGCACTGCAGATGGAAGTCACGTGAGGGTATCTGACCAGTCAAAAAGTGTGATCTTCGCCAAATGCGGTTTTTTTGCATAATATGTTGTTCTCTAGTGCCCATTTCTTTTTTATAATTGGACTAATTGCTGTGCAGAATAATAAGCAAATTTGTTTTCTTTTTTGAGGCACCTGCCTGGAGATACTAAACAAATATACTGCATTATTAAGTCCTGGCTATGTCCCATAACTTTGATAAAACAGGTTGCTGAAGTGATTTAAAAGAATCAAAGTGTCTTGTTAACATTTCTGTACACATTTATTCACATCGCAGCTCCCGGCAGTCATGGGGCAGCAGCTTTCCTGGGAACATTTTGCACTTGGTGTGAGCCCGCCATTTCTAAGCATCGCGGCCTTTCACTCCCAGAAATATAAGTGACAGTGATCTGCCAGCGTCGACACCTGTCCACCACAGAAACTCTCCCAGACGCCAAATGAAAGTCACTTTTCATGTCAACAAATGAATAAAACCTCCCAGACGAGCTTTGCATCTGTGAACGCCACTGCGGTATCTCCCTGCATAATTTGACACATAAAGTTGCCGCAGTACCTGCTGTTAAACGGGTTGTCTCCTGGGATGATGTGCGTGCTGTCCTTTCCTACCAAGGGCTTGATTCGGTCGTAGAAGGACTTGACGGCCGGGGAGCCCGACTGGCTCTGCTGGATGACGTCGAGGGGGTCCCGGGACCCTCGGCAGAGTAAACTCGACTGGCATGTTGACTGAAGACAGCAGTCCGGGTCCAGGCAGTCCACGAGGCCGTCTGTGGGGGAAAAGTTGGAAATTAGCAATCATGGCCACTTCTCACCATTACAACTGCGTCACTTCTAAAAGAAATAAAATAACCCCGGCCTCCTCCGGGTGTGCTTTGAAAGGACTGCCTCTACCCAGAATGCACCACAGAATCATTTGGCAGAGGTCACGCACCTCAGGCATGTATGAAGATGCACATTTCATCACATAGGCTGCATTCAGTCATTGTACACCATGTGGGCATAGGGGCAGGCAAGGGACAATGCGCAATGACCTCATTACGGTTGTGAATATGCTAGATATATTTATTATGTATATATTTATATATATTATATTACCTACTGGCGGTCGCCAGTAGGTAGTTATAGTTAGGACCACGTTTCCATAGGAAAACCTCAACATTCTATTTTGAATAACTTTGGCGCCGGTCGACGAATCCTCGCGAATTTCTCAAAATAGGTGGGGCGCTACGCTCCGCTCCTACCCTGAAAGTCTCGGGGGGATCCGTCAAGCGGGGGCTGAGATAAAAGGGGGGTCCCAAAACGCGTTTTCCCCATGCATTTTTCCATAGGACCTTTAGAACGAGCTACAGCCCGAACGGCTGAACAGAATTACTCAAAATTTGGCAGAGAGGTAGTCCCTAGGTCAAGGAAGTGCCTTTTGTAGGTTTGGTGTAAATCTGTTCAGTAGATTCTGAGAAAATAGCCTTTAAATCAATATATATATCTGAGCCCGCTTACGGTACGCTTACCGTACGCTTACGGTAAGCGTACGGCGGCGTGCGCGAGCGCGATTCTGATTGGCTGTTAGATCTTAGTAAACATTCGAATCGGCCGAAACCAGGAAGCGGCGGCCGCCATTTTGTGTATTTCACTCTGAAAAAAAAGAGTGAAAACAAGGAAAGGGGGCAATGAGGAGAGTTACAGACCCCCTAACATTTGTAAGGGGGTCAAAGAAGGACAGAAAAGTACAAAAAAAACATTTATTGATTTTAAAAAAAATCACGGGGTACGCGTACGGTAAGCTTACGGTAAGCGTACGGTAAAAAAATAAAAATAGATAAATGAAAAGCAGATTTAAGAGTTTAGAAATTAGGGAGCTCTAAAAAGAGCTGTTGTGTTTATGAAGTCATTTTTTTAGTGGTACCTACAAGTAAGTACCGATGCAGAGTCTAAGGTTCAAGAGGAAGACTCTGTTCCCTTCATCATTGAAGTGCACACCATCTCCTCTATAAATGTCTTGCATGTCATAACGCAAGTTGTTGTGGTAAATGGCACCCATACCATAGTCACGGAGGAAAGCAGAAACAGATTTGTTGACGTGCTTTCTTGCTTTGTCAATCTGTGGACAGAAATGATTGGACCAGTTCCATTTTTGCCTTTGGCATATGTTGGAAAACACAAAGGCAGTTTTAGGGAAAAGTGAAAACAGTTGTGCAAAGGTGTCCTTCATAAGCATTTCCAGACCTACCCCAGTCAAAGTGCCTAGGTCATTGCCACCACAGTGCACTATTATGAGGTCAGGGTGTTGGATTTGAATGAAGGATTTCACCAATGGCATCAATTGGTGCCACTTTAACCCTCTCTGACCAATCCATTTAATGTCTACATTTGGCAAAGCAAGGTCTCTCACCATATCTGTTTTCTCTGCATACTTTTCACTCCAGAAGACATAGCTGTGCCCTACAATCCACACTGTGAACATCTTCAAAGGAGAACTGGATGCACTCAGGAGGTGTCTTTCAGTAGAATGGCAATATGAAAAGAAAGACAGTTTGGAAATGGAGGCATACATATTTTTTTAAAACAAAAATAACTGATTGGCTGTTTCATACCATTCTAGAATAAAAACTAGGCTGTATGTGTAAATTAATAGAAGCATGTTTTGTATTGGTACAGAAAAATGTGTTACCAAAGAACAGTACTATGGATTTGCTGTTAGGTTTGAAAAGTCAAGCACTCTTGCTCTGTGGAATTGAAACATTGTGTGTCGAACTTCTGACCTAACTGCACACAGCAGTGTTCCATGAGCTGTTGCTATGGTAGCAGGCAGAAGTCAAGTTGGGGGAAGGGTACTAGGCAGAAGTCAAGTTGGGGGAAGGGTACTTTTGGAAAAGGGTTCGTTTTCAACCAATAGAAATGTGTGATTACATGTGAAAAAAAGGGGGAAGCACTGAGATTTGAAACTTACATGTATATGTGTGGAAAAATAGAGGGAAAGTTTGCCATTATCTGGTTCTGCTGAGAGGAGAGAGGTGAACACAACAGAGATCCTGGCTCTGATAATCTGCTGTTTGAGTGTCACATTTCTTTCACAACTAACTAATTTTAAAGGTGAGTTTACAGTTTGAGAGGGTATGTATGTGGTAACTTAAGAAATGAATAATAGAAATGGGAATTGTTTTTGTTGTAGTTACACATGGTGGTTTCATAATGTGTCAGTGTGTAAAAGTGATTTACACTTGCCCCGAAAAAAAAAAGAGCAGTAAGTGTGCTTTCAAATTGGCAAAGAAATTTCGTTTTGGGACTAATGTGAAAACATGACTCTGTGTGCATAGAAGAATTATAGGAATGTTGATCTCTACAGAAAGAGTGAAAATGAAGATAATTATAAGTGGATGGATTTTGCCACATATATATTTCTTGAAAATTGTTTTGAATTGGGTGAAGTACAGCGTATTTGTAAATACTGTTACAACAAGTTAGAGGAAAATAGAATGCCGACCAGAGCTGTACATAATAATTTAGAATTGGATGCTATTCCTGCTGAACTTTCTGAATTAAATACATATGAGTCTATACTCATTCAATGTGTTCATCCGTTCCAGACCATAGTACGTATGGAGCCCAAAACTGGTAAATTACCTCCTTCAGATTTACTGAGAGGTTTAAAAGGTAGAGTGGTGTATTTGCCCTTGGATTTGAAAAAAAATATGGAAACTATTGATGCGGATACTTTGGAAACTGAACCATTAATTATTCTGGTTAATGGTGTACCTACAAAGAATAAGAAGATTTGGCAGGAGCTGGTAGATGTGCGGAAAGTACAAAGAGCAAATTTGTATTTGAAAAAAAATAACAAATGGTATGAATCAATTTATATAGAAGAAGAAGAAGAAGAAGAAGATTTTCAAGAACACACAGAAACACCAACTGGACAAATTGAAAAAGTGGACAAGTCAAAGGAAGAAGAAATTTATGAACATTTTAGCATACATCCTCTCCATTCGAAAGAAGTTATGGGAGACAATATTGATCTCTTTCAGATGAAGAAAGCAAAAGGAACTCCCGTGAGTGTATGGGAGGAGAGCTTGGAAGCTCGATGTTTTCCCCAGCTGTTTCCTAAAGGAAAAGGAGGACGATACGATGAACGTCCAGAACAGATTCCAGCTTCAGAGTATCGGACTACAAGACTATATGCTGAAGATCCCAGATTTTGACAAAGTATTCCTTATTTGTTCCATCTTTTATTTGAAAGCGACTTGTCTGCACTATCTTATGCAGTAAATCACATTTTAAAAAGTGGAGTACATTTACAAAATGTGTCTGCTAAGGATTTTATGGAGAAAGTGCAGCACCGAGATGATCATTTGGAAACACAACTGATCAATCTGATGGCTTGTCAGCGTGGGACAAATGAATATTGGTACCGACGCCATGGTGAATTAAAATGCATGTTACGGAATTTAGGAACACCAACATGGTTCCTTACCCTAAGCTGTGCCGAGTACGCTTGGGATGATTTACTGGATTTTCTACGAGAGGCCAATTCAAACATTAAAAACATCGAATACAAGACAGCAGGAGAACTGTGCTCATTGGATCCGGTTAATGTTTGCAGATATTTCAATCATAGATTTGAGGCTATGATGTCCTTCATCTGCAATAAAAAAAATCCACCCCTTGGAGAAGTAGTGGATTTCTTTTGGAGAAAAGAGTACCAGGCAAGAGGTGCTCCTCATATTCATATGCTGCTGTGGATCAAGGATGCCCCAAAGTTTGGAACAGATACTGATGAAGCAGTGTTATCTTACATTGAAGAATATGCAACATGTGGTATACCAAAAAGCACAGAAGAGAACAAGTTAAAGGAGCAAGTTCTACGTTTCCAAAGTCATCGGTGTGGAAAATACTGTCGACGGAAATACAAGAGCAAAGAAAAATACTACACTAAATGTCGATTTGGATTTCCTAGACCTGTTCTTTCAAATGGAAGAGTCAACAGTTTTATGTCAGCTGTGAGACATACTATCACAAGAAAATCACCTAAGAATACCTACAACCTTAAAAGAAAAGAAGAATCAACAAATATAAATGACTACAACCCAGTCATTTTATCC